>NW_006921608.1:9799641-9820167 GCF_000298275.1 Orycteropus afer afer | reverse complement strand
GTGTCTACTTGAGGTAAATGTTTAACTCACATGCCTGTACTTTGTTTGGCTGGAAACCACAGTTGTGGGTTCAATTCCAGACCTGAAGGGCAGCTAGAAAAAAGTTCAAAAACAATATAGTTGTGACCCCATGGGCCATTTTCTAAGATGGCTTCCTACACCTGAAATTCTAAGAATCTGTTCAAATGGTGATGAAAGTCAAGTTGAGGTTTGAACTCAGAAGTGTTCTTAAGTATCTGATGTTACTTATATTGCTCTTGACTTCAACTTCACTCCACAAAGCCCTCCAGCAAAAGTCCGGTAAAAGAATCTGGTAACTTCCTACAAAAGGAGCCCTGGTGGCACAATGGTTAAAGCATTCGGCTGCAAACTGAAAGGTTGGCAGTTCAAACTCACTGGTTGCTCTGCAGGAGAAAAGACCTGGTAATCTCTCATAAAGATTACAGCCTAGGAAACCCTATGGGGCAGTTCTACCCTATCCTATAGGTCATTCTGAGTTGGAATCGACTAGACAGCAAACAACTTCTTAGAGCCTTTTCTAGTGGGAGCAAATGTCTTCTCTTCATTTCACAAGATTTTTAAGGAAAAGGGAGTGGATCTTTTTGTCTTTGCCTCCTATTGCTGGTTAGCGGAAGAACTGGGCAAATATTGAGAAAGGTCCCATGTACCTACTCTCCTTTCCTCTCTGTCTCTTTGCATATCTCAGGATAATTGCTACTGAACCAAACTGGACTCACTGCCATGGAGTTGGGTCCAACTCATAGCGACCCCTTCTTGGGTTTCCGAGGCAGTATCACTATGAAAGTAGTTTGCCCCATCTTCCTTCTGAGGAGTGGCTGGTGGGTTTGAATCTCCAGCCTTCTGGTTAGCAGTCAAATGCCTTAGGCACTATGCCACCGGAGCTCCTTAGTAAACACTTAAGTTATTATAAATGTGAAAACCAAACCCATTGCCACATAGTCCAGTTCCTAGCAACCCTATAGGACAGAGTTGTTATTGTTGTTATGCTCCATCAAGTCGGATCCAACTCACAGCGACCCTTCCTTGGGTTTCCAAGTTAGCATTTCTACGTAAGTAGATTGCCCAATCTTCCTTCTGAGGAGTGGCTGGTGGGTTTGAACGGAGAACCTTCTGGTTAGCAGTCAAGTGCCTTAGGCACTACGTCACCAGAGCTCCCATAGGACAGAGTAGAACTGTCCTACAGGGTTTCCAAGGCTGTAATCTTTAGAGAAGCAGGCTGCCTTGTCTTTCTCCCATAGAGCAGCCGGCAGGTTCAAACTGTCAGCCTTTCAGTTAGTAGCCAAGAGCTTAACCATGCACTACCAGAACTCCTTAAATTATAAACATATGCATATGAAACGTATGCCATGTTGTTGTTGCTAGCTGCCATCCAATTGGCTCCCGATTCACAGCAACCCACACACAGCAGAAGAAAACGCTGCTCGGTCCTGCTTCATCCCTGTGGCTGGTGAGCATCTGACCATCACGATCCACAGGGTTTTCATTGTCTGAAGTGGATCATCACACCTTTCTTCCTAGCCTGTCTTAGACTGCAGGCTCCGGTGAAATCTGTTTGGCATCGTAGCAACACCCAAGCCTTCACACAGACGACTGGTAGCTGGGCATGAGGTACAGTGGTCAGAAATCAAATTTGGGTATCTCCTATGGAAGACATGAAATTCCCACATTCCCACATCGAATTTCAGAGAAGTCTACCACTGAACCACCACTGGCCCTACTTATGCCACAGACCCCTATGTATATAGAAAATAATCAAATGTACACAGTAAAGTGTATGCTGGTAAACACAAGTTACTGTACTGTGTTCTTGAATGTGACATTACAGGCAATGTTACTACTTCTTGTCCCTGGAGAAGTGGACATGTTAACCACATTTGAGCTTTTCCTCTCAGAAACCTGCCATTCCCTACTTTATCACGGGCAGTTTTTATAGATTCCTAGTCGTTTCTATAGCAATTTAATGACGGTGTCCCCAGAAAGAAAGTGGCCAGCTTTTTTATGTATAATAATGCTAATCTCTAACACTCATGAAGCCAAGTCTTGGTTCTAAGCACATTACAGCTGTATTGTCTCACTTAACATCCACAGCAACCCTATGAGGTGCATAACACAATCTCCATTTTATAAATACATTCCTACTCATTGCTCTGTTTTGTTCACTCCTTTTGAGATAACTGAAAGTGTTCTGAAACAGGTCTTCACATGTAGAAATTCTTTCTCCCTCGTCAAGTTGGAAAAAGCATTTCCATGGCCTTGGGCAGCCAGGTGACTCTGTCCATGGAGATTTCTAGCCCAACCATCCGTCCAGAATCTTGGAGTTGGGTGGATCTTCCAACACCTCCCCAGGGGCCCGACAGGCAAGATCCCTCAACCCTCTACTTCATCACTTCCATACCCAAATGCTCACTACTTCTACAAGCACCTCTTATTATTTTTAAGTAACTATAATTGTTCAAAAGTTCCCTGGTGCCACTAGTGGCTGTGCTTGACTACTAACCTGGAGGCATGACAGTTAAGTGCTTGGCTGCTCACCGAAAGGATGGTGGTTTGAAACCACCCAGGAGCTCCATAGGAGAAGGGCCTGGCAGTCTGCTTCCATAAAGATTACACCCTGCAAAACCCTATGGAGCAGTTCTACTCTGTCATATAGGGTCACATGAGTCGGACATGACTCAACGGCACCCAACAAGAGCTAACCTAAAGGTCGGTGGTCACACCCACCCAGCTGCACTGTGGAAGAAAGATTACAGCCAAGAAAACTCTGTGGAGCAGTTCTACCCTGTAACACATGGGGTCACCCTGAGTCGAATTGACTGGACAGCAACGGAAATCATTGTTTAAAAGTTGTTCTTGTGCCAAAGCAAAGTCTTCCTCCCTGTAGCTCTACCCCACCACAAACCCTAGTTGCAGGTTTACTACCCCAAACAAATAAAAGTCTTCTTCTCTGTGGATGCCCTTCAGTATTTGAGGACACTGATCACCTGACCTGAGGTGAGAATCTTCCCACTGTGTGGTTACACATCTTAATCACTTTCAGCAGGTTGTAAACTTAGAACCAGAGCTGCTTCTGGAATTGAGCATCAATTAGTAAAGTAAATGAGGACCAATTAAATAAAGGTTAAACACAGGCCAATAAATTACTAGTAAAAATGTCTGCATAATCCTCTAAAACAAAGAGGTTCTCGGCCTCAACCCTGTGTAAAAGGGGTGGGAAAACTACTGGCAAGAAGGTGGTAAAGTGAAGGTCACAAGGTTAATTCTTCCAGGCCCTGACTCGGGCGTCCTTCACAAGACTGCTTACAGTTAGAGATTCACCAAGAATGTTTTTCAATCAGTCATTTTTTGACAACTGACATCTTTTTTCGGGGGGTGGGGCGCAGCTGGTGGCAAAAATATATTGTAACAAAACATTTGCCATTTCAACAATTTTACATGTACAACTCAGTGACGTTAGTTACATTTATCCTATTGTATAGCCATCACCACTGTTTCCAAATTTCTCCATGACCCTTAACAGAAGCCCAGTGCCCACTAAACATATACCCCTGCTGCTGTTGTTGCTGTTATTATGCGCCCTGGAGTCGCCTGCAACTCATAGCAACCCTATGTCCAAGAGAATGAAACACTGCCTGGGCCTGCACCATCCTCACAGTGGTTGAGCCCATCATCACAGCCACTGTATCAATCCATCTTGTTGATGGTCTTCCCACTTTTCACTGACCTTCTACTTTACCCAGTATGATATTCTTCTTCAAGGACTGGTCCCTTTAGACGACATGACCAAAGTAGGTGAGACGAATTCTGGCCATTCTCACTTCCAAGGAGCATTCTGGCTGTACTGGTAACCACAAATGAACTTTGGTCTCTATATGTTTGTCTATTCTAGATATTTCATATAAGTAGGATCATACAATGTTTGTCCTTTTGTGACTGACTTATTTTAATCTCTCTAACTATTGAGATTGTAAAATGGTGCAGCCACTGTGGAAAACAGTTTAGCAGTTCCTGCCCTCTTTTAAAGCAGAGGTTCTCTTAGAAACAGGACTTGGGTTCCAGTAGCCACAATCTGGGCTGAGTCTTCCCTTTTGGGAGTATGAGGAGATTGAAGAAGCAGCCTCTGTGGAATTTTATTTCCTTGGGCATAGATGGGGGAGGCGGGCAGCGGACGGTGTGCAGAAGGGAGGAGATAATCTTTCTCATTTTCTTCTTTGTAAGTTGAAAGACATTCCTGACTTTGGGAGTTAGGAGCTTTCCTTGGCCCAGCTGTTTTCTCATCGTTTACCTGAGGGAAGAAATCAGCTTGAAAGAGCAACATGGAAGATGTCCTCTCCTTGTGAGGAGAAGAAAGTCCTGCAGAGGCTGCCCCGTGGGCCCACAGCTTCAGGCCTTCTGAAGGTCATGGTGCCCCCCCCCGCTTTAGGCCCATCTAAACTTCCCAATCAGCCCAGCTGTGGTGCATGGTGGGATGACTGGGGGTACTGAAAGTAGACTCAGAAAGGAGCCAAAGAAGAGAAAAACGGGAAGGGGGATGGCCGTGTTGGAGAGAAAGAAGCAGTCAGACTGGTGTTATTCCACAATCGGGTCTCTAAACCCCACTGTTGGGTCTCCCAGGGAAGCTTCTTCTCTGGAGCTCAGCATTTCCCCCCAAATATCCTGAGCATCAGTGAAGCTTCTGCCACACGCTTTCAGTCCTTTGATGCCATTTGTGACTTTGTCCGAAAACCAAACCCATTGCCATTGAGTGAATTCTGACTCATAGTGACCCTATAAGACAGTACAACTGCCTCATAGAGTTTCCAAGACTAAATCTTTATGGAAGCAGGCTGCCTCATCTTTATCCCACTGTGTGGCTGGAGAATTCGAACCACTGACCTTTTGCTTAGTAGCCGAATGCCTTAACCACTGCACCACTGGAGCTCCTTGTGGCTTGTATAGAGACCAGAAAAGGAACCTGAAAACCTGGGAGTGCTGCTAGGAAAGGCGCATGTGATGACACCAAATACAACTGAGCACTGTCTTCCTTAGTCTCATCGTAGCTCCCGGGATCATCTCCTTGCACAGGCGAGGGACTGACCTCAGTTTCATCATGGCAACCCCATGACTGTCAGCCTAGAACTGTGCGTCACAGTGTCTTCAATAACTGAGTGTTGGACTTGGATTGCCAGGCCTTTCTTCTGAGGCCCCTGTGGGTGGAAATGAACCCCCAACCTTTCAGTCAGCAGCCGTGTGTGTGTTAACTGTCTGCACCACCTGTGGACTCTGGTGGGAACTGAGACACCCAGAAAGAAGCTAAAAAGTCTTGTCATGCAGTTGATAAGTGGATTGGAGCCCAGGCAGCCTGCCTTCTGTGCCCTGCCAGCCTCTGCTTCCTTGCCCTGTCCACTGTGTACTCGAAGGCTGTGGCTCCTCCAGGAAGCTGAGGCCCACCCACGGGCTCTCTAAAACCCAGACCCTTTACTCCTGATTCCAGCAGTGTTTCCCAAGCCTGGGTGATCAAGAGCTGCACGGAGGCAGCCCAAATACAGATGCCTGGGCCCCTTCCCTAAAGATTTTGATTGCGTAGCTCTGCGGAGGGGCCTTGCAGTCAGTGTGTTCCAAACCCTCCTCAGGTGGTATTGATAATCAACGAAGTGTGGGAGCCACAGGGTTAGATCATTAGCAGGGGCTTTGTTATTAACCTCAGCTAATTCCAGGCACCTGCGCTTTTGGACATATTCTAAATAATAAAGCTACATGGCACCCCAGTGTGGGGCCCTGGAACTTTGGGAGCCCTGGCCATTTGGTCAGTTGACATATATTAAGAGCACCCAAGGTACCTGAGCTGTGCCAGGAACGGGGACATGTTGAAGAAGCAGGGTTCCTGCTCTTGAGCACAGAGTCTTACAGAATGTTTTGGTTCTCTAGTGATGCTATAACTGAAATACCACAAGTGGATGACTTTAACAAACAGCGATTTACTGTCTTACAGTTTAGGAGGCTAGAAGTCTGAGTTCAAAGCTCCAGCTCTAGGGGCTGGGTAAAGACCTTGGACTTCACCTCTGCCTCTTGCTCCTAGCCCACTGGTACTGGTGGCTTCTCTTAACTCTGGCAGTTGCTGGCTACCGAGGCTGACAAACCCAAGGTTGACAAGTAAAATGGCATAGTCCCAAGATTATTAAGCAACACGGCAGCCCACTAGTTCAAGTCCAGAAATAGTCTCAAGATCAGCAGGCAACATGACAGGCTGCTAAGTGGAGACTCAGCTATGTGCAGAATCCAAGCACGCCAAAAAGCTACAGAACATTCCTAAAGCTTCTCCTTATATGCTGGGAACAGACCATATCCCTAAGGCAGCTATTCAGCCGCTCCAGCAGATTCCACCACAGAGTTGATTACCATTCTCGTCGTGAGGAATAACCACATCCAGCTGCCCAGCCACTCAACACCAGGCCCAGCCAAGGTGACACACAACCTTATTGACCACACAGAGGTATATTAACCAGTTGCCATCAACTCCTCCTGACTCATGGCTGAGCCCATGTGTGTCAAGCAGGACTCTGATCCATAGGGTCTCCAATGGCTGGTTTTTCAGAAGTAGATTGCCAAGTCTTTCTTCCACAGCACCTCTAGGTAGACAGGAGCTTGCAACTTTTCGGTTAACAGTCAGTGTGTTTAATGTTTGTGCCACCCAGAGACTCCTGGAGAGATATATTAGAACTCAATCCTGGCCTGTTCTGACAGCTTTCACTCTCATGCATTATTTATTTCGTGGTCTGCTGACCTTACTAGATTATTAGCTTCTTTCAGAGGCAGATCTCTGTCCAATTCATTTCTAGGCTGTCATTTTCACTTGGACCTATCCACACTCAACTGCCTGCACTAGTCTAATGGTTTGTACTCAGACAATTCTGTTAAATAAATTCATTTATTCATTCAACAAATATTTAAAGGATACCTACTATGTGCCCACCAGCCACTCCTTGGAAGGAAGATTGGGCAATCTACTTCTGTAGTGATGCCACCTCAGAAATCCAAAGAGGGGTCGCTATGAGTTGGGTCCAACTCAGTGGCACATAACAACAACAACAACAACTATGTGCCAGGTATGGAGCTAGGTGCCAAGGCTGTAATGAAAGTGAGGCAAGTGAGGCACCTAGGGGGCAAAATATAAGGAGGTGCTCACTCACAAGTGCCAGTTCAGCACTTGCTTGATGCTGAGAATGAATGCCTCCTTAAATTTTACTCCCTAGGCAATGCGTGGTTAATTGCCTCCATGAATGACTGCTTCCTTTTGCCGAAAGACAAGAACAGAACTGTGCTCCGCTACTATTACTGAACTTTTTGATTAAAGATTCTATAGAAGAATCCTGATCAAAAGGGGGGAAATCAAAGCCAAATTTCAAATTATCATAGAATCCAGACTTTCTGGATCCATGGAGTCTGAATAGACCCCCAAAATTATTGCCCTGAGATAATCTTCAAATCTTAAACGAAAAATATCCCCTGAAGTCTCCTTTAAATCAAACAATAGTTTTGTTTAATTAGTAAAGAATGTCTGCCCTGAGCATTGGGCTTTTTTAAAGAGCTGTCTATATGAGATCACATTGACAACAGCAACTTGAAAGGTTAGAGAAGAAACGTAGGGGCACTGAGTTCATGTTAATGTGGAGGAATGATTCAGTAAAGGAGGATGACCTCACAACACAGATGAACCTGAAGGACAATATGCTGAGTGAAATAAATCAATGACAAATGGACAAATATTGTATGAGACCACTATTATAAAAAGTCAAAGGAGAAAAAAAGGAGGGTGAGAATGGTTGCACAATTTGAAGAATGTATTCATTGTCATTGAAAGGTACTGTAGAAATTGTTCAATGGGTACATGTTTTGCTAGGTACATTTCCAACAACAACAAAAATAAAATAAATCATTAAAACAAAAATATTAACCCTTAGGTGCCTTGTTTGCCTCACCCTAGACCTGGCCCTGCTAAGTGCTGGAGACATAACTGTGAACCAAACAGACGGAATCAATGCATCTAGGTAAAATCTTACCTCTCACAAGCTGTTTATAGGGACATGCATGTCGCCCATCCCTCCATCTTTTTCATTTGTGTGAGATCTCCCTGCCCAGCTAGATTGCGAAAGGCTTCTGATTATCGTTTCTCTTCCTCCTCTTCCTGCTCTAAGCATTCGACCTAGTACAGTGTTTTCCACAGTCTGACCAACTGCATGGGGACCCATGGTGGCACTTGTTTAAAACACAGTTTTCTGAGTTCCAGGGACTCAAACCTAGTAAGTCAGGTTCTTGAAGGGTGGGACTCAGGAGTCTGCATCTTCTGCAAGCTCTGGGTGTTTTTCTTTCTAGGTTTGCCTCCCAAGTTGAGGCACACTAAAGTTTGAGGACCCCTGGCTTGCAGATTTGCTTAGTCAATATTGCTGAAACTGACAATACTAGAAGATACCAGGAAGAAGGGCATTCTAATATCCTTCAGTTCCTCCATGATGCAGTTTGCAAAGGAGGAAGAGGAAAGCATGGGAAGAGGATGGTCTGGAAGGTTGCTTCCTGGCCTTGATTCTGGAGCTGTGAGGTCCGCAGGAAGATCTGGCCTTTGTGTGGAACTGCACCTCAGCTGGGCCACTCCAGGCCCGTCGCTGCTCCCTCTGAGGCTTCTCTGGTTTCCTGTCCTACCTCCCCAAGGAGTATCAGGCTGGCACTGGGAGGAGCTTTGGCTGCTGGGTCAAAAGTTGCCGTGATGCTGGGTGGATGGGGAGGTGGGTGGCTGTGGGGTGGGTCTGAGAGTGGCAAGGCAAACAAGGAACGTGGGAGGGTCTGTAATTCCTCTTCCCTGACCTCAAAGGCGGGTACTTATCATTTTCACTTGCTTCATACAGTGTCCCACACAGATCCCCACGCACTTTAGGGTGTCAGAGGCATACTGATTAGTAGTGATATCTGAATGAGATAAATCAATTCTGTGTGTTACCAGTTAACCCGGTTTGGAGGGTGGAGCATACCTTTGGCTTTCCCAATCCATTAGCCCCTTGGCAGTATCAGCGTGAGATTCCTCTTGGTATTCGGCCACACCCAGCTCCCTGAGAGAAGAGCCCATGAGGGGATCAGAGAGATGGAGGACCTAAAGTCTAGCTCAAGAGGAGGTCACTGTCAGTGTCCTTAAATGGTAGGTTACTGAAAGATGGCTTTCAAGAGCAGACTATTAAAGTTGAACTGATTGACAACCTATTTATTTGCTTGTAAAGTTGTTTCTCAAACTTCCATGTGTATCAGTAACACCTATTGTTAGCTGCCATTGGGTTGCAGACCCCACGCACAACAGAAATACTTCCCAGTCCTGCACCATTATCATGATCAGGTGTGGGTTGGACCATTGCTATCCATAAGGTTTTCATCCATTGGCTGTTTTTCTTTCAGAAGTAGTTTGCCAGGCCTCTCTTCCTAGTCTGGAAGTTACATCGAAGCCTGTTCAGCGTCATAGCAACACACAAACCCCCACTGACGGTGGGTGGTGGGTGTGCGTGAGGTGCTTTGGCCGAGAATCAAGCCTGGGTCTCCTGCATGGCAACAAAAATTGTACCACTGAACAGGCGCCCAGATCCTACCCTAGAATCTTGAGAGATGAGGCCTGGAAATTTGTATTTTCATCAAGCTCCCCAAGCAATTTAGATACACGCATAGGTCTGAGAACCACTGGTGCTTCAAACGTGGAATTTTTGCAGTGTTTCTTTTCTGCAACTGTGGTATTCTGTGCCTTGCACCCCCACTGCCTTTACTTCAAGTGCGGTGGTTTATACTCTGTCAACTTAGCTATGATGGGACATTATTTCCCAGGTCCCCTTCTCTGTAGGAGTCTGTTTTGGTCACTTCGTGCTGCTCTAACAGAAAGATACCACAAATGGGATGGCTTTAACAAACAGGAGTTTATTCTCTTACAGTTTTGGAGGTTAGAAGTCCCAGGTCAAGGTGCCAAGCTCTAGGGGCTGGGTGGAAGTGCCTTGACCTCGGTCTTTAGCTCTGCCTCTTGCTCCCGGCCCACTGAAGCTGGAGGCTTTCTTCACTGAGACAGCTGCTGGCTGCTGAGGCTGACCCAAGGTCAAAACGTAAAAAGGCACAGTCCCGGTGTTACCACACCACATGGCAGACCATCAATTTAAGCCCATTAAGAGTCCCAAGATTGCCAGACAACATGGCAGGCTGCTGAACAATGACTCGACTACATGCAGGGTTCAAGTGTGCCAAAAGCTAGAGACCATTCCAAAGCTTCTCCTTATATACTGGAAGCAGACCACATCCCTAAGGCAGCTACTCAGTGCTGCGAACAGTGAAGACTTGGTTGCTAACCAAAAAGCTGGCTGTGTAAGTCTATCCAGAGGCATCTCAGAAGTCCTGGGGCTGTCCTTCCGTCAGTCCCGCCTTCCATGATTGTTGGGTAATTGGAAAAATAAGATACTCCCAGGTTCTCTCCTGGCACATATAGCACCTTGGGCAAGTTAGAAAAAAACCCGCTTTTGCAAAATTACTGAAAGTCATCTTTCCCTTTTCTCCAGCTTTCCCCTTAATCTGATGTCCTTTTGTAGGTCACAACCTGCACGATGGTATGTGGCTTCCTGTGATACCTATTTTGCCCCTTATTGTGAAAGGGTCATGTGTCCAACCTCTCCTTTGCTAGCATCATCAAACATAGACAGCTCACAAAACATTCCAGGGAAGGACAAAAATTCTTGGACTCATTGTACAATTGTGTTTGCCTCCAACACCAAGGGCAGCCATCCTTCCTGGTTGCCCATGTGAACGCGCTCTGGAAGGATCCTGTGCTTCCCCTATCATACCAGTTGCTTTCAAGTTGATTCTAACGCATGGCCACCCCACGCGTGTCAGAGTCGGACCGTGTGCTCCACAGGGTTTTCAGCGGCTGACTTTCTGGAAGCACTCCTCCAGGACTTTCTTCTGAGACCCTCTTGGCAGACTTGAACAACCAACTTTTTGGTTAGCAACCGAGTCTTAACTGTTTGCACCACTCAAAGATGTCTCCCCTATCATTAAACAACAAAACAAAACCATTATTACCATCGAGTCAATTCTGACTCATTGTGACCCTGGAGGACAGAGTATACCTGCCCCGTAGGGTTCCCAAGGCTGTATATCTTTTTTTTTTCCCTCCAATTTTTATTGTTATTTGGGTGAAAGTTTGCAGAACAAATTCATTTTCCATACAGCAGTTCATGCACATTTTGTCTTACGACATTGACTGTAATTCCTCACAATGTAACAGCTCTCTCCCCACTTCCTCCCTCTAGTTACCTCTTCCCTGTGTCCTTCCCTCCCATGCACTCCCTCCCCCTGAGCTGTCTCCCTGTGCAAATACTGCCCTTCTGTTCTCCCTTGATTGATCCCTCCAAGGAGTGTATCTACCTGATGTAAATGTTCACCCCATATGCCTGTCTATTGTTTGGCTGGAAGCCCAGGAGTGAGTTCAATTCCAGACCTGAAGGGTAACTAAGGACCACAGTCTCAGGGGTCTCACCAGGCTCTATCAGACCAGCAGACCTGGTCTTTTTTTTTTTTTTTTTAAATTTTGTTCCACATTGTTCTCTCTTCCACTCTGTCCAGGATCTCCTGCACCAATCTCTTTCCAAGTGGTTGACAGTGGTAGCTGGACACTTTATAGTTCTTCTAGTCTCATGGTCATATAGGCTGAGGATCGTATGGGCTGCCAGTCCCTTGGACTAATTGTTTTCCATAAGTCTTTAGTTTTCTTGATTCTTCTTTGCTCTGGATGAGGAGAGACCCATCGCTGCATATAGTTAGTTTGCATCTGCAAGCTTTTAAGACCCCAGTTACTACTCACCAAAGTAGGATGTAGAATAATGTTTTTATATAGTATGTTATACAAAGCTGTAAATCTCTACAGAAGCACATTGCCACATCTTTCTCCCCTGGAGCATCTGGTGGGTTCATACCACCAACCTTTCGGTTAGCAGCTAAATCATGTAACCACTGTGCCACCAAGACCCCTATCATAGATATTGTTGTTGTTATGTGCCGTCGAGTCGGACGCGACTCATAGTGACCACTCCTTGGGTTTCCAAGGTGTTATCACTACAGAAGTAGATTGCCCAACCTTCCTTCCCAGGAGTGGCTGGTGGGTTTGAACCTCCAGCCTTCTGGTTACTAGTCAAGTGCCTCAGGCACTATGCTACTGGAGCTCCTTCTACCACCCCTCACAAATTGTAGGATTACTGTCTATTTGTTGTCTGTCTTATCCACGAGACAATGAGTACCTGGGGAATGGGTCTCTGATGTGGTCACCTTTGGCTCTCCAGCAACCAGCACAGCACCTGGCACAGAGAGGCATGCAGTAAATATTTGTGGAATGAGTGTGTGGGTCATGCAGAGGTCACATCTGGCACTGCAGCTAGGTCTTCTTTATCTGACTGACTACATTTGAATGGGCCTGAAACCCGGGACCAGATCTTTGCTTCTCTTGGAGGTAATAGTCTGGAGTAAACACAATCTGAGAGAGAGAGAGAGATGGCTGTGAACCAGCTGCTGTTGGCCACCATGAACCTGACTAGTCTGAGGCCCCCAGCCGTCCTTGGTCAGTGTTAGCTGATAACAGGCTATGGATGTCAAGGCTGATAAACATGTGACGTAAGAGCCCATTCTTCCTTCTCCAGTGCCTGTGATTGCTAATCTATGAGGGCACTGAGCCTTCTCAAGACCATGGTAGGCACCACCAACTGATCAGAGCTGCCATGCTAATGGAAGACATTCTTCACCGTTGGGCAGCCTTTGAGAGCCATCTTACTGTCATCACATCAAGTTCACTTCAGTAAGCAATAAACCAATGACAAAAAATAATTTTTTTAATATCATTGTTGAGTTCTTTGCTCTTTTAAAAAATAATGTATATGAAACATTTGTATATTTCACTGTACATAAATTATAGTTTAATAAAAAGTATTAAAAATATTCTCTGTGAAACTGTTTTGGTATTTCATTGTACATAAATTATAGTTTGATAAAATGTATTTAAAAAAATGAAATAATCTCTATGAAACTGTACAGACATACATAGCTAAAGCACAGCTGAGAAGCTGGCAGGGCAGTGAGTCTAAGTGAACGGGAGTGGAACATCCAGAACAGAGATGAACATGTTGACACAACGTGAAGAATGTAACCATTGTCACTGAACATTACATGTAGAAATTGTTGAATGGAAATGTGTTTTACTGTGTTTATTTTCACCCAAATGTATTTAAAAAATTCATTAAAAAATTTTTTTCAATCAAATGGAAAAGGCAAAAAGATGACTTCGTTTTATGAAATGGTGCCACTCTAACATGGGTGTTAGGGATGAGCCCAGACAGATGTCTGGGGATAAGGGGGCCTTGGATGAGGGTGCCCATTGGGGCTCTTCCCTGCAGAGCGCCATATCCTCCCACCCCTGTCCCAGCTGTCCAGGCTGATTTCTATTGAAGCCACCAGGGCAGATAGGAGCCTCCAGGTACCGCCCCTCTCACTGCAGTTGCCTTAGCTGCAGTGCTTGGCATCTGGTGGGAGTGAATCTAACCCCTGCCTACGCTCCATCAGGTAAGGAGAGCGGCGCTGTGGTGCGATGGAAGGAGGGGCGTGGGAGACAGCCACTTGTCTTCTTACGCCAGTTCTGCTTACAAATCGTGTGACCGGGGACCGGTCAACATTTCTGGGCTTCCGTTTCCTCCTCTGTTCAAGGTTTGGGGAGAATATGATTGTATGTATTTGTTGGGGGCACTGAGAACATCAACTAAAATTGAAATGACTAAGGTAAAAGTGCTTTAAGTGAAAGAAAGGAAAGTTTTTGTTTTGTTCCCTGCTTTTAGGATAGAGCCTGGTCCAGAGTATAGTGGGGTGTTCAGCACAATGTTTGCTGAATGAATAAATGTAAACACAAAAAGCATGCTCTCCTAGGGGTAGTAGGGGGATCAGGCAGCGACACCTGGGGCTTTAGGGTGGCAGTGATATTCTACGTTCTATTCGTTGGGTTGTGTGTGTTACATCCTTTATTGTTCTCTGTATGCTTATGTGTTAAATATTTTTGTCTATGTGCTCAGTATCTAATTAAAACAAGTTTTAAAATTCATTTTTTTAAAAATGGACCTTGTCAAAGGAAAACATTGTTATTGTAATTCTGTTGTTGCCTCTGCACCAAGGGGGAAAAAAAAACAGATCTGAGTCATCTTGCTTAATTCATAAACGTCCTATGTTTGGGCCCGTGGGTGCAAACGGTTGGTGGTTTGAATCCGCTTAGCTGCTGTGGAAGAAACACCTTGCAATCTGCTCTAGAAAACTCTATGGGGCAGTTCCACTCTGTCACATGGGTCGCTATGAGTTGGTTCAATGACACTCAGCAACGGTGTTTGAGCCAAGTGTTGCTGAAGGTTGGAGGAATTCATGGAAGGCCAGTTATATCAGAAACCAAGGCTGGGCAGGATCTACTTTTTAAGAGTAAACATGTATGCTGCTTTTTTGTTTGAATGTTTTGTCTTTTCACTTATATGTGGATCATTCCTGTGCCCACTCAAAGTAAAGTTCAAGCAAAGCTGTCATGTCTTTGCTTGTACGGTGGGCTCTGCCTTCCTTCATCTCATCTTTTAAGACTCACCCCAGGTGCTGTCTTTTCTGGGAAGATGCTCTGAGCTGCCACATGGGGTTAAGAGGCATCTGTTGCCTGAGCACATCTATGGCAGTGGCTCTCAAATGGGGCTGACTTGGCTCCTCAAAGGAACGTATCTAGAGACACTTTCTATTGACATGACTGGTGATGGGGGAGTGTCACTGGCATATGGTGAGTAGAGGTCATTCCACCACACACACAAAAATCCTACAGCCCCCTCCACCGCAAAGAACTATCTAGTCCAAAATGTCAATAGTGCCATTGTTGAGAAACTCTTAGTTAGTATGACATTTTCTCTATATGTCTTATTGGAACTCAAACTCATCCTGGGCAGGGACCTGGGTGATTCAGCCTTCAATCTGCTTTTGATCCCCAGCACCCAGCATGATATTTTGAACCGTGTGTATGTATAGAGCTAGAGCTAGAGATGATACAGATATAGATATTTTTTTTCCATTTTACATTCGCCTACTATGTTAAAGTGCTGGACTCAGCTGAAGGTACACAAAGCCAAGGTTCAGGCTTTTACACACTTTGTAATCAAACAGAGGAAAAGTCATGTTAATACCTAATTATTCACAAGACCGACTGAATATAGGGCCATCAGAGAGGAACAGGCAAAGTGCTCTGGGAAAACTGGTTATTAAACTGAACCAAATGAAGTTGCTGTTATGGACTGAATTGTGTCCCCCAAAATATGTGTTAAAATCCTGTCTTGGTTCTCCAGTGCTGCTGTAACAGCAATACTACAAGTGAATGGTTTTAACAAACAGAAATTTATTCTCTTACAGTTTTTTTTTTTGTTGTTGTTATTGTTCTTAGGTGCCATTGTGTCTGCTCTGACTCATAGCCTCCATGTACAACACAATGAAACACTGCCCAGTCTTGCGCCATTCTCACAATCTTTGCTATGCTTGAGCCCACTGTTGCAGCCGCTGTGTCAATCCATCTTATTGGGGGTCTTCCCCTTTTTCATTGACCCTCTACTTTATCAAGCATAATATCCTTCTCCAGGGAATGATTCCTTCTAACAACATGATCAAAGTAGGTGAGACAAAGTCTGGCCACGCTCACTTCCAAGGAGCATTCTGGCTGCACTTCTTCCAGGACAGATTTGTTTGTTTTTCTGGTAGTCCGTGGTATTTTCCATATTCTTTGCTAACATCACAGTTCAAAAGCATCAACACTTCTTCACTCTATCTTATTCACTGTCCAGGATTTATATGCATATGTTGTTGTTGTTGTTATGTGCCGCCGAGTCGGCCCCGACTCATAGCGACCCCTCCTTGGGTTTCCGAGGCAGTATCACTATGGAAGTAGGATTGCCCAACCTTCCTTCCGAGGAGTGGCTGGTGGGTTTGAACCGCCAGCCGTCTGGTTAGCAGGCAAGTGTCTTAGCCACTATGCTACCAGAGCTCCCATATGCATATGAGGCAATTGAAAATACTATGCCTTTGGTTAGGCATACCTTAGTCTTCAAAGTGACATCTTTGCTTCTTAACAGTTTAGGAGGTCTTTTGCAGCACGTTTGTCCAATGCAATACGACATCTGATTTCTTGACTGCTGCTTCCATGAGTGTTGATTAATAGATCCAAGTACAATGAAATCCCTGACAAGCTCAATCTTTTCTCCATTTATCATGATGTTGTTTATTGGTCCAGTTGTGAGAATTTTTGTTTTCTTTATGTTGAAATGTACTCCATACTGAAGATGGTAGTCTTTGATCTTCATCAGCAAGTGTTTGAAGTCATCTTCACTTTCAGCCAACAAGGTTGTGTCATCTGCATATCACAGGTTCTTAATGAGTCTTCTTCCAATCCAGGTGCCACATTCTTCTTCATATAGTCCAGCTTCTCGGATTATCTGCTCAGCATACAGACTGAATAAGTATGGTGAAATGATGCAACCCTGATGCATGCTTTTCCTGGTTTCAAAACATGTACTATTCTCTTGTCCTGTTTGAACAACTGCCTCTTGGTCTATGTACAGGTTCCTCATGAGCACAATTAAGTGTTCTAGAATTCCCATTGTTTGCAATGTTATCTACAATTTGTTATGATCCACATTGTTGAATGCCTTTGCATAGTCAATAAAACACAGGTAAACATCTTTCTGGTGTCCTTTGCTTTCAGCCAAGATCCATTTGACATCAACAAGGATATATCCTTCATTCCATATCTTCTGAATCTAGCTTGAATTTCTGGAAGTTCTCTGCAACTATTTTTGAATTATCTTCATCAAGATTTTACTTGTGTGTGATATTAATGATATTGTTAGATAATTTCCATATTCTTTTGGATCACCTTTCTTTGGAATGGGCACAAATATTGATCTCTTATAGTCACTTGGCCAGGGAGCTGTCTTCCATATTTTTTTGACATAAATGTGTAAATGCCTCCAGTGCTGCATCTGTTTGTTGAAACATCTCATGGGTATTCCATCTTATGGTTTAGGAGGCTAGAAGTCTGAACTCAGAGTGCCAGCTCTAGGAGAAGTCTAGGCTTCAAGTCCAAGTTCAGAGTGCTGGCTCTAGGTAGGAGCTGGGTGGAGGCCCATCTACCTTGGGCTTCAGCTCTGCCTTCCAGGCCCACTGGACAAGCTGGAGGCTTCTCCTGACTTATGCAGCTATAGGAGCGGATGAACTAAAGATTGGCAGGCAGCATAGCAGGCTTCTGGCTGAGGCTGATGAATCCAAGACAGGCAGGTACAATGGCTGCTTGTTGACTCAAAGGCAGGCCACTTGTTCAAGTCCAGGAACTGAAGATTATGATGGGCCAAATGCAGGCTCCAAAATGAGCAAAAAGTCAGAGATCTCTCCCAAAGCGTTTCCATATATACTGGAAGCAGACCACACCCTGAAGGTAACTCCCTTTCAACTAATTAGCTACTCACAGCAGATTCCACCATGAAGGTGCTTACACCATTTCCAACCTCATCATGGGGAACAACTACATCACAACTGCCAAGCCACTCAAAATCACAGCCCAGGGAAGTTGACATACAATCTGTACTATCACAAATCTTAACCCCTATAACTGGATATAATCCTGTTTGGGAATGGGGGTTTCTTTGTTATGTTAACAAAGCCACATGAGTGGAGGATGTGTCATAAACCCAATCACTTCTGAGTTATGAAAAGAGTAGATGAGGACACGGAAGCAAGCACAGAGGGAGAGAAGCAAGGGGGAGAGAAGATGTTCAGGGAACCGAGGAATGCCGGGACTGTAGAAGCTGAGATGAGGACTCTTACCCAGAGCTCAGAGACAGCCTTCCCCTGTAGTCGGTGCTCTGAACTTGAACTTCTAGCCTCCCACACTGAGAAAATAAACTTCTGTTCTTTAAAGCCACCCATTTGTGGTATTTCTGTTATAGCAGCACTAGTAAACTAAGACACCGATGTTCTATCTTTTTCTTCAGACAGAACAGCAATATTGTATGTTTCCCCTCAAATTGTGACTCATATAAATATTTTGGACTGGATTGGGGGTGGTCATCAGACATCATAGATGGGGGAAACACAAGAAGTACATGTTCAGGACTTACTGTTCCCACTGGCTACCCCCACTGAAGGAAGGGACTATATATATATATATATATATATATATATATATATTTAACCATTTTGTATTTTCTGTTCTTATCACACTTTCCAGAACAATGCCTTGTATTCAGAAGGCATTAGTAATTTTTTGTTGACTAGAATTTAGGTGAACTATTTGCACTTCAAAGGAGCTGTGGTGGTGCTGTGGTTAAGGCATTGGGCTGCTAACCAAAAGGTCAGAGGTTCAAACCCACCAGCTGCTCCATAGGAGAAAGATGAGGCAGTCTTCTTCCATGAAGATTTACAGCCTTGGAAATCTATCAGGGTTGCTATGGATTGGAATCCACTCAATGGCAGTGGGTTTGGTTTTTGGATTATTTGCATTTCAAGTTTTATTATTGTAAATGCATTTTAGCCCTAGGGAATTCTGAAAAAAAAAATACATAAGCACAAAATACATAGTGCTTTCCTGGTAGCAACAGGTGAAAGAAACACACAACCCCCCAAAACTACCCACAGTCCAGTCAGAGGAGTCTAATAGACACTGTCAGGAAGTAAAAGCCCAAAAGCTGGGCGATCATGTGACTCTGGGGTGTCAGGCCATCCCACACATACCCGGAAGCCTTGGCCACTTACACACCTAGTGTTCTGGAGCAGGTGGTGGAAGATAAACATTTATAAGTTGAACTCAGGACTTGGCAGTCTTACTTTCAACCATGTGCAAGGCGGAAAGCTCTGAAAACTGAGCTGTTGATAAAGGTAAGACTTTGGTAAGTCCGATAAACTCTAGCTCCAGGTGTCTATCTAGCCTCTTAAAAGAATTGCCTAGAAGCTCATTGCTTACTGGTTGGATATCACCAGTGGTGTGCAGTCTGTGTTGGTGGGTGGAATCCAGCAGCTTGGACACCGTCCCACAGCTCCTAATGCAAGTCTGGGCAGGAGCTAGGAGACCTGCAGCCAAGAATAAGCTAAGCCCAGGATACCCCTGTAGACTACCCTGACTGCTAGTTGGACTCCTCTGCTACATTGGTGACCCCCGCAAGGACACAAGACACCAGGAGCAAGAAGCTGGGATTCAGTGTGCTTCTCCATTCCTCTCCACAGGACTCCTAGAGAGCAGAGAAGACCCTGTCCTCCCCAGTGCCATAGTGACCCAAGGACATTTGTTCACATGCATCTCAGTGAGATTTTCAAAAGCTGTTTCCACCACTTTTACTGTCAGAGTTCTCACCAAAGCAAACCAAACTCATGGCCATCCAGTCGATTCCAATTCTTAGTGATCCCCACTGGGTTTCCAAGGTTGTAAATCTTTACAGAAGTAGATTGGCCCATTTTCCTTCCAAAGAGCAGCTGGTGGGTTTGAACTGCTGGCCTTCTGGTTAGCAGCCAAATGCCTTTACCACTATGCCACCAGAGCTCCTTGTCAGAGCTCTAGGCATGGTAAAAGGAGAAGAATTCAGATCGTGGATGGATACAGCATTTCTTTCTCTCTTTCTCCTGGCAGCAGGGGACCCACTGAACACCTGAAGGACCATGACAGAATGCTCTGCAGCACACAGAGAACATGGACGTCCTTTACCTGCTGGTGTCAAGGGACATCCAGATGTATCGCAAGATTCGACACAGTACACTATGTGTTGCTTCTGATCTTTGCCTCAGTGGGAAAGGAGAGCATTCCAGGTGTGTGCTCATTCCACCTTTCACCATTGAGTGAATTCTGACCCACGGGCCACCCCACGTGACACAGAGTGGAACTGCTCCATAAGTATTCCTGGGCTGGAATCTTCAGGAAAGCAGACTTCCAGCCCTTTCTTCTGTGGCACTGCTGGGTTTATTTTTTATATTTAGGTCAGTCTGTGACCTAACAAGGAGCTCTGGTGGTATAGTGGATAAGGCACTTGACTGCTAACAGGAAGGTCAGTGGTTCAAACCCACCAGCTGCTCCAGAGAAGGAGGACTGGGTGGTCTACTTCCATTAAGATTTACAACCTCAGAAACCCAATGGGGGTTTCTGTGAATTGGAAACAACTTGATGGCAGTGAGGTTTTTTGTTTGTTTGTTTTTAATGGCCTAACAACAACAAATATGAGTGTAAACCACTGTATCTCCCAAGAACCTTAAAGCAATCTGCTCTATGCTACTAATCTACAGGCTGGCAGTTCAAACCACCCAGTGCTGCCATGGAAGAAAGGCATTGCAGTCTGCTTCCACACAGATTCTTCTTCTTTAATTGTGATTTGGGTGAAAGTTTACAGAGCAAATTCATTTTCTATACAGCAGTTCATACACATTTTGTTTCATAGCATT
>NW_006921608.1:9787886-9799426 GCF_000298275.1 Orycteropus afer afer | reverse complement strand
TGGAAGTCACGGGATTGAGTACAACTCAAGGCCTGAAGGGTGGTGTCTAGGGGCTGTAGTCTCAGGGGTTTCACCAGTCTCTATCAGACAAGTAAGTCTGATCTTTTTTATGATTTTGAGTTTTGTTCCACATTTTTCTCCCCTTCTATCCAGGATGTCTTGCACTGATCTTTTTCTGAGTGGTTGAGGGTGGTAGCCGGGTACCATCTAGTTCTTCTGGTCTCATGGTCATACAGGCTGAAGTTCACATGGTCCACTAAGGATATAGCATTTCTTTAGCCATTTTCACATAGATGCATTTTTTTGTTTTAACACTGGTCAACAGGAAAAGGGTTAGTGGAATTTTGACAAGCTGGAAAAATTGTAGAGTCAGATTCTTTGGAACTTATCTAAGAGATTCTGTGAGGGGACAGAACTTCCACCATTTTTCCAGGGAAAAGGCTACGTAGACTTTTGAAGCCACAAGGTTTTTCAGCATTATTATGATCTCACTGTCCTTCAGATTTAAAAATGTGGTAACTGTGGTGATTTCCGTGTGTGGTCAGCCCTTCCCAAAAGGTACCCAGAGATCTTTCTACTTCTTCCTGTGGTATATGCTCTTAGCAGAGTCTGACCCTGTTTGTTTGTGATCAAGGAGATTTGATTTATGTAAAACTGAATCAAATCACTAACAGTAAAGTTGAATTAAAACCAATTCATTTTCATTTGTGTTTCTGAAGAAACAGAAATATTTTTCTTTGGTATAACCATCATAATAAATCTTAACAACTCAGAAATGGGGCTTCATTTCTATACATTGCATGTTAAAGTCACCTGTGCTTCAAGGACAGGAAGCAGGCCTGATTCATCTCTTTCCTCAGCATTCTAGGGAGTATGGTAAGTGTTTGTTGAATGACTGACTGTGCGTTCCCAGCATCATTTCTAACTTTCGCTTTCTTAACCTACTATTATAATAACAGTCACGAAATTCAGCAGAAGACATATGAAATTATACCTTTGTGTGTTAAGATTAAATAACTGCCAACCAAGAGTTCAGCACTCAAGGAAAATATCTTCCAAGAAGTGGAGCAAATCAAGACATTTGTGGACAAACAAGAAGTAGGAGAGTTTGCTCCTATCGGACGCCCACTCGACAAAGTTCTGAAAGATATACTTCAGGCAGAAGGAAAGAAATCTTACATGGAAGTCTGAGAAGCAAGAGGAACAACAACAAAAAAAAGCAATGTGGGTAAATCTAAACAGACTTTGACCGTAGGTAACACTGGCAATAGTGGCTTGTTTTTTTTTTTTTTTTTTTAAGTAAACTGTGTGACAGCAATAAAGGAAAAGAAAAAAGAGAGATGTAGTGAGTGGTAGTCCCCAAAGAGAGATGTCCGTATCTTAATACCTAGATCTTATGAATGTTACCTTATTATTATTTTTTTTAAATGGTCATTGCAGATGTAATTAAATTTAAGCTCTTGAGATGAGCTCATTCTAGATTACTCAGCTGGGCCAAAATCTAATGATAAGTATTCTTATAACAGACGGAAGAGGAGAACACACATAGAGAAGGCCACCCGAAGATGAAGGCAGACTGAAGTTATGCAACCACAAGCCAAGGAACGCCTGGAGCCCCAGACACTAGAAGAGGGAAGGAAGGTGTTCTGTTACCTAGTGCCGCTCTGACAGGAATATACCACCAATGGGATGGCCTTAATAAACAGGAGTTTATTCTTACAATTTGGAGGCTTTAAGTCCAAGTTCAAGTGCCAGGCTCTAGGGGGTGGGTAAAGCCCCTCAACCTTGGGGTCCAGTCTGCCTCCTGCTACCTGCCCACTGGAGCTAGAGGCATTTCTTCACTCAGACACCTGCTGGCTGCTGAGGCTGAAAAACCCAAGATCGACGAATAAAAAAGGCACAGTTCCGATGTTACCAAACCACACAGCAGGCCATTAATTCAAGTTCATTGTAAGTCCCAAGGTCGCCAGAACATGACAGGCTGCTAAACAAAGACACGGCTACAAGCAGGGTCCAAGCGTGCCATAAGCTAGAAACCATGCCCAAAGCTTCTCCTTATATACAGAAAGCAGACCACATCCCAAAGGTAGCTACTCAGCTGCTTGTGGTAGATCCCGCCATGGAGTTGATTGCTAGTCTCATCATGGGAAATAATTACCACCAACTGCCCAGCCACTCAACCAGGCCCAGCCAAGATGACACACAAACATAACTACCCCAGGAGGATTCTCTGATGACACCTTGATTTCAGTCTTCTGGCCTCCAGAACCATGAGAGAATAAGTTTCTGTTGTTTGTAGCCACCAGGTTTGTGCTCATTGGTTAAGGCAGACACAGGAAACTAATGCAAGGAGTTAAAATGTTTTAATGTCCTGAGGGAGCTGCCCCTCTTTACCCCACCCTCATATTTTGCTGCCCTCACCCCTTCTCTATGCACTACCTAGTCCCCTTGCTGTTGAGTGGATTCTGACTCAGCAAAGCAACAGAGTAGAACTGCCCGAGTTTCCTAGGCTGAAATTTTATAGAAGCAGACTGCTACATCTTTTCCTGTGGAGTGGCTGGTGGGTTCGAACCACCAACCTTTAAATTAGCAGCCAAGCACTTAACCACCGAGCCAAGGGTTCCTTCTTAATTGCTGCACTGACCTTCTTTTGGTTCCTCTAAAATTGCAAGGATGTACGTACGTGTGGGTGTGTGAGAGAAGTGAATATGTGTTTGAATGTGTGTGTGTGTGTGTTCTTCTGGCCTCTGTATATAGCGCCTTGGTCCATTCTACACACTTTCCAACTGCTCCATTATCTGTCACTCTTCAGGCATGGATTCACCCATCTGTTGCCTCAACTGCTTATCCCTCATTGTTCCGGGTTTCCATAGGCTTTCTAATTTTTTCCCCCCCGCGATGAACATATTTTCAGCAGAAGTCGTTTTCCAGGAAGAGCCTCCCGAGAAGGCCCTGGCTCTCAGCAACGTGCCTGGGGAGTGGTTTTGCTCTTACCTTTGCCACTCCTGCAGATTTCACCTGTTCCAAGGAAGATTGCAAGTCAGTTTTCTGGCTCTGCCTTCTAGAAAATACGAATCATGTGAATGTGGAGCCTACAGCCACCCAGAGCCAGGGTTTAGGGGCTACATTTCTCAGAGCAACTCTTTCTACCCATTTCTGGGGCACATCCCTGGGTTCATTCCCATTTCCAACCAGAGAAGCTCCTTCTCAGTTTCTAGATTTCTGCAAGGATTCCAGCTGCTCATCACACATGGGACCTGTAGTCTTTTTGTGTGTGTGTATATTTTATTGTATTTTTGGTGAAAATACACACAACAAAACACATTCCCTTTAACAATTTTTGTGTATAATATTCAGAGTTGGTTACATTCTTCACGTTGTGTCAATATTCTCATCACTTCTGTTCTAGTTGTTTCACTCCCATTAACTTAGTCTCACTGACCACCCCGCAGCTTCTCATCGATGCTTCGAATAACTGTGGTCCGTCTGTTCTCATCTAGATAATTCTTTTAAAGTGCAGTGTGCAAGGGTGACCTTCTTTGCTTTTTGAGGTAAGCTGCTATTTAGGGAGCTGCAGTCTTCACACCCTCCCTGAGCTGGAGGAGGGTAGGGCGAGGAACTCCACCTGGAAGGTGCATATCTCACCCCACGGTCCCCTTGAGTGTCTCAGCTTTAACCTCTGTTTATCGTTCGGCTTTGAGCTCCCTTTTCACTTCTAAAACCTGAAGATTTTTTTTTTCTTCCTTTTGAACTCATATATTATTTTGTTGTAATATCTTATCCGATATCTCTCTATTTTTTAAGCAGAAGGGAGCCTCCTTTATCTGCTCAGTTTGTCACACTGACTCGAAGTTTTCCCTCCTCTCCTTGCCTTGCAAACTCATGTTTAGTCGGCCTTGCGTGCCCCTTCCTTGGCGAAGTGTTCCTTAATCCCCAATCCTGCTGTTTGGTATCCTTACCATACACTTCACATTGTCCTCATTGGATCAGAGGCAATGAAGTGCAGTGATTCAGAGCATGGCCTCTGGACCCAAGCTGCCTGAGCCCCCATCCTACTTGGCACAGAGCAAGACACATAACCTCCCTGTGCCTTAGTTTACTTCATCTGTAAAATGGGCATACTAATATAATAGCACCTACCACAAAAGCTCTTGAGAGAACTAAATGAATCAAAATACATCAAGGGCTCAGAATAGTGCCTGGCACATAGTGAGTACTCAATAGGTGTTACCTGTCACAATTTACCTGCATCTGCCACAGAACATGTATTCAATACATATTGGTTTAATGATTAAATAGCCCTGATCCTACCCCTGGCTATAGCTAACTAACCAAGGAAGAACACCAAGACTCATCAGAGTCCATTCAAGAATATGGAATTGGATCCAGAAAGCTAGCCTCCATAAGGCTCCAGCAGCCATGTCCCACCTGCCGTATGATCTGAATTACTCTAAACTGGTCCTCATGGTCTGCAAATAAGGGACAATGAGGTACGTATTTCTCCAAATGGAGTGCTGATCTTATACTCTCTGAGCCTTATCTTTAAGTTCTTTACCTTTAAAACCAGGATGAGGCTGTAAGTGCTTCCTACACCTTGGGACTGTGGTGAAAATCCACTTAGATCATGCAGGCAAAAGCACTACAGAAACCGTCAAGACCTAGAAGGTATGACACTGACCTGAAATCTGCCTCGTAACTACCACCCAAGCCAGCCCTGTGGCACCTTTGAAGCTGTGCTTGGGCATCTAATAAGTACTTTCTAAACTCTCTTCTATTAAAAAGAAGTGCAGAGTCATGGGAACAGGAGCATGTATTTGGCTGTAAACAACCACTTGCTACTCTTGGAGGCTAGATCTTATAGTTTGTGGAAACTCACCTACGAATGCCCTCTGGTGAAGACTGTTCTGCCAGCTAACCTGGTAATTGGAATAGGTGTCAAAGGCGTGAAGATCAGACTTTATATACCTGAAAGGTGGGTTTCAAAGGAAAGCCAAGGGCTGACTGAATCATCCCGGCAGCTTCCCCGGACCGAGAGAAAAAGGCTTACGTAGAACCTTCAGGATTTAGAGTTCTTTAAATGACCTAGTTCTTAAGGGGCAGGCAGGAAACCAAAGAAGCTTGGAGACCAAGGGTAAGGGATCTGTTTTCTACAGAAAGCCATATAGAGAGGGAAATATAAAACTAACCGACTGATACATCACTCAAAACGCAAATATGTTTGTTATATTTGTAATTTTGCATATGTATGTAAACACGAAATATATGGGAAAGCTGTAGACTAGAACACTAATGGTAGTTATTTTTGACCGATGGAATTAGAGGATAAACTCTTCCCACTATGCTTTAACGGGATTCCCAAGATTTCTTTTTTTATTGAACAACATGTTACTTTTAAAACTTAAAAAGATTTTAATTTGGAGGATTGTTTTTCCCACTGAAGAGTGACTAGCTTGCCTACTTTTAAAAACAAGAGCAGGAGATCCTGCATAGACAGAACAATGTGGAACAAAACTCAAAATCATTTGGAGACAAAAAAAAGAAAGGTAGGGACCAAGTTTGCTGGTCCAATAGAGCCTGGTGGAACCACTGAGACTATGGCCCCTAGCTGCCCTTCAGGTCTGGAATTGAACCCACACCTGTGGTTTCCAGCCAAACAAGGTACAGGCATGTGAGTTAAACATTTACCTCAAGTAGACACCCGCCCTGGAGAGAACAATCATGGGAGAAGGAAGGGCTGCTTATGCACAGGCAGACAGCTCAGGGCGCAGGAGAGTATGGAGGGATGGACACTGGGAAGAGGTAACTATGGGGAGGAAGTGGGAGGGGAGCTGTTGCATTGTGGTAAACTGTGGTCAGTGACATGTGACAATGTATATGTGAACTGCTGTATGGAAAGTGAATTTGCTCTGTAAATCTTCACCTAAATCAAAATAAAATAATAAAAACTTAAAAAAAAAAAAAAAAAAAAGAGCAGGGAAGTTTTTAAAAAGACAAATAAGAGCAAGGGAACAAAAATCTTATTCAAAAAAGTAAAGCATGTGACTAACCATTGTACCTCAGTGCCACGCTGATTAGTGAAAGGACTGGGAGGCGGGGAAGGAAGGGGAAGAGAAGGAAAGGGAGGCAGCAGAGGCCAGAGGAAAGGAAGGCCGCAGAGGCCAGAGGAAAGGAAGGCCGCAGAGGCCAGAGGAAAGGAAGGCCGCGTGGAGAAGTGGAGGCTTTCTGCTGGGAGTTAAGAGACAGGACATAATCCTGCAGAGCCTGGGGTCTGGGCCTGTGTTTCATCATCTGCACAGTGAAGCAATTCTACAACATCATCCTGGCGTTCTAACACCAGACTGAGAGGTGGATGGAGAGAGACAGAGTAAGAAAAGCTTATCAAGGCATAGGGTGGTGAGCAAAACAAGGACACTGACGTCCAAGCCTTAGCTGGAAAGAGTGCCCAGAGTTTGATGGCAGGTCTAGTCAGAGGCCACCCTAAGCTGTGGCCTTGACTGTTCCCATCCACTCTACACTGGCTGCATAGCTACCAGTCATGGTTCACAAACGGCCAACAGCACCACTCTCCATGACCTTGCAAATTTCACTCCTTTGTAATGACATCAACAAAATCAAGCCTAGGTCAGATCTAGCCTGCAGACTGTATGTGGGTTTAGGGACAACAGGGATGGTGGTTGGTGGTTCCCTGCACACCTTATATTTCTTACTTTAACTAACATCGCACTCTCTTCTGATATTGACTCTGAGGCTTCACAAAATCCCACCCTGTGTGCCTACTACTTAAAGAGGCTTCTGCTAAACAACAGAGAGCTATTTGCCTTCTAAGTGTTTTTGACTTGTCAGGCTTTTTTTTTCCCCTTTCACAGTTTCTGAGTCATTTCTCTGTATTTAGGCAAGGTGCCCAGGCCTGATAGCTCATAATTTCTTTTTGCTTTTCAGGAGATGCAAATCTAGTCTGTAGGGCACAGCGTTTTGCTGACATGGCTCACTTACCAAGGGCTTTGGAAGTGAGCTGGAAAGTGGAAGAGACACTGGATATCCAGGTAGGCAGTGCCTGCCTCCTGCATTGACCACAGGGGCTGTCTCTTAAAGTGGTAAAAGTGTTTCAGTCCCTTGAAACCCTGGTTCAGTAGAGGGCATGGCACGTTCCTGGACAAAATGGAAAGGAAAATAAACCAAGAAGGAAACAAGGAAGGCTTGAGGAAAAATAGTATGATTAAGACAGTAAGAGCATGGACTTTAGGATAAGAGAGCTCTCAAACTCCAAAATCAAACGCACTGCCATCGATCGAGTGGATTCAGACTCATAGTGGCCCCCACTGTGTTTCTGAGGCTACAAATCTTTATGGAAATAGACTGCCCCTTCTTCATTCCATGGAACGGCTGGTGAGTTTGAAAGCCTGGCCTTCTGGTTAAGTCCCTATTAAAGGAGCGCTGGTGGCTGGTGCTTTAACATATTCAGCTGCTAGCAAAAAGTTTGGCAGTTCAAATCCTCCAGCCACTCTGTGGGAGGAAGATAAGACAGTCTGCTTCTGTGAAGATTGCTAGCCTTGGAAACCCTATGGGGCAGTTCTACTCTGTCCTGCAGTGTTGATTCCAACTGCATGGCAGTGTGTTTGGTTTAGTTTAAGTCCCTATTCACTCAGTAGAGGCCCCACTAACCAGACACATTAAGTCAAACATCAGGCCTTTCCAAGTCAGACGAATAGTCTCTTTTCCCAAGCTGCCCCTATCCCCCCCTGTTTGTGCTAAGATCAAATAAACAAATTTTATCACCAGTGAAGTGTGAGAAGCAAATTGGGAATTCTTGATCAGAGGCCCAATGTGATTGGGAGCAACTCCGGATGACTAATTATCACTTCCAGGGGAATTCGCTTAGTTGCTATAGGTTGGAAGAGGAATTCTTGTCATGTAAACTGGGCCATCTCACAGCTTTGAGTCTAATAATTTAATTAGCTCCGTACACAGTTAGACATTATCAAAGCCAGTGCAGCATGCCAAACAGACAGCTTTATGGTCGCGTGCGGGGCCTGTGTGTCTGGGGGGAAAAGACGCCTAGGCTGACAAAGGCAGGCAGCAGCCTTGAGAAGGGGTGGTTAGACTGCCGCCAGGCAATCCTGGGAGAGTCTCACCAAGCACATGGCTCCCCTGTGATGTGAAATCAGAAAACACTTCAGTTCTGCTTTCAAGATTTTTTAAAATTAATTTCGTTATTTAACATTTTTTCTTCACACACATGTGAAGGAAAGGGCAAAGAACTCAACACCCAATACCGTTTTGTCCACATTTCCCCACCACTGTTTCATCAACTCACCTCCGCCCTTCCCCCCACAATTTTGTTTATTTTAGCTGGATAGCGTATTTCAAAGCAAATTTCAGATGACATATCATTTCACCTGCAAATACTTCCAGGTTTATTGCTAACCAGTAAGTACTGTAATGTTATCACACTTAAGCATTACCAAAAACTTCTTAATTCAACGCTGTCTGGAGTCCAAATTTCCCCCAATTGTCTGAAAATGGCTTTTTAAAAGTTGGTTTGATTGTACTGAATCCAGACAAGCTCCGTCCACATGTTGCATTTCTTAAGTTCTATCAAATCTCTAACAGTTCCCCTCCTACCCCCACCCCAATTTATTGAGGAAAGCAAGTCATTTGTCCCAAAGAATTTCCCTCACTATGAGTTTGGCTGATTGCATCTTTATGGTGTCATTTAACATGCTCTGTTAGCTTTTTGTTTCTCATAAAATTAAGTCTAGAGACTTGATTGGAGTTGGGTTCAATCTCCCCGCCCCCCACAAGAATTCTTCATAGGTAGTGTTGGGCTCTTCTTATCCTGCCACCTCAGGAGGCACAGAGTGCCCGCAGGCTCAGTCTCACCAACCTGATCCACTCATTATCAAGTTCCCATCCTTATCTATGTCCATTCTTTTATTAAGGTTGCATAGTCAGAGGGATTCAGCAGAGCCTTTAAAGAAGAGTAAACCAAGTCCCTGTTGTGAATTTCCAATTCTAGCATCAGGTTGCATGTTCTTTATAATTCCACATGCCCTTCTGAACACTCTGTGCTCCTGCCCAGAAATGGGTTCCCCTTCAGAAAGCAACTAGACCTTCCTAAAGGCTGCCACCTTCCTGTTAGCAGGAAGCCTAATGTCTGGGACTGACTGATTTTTAATGATTTCAGTTTCTCAATTTCGAATTGACTCTCACACTGTTGGGTACCCAGGTTTCTGGCTTCCATCTGAGAGAGATGAACTGAATTCATTAGAGACTCACAGGAGAAAATGGTGATGCGCTCCTGAAGACAGCAGCTTCACAGTATTGCCGCTTTGCTGTTTATTCCATTTCTCGATTTAAGATCTTCCTGTTGATAGTGATTTGCTGTTATGGAGTAAACCACTGGCGAAAAGTAACCGAGTAGGAATTGTTTCGTGTGAGGGACTGGCATCAGGATACCTGCCTCATACTTTTTTGCCATCTGTATGTAACATCTGTATTATCATTTGTGTACTATTTTTCTTCAAATCAACTCAACTTTTCTAACATAGAGAAATACACTTGTTGAAACTGTCTATTCATTTTCTTCTCTGCGCAGCCTGGCTTTGGGATTGGTGACTAGGACAGCCAGCAGGGCTGCTCTTTCCACAATGGCCCTGCAGTTCATGGAGGAGACGTGAGCGATCTCGGCACAGGAAGACCCACTGCGCATCAGCAGCACTTCTAGCTCCTTGACATTGTGGGCCAGGAATTGCAGGAGCCACTGGCAGCTTGTGCACTGTTTCCTTGTTGCTTCTGGAACCAGTGTTGGGCATCGAGGTCTGGCCCTGACTCTTCTCTGCATCCTGTTGTCAGTGCCTCTGGGCTCGTGCCAGTTGCGTTTGATTTTGACATACGGCCTGACTGGTGCCAGATGAACTTCTTGGTCCTCTTTTTGACAATCTTGGGCTTCACTAGGAGTCTGAGGGCAGCCATGATGCCGGTAGGAGATGGCTACCACCTCTTAGGCAGCACTGAGGGAGACAGCGAGAAATATACTCAAATGGAAGCATATAATACATTATAAGCGGAGAGCCAGTATTACTTATCATAAAGAAAGGAGTTTAAAATGTATAATAAAAATAAAATACTTTATAAGATTTTGAAAATTTAAGGTATTAAAAACAATGAAAAACAGGTAATACATCTAATGTATTTTTAAAAATGGATACCTAGGAGATAGTCATTAAATTTGCTATATAAACATAAGATTCTGTATTTTAAACATCGCCAGTTCTAAAAGGGTAAAAGAGGGCAATTTGGCATTAGCCATCACAATGACAAATGCATGTGCTCCTGGACCCTGCAATTTTTCTTCTAGGGACTGATCCAAAAATGCACCCACACACTTGCCAAATGAGGAGACAAGTTGTTTGTTACAGCATTGTTTGTATTGCAACAGAGAGAAAACAAAGACTGGAGATACCCTAAATATCGTCATAGGGGGAGGGCTGTTAGATAGATGGTGATACATCTCATATGCTTTGGCATACTGTGTAGGCACAAAAAGGAATCAGTCAGATCTTTATGTTTCACCTTGCATGATCTCCAGGATTTTTTTTTTTTTTTTCCAATGAAAAAAGCAAGGTAGAGAATAGTATATATAAGTACATCATTTTGTGAAGATTGAAAATAAAATAAGCATACATATATGCTCATGTTGTTGTTGTTGTTATGTGCCGTCGAGTCGGACTCGACTCACAGCGACCCTCCTTGGGTTTCCGAGGCAGTATCACTACAGAAGTAGATTGCCCCATCTTCCTTCCGAGGAGTGGCTGATGGATATATGCTCATACTTCCATCAAATACATCCAGAATACAAACTGACCACCCCAGTTGCCTCTCGGGAGAGGAATTGTGTGACTGCAGGCAAATGCAGAAAGGAGAGTTTTCATTATCTATCTTTTTTTATTTTGTACTTTTAAAATTTTGAGCTGGACAACACATTTCTTGTTTTAAATGCACAGACACATGTATTTATAATATATAGCAAAGACAAGAGAGTCAATTACAAATACATATTCATTGAACAGAGTCAGAAAATACATGAAACAAAAAACTAACAGAATCAAAGGGAGAATTACATCATTCAACCATAATAGTTGGAGACTTCAACACCCAACTTTCAATAATGCATAAAACTAGACAGACTATCACCATGGAAATAGAAGACTCCAACAACACTATAAACCAGCTAGCCCAGCAGAACCTCTAGACTAGTTCACCCAGCAATAGTGGGATAATCTTTAGAATAGCCCATATTTAGGCCATAAAAATGTATCAATAAATTTAAAAGGATAGAAGCCATACAAAGTATGTTCTCTGGTCACAACGGAATGAAATTAGAAGTTAGTTGTTGTTGTGTGCCGTCGAGTTGGACCCAACTCATAGCGACCACTCCTTGGGTTGCTGAGGCAGTATCACTATGGAAGTAGATTGCCCAACCTTCCTTCCGAGGAGTGGCTGGTGGGTTTGAACTGCCAGCCTTCTGGTTAGCAGTCAAG
>NW_006921608.1:9760821-9787396 GCF_000298275.1 Orycteropus afer afer | reverse complement strand
ACCTTCCTTCCGAGGAGTGGCTGGTGGGTTTGAACCGCCTGCCTTCTGGTTAGCAGTCAAGTGCCTTAGCCACTATGCTACCAGAGCTCCCAAAACAAAATTTAGTTCTTTGAAAAGATCAAAATTGATAAGCCTTGAGCTAGACTGATCAAGAAAAAAAGAAAGAAGATCCAAATTACTGAAATCAGGAATGAAAGGGGACATAACTACAAACCTTATATAAATACAAACGATTGTAAAATAAATAGCCTAATACTTAAAAAGCTTAGCCTTGCATTGCATGTGTTTCAATCCTGGCTTTCTTAGTTGAGCAACCTTGGGAAAGTTGCTGTTGAGAAGATTAAATGAGTTAACACTACACTTTGCACAGTGCCTGACACAAAGTAAGTGCAAGTGAATGTCAGCAACTACAACCGTGTTTAACCATCTTTTCTAATAGGGTCATATGCTGAGAAATTGTTCCCACTCAAAATGACGTAAGTGGGAAAAGTGGTGTGACTGTGGTCAAAAACAAATATTCAAAGGGTGCTTCAAGGAATGATCTGAAGTTATATCTAGAATCTGTTCTTCTTAAGAAGACCTAAAGTTATTTGGTGATGCCCTAAAGTGGTGAAATAAAGGTTTCCTTGCCTACTAAACCACTACCTGTATGGGCAAAATACTCATGAAAACCTTTTTACTAAATAGTTCACGTGTCTCTTCCTATCTTATCTTCAGATGAGCTGTAACCAAATCTTTCAGGCAATGGAAAAATTCTCAGCTCTCAAATCAAAGCTCCTGTCCATGTACTAGACTTGCCCCCATTGTGGTCCTATGGCCCTGAAGGTGGAATACACACCCCTTGCCTCAAGCCACAAATGGGTGCCTTAACAAAAAAGAAATATATTTTCTCACAGTTTGGATGGCTAGAAGTTCAAAGTCAGGATGCCAGCTTTAAGGGAAGGCTCCCTCTCTGTTGGCTCTAGAGGAAGGTCTTTGTGTCTTCTGAGCTTCTGCTTCTGGGTAATCTTCATGTGTCTTGGCATCTCTCACACCCAATCTCTGATTGACTCACAACCACTTGGAAAGGGATCAAGACAGGAGATCCTCGATAGAGTTGGAGAAAAATGTGGAACAAAACTCAAAATCATAAAGAAGACCAGACTTACTGGTCTGATAGATACTAGTAAAACCCCCAAGACTATGGGCCTAGTCACCCTTCAGGCCTAGAATTGCATTCACTCCTGAGGCTTCCAGCCAAACAACAGACTGTCCTAGAAGGTGAACATTAACAGCAGGTAGGTACACTCCTTAGAACAACCAACCATGGGAGATCAGAAGGGCAGTATTTGCACAGGGAGATAGCTCACAGAGCAGGAATGCATAGGAAAGAAGGACACAGGGAAAAGGTAACCACAGAAAGGAAGAGGGAAGAGAGCTGTTAAACTGTGGGGATTGTAGTCAACATCACAACAAAATGTGTGTGAACTGTTGTATGGAAAATGAATTTGCTCTGTAAACTTTTACCCAAATCACAATTAAAAAAAAAAAAACCCAGAGAGATTGACTCAGGATATACACTCTCCTAATCCTGTCTCATTAACATAACAAAGACAACCCATTCCCAAATGAAATTATATCCATACGCAAAGAAGTTAGGATTTACAACATATATTTTTTGGGGGACACAATTCAATCCATAACACCTTGTAAAGGTAAATAAGTGTTTAGAAGAGCAAATAGATTTGTTAAGCCAGACCGAGCATGCATAAGTTCTCATAAAGAAAAAGTTTCCTATGGAGAAATGAAGTTGTTCACATAACTTAACCGAATGAACACTTCTAAGTAAGTTATTTGGTGATGCCCTAAAGTGGTGAAATAAAGGTTTTCTTGCCTACTAAACCACTACCTGTATGGGCAAAATACTCATGAAAACAATGACAATTGGCTTCCATTTGAACTAGTGGTTCACTGTAGTTATTGTCTATCTCTTCACACAACCAAGAGGAAAGGTCAAGAATTTAATCGCCTTGTCTTAAAATAATTGACCATTTCATTGCCTTCTTAAATACTTGGTTTAAGTCATCACACCTATTCTGGAAGGTGAGAGTTTCTCTACTATAAGGACACTGACCCTCTACTTTATCAAGCATCATATCCTTCTCCAGGGACTGATCCCTTCTGAACATGACCAAAGTATGCGAGACGAAGTCTGACCATTCTTGTTTCTAAGGAGCACGCCGACTGTACTTTTTCCAAGACAGATTTGTTTGTTCCTCTGGCAGTCCATGGTAATTTCTGTATTCTTTGTCAACACCACAATTCAAAGGCATCAACTTTTCTTTAGTCCTCCCTATTCATTGTGCAGCTTTCACATGCATAGAAGGCTATTGAAAATACCATTGCTTGGATCAGGTGAAATCTAATATTCAAAGTGATATCTTTGCTCTTTTAACACTTTAAAGAGGTCTTTTGCAGCAGATTCACTAAGTGCCATATGCTGTCTGATTTCTTGACTGCTGCTTTCATGGGTGTTGATTGTGGATCCAAGTAAAATGAAATCCCTGACAACGTCAATCTTTTTTCCAGTTACTGTGATGTTGCTTATTGGTTCAGCTGTGAGGATTTTTGTTTATGTTGAGATGTAATCCATACTGAAGTCTTTAAACCTCATCAGTAAGTGCTCCAAGTCCTCTTCACTTCCAGCAAGGAAAGTTGTGTCTTCTGCATATTGCAGTTTGTTAATGAGTCTTCCTCCAATCCTGATGCTGCGTTCTTCTTCATATAGTTCACCTTCTCAGATTATTTGCTCAGCAAGCAGATTGAATAAGTATGGTGAAAGGATACAACCCTAATGTACACCTTTACCGATTTCAAAACATGCAATATCCCCTTGTTCTGTTTGAACAACAGCCTTGTGGTCTATTTTTAGGTTCCTCCTTAGCACAATTAAGTATTCTGGAATTCCTACTCTTCAAAATATTATTATCCATAATTTGTATGCTCCACACAGTTGAATGCCTTTGCATAATCAATAAAACACAAGTAAACATCTTTCTGGTATTCTTTGCTTTCAGCCAAGATCCATCTGACACCAGCAGTGATATTCCTCATTCCATGTTCCCTTCTGAATCTAGCTTAAAGTTCTGGTAGTTCTGTGTCAATACATTCCTGCAACCAGGAATTGCTATAATATCTTCAGCAAAATTCTACTTGCATGTGATAGTAATGATACTGTTTTATAATTTCCGCATTCTGTTGGATCACCTTTATTTGGAGGGTAGCCCATCCATACCAATCCCAAGTCTTCACTTCCAGTCTATATCATGAGGGAATTCGTAAGTTGTCAGTACAAGTCAGCAAAAGTGGCGACACAAAATATGTTCATGGACTTCTTTACTCAGCTCAAGGCTGATAACCCTACAAGAATACCAGAGTTCAGAGTATCATCGGGGTGGTCAGTTTACTGTGAATTATTTTACTTTGTTGTGCAAATAAAAATGGCTGCTTCATATCATCGACAATCCATATAATTCTGAACCATGTTACTGGACATAGGTATCTTGTCAATCATTTTGCTTACTTTTCTCTGATCATCACTCTCCATATTTCTTTGGCAGCAGGACTGAAAACGTGTTGAGAAATTTGGAAGTTCCAGGCTTTGCAATTAAATATGATGATAAAAATTTGGCTTCCACATCTTTTGCAGTTCTACACTCTGATAATACTATATTTTAAAAGGAGCTCTGGTGGTGTAGTGGGTAAGGCATTTGGCTGCTAACCAGAAGATTGGCAGTTCAAACCCACCAGGCACTCTGCAAGGGGAAAATGAGACAATCTATTTCCATAAAGCTTTACAGTCCTGGTAACCCAAGTTTATCTTGATGGCAATGAGTTATTTTATTTTGTTTTTTAGGCCTCCTATTAAATTATTTAGTAGTTTTTATATGGTATTCTCTGTATGTCAAAATGATGCTTGATGTTTGTTTTGGTTACCTAGTGCTGTTCTGACAGGAATATACCACAAATGGGATGGCCTTAGCAAACAGGAGTTTATTCTCTTATAGTTCAGGAGGCTAGAAGTCTGAGTTCCAAGTGCCAGGCTCTAAGGACTGTGTGAGAGCCCTCGGCCTTGGGCTTCAGCCATGCCTCTTGCTCCTGGCCCACTGAAGCTAGTGGCATCTCTTCAGTCAGGCAGCTACTGGCCCAAGGTCAACAAATAAAACGGCACAGTCCCGATGTTACCAAACATGGCAGGCCATTGATTCAAGTCCATTGTAAGTCCCAAGGTTGGCAGAGCATGGCAGGCTGCTGAACAACGACATGGCTACATGCAGGGTCCAAGTGTGCCATAAGCTAGAGACTGTTCCCAAAGCTGCTACTTACATTCGGGGAGCAGACCGACCACATACCCAAAGGCAGCTACTCAGCTGCTTCAATACATTCCACCATGGAGTTAATTACCACTCTTACCATGGGGAATATCTACATCCAGCTGCCCAGGCACTCAACCAGGCCCAGCCAAGTTGCCACACAAACTTAACCACAATGTTAGAGAAATTTCTTCCAGAACTTGGGAACATTTGTAAAATATGTGGCACCTCCTGGCACAGGTTCATTTTCATTGCCAGCCCTGTGGAACTCCATATTTCAAATAATTCCCACCATATTTGTGTGTGTTGTATACTGTTTTGTAGTTGTTGTTTGTTTTCTTTGCATCTGATACCTTTGCAACACTAACAGGCAATTAATGAGCTTCATTAATTGATTTTCACACATGTCCAAAGACCAATGCCCCTTTTAACCACAGTCCCCGGGAATGTGCACATTTCTTACACAATTGTCACCTATTTTTAACCACTGACCCATGATGGGTTCAATTGAATTGGACAAACATCAGAGCAGAATCCCAGCTCCAGTGTGAATTTATGCATTCTTCTACATTGCCATCTAAATGACTGTCAACTTCCAAAAGGCATGTTTTGATTTACTACTAAAAGAACACACTATACACATGGGAATTTCACATTCGAGAAACCAGTCTAGTAAACAGTTTATTTTTTCTCATAGCACTTACAACTTTCTATCATATTATTTACTTGCTTATTATAGTTATTTTTACATTTTGTCACTCTTCTCTTTCCCATACAGAAAGATAAACTCCAGAGTAGGGATTGTTTTGTCTGTATCCACAGGTATCTCCCTAATACCTAAAATAGTGCCCAGCACACAGTAGGTACTCAATAAATATATGCGGAATGAATCAATGAACTGGCAGTCCAGGGGTAGAGTGGACTTCTGAGTGAATCCCATGACCAGCAACACAGGGATGACATCAAGGACCCAACTCTTTTCATCTCTCAGCTCTGCCATCCTCAGTGAGAGAGCTTTTGCATGGCTGGTCCCTTTTGAAGTCCCAGGATGGCTACCATGATAGTTGGCATTACTTGTCCACATCTGTGAGGAGAGAATTTGATTGAGCCAAGGAAGAGACAAGGGCTAGAGATGGAATTTGAAAACTCAATGGTGTGGAGTAAACATAACAGAAAAAGTGTAAAAAGGGGCAAAAACTAGAATAAGATGAAAAAAGGTGGTGTGGGAACTGAAGCAGGCATACACCAGGGTCTGAGAAAGAGCTGTAACTCTCAAGAAAGGCTGAGGGACCGGGCTGGGAAAGACTCAAGACCAAGCTTTCTTTGGTTGGCCTCAGAAGACGGCCCCCTTGGCACATTTGCTTCTACGGACAGCTCCTTTCTCTGAAGCTCTCGCCTGACTATTCTGTCTCCCTTCCATCCTACTCCTGAGCTTTCCTTGGTGGAAGCCTCTTCCTTGGTTTGGTTACTATATATTAATATTTCCTGCCATTCTGGCCTAGGCCCCCTTGTTTCACTCTCATTTTCTTCAGGTGACTTTACTCATGCCTACGGTTTTCATCTAGACTCTTCTTTGAGGTCTCTGAGTAATGGTTTGTTCTCGGCTACTATCTGAAAAACTGGCAGCTTGAACCCACCCAGCAGCCCCAGAGAAAAACAGCCTGATGATGTACTTCCACAAAGGCTACAGTCAAGCAAACCCTATGGAGCAGTCCTACTCTGTGACACATGGGGTCACCATGAGTCAGAATCAACTCAACAGCAGTGGGTTTGGTTTTTGGTTTGGGTTTCTTTGGAAAGAAAGGGAAAGAGCAAAAGGAGGCAGGGAGGAAGGAAAAAAGAAAGGGATGGAAAAAGATTCTGGAGAAACTTCCATCCAAGATTCTGCTCCATTACTATCCATTTTATTTTATTAAACTCATTTGGGGAGGGGTGTTTGTGGGTAGCCTTTAATTTTTTTAATTCAATGAAATATTAGGATCATAAAAAAATAGTGATCATTTACTAATCAGGGTTCAAATTGTGTAAGGTATTCTATGTCTTAACTTACATTTTCTCACTAATTAAAAATGAAAACTGTTTCATACAAAAAAGTTCACACATGGAGCATGACCATGTTGTGGCCTGCCTCTGACTCTCTCTTTAGGGTGAGTGTTGACCAGCACCCTCTTAGATCCACTCAGACAAGAAGAGCGAGCCCCTCTCTGGGATCTGGGCCCTGCCTCTCCTCTGACTATGTCCCTTCTCACCAGGCAAGAAACCCCCACGGCTGAGGGAACAAACCCATCCAGAGTTTATGCCCTGCCCATGTAGATACCAGAACTTCCGGCCCAAATGGTCCTGAACCAAGTCCAGAGTCTGTGTGAACCTTTTACCTGGGTCAGTCTTGAAGGGGCACTGTGGTGCTCAGACTTGGTGTGGCCCAGGGACAGAGGTTTCTTGGGGAGTGTGGCTGGCACTTGGCCCTGTACATTGGGTATTGACATGTACCATATGAGGCCTCTCACAGTTTTTTCAGAGCAGGGAGTAGAAAGAAAAGGGGCAAGGAGCAATCCCTGCCCATGCTCCTCATTCTGGTGCAAATATCCAAAGAATGTATGAGTTCTAAATTTGGTCCTGGCCTTCCAGGTCATTTGTTGTTGTTAAGTGCTGCCAAGTTGACTCCAACTCATAGCGACCCCATGTACAACAGAACAAAACCCTGCCCGGTCTGTGCCAGCCTCACAATCCCTGCTATACTTGAGCCCATCGTCACAGTCACTCTATCAACCTATCTCACTGAGGGCCTTCCCCTTTTTTGTTGACCCTCTACTTTACCACTTTACCTCCAGGTCATTAGGATAGTTATAAGTCAAAGTAGGTAGAGAGAACACATTTAATTTAGTTTAGTCATTTTTAAGCACTTAAACATGGGGAATATGGGTCATTTATACTCTTGCCCCAGGCCCTGCAAATGTTAGAGGCAGGCCAGGTGCTAAGGGAGGACTGTTGCTGTTTCGGTATGTATGAGTGGACACCTTTAGAGAGGAGACATGATAAAGAGAGGGCGCAAATATACTTTGAGCAGTAGAAGCAGTTCCTCAGCGCACTCACAGGTATTGGGAGGAATTTATGCTACACAATATCATAAATAAATACCATTTTGGGTGCTTCCTCCACCCCAGCCTTTCTCCTCTTTTGTTCTCAGTAGTGTCACATCTAAAATGGGCTGGCCTCCCCTCAGACCCAGAAGAAAGGAAGTGCAAGCATTATTGACTTAAGAAAAATAACTTGAGAAAAAAATAAATTTTCATTTCTTAGGAGATAGAAAAATGCATATAAATAGTTCAATTTTTTGTTTGATACGAACATTACATTTCATGGTTATGAATGTAATGTGGGTGTTTGGTTATATCAGTGAGTGAAATCTGTTAAAAATAGAATCTGGGAAGCTTTTTGTTTCATGCTTCCGAGAAAGAGCTTCTGGAATGGTGTTCTGGTTGGCATTGTTCTCCCTCAGAAACAACATCGGCTTCACCTCTCACCTGTAAGTGCAAATGGCTTTCAAATCTGTATCATCAATTCTCCCCTCTCCCAAGAGAAGCCTCACATGCATTCACCTGCCTAGTCAACACCTTCATCTACCTCCCCACCCCCAACACAGAGTAGTACCTTGCCTTCTGTTACGGATAGAATTGTGTCCCCAGAAAGATACTTTAAAGTCCTAACTTGTGGTACTGATGAATGTGACCTTGTTTGGAAATATGGCCTTTGGAGATGTTATTAGCTAGGTTAACATGAGGTCATACTGGAATAGGGTGGGTCCTAAACCTGTATGACTGACGTCCTTATAAAAGAGGAGAGACATGGAGACAGAGAAACAGAGGAAGGGCTGTATGCCAAGGCTGCAAGCCAATGAACAGCTGGAGCTACCAGAAGCCAGAAAAGAGACACAGAACAGATTCTCCCTTGGAGCTTCAGAAGGAGTCAACACAACTGACCCCCCAATCTCAGATTCTCAGCCTCCAGAACTGAGAGACATTACTTCCTATTGCTTAAAGACTCCTGGCTTGTGATATTTACTCATGGCTGCCCTAGAAACTTAATACATTTTTGGTCCAAACCTAGCTCTTCTGTGGTCTCTGTCTTGGTAGAGGCACCCACATTCCCAAAGTAGAGGTGGAAAGTCATGCCTGCTTTAGAATAATCCCTTCTCTCTCCCTCTCCTAGCCATCAATCACCAAGGGTTGTCAATGAACTCAAAGCGGTCAACTCCACCCTCTCGCCTTTTTCTCCATTGCCACCCTCACTGGCCTTCCTTCTGTTTCTCAAACTCCCACCCGAGAGTCTTTGCATTACCTCTTCTCCCTAAAAGGCTCTGTCCCTCAAGTTTCCCAGGCAGGTTCACTCTTCCATACAGGTCCCAGCTAAGGTATAACCACATCTGACAAGTCTCTCTCCCCAAGTTGCCTCAAATAGCCAGTGGTGACTCCATTAAAGCACACTGTCTTCTTCTTTCCATCCCTTTTGTATTATCTGATACTTTGTTATTTATTTGTAGATTTGTTGTTGTCTATTTTCCTCCTACACACACACACACACACACACAAAGACTTGAAGTTCAGTAAGGGCAGAAACCTTGTCTGGTTTGTTCCCCTGTGTATGCCTAGTAAGGAGCCCTGGTGGTGCAGTGGTTAAAATGCTCATCTGCTAACTGAAAGGTTTATGGTTTGAATCCAACAGCCAATTCACAGAAGAAAGATGAGGCAGTCTGCTTTTGTAAAGATGACAGCCTTGGAAACCCTAAGGAGCAGTTCTACTTTGTCCTACAGGGTCACTATGAATTGGAGTCAACTTGATGTCAACGGATTGGGTGTCTCTTGTGCCTAGAACAGTGCCTGGCATAGTTGTTACTGAGTTGGCTCCAACTCACGGCAATCCCATGTACACCAGAACAAGACCTTGCGCACTCGTGCACCACCTCATGGTTGTTGGTGTCCTTGAGTCTACTGTTAAGGCTATTGGGTAGTTTCTTCCAAACTAGAAGGCTCATCTTCCAGCACTATGCTGGACAATATTCTATTGGGACCCCTAAGGTTTTCATTGGCTACTTTTTAGAAGTAGATTGCCAGGCCTTTCTTGGTTTGGAAACTGCTGAAACCTGTCCACCATGACTGAGCCTGCTGGTATTTGAAATACAGGTGGCATAGCTTCCAGTATCACAGCTAGAAACATCATTTGTTATCTCTACTTATCTCTTTTTTGACCTTCAGCTTAATCCAATCTAGTTTCCAACTTCTTCATCAGAAACTTTTCTCTCTGAAACTTACCTCTCCAAGATCATCACTTTGCCCGGTCCGATTCCAATGGACCAGTTTCTGTCTTCACCTTAATTGTCCTTCCTGTGGTATTTTATGCCTACATCTCATCTTCCCTGATGCTGTCTCTTTCTTGACCCTCCAAGTAGGGTGGATATGTAATTTATCATGTAACTTTACCATTTATATTTATGTAATTTATCATCCAAAGTGGGTCATTTTTGAAAGTGAAAAGGGGACACTAATTAATAATCATATGAAGTTAACTGTCATAAGTCTGGACTTTTCCAGCAAACTCAGACATATGGCCATCCTCCTTCTAAAACTTTCTTCTCCCCTACCTGGTTGCTCATTCTCAGTCTCATTTGTGAGATCCTTTTCCTCCATCCACTCCTTAAATGTGCCCCAGGCCCTTTTGGCCATGATAGAGGAATCTATAGAGAGCAAAGAGTTGATGAAATGTGATCCCAATGACCTCAGTACTAGCCCCCCAAGTAGATCAGGTGCTAAGAGTAAGGTCTGAGGTTAAGAAGGGAGCATGTAGACAGATGGAAGCCGAGAGTAGTAAGTGGTTGAAGATAAGGAGAACCAAAGACTGGTGAGCATACTGGTAGGTGGTGCTGGGCTGGGGATCTGTATTTGCAGTGGTACCTGTCCTGTGATGATAGCAATTCTCTGGCCATGCTCAAGAGCCAGGAGAGGGGAGAAGGAGCACCCTGGAGCCTATGCCAGGTGGGAGTGTGCCAATGAGGTGCTGAAGGACAAGTGCAAGGATAGAAAGAATTAGGGGAGGCAGTGGTTCTGGGCATGGCTGCATTTTAAAAGCACAGAAGTCTGAAGCTCCACACCACAGGAATTAAGCCAGACCTTCTGGAGATGAGCTTGGCACTGCTCTGTCTCAAAGTCCCCAGATGAGGACCCTAATATGCAGCTGGAGTGGAGAGCCTCAAATTCGAATCTAGTATGGCATGCCACAAGAGGTGGCATATGATCAAGAGCCAATGGTACTGAAGGAAGAAGTTGAGGCTGCACTGAAGGAATTGGCAAAAAACAAGCCCCCAGGAATTGACAGAATACCCACTGAGATGCTTCAACAAACAGATGCTACGCTGGAGGCACTCACAGCTACCTGGCCAACTGACTGGAAGAGATCCATATTTGTACCCATTCCAAAGAAAGTGATCCCACAGAATGTGGAAATTATCCAACAATATCATTAATATCACATGCAAGTAAAATCTTAGTGAAGATAATTCAAAAACTGCCACAGCAGTATGTTGTCAGAGAACTTCCAGAAATGCAAGCTGGATTCAGAAGAGGACATGTAACAAGGGATACCATTGCTGATGTTAGATGGATCTTGGCTGAAGGCAAAGAATACCAGAAAGATGTTTACTTATGTTTTATTGACTATGCAAAAATGTTTGATTGTGTGGATCATAACAAATTATGGATAACATTAAGAAGAGTGGAAATTCCAGAACACTTAATTGTACTCATGAGGAACCTGTACATAGACCAGGAGGCTGTCATTCAAACAGAACAAGGGGACACTCCGTGGTTTAAAATCAAGAAGGGAGTGCATCAGGGTTGTTTCCTTACACCATACTTATTCAACTTGTATGCTGAGTAAATAATCTGAGAAGCTGGACTATAGGAAGAAGAACATGGCATCAGGATTGGAGGAAGGCTCACTAACAACCTGTGATACACAGATGACACAACTTTGCTTGCTGAAAGTGAGGATGACTAGAAGCACTCACTGATGAAGATTAAAGACTACAGTCTGCAGTATGGATTACACTTCAATATAAAGCAAACAAAAATCCTCACAAGACATCAGATGACATATTGCATTGGGTAAATCTGCTGCAAAAGACCTCTTTCAAGTGCTGAAGAGCAAAGATGTCTCCTTGAAGACTAAGGTGTACCTAACCCAAGCCATGGTATTTTCAATCGCCTCTTATACATGTGAGAGCTGGACAATGAATAAGGAAGATCGAAGAAGAGTGGATGCTTTTGAGTTGTGGTGTTGGCAAAGAATGCTGAGAGTACCATGGACTGCTAAAAGAACTAACAGATCTGTCCTGGAAGAAGTGCAGTCAGTATGCTCCTTGGAAGCAAGAATTGCCAGACTTTGTCTCACCTACTTTGGTCATGTTATCAGAAGGGACCATTCCCTGGAAAAGGATATCATGCTTGGTAAAGTGGAGGGTCAACGAGAAAGGGAAGGCCCTCAACAAGATGGATTGACACAGTGCACACAGTGCCTGCAACAATGGGCTCAGGTACAACAAGGCTCGTGAGGACGGCACAGGACCGGGCAGGGTTTTGTTCTGTTGCGTAAGGTCACTGGGAGTCGGAGGTGACTCCACAGCACCTAACAACAACAAGGCATTCCAGCAAATCAGTGAGGGCAGGAAGTGAGAGGGGCTGATAGACTGGGCACACTAAAGCAGAGGGACAGTGCTACGCAGGGGCTCCAAGAAGGTGAAAATGGGGGAGTGAGTGTCGGCAGAGGGAAAGGGCCGCTCAGGGACCCCTTGTCCTGCTGTGGAGGGCCTGGCAGAGGATGAATGGGTAGGGAGGTTTCCACATCCTCTTTCCTATTCCTGCTGCTGAAACAAAACAGAATTGTCTCCCAACTTCCCCTTAACCTCGGGATGGATGCCCCTCTGAGGGCTGCACAGGGGAGTCCTTGGGATCTGCTTGAATGGAGTTTTCTTCCCACGTGGCCAGCATAGCCAAGAAACTCATCCTAAGGGTGACATCAGGAGTGGGTTAGTACAGGATGTGGGGGATATTCCACAGCTGAGGAACTCTTCAGGGAAAGGAATATTAAGGAGTGGATCAGGGATGACCTAAAATGCGGAAGACATGCATTCGTTTTATTCAACCAGTGTTTATGGAGCTCCTAATATGGAGCTCTGGTGGCATAGTGCCTAAGGCATTTGACTGCTAACCAGAAGGCTGGCAGTTCAAACCCACCAGCCACTCCTTGGAAGGAAGGTTGGACAATCTACTTCTGCAGGGATACCACCTCAGAAACCCAAGGAGGGGTTGCCATGAGTCAGAACTGACTCAATGGCAGTGAGTTTGGTTTGGTTTTGAATATGAATTAAAGGATGTCTGATGGTGAGTGGTTAAAGCATTTGGCTGCTAACCAAAAGGTCAGTGATTCTAACCCACTAGCTGTTCCATGGAAGAAAGATGAGACAGTCTGCTTCCATAAAGTTTTACAGCCTTGGAAACCCAATGGAGGTCACTGCGAGTCAGAGTCAACTTGATGGCAGTGGATAAGTGAGGAATATGAATTAAAGGAGGCCTGGTTGCACAACAGTTAAGCGCTCAGCTACTATCAAAAAGTTGATGGTTCAAACCCACCCAGCAGCTCCATGGTGATCTGCTCCCACAAAGATGACAGCCTAGAAAACCCCATGGCTCAGCTCTACTGTCACACGGGGCTGCTGTGAGTCAGAATCAACTCGATGGCACCTAAGAGCAGTAACAGGACGTGTCAGGTGCTGTCTGAATGAGACAGGTAACATGTTCCACTCCTCTGATCACATTCTCTGAGATAGTAACAGTGCCCCACTAAAAAAGGATGCAGGGATTCCAAGTGCAAATAAGTTTGGGAAACACTGGGTTAGAGAGAGTTAAACAGATTTACTTACTGCAGGACTTTTCAGAGCCTTAAATCTCTCTAGGAGATGGAATAGCGAGCACCTGCCATGTGTATTTGACCACAGGTCTCTTTCCTTCTGGACAGATCTGGAGGAACGAATGTCCATGGAACATGCTCTGAGCAGTGTAATGTGGTGGCAGAGAGCTCCTTTCCAAACTCGGAGGCCTCGATTTCCAACACAGCCTCTACCAGCCACCAGTTACATGACCTTTATGCCCATTTTCACATCTGTAAAAGGGGGCTAAATGACAGTGTCTCCTTCATGCAGTTATTGGGAGGATTATATAGTGCCAGTGCAGCACTGAGCGTAGTATTGGCACCCGTGTCAGGGGATCCCTGCCTCTGCTCTGACACACTGGCCTGAGAAACCCTGAGGGGCCAGGGGTCAGAGCTACTGACCCCTGTGACTTAGACACAAGACTCAAATGGCCTTCACAGCCTGTGACACTGCAAGGGAAAGGACAGTCGGGGGACAGCTGGTGGGGCTGGGGGAGGGCAGAGGGAGGTGCTGCCATTTCCATCCCTGCCCTCAGAAGGAGGCTCCAGGAATCCCCTATTGGGAGGGTGGTTTGGCTTCTTGGAAAGGGTGGTGACACGGAGGGGAGTGGCAAGCAGGCTGCCTGGTGCCCCCACTGCCCCAGCATTTGTGACAGGCCCAGCAGCACACAGGAAACCCCCCAGGCTGGGCCAGCTCTGAGCAGCTGCTGGACTTGACCCTGGTCCTGGTGGTGTCCTTCTCATAGGTGGACACTTTCAGAAGGAGGTCACCAGAACAGTTCTTGTGCCAGCTGACCTCTGGTCACTCAGCCACCACAGTGTGGCTTCTGGGTGACATCAGCTGCCCTGGACGAGGTGGGTTTGGGAGATTTCTCCCCTCACCATGACTCCCAAGCACACTGTGCCTTCTTTAGGGGCTGAGAAGTGGGAGTAGATGGTAGTGTCATTGGGGTGGGAGAGGAGTCTGAACTGGGAGACATTGAATAAGGACCACGCCCACCCTGGGACCAGAGAGGGCTGCTCAGATGTCCCTGGGGGAGGTGGTCTACTGGAGGAGGATGTAGCTCCATCCCTCACCTCTGCCTCTGGTAACCACCCCCTATGATGTTCGTGACATGGAAAAGAGCCTATCTGTGTGTCTGTGTCTGCTTCTACATTCATTATGTCCTGTTTAATTCCTGTAACATCCTAGGGTGGCTTAGGGAGGGAAAGATGGAAGCAGTTATCAAAACCTTCCCATAGACCAGGCAAGGAATCCTGGTAGTGCAATAGTTAAGCTGCTTGGCTGCTAATTGAAAGATTGGTGGTTCAAACCCACTCAGTGACTCTGGGAGAGAAAGCCCTGAAGATTTTCCCCCATAAAGATTTCAACCTAGAAAACCCTGTGGGGCAATTCTACTCAACCAAATGGGGATGCTGAGTTGAAATCAACTTGATGGCACCAAACAACATAAACCAGATAGGTTCCTGGGTGGCACAAAGGTTTGCACCCACCTACTAACCTAAAGGTTGGTTTGAACTCACCCAACAGCTCAGCAGAAGACAGGCCTGGCAACCCGTTTCTGTAAAGATTACAGCTTAGAAAATGCTGTGGAGAGGTCCCACTTTGTAACACATGAGGTCCATAGGGAATCGCTGGATGGCAACAGGTAAAGACCGCACACCTGTGAGTTACTGTGATCACCATTTTATAAGATTCAGAAGTTAAGCAACCTGCCCAAGGTCAGCAACCACCCAGGGATTTGAACCCACACTGACTCAACCTTAAAGCACATGTTCTCTCTCCACTCTAATAAGGAGAGAAGTGCAGAGTCCCCAGTTTAAAGTTTTGATGAGGTTCTGCTTAATTGTGAGAAACCATAAATATTACTCAATGCACTGTCTCTGAAGAATTGCTAACCCTGCCTTCTGTCTTTATCAACAGAAACATCATAGCACCCCGGACCCTGTTCAGATCTCTGTTCTCTGTCTCTGACCAGGACTTAACCACTTTTCCAGGCCATCAGACAGCCTCTCCCCAGCCTCCTCCAACTTCTGGGCTGCCCCCCAGCACTCCCCCAGTCTCTTTTTCTAGCCAGGGTGAGGCCTCCCAGGGTTCTTGGGCCTTGGGCCCAGGGCTGGCCTCCTTTCTTGGCAACTGCTAGGAAATCTCAGCAGTTTCTGGCCTATTAAACCGTTTTGTGCCTGCCCAAGGGAGAGCTTTGATTGGCTTCAGCTGGGATGATCTCAGCCTCTTCAGAATTTGAGGGTGTTCCCATTTTCCACGGGCTCCACCTTCACCCAAGGAGTTCCCTTCTGGCCCTCTGTCTCCCCAGGCCTCCGCTGCCCCCGACCAGCCTGAGCTTTGGAATTCTCAAGCATCTTTTGAGAAGTATGTTTATGTACGCGTGCACATGCCCTGGATTCTTGAGCTCAGCCATCTGTCCATCTGTCGTCCGTCAGTTGGTTCTCTCCCCATCCAGATGCAACTGGTCCATCTTGACCCTTCCAGCTTTGTCCACGTCCCTCCTGCATGTTCCCTCCTTGCTCAGACTCTGCCCCTGTCCTCACCAACTTCCACTGTGTGACTTCATCTAGGACTCACGCAACCAGAGGAAACTGTTATTTAAAATAATCAAACTTACCTTTTGTGCAAGGAGCCCTGATGGTGCAGAAAGGTTGGAGGTTCAAACCCACTCAGTGGCTCCATAGGATAATCTGCTGTAAAAATTACAGCCTAGGAAACCCTATGGGACAGTTCTACATTGTCACATGGGGTTATTATGAGTTGAAAATCAACACCCAACAACGGTAATATGTTGTGCCCATTCTTCTTTTACATGATCTCATTTAATCTTCCCAATAATCCCGGGACATAGGAATTATTATCCTCAGATGACAGATGAAGAAATGGAGATGTGGAGAGTTGATATAACCTGCTCTAAATGAGTACTGAGTAAGGACAGAGTCAGCTTCCAGTATGCCTGGCTCCAAAGCCACAGCATGGTGTTTGTCACGCTGAGGGATACTGTCTGGCTGCTCCTGCGTGCAGGAGCCTGCCAGCCACACAGCTGGTTCCCCTGGAAGGATCAACAACCCCATCGTTCTGCCTTCAAAACAGCTCTAGAATCTGACCATTCCTACCATAGCCCCGGGGCTGAGCCACACAGGCTCCCACCTGGATTAACTGCAACAGTCTAAAGGGTCTCCCTTCCCTCACTCCATCACTCTCCACATAACGACCAGACCGATCATTTAAAATGCTCAGTCTGACCACGTCACTGATCATTTAAAATGCTCAGTCTGACCACGTCACTTCTGTGCTCAGAGCCCCCCAGTGGCTCCCATTTCACCCTCAGTCAAAGCCAAAGGCCCTACAGTGGCCTATGAGGTCCTACACAGCCTGCAACCCCATTATCCTTCCTCCCATTATTTCCGACTTCCCCTTGGACTTTCCTCCCGCTCTGCTCCAGTTACTCTGGCCCCTTTGCAATTCCTTGAACATGAGCATAGCAAGCTCCTGCCTCAGGGCCTTTGCTCCTGCTGTCTGGAATACTCTTCTCCAAATAGCTTCATGACTCAGCCCATCACCTTCTTCAAGTCTTACTCAAATAAGACTGTTCTGGTTACCTCTGTGCCACTCTGACAAGAATATGCCACAAATGGGATGGCTTAAATAAACACGAGTTTATTCTCTTACAGTTTGGAGGCTTTAAATCCTAGTTCAATGTGCCAGGCTCTAGGGACTAGGTGAAAGCCCCTCAACCTTGGGCTTCAGCTCTGCCTCCTGCTCCCAGCCCACTGCAGCAAGAGGGTTTTCTTTACTCAGACAGCTACTGGCTGTTGAGACTGAGAAGTCCAAGGTTGATAAGTAAAAAGGCACAGTTCTGATGTTACCAAACCACACAGCAGGCCATTAATTCAAGTCCATTGAAAGTCCCAGGGTTGGCAGAGCATGGCAGGCTGTTGAACAACAACACAGCTATATGCAGGGTTCAAGCATGCCATAAACTAGAGACCATTCCCAAAGCTGTTTCTTATATACGGGAAACATACCACATACCCAAAGGCAGTTACTCAGCTGCTCACAGTAGAGTCCACCATGGAGTTAATTACCAATCTCATGATGGGGAATAATTACATTCAGCTGCCCAACCACTCATCCAGGCCCAGTCAAGTTGACACACAAACTTAACCACCACAATGGCCTATACAGTGACTCTGTCTCTGTTCACTTTATCCCCTCCATGTTGGTCCCAGTGCCTCTCTATGTCCTGCTTTTTTCTTGCCCATAGCACTTACCACCAACTGACGTCACTTTATTTATCGGGCAACTGTCTGCTCTCTCTGCTGGAAAGTAAGCTCCATGAGGACATGGATTTCTCTGGTTTGCTCATTGCTGTTTTCCCAATGTCTAGAACAAGACCTGGCACATAAATGGCGCTCAGGAAATATTTCTGGAAGGAAGGATGGGGGGAAGGGAGGAAAGAAGGGAAGGCAAGAGGGCAGCAGTGGCTAGGTAATTTCTACTGGTGCCCTCTGAGGCAGCATGTTCAGAAAGATGAAGCTTTGGGTCCAGGCCTCAGGAAGAAGTGACCTTTGGCCTGTTAGTGCCTCTCCTTTGCAGCTTCAGGGCCAAGTGTTGACTTAAGTCTCTGGAGAGGATGGTTCCAAGGTGGATTCCTGAAAACCGATGGAGTTTAATGTGCAGGAATGTATGAGAGAGTGCTCTTGGGTTCAGTACCTGAAGGAGGGAGGGGAAGGACCCAGGCACGAACTGAGGGGAAGTTAGGTTGAGATTTAGATTCAAGGACAACACAGCCAACCCCGTGGGAAATGCTGGAACTAAAATAGCCCATCAGCATTGCCCCACATTTGGATGAAATGGCCAGGCCTTTATACCCCAGCCTTGATCAGTCACTGGATGTGAGTCACTTGGGAAGGGCATGACCTTGGCTGCATGGAGGCACTCTCTGCAGGTGACACAGTTTCTGCAGAGCTCAACAGCACTCCTCTGAGCTGAGCAACCTTCCTTTCCTGAAGGCAGGGCCATGTCTACGACAAGACCCTTGGTGGGGTCTGCCTTATTCAATGTGGCCTCACCCACTTTGTGGGATCCTTGGGACCCCAAGCAAGAAATGAACTGGACCCTGGAGATACACAACTCGGGTTAGACACACTCCTGACTAGAGTTTACTCTGGTGAGAGAATGAAGACAAACCAACTGACTTGTTGTTGTTGTTGTTATATGCCGTCGAGTCGGCCCCGACTCATAGCGACCCCTTCTTGGGTTTCGGAGGCAGTATCACTACGGAAGTAGGATTGCCCAACCTTCCTTCCGAGGAGTGGCTGGTGGGTTTGAACCGCCAGCCTTCTGGTTAGCAGTCAAGTGCTTAGGCACTATGCTACCAGAGGCTCCTAACCAACTGACTTAGAGAAGTACAAACTGTACTTTTCAAATTAAAAAAAAGAATATAATGTAAGTGCAGGTATTTAACTTGTGATGAATTGTTCAGGCACCTGCCTACTTTTCCTCTCATGCCCCTCCTCACCTGCCACCCAGAATGGCAGGTGGAGTCTGTCACTGTGAAAACCTTCTGGCTTTCATTGGGTTTCTCGTGTGTGTTAGCACTAAGAGCAGCGTGCTCTCTCTTTTCCAGTAGAAGTGTTCTATGGGTCATTGTGCATGGGTGTGGGAACTTGTATGCAAAAGTGGCCAGTGGAAATGGGCACATGCCTTTGGTGCAGCAAGTGTCCATCAGTATCCACGTAGCAAGAGGAGGTAAAATATTAGTATGTTCCTCCAAAGGAATAGCACAGAAAATAGGGAATCATTCTTAGGAAAATGTGTCAAATCTATTCTTGAGATGGTCTCTAAATTCAGGTGAAATATATTCGAGGTTGTACTTTAGTCTGGTGGACATGTTCTGATTTTCTTCAGCATCAACTTGAACTTGCATATGAGCAATTGATGGTTTGTTCCACAGTTGGCCCCTGGCCTTGTTCACCTGATGATATTAAGCTTCTCTCTTGTCTTTTTTCACAAATGTAGTCAATTTGATTCCTGTGTATTCCATCCAGCAAGATTCTTGTTGCCATTTAAGTTGTTGGAAAAAAGTATTTGCACTGAATAAGTCGTTCATCTTACAAAATTCTACCATGCAATCTCTAGCATTGTTTCTATCACTGAGATCATATTTTCCAACTACCAATCTTTCTTTCTTTCCAGCTTTCGCATGCCAAAAACACCCAAACCAAACCCATTGCCAACGAGTCAATTCTGACTCATAGCAGCCCTATAGGACAGACTAGAACTCCCCATAGGATTTCCAAGGCTGACAATCTTTATGGAAGTAGACTGCTTCAACTTTCTTCCGCAGCGCAGCTGTTGGGTGGGTGGGTTTGAACTGCCAACCTTTCGGTTAATAGCCGAAAGTGGTTAATACTTTAACCACTGTACCACTAGAGCTCCCTTTCCATTCCAATCACCAAATTATCAATGCCTCTTGACCACATGTTTGATCAATTTCAGACTGCAGAAGCTGGTAGAAGTCTTCAATTTCTTCGTTTTTGGCTTTAGTGGTGGGTGTGTAAACTTCAATAATAGTCATATTAGTTGGTCTTCCTTGTAGTGATATAAAGGAGTTCTGGTGGCGTAGTGCCTAAGGCATTACACTGCTAACCAGAAAGTTGGCAGTTCAAATCCACCAGCCACTCCACAGAAGGAAGACTGGGCAATCTACTTCGTAAAGATTTACTGCCTTGGAAACGCAAAGGGGGTCGCTATGAGTTGGAATAGACTAGATGGCAATGAGTTTGGTTTGGTGGTAATAGTACGGATATTGTCCTATAACTGACAGTGTTGTACTTCAGGGTAGATCTTTATTTATATATATAACTTTTTATTGTGAGTTGGGTGAAAGTTTACAGAGCAAATTAAATTGGTTTCCATTTGTTAAATTCACATACATTTTGTTTTGTGACATTGATTGCAATTCCCACGTAAAGACAGCATGTCAGAGGCATCTGATGTCCTCCAACTTCACAAGGAAACAGAGGGGAGAATCAAGATCAACAGCCCAAGGCTGATTCCTTGAGGTGGAAGTCAGACACGCCTCCACCCTCCAACCTTTTTGCCAATTCCAACACCAACTGCCCTTCTTATTATACTCTACCTCTCTGCTAGGTTCGATAATTTATTGCAATAGCCACACAGAACTCACAGACAATACTCAAAGATTATGGGATTTATTAGGGAAGTATCAGGTTATAATTCAGGATCAGAAACAACAGGGGATATATAGCTCTTTAATCAGGACAGCCTCTTCTACTGGCACCACTCTCTGATCCTGGGCCTCTCTGATGCTGCGCCTCTTGGCCCTGCTCCAGCAAGTGTTACAAAGTTCTTTTAGTTCAGTGGGTAAGTGCCCAGAGGCACTTCACTCCTCCAGTAAGACTCAGTCCAAAGGCGCTCAGCTGTAGCTCCGAGTGTCAGCAAACGTAGATCTACCAGGTGCCCGGAAGGCACCCTACTCTGCTAGCAAGTCTCCTGCCCACAAGTGCTCAGCTTTCTGGCTCCGTGGGCCCAGAAGCACATTGTGCCTACCTTGCTGTCTCTCGATAGCCTCCTGGGTCTGCTGTCTCTGCTGCCACTGTTTCTCTGCCACTCTTCTGTGTTTCTAAGCCGCCGCTTCTCTACCTCCACTCCATGTTGTCTCTCTGTTACCACTCTCTCTGTCTCCTGGGTCAAGAAGCTTCCCAGAACAGGGTAGGTTCAAAGGAAGCACTCCACTCCTGTCTCTTCTTCTTGATGGCATTCAATTCCCCTCTTCTGCCTCTGGGATGGCTCATTTTAAGACTGGCAGGATGGCGAAACTGACCAGTCCCCACATTAGGATTCCATACACTTTATTGGCATAGTCCCACTTCCACACCAGTGCCATGCACCTTATTTCTATTATTAGCAAGCTATCAGATCCTTCTGGTGGGCCATAAGCACCTCACATTTGCATTATCCTATATTTGCCTATTTGTTTGGTGGGAGTTACAAAGACTAGGGCTAGAAAGGCTATATCCAGTAATTCACTGCACCACACCTCATAGTGTAACAACACTCTTCACACTTCCTCCTTGTGTTTGCCATTTCCATCCGTCCCTCTTTCCTATCTTCAGGATAGATCTTGAAATACTCTTTTTGATGATGAGTGGGATGCCATTCCTCTTCAACTTGCATTTCTGGCATAGTAGACTGTCAGATCCAAAATGGTCAACACCAGTGCATTTCAGCTACTAAAGCAATGATATCAATCTTTATGCGTTCTATTTCATTTTTGATGACTTCCAATTTTCCTAGATTCATACTTCATACATTCCATGTTCTGATAATTAAAGGATATTTGCTTCTGTTTCTTCTCATTTTAAGTCATCAAATGAAGGTCCTGAAAGCTTTACTCCATCCATGTCATTAAGGTTGACTCTACTTTGAGGAGGCAGCTCCTCCTCAGTTGTATTTTGAGTGCCTTTCAACCTGAGGAGAGGATCATCTTCTGGTACTTTATCAGACAATGTTCTGCTGCTACTCATAAGGCTTTAACGGGTGAACTTATGAAGTGGTCCACCAAGTGCTTCTCCCTAGTCTGTCATAGTCTGGAAGCTCTGCTAAAACCTGCCCACCACGGGCAAGTCTATGATATTTGAAATACCAGTGGCATAGCTTCCAGCATCACAGCAACACGCAAGCCATTACAGCTCAACAAACTGACAGATGAATTCAGAGACTATGTCAAGAATAGATTTGATGTACTGAATACTAATGACCAAAACCAGACAAGTTGTGGGATAATGTCAAGGACCTCGAACATGAAGAAAGCAAAAGGTCATTAAAAAGATAAGAAAGAAAGAAAACAAAATGGATGTCAGAAGAGACTCTAAAAGTTGCTCTTGAACATACAATAGCTAAGCAAAAGAGAGAAATGATGAAGTAAAAGAGCTGAACAGAAGGTTTCAAAGAGTAGCTCAAGAAAACAAATTAAAGTGTAATAATGAAATGTGTAAAGACCTGGAGTTAAAAAACCAAAAGGGAAGAACATGCTTGCTTGGCATTTCTTAAGCTGAAAGAATTGAAAAGAAAAAAATTTCAAGCCTCGAGTTGAAATGTTGAAGAATTCTATGAGCAAAATATTGAACTATGCAGGAAACATCAAAAGAAGATGGAAGAGATACACAAAGTCACAGCAACAAAAAGAATTGGTTGACATTCAACCATTTCAGGAGGTAGCATATGACCAAGAATTGATGGTACTGAAGGTGGAAGTCTAAGCTGTATTGACAAAAACAAAAAACTAAACTCACTGCCATCAAGTCAATTCTGAGTCATAGTGACCCCCATTGGTTTCTAGGCTATACATCTTTACAGAAGTAGATCACTCCATTTTCCTTCTGTGGAGCAGCTGGTGGGTTTGAACCACTGACCTTCTGGTTAGCAGCCAAGTGCCTTATTCAGTATGCCACCAGAGCTCCTTACGCTGTATGGAAGGTACTGGCAAAAAACAGGCTCCAGGAATTGATGGAATACCAATTGGTGGGAGTTATAAATTAATGCAACACTGGAAGTAGTTATTCATCTATACCAAGAAATTTGGAAGACAACTATCTGGTCAACCAAATGGAAGTAAGTGATTTTAGTGCTGTTCTGGTTACCTAGTGCCACTCTGACAGGAATATACCACAAATGGGATAGCCTTAACAAACAAGAGTTTATTCTCTTACAGTTCAGTAGGCTAGAAGTCCAAGTTCCAAGTGCCAGGCTCTAGGGGCTGGGTGAAAGCCCCTTTACCTTGGGCTTCAGCTCTGCCTCTTGCTCCCGGCCCACTGAAGCTAGAGGCATCTCTTCACTCAGGCAGCTACTAGCTGCTGAGGCTAACAAGCCCAAGGTCGACAAATAAAATGGCACAGTCCTGATATTACCAAACCACATGGCAAGCCATTAATTCAAGTCCATGTAAGTCCCAAGGTCGGCAGAGCACGGCAGGCTGCTGAACAACAAAACTACATGCAGGGTCTAAGTATGCCATAAACTAGAGATCATTCCCCAAGGCTTCTTCTTATATACAGGAAGCAGACGACATCGCTAAGGCAGCTACTCAGCTGCTCACAGTAGATTCCACCATGGACTTGATTACCAGTGTCATCATGAGGAATACTACATCCAGCTGCCCAGCCACTCAACCAGGGCTAGCCAAGTTGACACACAAATTGAACTACCACAGTGCCCATTTCAAAGAAGGGTGATACAACAGTGTCATGGATTGAATTGTGTACCCCTAAAATGGCTAGGCCATGATTCTCAGCCATTTAGAAGTTATGTAATGATGTGACGGGGCAGATGCAGTGATAGCCCTGACGCCATCCGATGTGGTAAGCTGATTAGGTTTAAGAGGATCAAGATTAAGGGTGGCTTGCACCATCCTTAGTCCCATCACAGCCCTGTTCTGATGTAAGGAGAACTTTCCTGGGTGTGGCCAGCAGTATCTTCTATTTTACAAGAAATAAAAGAAGAGAAAAGGAAACAAAGAGAGGGGGGACTTACCACCACCAAGAAAGAAGACCTCTGGACCCAGGGTCTCTGCTCTGGGATCCTCCTAGGAACAAGGGACACACAGAGATAAAGTCTTCCCCTAGAGCCAGCCCTCTGAACTTGGACTTCTAGCCTCCTAAATTGTAAGAGAATAAATTTATTTGTTAAAGCCATCCACTTGTGCTATTTCTCATATAGCAACACTGGAGAACTAGAACAATCAGAATGAGGAAATTATCAATAATATTATTAGTATCACAGACAAGTAAAATTTTGCTGAAGATAATTCAAACATGGTTGCAGCAATATAACAAGAAAGTGCCAGATAGGGAAGCCAGATTCAGAGGAGGATGTGGAATGAGAGATATCACTCCTATTGTCACATGATCTTGCCTGAAAACAGAGAATATCAGAAAAATGTTTACCGTGTTTTGTTGAGTATGTAAAGGTATTCAATTCTGTGGATCATAATAAATTGTAGATGACATTGTGGAAACAGGAATTCTAGAACATTTAATTGTGCTCATGAGGAACATGTACATAGAGCAAGAGGCAGTCATTTGAACAGAACAAAGGGATATGGTTTAAAAGTCAGGAAAGGTGTGCATAAGAGTTGTGTCCTTTCACCCTACTTGTCCAATCTCTAAACTGAGCAAATAATCTGAAAAATTGGACTATATGAAGAATGTAGCATTAGGATTAGAGGAAGACTTATTAACAACATGCTACATGCCGATGACACAACCTTGCTTGCTGAAAATGAAGAAGACTTGAAGCACTTACAGATGAAGATCAAAAACTATACAGCCTTCAGTATGGATTACATCTCAACATAAACAAAACAAAACAAACAAACAAAAAACATAAAACAAAATTCCTCACAACTGGACCAATAAGTAATATTATGATAAAGGGTAGAAAGATGAGAGTTTCAAGGGTATCATTTTACTTGGATCCACAGTCAACTCCCATGGAAATCAAATGACATATTGCACAGGGCAAATCTGCTGCAAAAGGCCTCTTTAGTGTTCAAAAGCAAAGATGTCACTTCGAGGACTGTTTTGGTTACCTAGTGCCACTCTGACAGGAATATACCACAAATAGGATGGCTTTAACAAACAGGAGTTTATTCTCTCACAATTTGGAGGCTTTAAGCCTGAGTTCAAAGTGCCAGGCTCTAGGGGCTGGGTGAAAGCCCTTCAACCTTGGGCTTCAGTTCTGCCTCTTGCTCCCAGCCCACTGATGCTGGAGGCTTCCTTTGCTCAGGTAGCTACTGGCTGCTGAGGCTGACAAACCCAAGGTTGACAAGTACAAAGGCACAGTCCCAGTGTTACCAAACCACAGGGCAGGCCATTAATTCAGGTCCATTAAAAGTCCCAAGATCGGCAGGGCAACATGGCAGGCTGCTGAACAGCAACTCAGATACATGCAGGGTTCAAACGTGCCATCAACTGGAGACTATCTCAAAGTTGCTTCTTATATACTGGAAGCAGCCCACATCCCTAAAGCAGCTGGGCAGCTGCTCCAGTAGATTCCAACATGTACTTAATTACAAATCTCACCATGGGGAATAACTACATCCAGCTGCCCAGCCACTCAACCAGGCCCAGCCAAGTTGACATATAACCTTACCTACCATAATTCCAGGAGCTCTGGTAGCATAGTGCCTAAGGCTATGATAGCTAACCAGAAGGCTGGTGGTTCAAACCCACCAGCCACTCCTCAGAAGGAAGACGGGGCAATCTACTTCTGTAGTGATGTTGTTGTTGTTAAGTGCTGTCGAGTTGTTTCCGACTCATAGTGACCTCATGCACAGCAGAACGAAACACCGCCCGATCCCGCGCCAGCTCCACAATCCTTGCTATACTTGAGCCCATTATCGCAACCACCGTGTCAATCCATCTTGTTGAAGGTCTTCCCCTCCTTCGTCGACCCACCACCTTACCCAGCATGATATCCTTCTCCAGGGAGTGGTCCCCTCTGACAACATAACCAAAGTAGGTGAGACGAAGTCTGGCCATCCTTGCTTCCAAGGAGCATCTGGGCTGCACTTCCTTCAGGACAGATCTTTTGGTTCTTTTGGCAGTCCATGGTACCTTCAGCATTCTTCGCCAGCACCACAACTCAATAGTATCAACCCTTCTTTGGTCTTCCTTATTCATTGTCTAGCTCTCACATGCATACGAGGCGATTGGAAATATCATGGCTTGTGTCAGCCACAACTTAGTCCTCAAGGAGACATCCTTGCTCCTCAGCACTTGAAAGAGTTCCTTCGCAGCCGACCTTCCCAGTGCTACATGTCGTCTAATGTCCTGACTACTGCTTCCTTCCATTGGTCTCGATTGTAGAACTAAGCAACGTGAATTCTTTGACAACCTCAAACTTTTCTCCATTTATCATGATGCCGCTTATTGGTCCAGTTGTGAGGATCTTTGTCTTCTTTATATTGAGATGTAATACATACTGCAAACTGTGTTCCTTAATCTTCATTAGTAAGTGCCTCAAGTCATTCTGACTTTCAGCAAAGTTGTATCATCAGCAGCTCGCAGGTTGTTAATGATTCTTCCTCCAATCCTGATACCACGTTTTTCTTCATATAGTCCAGCTTCTCGGAGTATTTGCTCAGCATATAGATTGAATAAGTATGGGGAAAGGATACAACTCTGACACACTCCCTTCCTGATTTTAA
>NW_006921608.1:9747480-9759251 GCF_000298275.1 Orycteropus afer afer | reverse complement strand
GTCATTCCCAGCATAGTAGATCATATGGTTGTCTGATTCAAAATGGCCAAAAACAGTCCATTTCAGCTCACTAATGCCAAGGATATCAATCTTTATGCGTTCCATTTCATTTTTGACAACTTCCAATTTTCCTAGATTCATACTTCGTACATTCCATGTTCCGATTATCAATGGATGTTTGCTGCTGTTTCTCCTCAATTTGAATGGTGCTACGTCAGCAAATGGAGGTCTCGAAAGCTTTACTTTATCCATATGAGTAAGGCTGATTTTACTCTGATAATGCAGCTTTTTCCCAGTCCTGCTTTGAGAGCTTTCTAAGTGAATTGACTCATCTTCCTCCTCTGTATTGGATAATGTTTCTGGACTATTCATAAATTTGCACAGTAATGTATCAGACAGTGTTTCTCTGCTATTCATAAGGTTTTCCCTGGCCAATTCTTTGAGAAGTGGATGGCCTCCTCCTTCTTCCTAGTCTGTCTCAGTCTGCAAGCCGGGCTGATACCTGTGCAACAGGTGTACCCCACCGGTTTTGAAACACCAGTGGCACAGACTCAAGACTCACAGCAACACGTCACCACAGTAGGACAAACCGACAGACAAGTTTGTCTCCCTTAGCTGTTGGAAACTCCTCTAACCACCCTTACCTGGATCCCTGCGGCTAACTCCTTGATCTGTTCCAGTCCCCTTTGCCTTTTCTGTCCTCTCCTTGCTTCCTGCCTCGCTGCTTGTGGGGGTGGCCTGGGTTCCCTCTCCTCACCTGGCTCCCTGGGTTGACTCCTCAAACTGTTCCTATCCTCTTTGCCTTTTCTGTCCTCCCCCTGCCTTCCCAACTCACTCCCTGTGGGGCATGGCCTGGTTCCCTGTCTTCACCTGGGTCCCTGAGACTGACTCTTCGATCTATTCTGGTCCCTTTTGCCTTTTCTGTCCTCTCCCTGCTTCCCACCTCGCTGCCTGTTCTTAGGTCCCTGGAATCCGAATGAGAATGCTATCACTTCTAACCTCCAAAACTGTAAGAGAACAAACTCCTGTTTGTTAAAGTCATGCCATGTGTGGTATATTTCTGTCAGAAAAGCATTAGGTAATCAAAACATAATATGGTACCAAGATACCAAGATAGTGATACTGCCTTGGAAACCTAAGGAGGGGTTGCTATGAGTCAGGGCTGACTGGACAGCAAACAACAACAATAACACCATAACTCCACCCCTTAGCAACTTGGCACCTGTACAGATCTTCATTGGGTGGCATCTGTACAGAGTTCCTTCACTGGGTGGTTCCAGTCCCCTAGTTCCTCTGAGTGGCGACCTCACTCCCTTGGCCTGGCATGCCCCGTTCCTCTACTTCTTGGGCATGGCAGTTGGCGAAGAACTGACTCTTTGAAATCTAGGAGGCTGTGGTGTTCCACCCCCCAAAGGCCATGGTCCTACCCTTGAGGCTGCGGCAGCTCTGCTTCCCATTTCCTTTGTCTCTCAGCTTCTGCTGATTAACGGTAAAGGCAACCCACTCTGCCAGGAATCTTCCTACCCAGAGGACACTCAGTTTTCTTGCTCCATGGGCCAGCCAATCTGCTACTCCAACTCATGCTGGTCTTTTCTGCTAATTAATGCCCGAAGGCAACCCACTCCACCACGAAGCTGCCTACCCAATGGCACCTGGCTTTCTCCTCTGTGGGCTGGTACAGCTGTCACTATCTCATGCCAGTCTCTAGGCTCTGTTACTGCCATCCCTCCTGCTGGTCTCTTGGCTCTGTTCCTGCCATCTCTCATGCCACATGACAGGTCTCTCTCCCGAGGTCTCGGGTCAAGGACACACTCCACTCCTATTTCCACATTTTAGGTATCTGTCAAAGCAGCACCCTGCTCTCTTGGTACCATATTATGTTTTGATTACCTAGTGCCACTCTGACAGTAATATACCACATATGGAATGGTTTTAACAAACAGGAGTTTGTTCTCTTACAGTTTTGGAGGTTAGAAGTCTGAGTTCCAGGTGCCAGGCTGTAGGGGCTGGGTGAAAAGCCCTCAGCCTTGGGCTTCAGTTCTGCCTCTTGTTTCTGGCCCACTGAAGCTTAGCGGCATCTCTTTCCTCAGGCAGCTGCTGGCTGCTGAGGCTGACAAACCCAAGGTCAACAAGTACAAAGGCACAGGCCCAGTGTCACCAAACAACAAGGCAGGCCACTAATTCAAGTCCATTAAAAGTCCCAAGATCGGCAGGGCAACATGGCAGGCTGCTGAACAACAACTTGGATACATGCAGGGTTCAAGTATGTCATCAACTGGAGACCTATCTCAAAGTTGCTTCTTATATACTGAAAGCAGCCCACATCCCTAAAGCAGCGACTCAGCTACTCCAATAGATTCCACCATGTAGTTAATTACCAATCTCACTATGGAGAATAACTACATCCAGCTGCCCAGCCACTCAACCAGGCCCAGCCAGGTTGACATACAACCTTAACTACCACAAGGACTAAGACACACCTGACCCAAGTCATGGTATTTTCAATTGCCTTACATGCATGCAAATGCTGGACAATGCATAAGGAACACCAAAGAAGAATCTGAATTAGATGTTGGCAAGGAATATTGAGTACACCATGGACTGCAAGAAGAATGAACAAGTCTGTCTTGACAAAAGTATAGCTAGAATGTTCCCTGGAAGTGAGGACAAGGAGATTTCGTCTCATGTACTTTGCACGTGTTACCAGCAGGGACCAGTACCTGAAAAAGGACATCATGCTCGGTAATGTAGAGGGTCAGCAAAAAAAGAGGGATCCCCTCAATAGATTTACATAGTGGCTGCAACAGTGGGCTCAAACATAGCCCATTGTGAAGATGGCCCAGGACTGGGCAGTGTTTCATTCTGTTGTACATATGGTTGCTATGTATTGGAACGGACTCCACAGCCTAACAACAACATACTTAGGAAATCCTCAAAAGTGCCAGGTGGGCTGTAGCCTCTGAGGTTGCCTGATCTCCATGTGATAGATGTGTCCTAAAGGGAAGAGCCAGATTGGAGACAGGATAGGGTTTGCTGAGGTTGGGCTTGGGTGTCAGATTGCCTGGGTTTTGAATATTGGCTCTTATCCCTTACCAGCAGTGGGATTTTGGCAAGTTTCTTAAACTCACTAAGCTTCAGCTTTCTCATCTATGAAATGAGGATGATTTTACTGACCATGTGCAGCTGCAACAATTACATGAAATTAAGCCATTGCTGTGGTGATCTCAAGCACAGAATGTGTGCTCTGTCATGTTAGTGGTGATGGGGACGTGGCTCTTGGAGTAGCTTACAGCAAAGGTCCTTTCCGTTCCAGACATGCTTAATTCTGTGGTTCCACAGATGGGGTTTGATGAGCTCCTGCACCTCAGTTTCCATCAGTCCTTTGCCTGCCCCGGTTCCAGATGAAAAGAGCCTAGCAGCAGTAGTGCGACTCTGTGCTGTGCTGCCATCAGTTACCATGGCTCAGGGATCCTGAGGGAGGGAAGAGTGGAGAGAGTTGTCCTCAGAGCCTACACCAGCCTTCCAAGGAGTCTGTGTTTATGCTGACTCTGAACCCTGCCTTATCGTTTTCAATACACAGACATGGAAGGAAAGGAATGCTGGGTCAGCCCTTCCTGATGTTTAAAATGATTTTCAGTCACAGAAACACCACCATTATCATCAGCAAACAGACACCTAAAATCATACCCCACCTTCCTCAACTAGCACTGAGCTCCAAGGAATGATTTTGAACGTTCCTTCTTGCTTCAGAGTAAAGGAAGTCAGTGTTTGTCTTTTCTTCCTTTATGATTCTACAAAGCAAGCATCCCATGTTCATGGATTGAATTATTTAATATTGTTAAGACAGTAACACACTCTAAAGTGATTTACAGATTTTATGCAGTTCTATCAAATCTCAACAGCCTTTTATGCAAAAATGGAAACACTAGCCCTAAAACTCGTATGAAATTGCAAGGGACCTTGAAAAGTCAAAACAATCTTGAAAAAGAAGAACAAAGTTGGAGGACTCACACTTCTCAATTTAAAAACTTACTGCAGGTGGCTTCCAGCCAAACAACAGACAGGCCTACAAGGTGAACAATGACACCAGGTATATACATTTTTTAGAACAATCAACCATAAGAGATCAGAAGGACAGCATTTGCACAGGGAAATAGCTTACAGGGCAGGAATACATAGGAAAAAAGGACACAGGAAAAAGGTAACCATAAGGAGGAAGTAGGGAGAGAGCTGTTACATTGTGGGGATTGAAATCAGTGTCACGAAACAAAATGTGCATGAACTATTGAATGGAAAACAAATTTGCTCTGCAACCTTTCACCAAAATCACAATATTTTTAAAAAATGAAGAAAGAAAAGCAAACAAAAAACTTATTACAAAACTACAGTAATTGAAACAGTGTGGTACTGGCATAAGGACAGAGATGCAGACCAATAGAAAAAAATTGAGAGTCCAGAATTCAATGGCCAATTGATTTTTAACAAGGGTGCCAAGACCATTTAATTGGGGGGGGGGGGGGGGGGGGGGGGGGATGGGAACGATGGATGACACAGAAAGTGAAGAGAATATGGAAGAGAGCCCAGCTGGGGGGGGGGGCAGGGTGGAGAATAAGTCTTTTTCAACAAATGATGCTGGGACAACTTAATATCTAAATATTAAAGAATGAAATTGAACTCTTACCTCATATCATATATAAAAATTAATGCAAAATAGAATAAAGACCTAAACATAAAAGTTAAAACCATAAAATTCTTAGAAGAAAATATAGGAGCATTTGTTCAGAGCCTTGGATTTGGGAATGGTTTCTTAGATGTGACAACAAAAGTACAAACAGCAAAAGAAAAAAATATATAAATTGGACTTCAAAAAAAAATTAAAACTTTGGGCATCAAAGGATACTGTCAAGAAAAGGAAAGGATAAATCACAGAATGAGAGAAAAATTTTGTAAGTCATATATTTGATAAGAGTCTAGTATCTAGACTATATTAAAAACTCTTATAACTCAAAAACAAAAAGGTAAACAACCCAATTTTAAAAATGGACAAAGGACTTGAACAGACATTTTGCCAAAGAAGACATAAAAATGGCCAACAAGCACATGCAAAAGTGCTCAACATAATTAATTACTAAGGAAATGCAAATCAAAACAACAATGAGCTATTGCTACTAGGATGGCTATGGTAAAAAGATAGAATAACAAGTGTTGGCAAGGATGTGGAGAAATTGAAGTCCCTGTACATGGCTGGTGGAAGTATAAATGGTGCAGCCACTGTGGAAAACAGTGTGGTGGTTTCTCAGTAAGTTAAGCACAGGATTGCCATAAAAACTAAAACTGAAAGGAGCTCTGGTGATGTAGTGCCTAAGGCATCTGACTGCTAACCAGAAGGGTGGCGGTTCAAACCCACAAGCCACTCCTCAGAAGGAAGGTTGGGCAATTTACTTCTGTAGTGATACTGCCTCAGAAACCCAAGGAGGGGTTGCTAAGAGTCAGATCCAACTTGACGGTAGTGAGTTTGGCCCAGCAATTCCACTATTGGGTATATACCTAAAAGAACTGAAAACAAGTATCCAAATGAAAACTTACACATGAATATTCATAGCAGCGCTATTCACAACAGCCAAATGGTGAAAACAACCCAAATGTTCATCAACTGATGAACAAAAAAACTAAAAAAAAAAAAAAACCTCACTGCCCCGAGTCAATTCTGACTCATAGCTACCCCTCCTTGGTTTCCAAGACGGTATCTCTATTGAAGAAGATTGCCCAGTCTTCCTTCCGAGGAGTGGCTGGTGGGTTTGAACTGCCAGCCTTCTGGTTAGCAGTCAAATGCCTTAGGCACTGTGCCATCAGAGCTCCCCAACTGATGAATGGATAAATTAAATGTGTTATATCCATGCAAATGGAATATTATTTGGCCAAAAAAAAAAAAAAAAAAGATAGAAGTACTAGTACATACTACAACATGGATGAACCTTGAAAACATTATCAGTGAAAGAAGCTAGATACAAAGGGACACATATTGTATTCCATTTATATAAAATACCCACAACAGGCAAATCCTTAGAAACAGAAATCAGATTCGTGGTTGCCAGGGGCTGGGGGAAGGAAAAATGAAGAGTGACTGCTTAATGGACATGGGGCTTCCTTCTGTGGGGATGAAAATGCTCTGGAACCAGACAGTGGTGATGACTGCACAACAATGTGAAGGTACAAAATGTCACAAATGGTGAGGTTTATGTCATGCATATTTTGTCACAATAAAAAGATGTGATCCATTTTTTGTTTTTAGTTTGGAAAAGAAAATTAAATTCCCCCAGAAGCAAAATCTTTTGGAATATTTTCTTCTTGTCTTTTTTCTAAATCTGAGTATAAATAAACCATGCATGTGTAAGAGGAGCAGGTGGGCCTAGAGAGTTGTGTTTGGGGCTAAACTAGGACATGTCTAGGCTTGTGCAAGGAAAAGGTGGTGCAGTCTGCCAGGAGCTTACAGTGCAGGGACAGTGGGGGGCCTTCTGGGTAAGAGCTCATCCTGTGGGAAAAGAGGGTCAAGCAGATGCGTTAGCCCCAGTGACAGAGCCCTAGGGACTAATAGGAGGATGCATTCGAATATAGTCTAGTGTGACCTTTGAGCTCAGAGACCATGGAGTCAAGTCTGAGCCATGCATGCATGCATGTGTATGTGTGGGTGTGCATATGTGCATGCATCGTGTGTGTGTGCATGCATGCATGTATGTGTGTGTGAGAGAGAGAGTAGGGGGAGTCCCAAGAAGCAATGTCTGACACTGGCAGGGCTGTTTCACTAAAAGCACTATAAGACAGCTGGGCTCAAACAGTTCAGCCCCCTAACTTCCTAACCGAGCAAACACTGAGAGAGGAGAGAAGTGCACCACTAAGGACCTGGACTCTGCTTCAACATCAGCCACAGGGCTGGCCAGCAGGGTATGGCACACAGTGCCTGGAAACTGAGCAGGGAAAGAGGAGGAACACTATCGCAGAGATCACATGGTAGCAACAGGTAATCCCTGTGAGAAATTCTAGAAACACTTGGGGAAGCCCTTGCAGAGGCAGATGGGAGCAAAACACAGGAAGCTCGTGTGTCCTTTACCGTGATACATTGTTCCATGACTCTAACAAGGCAATGAGGCCTCTGCAAACCTGTTCTATTTTATTTCCCCATCACCTGGCTCACTGCCTGGCACACGGTCAGTGCTCAGTACATACTTGATTCAATGAGATCTTTGTGTTTTGTTTTTTTTTTTTTTTTCTTTGACAATCTGGTTTATGGCATGGTTTCCAGAAATGTAGTGAAAAACGGGGACTCCCTGGATAGAAAAACGGAGTCTCAGAAGTGCTTCCAAATTTGGCATTGATGAGTCTTGGCACTCCCTTCCCCTGTATTCTCTGTGTTCCTACAACGCAGTGTCCAGAAGCACCAGCATCACGATTAAAAAGGTGCCCGAGTTCTCCATCGACACCTCTGATCTCCATCACTTTTCTCTGGTGTTTAAACAGAAGTAAAAACACGCTCGGAGTCATTCAAGCCTCCTCCTTGGGTGGACGGGACCCTGGGGACCTGACCTTTTTCTTTATTGCTGACTTGGGTACATTGAGTGGGTTGTCAACCATGCGTCTGGTGTTAAGGGGGCTCTTAAAGAAACGTCTATCCCTGCCCTCAAGGAATTTATAGCTAATTAGAGAGATTAACTGCTAAAATACCTGTGTTCCACAGAGCTGAAAGGGCAGCACGCAAGCAGGACAGGGAGTACAGGTAGAGTTCACAGGAGGTTCCTGGAAGACAGAGACCCCTGGGAATCCAAGGAGGCAGAGGGCTTCATGGAGAAGGTGGGGCACAGGAAAAGGTGGAAGACAGTGGCATGTTGTAGTTGAGACAGAAGACTTCGAAGTCAACTAGCTGGGTTCTAATCCTGGATCCACCCCCTTCCAGCTGTGTGACTTTAGGCCAGTTGTTTCACTTATCTAAGTGAAAGACTATTTCAGCTTCTATAAAACAGTCCCTACCTCATGAAGTTGTTGTGTGGAGCAAACAAAGATAACACACATAAACCACCTAAATAGTGCTAGGTTCATAATAAGCACTCAACAAAGGCTAGCCACTGTTTTTGTGATAAAGATGAACAAAAGGATGTGGAGAGGTAGAGAGGTAGGGGAGGCTGACCAAGCTTCAAGAGTAGCTCAGTTCAATTGAACAAGTGTTTATTAAGCATCTACTATGTGCCAGGCGGGAGCTTTGGTAGCCTAGTGGTTAAAGCATTCAGCTGCTAACCAAAAGTTTGGCAGTTTAAACCCACCAGCTGCTCTGTGGGAGAAAGATGAGGCTGTTTGATTCTGTAAAGATATACAGCCATGGAAACCCTATGGGGCAGTTCTACTTTGTCCTAAAGGGTCAGAATCAACTTGATGGCAGTGGGTTTTTTGTTTGCTTGCCAGACACTGTGCTTGACTCCAGGTGGTGAAGACATGGGTCCTGCCTTCAAAGAGTTGACAAGCTAGTGAGAGTATAACAAATAAACAGCCAATTATGATAAAGCAGGGAGTGGGTGGGCAGCCCATAGACTCACAGAGGAGGTCACCAGACAGAGGCTACAATAGAGAAGTCCTTTAGTGGGAGGAGGACAATCTCAACTGAGATCCGAGTATGAACAGAAAGTAGTCAGTGGGTGAAAAAAGGGCAGAGCGGAGAGAAAAGAAAGTATCTCGGGTAGAAAGAAGAACATTTCAACTGGCTGGAGTGAGGGAGTCCAGTCCATTCAAGCCACATTGTTCAGGGAGTCTGGATCCAGTGAGAAGGGGAGGGAATGGGAACTGGTTATAATGGACTTTACCTGAGAGCAATTGAGAGTCCCTGACAGGTGCCATAAACTCACTAGTGTTTTCAAAAGAGCCCCCAAAGGTGTGCCAGATGGGAGGGGGCAAGGCCAGAGGTGATAAACCATGATGTTTTGTGGTCATCTAGGTGAGAGACTGGGCAGACTTAACTAAGGTAGTGGAGGTGGAACTGGTGACAAGGTGACAGATTCCAGAATAACTAAGAGCAAAAATGAGGACAGAGGCCTCGGCCTCAGGGATCACATTTACATTAGACCTTGACAAACAGGCTTGGACCAACCACGGGAGCCATACAGCAATGGAGGTATATGCAGGGGTGCTGGAAGGACGCTGTGGAGGGGCTCATCGAAGGCTGGCAGGTGGAACAGGCCTGGCTCCTGTGGAGGAGACAAGATCTCAGCAGGACAGGAAGACGCTCCTGCTGGGAGGTGTGTGAGCAGCTGTATAGGACACAGATTTACACTAGTCCTTGGAATTTCAGCAGCAGCCATTCTTGATGACACAGGCCGTAGGATTCTTCTTGGGGCCCCAAGGAGGGAAGGAGGCAGTGGAAATGGGTTCAGGATGAAGTGCTGGCAGTGCCTGCAGGGCTGGTTGAAATGGAAAGAAGTCTTGGGGTAGGGGTGCTGGTCTGGTACAAGGAGGGAAGACGCAGGCTTTGGAGAAACTTCACAGGAAGTGGCTGGGCTGATGGAGGGGACAAATCCATCACAGTCCTCAGATTTCTAGCTGAGGGGATGGATTGCAGCAGTGACCCTCTCAAGACAGATTGGCCAGAACTGGAGCAATGTGGCCCCAGCGCACGGAGGGGATCAGAATCGCTACCCTTTCCTGGGTGCTTGCTGCGGGCCAGACCTGAAGCTGGGTGACTTCCAGACATCACCTCATTTCATCCTCACCATCCCCACACTTGGTGTTGTCATGCCCCATTTTACAGGTAAGGTTCAAAGAGATTAAGAAGCTTACACAGGTGCATAAGTGAAGTGATGATATTCAACACGTCTGAGAGCCAACTATGTGGGTTAGTAGTCAATATAAAATAATGAATGTGTGTAAAGGATGTGAAACAGTGAGCAGTCTACATGTTTCCTGTAATCATCATGTGCCAGACACTGTGTCAGGTTCTGAAGATACTGAGGTTAACAAAACACATGGCATTCCTGATCCCACGGTCCTTAGCATCCAGTGATGGAAACTGACAGGAAACAAAGATGCAGGTGAAATTATAACCACACATCACAGTGAGTGCTATGGGGAAGACGGACTCCAATCCAGGAGCCCCACAGTCTGACCCCCAGGCCCAGGGATCACAAAGAAGCAAGACACTGGTAGGTGAGGGCCTGGGTTTTCCAACCAGCTCCAATGCATATGAGTCATGGTGGTACCTCCTCCATCCAGACCAAGGTTTCTTTCCTAAAACAAGCGGAGGCAAGCTACAGCAGTGATTTTCAAACTACGTCCAGTTTAGGATCCTTTCACTAGAGGTAGAAGTCATGTTCAAGGTGCAAACTAGCACAAGCTCGTCAACTGCTCTGATGGTGGGCAGAAGGGCCCCCTTCAGTCCCCCTTTCCCTCTTCCTCCTCCGTAGTCCCAGAAGAGCTTCACAGAACTCCCAGGGCTCTAGGAAGCCCAGTGAGGAAACCACAGGATCGTAATAGGATTTATTAAATGAGCCCTTACTAAGAACTGCGCTCATTACACATTCAATTTTCTCAACAACCCTATGAACTCAGTGTCATTATTACTATCATTTTACCAGTGAGAAATCTGAGGCTTAGAGGGATTAAAAACATAAGAAATAAATAAATAGGAGAAAAAGATGCTTGAAACTTGGCAATGGTGTCCCATTGCTCATAGGAAAAAAAAAAAAAAAGTTTACTCTTCATGGTCTAGCCCCTGCATGCCTTCTAGTATCATGGCCCCTACCCCCCACACACACACACAGTCCAGTCACAGCCTCTTTCTTCATAACACAGTACCCACCTCTCACTCCTGGCCTTGGAATATACTTTTCCATTCTTCTCCTAGTGTATTAGTTTCCTATTGCTACTGTAACAAGTTAAAACAAAATTAGTAGCTTAAAGCAATATTTATTATAATTCTGGAGGTCAGCATGGGTCCCAGTGTTGTGTTCCTTCTAAAGGCTCTGGGGGTTGGGGGGTGGATTCATTTCCTTTCTTTTTCCAGCTTCTAGAGGTTCCCTTGCCTTATGACCCCTTCCAGCAAAGGTATCGTTCCCACCTTTGCTTCCTTCCTCACATCTGATGTCGTGTGGTCCATCTGACTCTTACCTCTTATAAGGACCCTTGTGATTATGCTGGGAACACTCCGATAATCCAGGATAATCTCCTCATTTCAGAACCTTAATTTAATCACCTTTTTGCCATGAGTAACATGCTTGGCATGAGTAGTTTGTGATTGGCTATTAACATAAAGGTTGTCAGTTCAAACCCACTCAGTGGCTCTGCAGAAGAAAGGCCTGGTAAACTGCCTTTGTAAAGAGAACCACCGAGAAAACTCAATGGGGCAGTTCTAGTCTGCAACACATGGGGTTGCCATGAGTGGGGAACTGCACTTCCTCCAGGACAGATCTGTTAGTTCTTTTAGCAGTCCATGGTACTTTCAGCATTCTTTGCCAACACCACAGCTCAAAAGCATCAACTCCTCTTTGGTCTTCCTTATTCACTGTCCAGCTCTCACATGCATATGAGGCAATTGAAAATATCATGGCTTGTGTCAGGCAGACCTTAGTCCTCAAGGAGACATCTTTGCTCTTCAGCACTTGAAAGAGGTCCTTTGCAGCCGATTTGCCCAGTGCTATATGTCGTCTGATGTCCTGACTGCTGCTTCCATTGGCATTGATTGTAGAACCAAGCAGTGTGAAGTCTTTGACAATATCAATCTTTTCTCCATTTATCGT
>NW_006921608.1:9712628-9744585 GCF_000298275.1 Orycteropus afer afer | reverse complement strand
AGCCTCAAGCCTCACAGCAATGTACAAGCCTCACAGGATGACAAGCTGACAGACAAGTTTGTCTCCCTTAGCTGTTGGAAACCTCTGCATCCTCTTACCTAATTCCCACCTGAAACCTGCCACTCTGTGGTCACTGGCTGCTCCTGGTCCCTCCCTCTCCTGGTTCTAGGGGGCTTGGGGCCTAGCCTTGCCTCCCACGCCTCCATAAATATTACAGCCAAGAAAATCCCATGGAGCATCTGCCACATGAGGTCACCATGAATTGGAATGGACTTGAGGGCACTTAACCACTACAACATCCACCAGGTTTATGGTTGGCTATCCAGCCTCCGTCTGAAACTCCCAGAGCCCAGCAGTCTAAAAGCCTACAGATTACCACGTGTTTTATTTTGAAGGGATGTCTAGTAACCCTGGCAATGTGGGATGGGGGCACTGCATGGCCAAGGCTGACTCAGCAGGGGTAGAGGTGGTACGAGGCCACAGGGAGCACGAGTCTTCCAGGGGAGCCAGTGGGTGCACCCCAGAGGCAGAGAAAGCCACGGGCAGTGCCTTGGGCTCACCCTCTGCGAGAAGCTGGGAGGAAGCGATGCCAGCAAGGAAAGGAGCTGTCAGAAACCTGCCAGGAGAAGTGGGACAGTGCAGTGTCATGGAAACCAGGAGGGAGCACAGGCCCTTGGAGGTGGCCGCTGTTGGAGCATCTTCCGGAGTGGCAGGGCGGGAGGCAGAGCTGGGAGGGCGGCGGCCACCTGTCCTCACAGGGAAGGCCGGCTCTGGGGACCCTCAGCTGGGTGGCTTCAGTTAACTCCGTGGAGAGGGAAGGGGGTGGAGGCTGGGTGGTGCTTCAAGGATTTCAGGAGGAAGCCCAGTGAGACCACACATTTCCGGATTTGGCAGAGAAAGAAAGAGGGTGGTTGCTAAGAGGGGCGGCGCGTGGGTTTGAAGGCCGCCTGGGAAGCCTGGGAGGAAGCAGTCGGGAAGTAAGAGGGAGGGCCATGTGGGTGGCACAGGCCCAGCAGGGAGACTGGTGATGACTCAGCACTCCCCGCACCTCAGTGAGGACGAGAGAGGCAACACGCTGGGGACAAGCGCCTGCCAGGGAGCTAGCTCTCTCCCTCCAAGTTCACACGAGGAGTGCTTTGGAGAGGAGGGAATGCCCACAGAGACCGCCTGGGCTCAGGCCCCTCAACCACAACCACAGCACAGCCTAGACACCCTTCCTAAGAGGCCTGAGTTCCCCCTGGGGCTCTAGGAGACCTCAGAGTTGCCCATGCCCGGGGGGCCCAAGTCCAGTTTGAACCCACTGGGGATGGACTGGGACGAGGACCGCAGCGGGTGTAGCTCCTCTCTGTGCCATTCTCCACAAGGTTCCAAGGTGCCAGACCTGCCTCCTCCACCCTACTGGGCTCTGACAATTATAGTTTGAATTAAAAAAAAAAAAAAAAAACTCACTGCTGTGGTGTCAAGTCGAACTCATAGCAACCCCTCCTTGGGTTTCCAAGGTGGCGTCTCTATGGAAGTAGATTGCCCAGTCTTCCTTCTGAGAAATGGCTAGTGGGTTTGAACCGCCAGCCTTCTGGTTAGCAGTCAAATGTCTTAGGCACTATACCATCAGAGCTCTCATAGTTTGAAGAGGTGAGTCCAATTCAGTGCTTTGGACCCCTTTGACAGGCTGGTGATGCCTAAGAAGGGTGAACCCCTTTTCAGAATAAATGCATAAGATAAAGTATGTAGGATAAAAGAAAATTACTTTGAAAAACAGTTATCAAAATATATTTTAAAAACCAAGCTTACAGCACTGTATGTGCTTTATTAAATGTATGAAAGAGTAAGACTTAGCAATGGACCATGATTTCAAAACAGTGATGAGCAGAAGTGACATTTTAAGATATCTGCAAAACTCTAATGTGGTATGAAAATATCTATGATTTCTTCTGGTGACACTCTCGCAGATGCTAGTGTTGCCTACAGTCATTATGAAAAGAAATGCTCAATTTTAGAGGTTAGCGAAAATGAAGATGTAATTTTTACCTACCCAATTTCCTCAAAAACAAACAAACAAACATACAAACCAAACTCATTGCCATCAAGTCAATTCCAACTCATAGCAACTCAGAGGCAATAAATCTTTACGGTCCACAGAGTAGCTGGTGGATTTGAAGCACTGCCTACCTGGTTAGCAGCCCAATGCCTTATCCACTATGCTACCAGAACTCCTTTCCAATTTCCTGTTGTTGTTGTTGTTATGTGCCGTTGAGTCGGATCCGACTCATAGCGACCCCTCCTTGGGTTTCTGAGGAGGCATCACTATAGAAGTATATTGCCCAACCTTCCTTCTGAGGAGTGGTTGGTGGGTTTGAACTGCCAGCCTTCTGGTTAGCAGTCAAGTGCCTTAGGCACGATGCTACTAGAGCTATTTCCAATTTCCTAGCCCCTCTGAATTCTACCCATAGTTTTCAAAAGGTTAAGAATGTCTGTTCTTCAGCAGGTCAAAGCTCCAAAGTTTACAGGAGCCTGACAGGTGACATCATGGAGTGAGACTTGAGAGAGCAGGGGCTTGGTGCCCTGGAGAGCAAACACTCTGTCAGGGGGAAGCAGCTCCGCTCAGCTCCAAGGACGGCAGGCCTTTGATGTCAGCTGCCCTAAAGTTCACTCCAGCTCTGACTCACGGTGAGCCTACACACAGCAGGAAGAAATGTTGCCTGGTTCTGTCATCTGCACACCATCGGTGAGCTTGAGCCCATGGTTGTGGCCACTGTGCATTCTGAGTGCCTTCCAATCTAGGGGCCCATCGTCCAGCACTATACTGGCCAATATTCTGCTGTGACTCAGAATTTTCATTGGCTGATTTTCAGAAATTTCTCATCAGGCCTTTCTTCTTACTCTCTCTTAGTCTGGCCTAGCACTGCACAATCTTCACATTTTTAGGAAATGCCAACAATGCCAAAAAAAAAAAAAAAAAGATTTTTTTTTAAAATGCAAACTCTAATTTTTTAAAAAAAATTATTGTGATTTGAGTGAAAGTTTACAGAGCAAATTCATTTTCTATATAGCAGTTCATACACATTTTGTCTCATGACATTGACTGCAATTCCCCATGAAGTAACAGCTCTCTTCCCACTTCCTCCCTGTAGTTACCTTTTCCCTGTGTCCTTCCCTCCCATGCACTCTCCCCACAAGCTGTCTCCCTGTGCAAACACTGCCCTTATGTTCTCCCATCATTGATCTCTCCAAGTAGTGGATTTGTTGTGTTATGTACCGTCAAGTCGGACCTGACTCATAGCGACCCCTCCTTGGGTTTCCGAGGCAGTATCACTACAGAAGTAGCTTGCCCAACCTTCCTTCTGAGGAGTGGTTGGTGGGTTTGAACCGCCAGCCTCCTGGTTAGGAGTCAAGTGCTTTAGGCACTATGCCAGAGTTCCTTAGTAGTGTATCTACCTGATGTAAATGTTCAGCCCACATGCCTGTCTACTATTTGGCTGGAAGCCACAGGGGTGAGTTTAATTCCAGACCTGAAGGGTAGCTAGGAGCCATAGTCTCAGGGGTCTCACCAGGCTCTATCAGATCAGCAAACCTGATCTTTTTTTAAAATGATTTTTGCAAATTCTCCAATTTTTAAATGTCAGCAGAAGTATTCACCTTGAGGGCACAACTGCTGGTCAGATGCAGCCTGGGTTCACCTTTTTTGATCCCCTAGATGGGGTCCTTTTTGAGGGTCTAGACATCTCCCTTTAGGCCTTTAATCTTCTATGAGGGGCTTGCTGAACCATATATATAACTCACAGCTCTAGTCTAAAAATGTACTAGTCCGTAACCCCAATCTGCAGTAAATTACCACGTTAAACCTATCAATTGTCCAGGCATGTCACCTCAGAGGTTCTGTTTTATCCCCCAGGACCTGACAGAGTCAGAGCTATGTCTCCACGTGTAGTTCTCCATGGAAGGACAGACATCCGGGTTGCAGTCTTAGCTCCACCACTTATCAGCCCAGGGACCTTGAGAAGTCATGAATTCCTCTCAACCCCGGGGACTTGTCTATAATATGGGCTTTAAAGCACTTTTCTAAATTGCAAGATGATGTCCAAACACAAAACTATTTCCATTTCATTCCATTCCATTCCTTTTTGTTCTCTGTCCAGTCAGCTGGGTCCCTGTGGGGTTCTTGTTGTCATTAGATGCTGTTGAGTCGGTGACAAGTCGTAGCAACCCTAAGAACACAGAATGAAACACTGCCTGGTCCCACTCAGCCTCACAATCCTCGCCATGTCTGAGCCCACTGCTTCAACCACCTGGATGTCAATCCATCTCGTTGAGGGTCTTCCTCTTTTTCACTGCTCACTACTTTACCAAGCACCACGCCCTTCCCCAGGGACTGGTCCCTGTGATGACATGTCCAATATGTGAGACGAAACCTCACCATCCTCCCGTCTGAGCATTCTGGCTGTACTTCCAAGACAGATTTGTTTGTTCTTCCGGCAGTCCACAGTACTTTCAATATTCTTTGCCAATACCACAATTCAAATGCATCAGTTCTTCTTTGGTCTTCCTTATTCACTGTCCAGTTTTCACTTTACCGAGGTATAGGAAAATGGGAAGCCATGTTTGTCCCAAAATGTAGCATAATGTCTGTTCAGCCCCCAAAGCAAGAGTGTGAGGCAGTGCCTGTTACTCATACCAGTATCAGTTCCCAACAGTGGAAGGATTGGGCAGTTATCTGGGTTCCTGCAGATTTATGAGGGGGAGGGGGACTCCGGCGGGCATGCTGGCTGCTTCATTTTGCACACACTGGGTTAGACCCAGCTCCCAGCGGGTTCACTCTCATTTTCAGATGGAGCAAACAGATGCTCTGAGCTTCTCAGGGGCTGGGTTGTTACCAGAACTAGGAAATGAGACCGGATACAATTCCTGCTACCACGCTGTCACACTGAAGCCTTTCAAAAAAAAAAAAAAAAAAAAAAACCGCCCTGTGGCTCCGTGGGAGTTTTGCCTGCGTTTTCCGGGTAATTGCCTCGCCTCCGTGGATCGTGCGTGCGGTTGCGGCAGTCGCTGCTGGCCGGGACGACTGGGGGTGGCTGCGAATCCAGGCGCTCACTGCCTGCGACTCGGGAGGGGGCCCCTCAAACTCCCGCCAAGAGAGGAGAGTTGATCCGGACCTGGGGGAAGTGGAGACCAGGCAAGCAATGTGCCCTACAGCCACAGAGGTGAAACTCAGGAAATGAGGCCTCCCAGGGTTGATGACTCCTTATCCTAGCCAAGAGGCAGACTCAGGAGACATGGAGGACTGACGCTTTGAAGGCTGACTGCTGGGTTTGCATCTTCTCTGCCCTTGTGTAGCTCTGGGACCCTGAGGCAGATCCTTAGATGTCCAGTTGTTGCTGTTAGTTACCATGGAGTAGATTCTAATTCTTGGCCGACCCCATGTATGCAGAGTACAACTGGACTCCACACCCTCTTCAAGACTAACCTTTCAGGGGCAGTTTGCCAGGCCTTTTTTTGGAGGTGCCTCTTGGAAACCCAAGGAGGGGTCGCTATGAGTCGGGTCCGACTCAATGGCACCTAACAATAACAACAACTGTTGTTGTTGTTGTTATGTGCCCTCGAGTCAGCCCTGACTCATAGCGACCCCTCCTTGGGTTTCCGAGGCAGTATCACTACGGAAGTAGGATCGCCCAACCTTCCTTCCGAGGAGTGGCTGGTGGGTTTAAGGTGGCAGGAGTAGTTAAAGCATTAGGCTGCTAACCAAAAGGTCTGCAGTTCCAGCTCTGTGGAAGAAAGATGAGGCAGTCTCAAATCCCTACTGGGAACCGGATAAACCTCTACTCATCTGTAAAGATCCAGTTCACATGGTACCTCCTCTGGGAAGCCCTTCATTGACGCAACTTGTTAAATGTAAGGGTCTATGCTGAGTACCACGTGTTGTCTCATGCAAGTGTAGATTCAGGTTTTTGGGGACCTGACACTTTGACAATTTAGGGACTTTATAATTAAAAAAGAATACAAAGCTATCTGACTTATAAATTGTACAAAGCAAAAATGACCATGTGAGCACATCACCAGGGCCTTGGAAGGAGCCTGAGCAAGAGAAGTGTCTTATAAGAACTTTCTAGACGCAAAGAATTTTATTGTCTCACAGTTATGGAGGCCAGGGGTCAGAAATCAGGATGTGAGCTGTGTTGATTCCTCCTGAGGGCTCTGAAGGAGAATCTTTCATGCCATTCACCTTTGGTGATGGCTAGTGATGTTCTGGTGATCTTTGGTGTTCCTTGGCTCGTACCTCCATCGCTCCAAATCTCTGTCTCGGTCTTCACATGGCTGCCTTCCCTCTGTGTCTCTTCTCTTTTACAAGGACAGCACTTAGGTTGGATAAGGACCCTCCCTACTCCAGTATGACCTCAAATTAGCTGATAACATCTTCAAAGACTTTATTGCCAAACAAGGTCACAAGTACAGAGGTAGGTGGGAGAATCCAGGATGGTAAGACTTCAGCATATCTCTTGGATATGCTGAATTGGGTCCATAACATTTGGAGTGGTGTGGGTGGAAACTTGATTGGTGTGAGTCTAGGAGAGGAGCAGAAGAGAGAAATTTGAGATTGCAAACAGACAACTCTTCTGAAGAGTTTTGCTGCAAAGGAGAACAAAGAAATGGGACAATAGCTGGTGAGGGAAGTGGTGTCAAGAGCAGGCTTTTGATGATGGGAAAACAGAGCATGTGTACATGTTGATGGGAATGATTCAGAAAAAACAGAGATGATGATGCAGGAGACAAACGAGAGAAAGGCTGGAGTAATGTGTTTGAGTAGGTGAGAAGGGTTGAAATCTAGGGCACAAGTGGAGTTGGATTAGCCTTAGGTAGGAGCATCCAGGAAAGAAGGTGAGGTTCTGGACCCTTACACAAAGTGAGAGGATAAGGGATATGAGGGTGCAGGAAAGAGATGGATGATGATTGGGCCATGGATTCTAAGCTGGGTATGGGACAAAGCCATGTGGTGGTGGGAGGGACAGTAAAGGGTAATGAGTTCAAAGGATCGTTGGTCCTGGTGGGGAAGGAGAATTGTTGGAAGTTGTGGCTGATTGCTAATTGCCCTCCTCGAATCCAATCTCCCCTTCTCCCATGACAACAGAGTAATAGAGTCTTGCTGGGCACATTCTTGCCCAGGTAAAGACTATATTTCCAAGCCTCCCCTGCAGCTAGATGCAGCCATGTGATGAAATTCTGGCAGAGGAAGGTGATAGGAGTGAAGGATGCCAGGCTCCTATCACTTGCATAAGAAGAACTTGTTTGGCCTCTACTTCTACCTTCTCCCCTTGAACACTGAGACCTGGGATGTTCACATGTGGTGGCCCAGTGTCAGCCAATGGAGCTACACCTGGGGCAGAGCTTCTTGACTCTTTTGGGCCTTGTACCCTTTGACTGTCTGCCAAAGTCTATGGAGCCTTCTCAGAATGATGTTCTTAAATTCATGGAATAAACTAATAAAAATACAAAGCAAACAACCATATTGAAATGATATTGTCAAAATATATAAGCATTATGATCTCAGAATATATATATAAGAAAGTATATACATACACACACATACATATATTTATTTCCTTATTAATGCATTAAAGAGCTATCTAGCAATGGATATAAGGACTACCCTACTTTCAAAGGAATGGTTGGCACAAGTGATACTTCACAATATCAGCAACAACTAAATGTGTAAGAAAATATCTGTGATTTCTGTTGGTGACACGGTCACAGGTACTGCCAATATGCCTGTTGTGGCCTGCTGTCATAATCGAAGGAATGCTCATTTTCAGGCAGACTTGGTGGAACGAAAGATGTTCATGCTGGTTCACAGAGCCCTGGAATTTTAAGCATGGGTCTCTTGAGGTCAGAGATTCCAGGTTTAGAACATCTGTCTCCACAGGGGGTAGAACAAAATGGAAGAAAACTGGATTCCTGAAGAACCTCGTAAGCCAGAGCCACCCTGCCAGCCTGGAGCAGCCAGCCTGTTAAATGAAAGAGAATTAAAGTGCTGCCTCATTTACACCATTCGGTTTTGGTGTCTCTTTGTAACTTATCCTATACCCTAACAGAGAGGCCACAGTGATTAAATTGTTAATATATAATTGAATTGCATGAGTCAGTGGATAGCCTTGCCCAAAGCAACCTGAAACCGAGCTGAAGGCCTCAGGACTCTCCAGCCTGGGAAATCAGACTTGAGTCCCCCATACCCCCTTCCATTCCACCATGTGCCTCACGATACCCAGACGTGGACCTCCCCCACGTCCCACCCCATCCGGGGCCTCAGCAAAGTCCACCTGTTTCCTGTTCTTGGCCTGGCCAGGCCTGTGCCCTGGCCTCACCCTCAGCATGACTGGCTGACAAAAGAGCAGCTGCCTCCCCGCCCCCTCCACCCCCTCCTTCTCAGGCCAGGACACACCCAGACCCGCTGGCAGATCCCTGACCACAGTTAACAAGAATGTTAATAGAGGACTCGGGTTGGTTGGGGTTATGAGTGCTGGCAGGATCTCAGGACTCCAAGAGGGTCTGAACTGGAGCTGACTGTACAGCCCGGAGCAGCAGAAATGCCCTTAAAAAGGGAAAGGAGAGATGCCAAGGAGAGAGCAACGCCTGTGCCAGGAACATGGAAATCTCAAGAGGTGGGCAGGAGGGCCAATGTCAGTGAGAGCTACCATTTATCAAGCATCTACTAACTGCCAGGACTTAACCGTTGCTCCCCACACGTGGCCTCTTTTAACCTTGGAATAGCCCCATGAGTTAGATTCTATCTTCTTGACTATAATTATGGACATTGAGGATCAGAGAGGTTCTGTCACCTGCCCAAGGTCACACAGCCAGGAAAGCTACTGAACATGAAAACCCTTCTAAATAACAAAGACTGGAGCTAAGCATAGGTTGCCTTTTTCTTTCCTGGAAAAGAAGAGGCCCAGTTCTCATTTTGAGACTTCCACACCAGTACAGGGAGCTCTGGTGGTGTAGTGCCTAAGGCATTTGACTGCTAACCAGAAGGCTGGCAGTTCAAACCCACCATCCACTCCTGGGAAGGAAGATGGGGCAATCTACTTGCATAGAGATAACGCCTCGGAAACCCAAGAAGGGGTCGCTATGAGTCGGATCCGACTTGACGGCAGTGTGTTGCGCTCTTGTTGTTCACCAATACGGGGCCTCTGTTTCTCAGGGTGAATGTGTGACCTTCACAGAAAAGGGCAAGGCTGGAGTCTGCAGTAAGACCGTTAGGTAGCTGGGGTGGTAGGAGAGGGCCTGCAGACACTTTGGGCCACAGAGTAATGATACAGCCCCAGTTCGAAGGACTGGCCAGTCTCTCCACCCTCGCCCTTCTCTCTAGGGCTCTAGGAGAAGGAGAGCTGGCCGGTGACTGTGTGTGTAGGTGTGGCTTGCCATGCCCAGTGGGTAACAAGGCACAGGCTGGACCGGGGCTCTGTCCTGAAGGAGAGTCACAGAGGGTGGGTTGTGGAGTTCCCAGAGCTGAGCAACAGCAGGGGAAGGCCCCAGATTTTGCTGCAAGGCCCTGGTTTCTGGGGGAGGTTAGAAAAGGTGATAGAAAGAGCGTGCAGTGTGGGGTCAGACAGATGCCATGTCCAGGATGTGTGGCCTTGCACGAGCCTCCACTTCCTCCTGCGTAAGGGAGGATCATAATACCTGTGGCACTCAGTCATTGGCTTGATGGAATGAGATCATGTAGACTCTACCTTACAGATAGAAGCATCGGAGCTCTGTGTGTGAAGAAGGTAAGGATGTGGTGTAGCAGCCCACAGGTTCTGAGTCGTGGGCCAGGGCTCTGAGGGAAGGTGGACTGAGGACACCAGGTAAGCCCAGAGTGGTTGCTAGGCTCTCTGGAATGCAAACTTCCTGAGCCAGTGACCTCACCTCTTACCCATCTAGCTCCTAGGCAAAGAGCCACAGGATCACATAGGGCCTGCTCTGGCCACTTTGCAGGACGTCTGCCTTGACTGGGCTCTGCCTTACATGCCTGCTCTAGGATGAGCCCCGAGATGTAAGTCTGAGCTGGGCTTTCCTTCTCACTCTCTCAGTTTCCTTTCACTGGGTCCTCCAGGGCTGCTCTGTACCTGCTGGCCCATCTCCGAGGCACAGCTTCCTGCTGTCACCTGTTCTCCTGTACTGCTGACTGGGCCTGTCTCAGACCTCCCTGACCCAGGAGTCTCCCTAAACCGGATCATGCTGCCACTCCATCCTCTGGAGACGCCAACCTGGCCTGTGAGGAGGAGCAGGTCGAGGGACTAGGCAGAGGTTCCCAAATCTTCTCAATCCACAGCATCCTCAGGTGGCCGCACGATTGAGGAGCCCCAGCATTAGGGTGGTTCATTCATTCAGCAGAGCATTTGTGGAGCACCTTTCTATGAATTAGACCCTGACTAGAAACTGGAAACACTCATGTGAGTAAGATCCAGCCCCAGCCCTTAGGGGGTTCCTCACTTAAACTAAGACAAAGACAAAGAAACATGTAATTCACCTGCTTCCCATGCTTTCAGGGAACAGAGGGTATAGTGGGAGTACGTGGGAGGGAGGTCTGTCCACCTCTGTGCTCAGAGAAATCTTTCCAAAGGAGTTCACATCTGAGCTAAATCCTAGAGTCAGACAAACAGAAAAAGCATCTTGGGGTAAAGTGCAGACTGAAACGAGAAGGTTTTTAGAAGGAACTTGTCACCACTTTAAAGACCTGGAAGGGATTCAGTGGTATAGGAACTTGGCTATTGGCTGCTAACCAAAAGGCCGATGACTTGAACCCACCAGCCACTTTGTGAAGAAAGATGAGGCAGTCTGCTTCTGTAAATATTTATACAGCCTTGGAAACCCAATAGGGTCACCGAGTCAGAATTGACTCGATGGCAGTGAGTTTGGTTTATTTATTTTCTTTAAGGAATTCAGCAAAGCAGAAAAATAAGGGCTGAGGGCCTGTTCCAGAAAAGCACTGACTCTGGCTGCAACTGCGTGGGCAGCCCCTGCCCCAAAGAGCCTCACATCTGGTCCCTGGATCACCTTGAGCCCTGTGAGGGCGCTTGCCTTCAGCCAACAAGACTGCACAGACCAGCTGCTGAAACTCTGAGCCTCGATTTTCTCATCTATAAAACGAGGTTAATAATACCACTCTCAGGGTTGAGTGAAATAACTAGTCAAAGTATTTAATGCAGCTCCTGGCGCTTAGACTGTGCTTCTCAAACTAGCTGTGAAGAAGAAGAACAGTTTTGTTGCTAAGTTTGTTTGTTTTTTTCTCCCTAATCAATTGTGGACTAATATTTGTGCCAAATAAAATAAAAATGAATTACTAAAAAGGTTAAATTTTAAAAAGACATACAAAATACTCACCTTTTTTTATTATTGTTGTTGTTGTTGTTATGTGCCGTCGAGTCGGCCCCGACTCATAGCGACCCCTCCTTGGGTTTTCGAGGCAGTATCACTACGGAAGTAGGATTGCCCAACCTTCCTTCCGAGGAGTGGCTGGTAGGTTTGAACCGCCAGCCGTCTGCTTAGCAGGCAAGTGACTTAGCCACTATGCTACCAGAGCTCCTTTTTTATTATTAGGTTCAAGTAATATAAAATTTTTCTGTCAAATGATTATGGAAGTTTCTAAATTCTCTGTACAACTGGCGTCTATTCCTGCACTCTTCTCACGGGGAAACTAGCAACAAACAATTCCCAGAGCAGCATCAATCTACCATCCACACTCTGAGTAGCACTGACTTAGAAGTCTCCCCACAAGTAGTGATGGGTCCTTTCCTAATCTGTTCTCGTTCATGTGATTACTGTGTGAAAACTGACCCTCCAGCTTTGCAATTCTAAGTGTCACTGGAGCATGGAGTTGGCTTGTTGACTGGTTGAATGGTGTAAACAGACAGTTGTGTGTGAGGCCAGGAGGGGTTCAGCACTGCCTCTAACCAGGATATCATGAGCATCAGCAGCAGCCCCGTGGCTTCTCTGATCTCGCCAGATTTTATACCATTACAGTGACAGTTATCGTTAGCTGTTCCCCAGTATCCATTCTTACTTACTTCCATAAGGATACTCATAGAATTTTAGATGAAAACATGGCTGCTGGACTAAAGACTACACTTGCCAGCATCCTTTGCAGCTTAGGTGTGGCCATATGACTACGTTTTGGCCAATAGGCTGTAAGGAGAAGTGACTTCCAGTCTCTTCATTGGGTAAGCATTCTCCTGGCCCTCTTTCCTCTCTTCTCATCAGCTGGAGATTACAGGAGCTAAAGCAGCTGCCTTGGAGCCAGAGCTGGAAACTGTTAGACAGATACCAGCCATCTGCCTAAGCCACTGGGTTTGGAGGTTGTTCTATTAGAATCGCCTAACCTGGATCCTGACTAACACTGAACTCAGCATCAGCAGCAGACACCAGTAACTCTGATTTCATCCAGATTCTGCACCCTTTCCTAGTGTCTTAGGCAGGCTTGGAGGATCCTGTCCTCGTAGTGAATAAGCCTGCCGCCAAGGTCTAAGGTCAGAGAAAGAATAAATCAATCCTCTAACACCCTGCATGTGGGGAGAGTGGTGGGCCAGTGGTAGACTTCTCAACTTCCTTGTGGGAGAGTGGGGTTCAATTCCCAGACGATGCACCTCAAGGACAGCCACCAACCATCTATCAGCGTAGGCTTATGACTGCTCTATGCCGAACAGGTTCCAGTGGATGAGGAAGAAAGGTCTGGTGATCCACCTCCAAAAATCAGCCAGTGAAAACCCCAGGGATCACAACCATCCAGTTCACAACCAGGTCATGGGATGGCGCAGGACAGGGCGCAATTCATTCTACTGCACGTGGGGTTGGAGGCTGACTCTATGGCCACTAACCACCACCCATACTTAAAGCAGTAATGTGCCAGCTATGGTCCCATGGAATCCTCATAAAGGCCCTTTGAGATAGGGAGATACCGTTGCCTGCCCATTCCCTGAGCTTCACCCAAATCCTGGCCTTTCTCTGATGAGGAGCTGAGCCAAGTGGAATGTGCAGCTGAGTGGCTGTGGCAGCATAACAGCAACAGGAAACTGGAACGGGCCACAGCGCAGAGGCCATTCAGCTCGCTCATTCAGCAGCTCACGTCTGCTGGGTCTGAAGCAGGCACTGGAGGTAAGGTGGTGAACAAGAGACTAGCTCCTGCCTCCTAGAGCTTGTTGCCGGGGGTTGGGGGGAGACCCAGGTGAAACAGGAAGGTACACAGGTGATAACGGAAGTTGGGATAAAAGTCAGGAAGGAAAAGACTGTTGGGCCAAAGTCTCCCAGGACTTTCAGGCAGAGGGATGGAGTCAGGTGTGGAAGGCAGTGTAACTTCGGTGGAGGTTGCACCTTCAGGGCTTCGGGGAGGTTGGAAAGGAACTCATTCTCCCAACACGGGAGCTTAGGAGGCACCGACACAAGGGAGGCAGTTGCATGTGGGTTATGACACACCACGAGCACACGCTGCCCTTGCCCAGAACAGCCCCTACCCTGTGTTCTGAAGATCAAGGTCAAAAGTCCCTCAACTCCTCTTTGGTTTTAGCCCAAGATAATTATTTTCAAAATGTCCTGACTTCAGCTATTATCAAAACAAAGTTCCAGAGTTTTCTTATTAAAAAGCAATTCCTGTGACTGGAGAACTCAGAGTTTCCTTGCCGCTGAGGGAGCCAGAACTAGAAGCTGGACCCCTTCTCCTTGTGCCTGTCTGTTCAGCACAACAGGCAGAGAACTGGCTGGGAATGAGTCAGCTGCATCATTTAGAGCAGGATTTGTCTGAGAGTGTCCCATCCATAATCCCAACTCCTAGGAGCTCTGGCAGTGTAGTGCTTAAGGCATTTGACTGCTAGCCAGAAGGCTGGTGGTTCAAACCCACCAACGACTCCTCGGAAGGAAGGTTGGGCAATCTACTTCTGTAGAGATACTGCCTGGGAAACCCAAGGAGGGGTCACTATGAGTCGGATCGACTTCACAGCACTGAGTTGGTTTTTGTTTGTTTGTTTGTTTGTTTTTATGCCTTGTAGGGCAGGGCTAAGAGTGCACAGTGTACTCAGGCCCGCCGGGGTAGTTGCAGTGGTGGGAGTGAGGCCAGGAGGGAGCAAATCAGGTAGGAGGTTAAGGAAGAGTCGGCGGCTGCAGAGATGCACAGAGGGCACCCCAGGTAACAGGCTAGACACCATGCAGAGCCACTAGGAAGCAAGCCCCAGGCTTCAGCCCCAGGGCTGGGCTCCTCTGTGGTCAGAGAGAATGGGCTGGTGGGCTTTCAGGTAGGCACCAGGCCCAGGCCTGTCTGATTCCCCTCAGCCCAGGAACAGAGTGGAGAAGCCTCAAGGCAGTGAGCTGAGGGAGCTCCAAATCCCGCAGCCTCCAGACTTCTCATTCTTCCAGTCCCACCCTCCTCTCCTCTCAGGCTGACCCCACCTCCAGAGTTCCAGCTGCCAAGACAAGAGGTTCAGAGGAGACTGCTTAGCCTGCCAGAAGCTGCTCAGCCCCCAGGCAAGCCACTGCCATCGCCTCAGGCAGGAGCACGAGGGAGGTTACTCCCCAACACACACACACACACACACACACTCACACATACACAAACACACCGAGAGACACACTCCCACTCACACATACACACACACTCACACACACCAGAAACTTAGTTTGGACTTTTTTCTTTCCTTTAAGGTTAATATAAGGAGCCCTTGTGGCACAATGATTAAGCACTCAGCTTCTCACCGAAAGGTTGGCTGTTTGAATCCACCCAGAAGCTCCACAGAAGAAAGACTTGGCGATCTGCTCCCATAAAGAGTACAGCCTAGGGAACCTTAGGGGGCATTTCTACTCTGTTATACAGGGTTGCTATGAGCCGAAAGTTGACTCAATGTCCCCTAACAACAGCGACTTTAATAAACTGCACTCGGGTGCTTCCAAAGCAGGAATATAATAGCCACTGGGTCAATGTTTGTCGACTGCATGATACAAGTGGTAGCAGAATAGAGACAGTCACTTCCACTTCATTATGGGAAAACCACCAAACCAAACCCACTGCCATAGGATTGATTCTGACTCACAGAGACCCTATGGGACAGAGTAGAGCTGCCCCATAGCGTTTCCAAGGCTGTAAATCTTTATGGAAGCAGAATGCCTCATCTTTCTCCCATGAAGTGGCTGGTGGGTTTGAACCACTGACCTTTTGGTTAGTAGCCAAATGTTTTAACCACTATGACACCCAGAGCTCCTTCCATACAGTTAGCAGCCTTGGAAACCCTATGAGGCTCAGTTTAACCACCATTCTGGTTAAAGGAAAGAGACCACAAATATCCAAGAGGAGATAAAACAAAAGGGGGGGGGTGGCATGGGGAATAGGAGAAGAGAGAAACAAAGGAGACAGAGAGTGGGGGTGAGCTGAGCTGGGAGGGAGGAGGCCCCTTCTGCTTCGCTAATGCCTCTCTCGCCGCGCAGGGCTTCCTTTCCTGGAGGAACTTTATTCCTTACTCACATCATTTACTTTGACCTTCACAGCAAGCCTGGAAGGTAAGTATTATTAGCCACATTTTGTAGATGAAATACCTGATGCCCAGAAAGATTAAATCACACAGACAAGGCCACACTGTGCAGGCAGAACTGGAGGCCAGCGTGTGGACTCCAGGCCCTTGCCTTCCCTTATCTCACCCCTATCCCTCCCTGGCCTGGCTGCAAGTGCCTTCCTTAATGGAGGGGATCCTGGTATTTTTGCTAGTCTAGAAACTCCTAGTGCCTGGTACACAGTAGGTCCTCAATACAGGTGCATTGAATGAGAGAGGAGAGGGTGGAGGAGGCAAAGTGTGCCAGGGAGACCTCCTACTGCTACTCAGATGGGAAAGAAAAATAGAGGAGACCAAGACAAGCACCTGACTTTCAAAGCGAAATGCTCTGCCACCAACAGGCTGGAGGGGGGGGGGGGTAAAACTGACCTGTGCCTCCAAACGTGTTTCCTCATGTGCTTCCCTGCTCCTGTGTAGACTTCAGGAGGGTGAAGCACAGAGAGGTAATGGGAAGGAGGAAAGGAGACAGTCAAGGTGGGGTCAGGCTGGACCTGCTGGACCCAGCTAAGGCAGAAGGTGCATATGACCCTCCAGTCCACTGCCTCTCCTCACTGGCTGCTCCAGGCAATCTCCTAGGGAGTTTCAGAAACAGCTATAGCTCCAGGCCTGCCCCCCAGAGGCTCTGCATGCATTGGTCTGGGATGGGCATGGGAATCGGAATTTATAGACGGTCCCCCAGGGAACTCTAATGTGTGATCTGAGTTGAGAACCACTACAGGGAGGAGGAGAAAACAAACATCCATCAAGCCCCTACTAGGAACTGCTGGTGCCCCCTAAGGTAGACCCAGAGCACAAGGACTGCATCACTGCAAGATTGAGGGACTCCTCCCAGTTGTGCCAACTAAGGGACGCTGTGATAGGAATTCAGACCCGACTTCAACACTTATGCTCGCCCCATACCACACATGAAAGCCAGCCCAAGTTAGGTCTGCAGTCTTACTGGGACTGCCTGGACTCTGTCTGAAAAGTTTACACCCTGAGTTCCTTAGGCCCTCAAAGTCCCACTCTAGTATGAAAGGCACCCATCCTGCTATGGATCGAACCATGTTCCCACAAAGAGGTGCTGAGGTCCTAACTTTCTGTGACCCCGGTGAATGTGTATTTGTTGGAACCAGGGTCTTAGAAGATGTTATCAGTTCAGTCAACACAGGACCACACTGGGGTAGGGTGGGTCTTCATCCAATATGAATAGAGTCCTTAGACAAGAGAAAAGACACCAAAAGACAGATGGCGGAGATGGCCATGTGGTGCTGCAGCTGCATGTCACAGAACGCCTGGGGCTACCAGAAGTGGAGAGCTGAGGAAGGGTCTCTCCAGTGTCATCTGAGACAGCATGACCCGCAGACACTATGGATTCTCTGGACTTGGACTTTGAGCCTCCAGAACTGAGACAATAAATTACAGTTGTTTTAAGCCACCCACTCTGTGGCACTTCCTTCCGTAGTAAAGATTTACTGCCTCAGAAACCCAAAAGGGGTCGCTATGAGTGGGAATCCACTCGATGGCAGTGAGTTTGGTTTTTTTTTTTTTGGTTTAGGAAGGTAAGACACCTGCCCTCTATAGCCTGGGGAATCCCTGGGTGGTCCCAAGAGTTAAGTGTTCAATGACTAGACAAAAGGTTGATGGTTCAAACCCACCCAGAGCTGTCTCTTGGGAGACACAATTGACGGTCTGCTTCAGATAGGTCACAGCCTTGAAAACCTGTGGAGCAATTCTACTCTGCACACAAGGGGTTGCCATGAGTCAGAATTAACTTTATGGCAAATGACATCAACAATAACCTTAGCCTGGGCCCTGAACTTCTGAGGAACTCAGTTCCTCTCACACAACTCTTCCCAGCCTTCCCATAGGCCTTCAAGAGTTTGAGAGAGTCATGATGGAGTTTCCATTTGGACAGCTCTTACCAGTCACTCTACGGAAGAAAGACGAGGCAGTCTGCTTCTGTAAATACTTACTGCCTCGGGAACCTTATGGGGGAGTCCTACTCTGTCCTATAGGGTCTCTATGAGTTGGAATCAAGTCGATGGCAGAGAGTTTAGCATTTACAGAGCTTTTCCCACACATTATCTCATTTGGTCCTCACACCTAACACCATGAAGTGAGCTCCACATGATTATTAAGTCTACTTTACAGGGGAAGAAACTGAAGCTTTGAGAAGCTAAATGTTTTGCCCAAGGTCATGGAACTAATAAATTGGTCCAGGGAGGACTAGAACCCAGCTCTCCTGTCTCTAAGACCACCACTTTTTTTTTTTTACCTCATTCGTGAATAGAGAGGTGAGGATTTAGACAATGTGTCATTGCTAGAGAAAACCACAACTAGCAACAGGATAGGCCACCCAGCTTAGCACAGTTAGGAACAGACCTGTCATTTAATAATGTGCAGCACTCACAATATGGCCAGTATATCAGTCCTTATGTCCGGGTTGGCCACTATGATTCTTATGTTGAGCAAAAGCGTTCTCTACCCTTCTGAGTCAAAATTCAGGAAACACTACCCAGCAAGTTCAAGTTTTAGCAGGGGGGAAAAACTGACATCAGATTTGAATTGAGACCTGTCTGTATTTATGTTTTGAAGCCATTTCTCTCAAGCAAATGTCAGCAAGCCACCGAGGAGGGCAGGACCTGTGTGGCGTGATCTCATGGCCTTTCCACCTGGTGGAGAATGTGTTCTCTGACCTCCAGCATGTTCTGTGACCCTAGCCAGGCAAGTCCTGTCCTGTCACACAGGGTGTGGCTGGAAACAAGCTTGGGCTTTGCATGGTGAGAGCTCCGGTGAGATTGGTGTGGCACATGACTTGGAGGGTAATTGCTGCCTGCCACTGGCCCACAGGGACCTTCGACTAATCCTGTCATGGCCAAATGTGATTGCTAGCAGGCCCACGAAAGAGGAAACGTCAAAGGAGCAGGGTTGACAGACTTCCAAGATACCAGAGGCAAGCATCCTCCCTGGGAAAGTTCAGGAGACATGACAGGCCCAGACGTCCTCAGCTGATCTCAGGGATAGGCTGACCCAGATGGGAGCTGGACACTCAAACCTGGGCTCTCGTGCAGTTTCCCAGTGCTGGTTTGAGCTGTTTGAATCCCATGAGGGGACAAGAGGAGGGATGGAGGAGGGTCTGGGCAGCCCAGGCAAAGCCTCACCCACTCCTGAGGGGCTCTGGGGCCTGCCTCGGCCCCTGAGGGGTTAGCTTTTATATCTCATTTCTCTGACTTATACTTGCTGAAGATTTTTGTTAGCTCACATTTTCCAGTTTAACAGTGAGTGTGGCCTGGAGGGAATTGGATCCAACTACTGGTTTTCTTTTAATAAGCATCTTGAGAGATTATGAGCTCACTCTGGGGGTGGGGGTTCAGAGGTGAGTGAGACTTCACCTTTGCACCAAAGAAGCCCAAGCTTTTTACCTTCCCCTCCCCTCTTTCATCCTCTTCTTCTTGGATATCCCACCCACCCCACCAAAGTTGAGAACCACTATCAAAAAAAAAAAAAAAAAAAACTCACTGCCATCGAGTTGGATCTGACTCACAACGACCCCTCCTTGGGTTTCCCAGGCAGTATCACTATGGAAGTAGATTGCCCAACCTTCCTTCCGAGGGGTGGCTGATGGGTTTGAACCGCCCGCCTCCTGGTTGTGAAGTGCCTTAGGCACTGCGCCACCAGAGCTCCTGAGAACCACTACAGGACCATCCTATTGCCTGTCCTGATGTCTTTGCACATACTCTTCCACATGCTTAGATGTCTCCCCTCTCTCGACCCCCACACTCCAAAGACACCCAACTTTCAACATTGAGCATCACTAATAAGTCATGCTAATTGAGGACCTACTGTGTACCAGACACTATGCTAAGCATCTTACATCCATTTCTCTCTGAATGCTCCCAAGAGGCTGGAAGTATTAGTACCCCATTTTAAAGATGACATTAACTGAGGTTTGCACAGCTAGTCACACAGCTGGTAAGTGTAAGTGGCAGGGCTGGGCTCAAAACCAAGGTCATTACCAAAGAGCCTCTAATATCACCAACTAGGTGAAAAACTCACTGCAACACAAGAGGCAATTAATTACATAATGGGCTCCAGCTAAAAGTTCCTTTTGCCCTTTGCACAAAGAGCCCATTCCTCATTCCACTGTAACTATTGTTTATGGCTGTTTCTCCTCACAGGATGTAGACTTCTGTAGTGCTCTGTTTGATCTTTGGAGATCCCGAGCCTGGTATCAGAACATACTCAATAAATGTCACCCAACGTTGAATGAATGAATGAAGAGAAACAGACAATAACCATATACAAGCAAGAACATGACAACTGCTAAAAGAGAGAGCTGAACAAAATTCAACAAGGAGTTTGGCACAGGCAGTGGTCACATCTGGGTGGGGAATCAGGAAAGATATTTTGAGGGAGGAAGGTGGTGGCATTTGATCTGAATCTGTGCCTGCTTGTGTTTAAGGACTCAGCATAGGGGTGGGGAAAGGAGGCCAGCTGAAGGAACAGACAAGGGCAGGTCTAGAGACCAAGTAGAGTGTGCTTGAGGATGAGCAGCTGCAGATTAGGGGAGACACAGCAGAGGTCTGGGGAGCAGTGGGAGAAGAGGGCAGGTGGGATATCCGGGGAGAGCCTGGACTGCCAAGCTCAGGGTTGCAACCTTGACAGCCAATGGGAGTCAGTGAAGGCTTCTGGGCAGGGATTATCCCAGTCAGGTATTTGTCCCTCTGGCTTACCCCAATGAACATAGACGATTTTCTGGGTGGATAAGACAGTGACAGCCCATCTGGTAACAAACAGCCTGAAGGGACTGTCCCATCCATAGTCATGGCTCGCTTGCCATGGGTCCAGCTCCCCCCCCCCAAATGTCATGGGAAAAAGCCATGTGCCTGCACTCCACTGCCCACTAGACAGCTGAGGAACAGAGAAGCCTCCAGGGACCGTGATGTGGCATGCACAGCTCAACCGTGGCCTTTCAGAGATCCAGCATTCTGAGGAATGAGGCACGGCCAAAACTGGAACAGAGAGGGCGGATGGGCTCCAGGCAGCACAGATCTCCTGGCAGGCTTTATGGGAAGGGATGAGGGGTAGTTTATCAGCATGTCTAACAACACACACAAGGCTTATCTCAACTAGGTTGGAGCATTGTATTTGTTTTCAAGCTACAAATAACAAAACACCATTCTAACTTGAGGGGAAATAAAGGAATTTATATGACACACATAATCAATGTGTGAATAATGGTGAATAAACGTTGAATAAACGGAGATAAGATGACAAATAACACAAGTAAGAAAGTGACAAATTCTATAAGAAAGGTCTGAAGAAAACGCTGCATGGCAGGAAGCAGTCACTTCTGTTTGGAAGAATTGAGGCCCATTTCCTGAAGGAAGTTCACAGAATGGAAGGAATGGCTGGCTGTCCTCTGAGACTCTGGGAACCTGAGTAGGAACTTGAAGTCTCCAGCCGCCACCGGTGTGGTACCTCTAGATCCTGAATGTCTCCCATCAAGAGTCACATTCTCAGGAAAGGGCCTGATAGCCTTTCCTGAGGCCATGGCCCACTCCTGGGTGTCCTGTGATTGGATGTCCCACTAGACTCACATGGAACAGAGTAGTTCCACAAAGGAAAAGAAGAGGGGACCGACCGTTCACTCAAACGGGGTGGGATAGCAAGGGATTCTGGACCAGCCAACCAACAGAAATCCTGTGCAGGTAAGGAGAAGAGGGAGAGGGCCTGAAATTACATAAATTGTCTGACTAAAGAAAGAGTTGGCATGAGTCATGGATGAGACTTAAGCAAGGAGGAGACACGCCTGCATGCAGCCCAGTGCAGGTGTCAGGGTAGTGGACACCTATTGTTTCATCTGCATCTGCCCAGAAGCCACACCCTTCCCATCCTTCTGGGAATTGTCCTTCTTCCACTCATCCCTATGGTTCCCATGGAAGCTGTTCTGACATCTCGTCCTAAAGGATCAGTCCAGAGGTGGCACCTGACCCAGGCTGGTACTCAACCCTTCATGCAAACCCTCTTCCTATAGGTCCCTAAATGAGTTTGAATTGCATGTCTGTTGCTTGGTAGTTGTCTGGAGGATCCTATTTAATGCAAAATTCTTGCCCTTGTGGGCTCAAAACAAAGTAGGCAAGACAACAGCTACAAACATAGTTAGAACACAATGTGATTATTCTTATCCCACATTATTTGTTTCCATAAGGGAATACATGTGTGCACAGATGCTCATATGCACATATGAACCATGTGTATGCATTTATGTACAAAGGGTGTCAGAAACATCGGTGAGACTTTGTAGAGAAGAGCATTCCAGGAGAGAGAGAAGCTCAAGAAAAAATTAGGTATGAAAGCACTTGACTGTCTTGAAGAATCTACTCCAGTGTGACTGCAGCATACACAAACGAGAGGGAGTGGCTGGGGATGGGCTGAGAGCCGGTTTGAGATGATGAGCACTGTTGTGTGGTTAGATAGTTTGGACTTCATTCTTGGGCATGGAAAGAAATGGAGAGCCATCAAAGATTTCTACACCCAGGAGTGGTAGGAGGGGAGCTGTGTTTTATGAACAGCATACTGATGGTGATGCAAACATGTGAAAAAGCTCTGGGGAGAAACTTCAGTCTGGTGACCAGATGCCCTTGGGGTTGGTACAGGGAGAATTAAAGCAAGCACAGGAGACAAGTGTCCTCAACAGCCAGAGGACAGACAAGGTGAGCCCTGTGATTGGCTCAGGTTACTACCTGAGGAAAACTTTCAGGCTGACGAACACAGAGCCTGATGGTCTTCCTGAGCTGAGGAACAGAGTTCAGGTTCAGGTATGTCAAGGTGGCTAGAATTCATGAGGCAGAGTACCAGAAAGGAGAGAGCTTCACAGAGAGAAAGTTCTAGAGATCTGCAGAGGGTTCCTATCTAGTCTTTGGCTGAGTACTGATCACTGCATGAATATAAGGAAACTACTCAAGGCCTAAAAGGAGCTCTGGTATCACAGTGCCTAAGGCATCAGACTGCTACCCAGAAAGCTGGCAGTTCAAACCCACCAGACACTCCATAGAAGCAAGACAGGGCGATCTACTTCTGTAAAGATCTACTGCCTTGGAAACCCAGTGGGGATGTCTGTGAGTCGGAATCGACTCAATAGCGATGGGTTTGGGTTAGGTACCCAAGGTCTGGGAAAGTCCACTAAAAAGCATCAGTCTGAACAATCTGCAGGCTCAGACATGGTCTGGAGTAATTCACGTTTCCACCACCCAGACTGAAAAGGCCTCTACACAAAGAGCGTCAAATAGAGTCCTCAAAAGGGTATTTCCACAGTAGTGGGGCAAAGTTAGTCCCGGTGAGGTTGTTCGGGACCTCTCTAACAAAGCTTAAAAGCAGCCTTTAGAGGGTCAAATATTTTCAAGTAACTTAACTGTACCCCCGAACAAAGTCTAAAAGTATTTAAAGAAATTTTGAAAAGTGCCCTAGCACTTAAGAAAATACAATTCACAATGTTTGACATCTAACTAAAAATACTAGGCATGCAAAGAGGCAAGAAAATGTTCATAAAACACGGGGGGGGGGTGTAATCAAGAGACCCAGAAATTATACACATAATAGGATTAGAAGAAAAGGACATTCAAACATCTATTACACATATACACCATATTGTTAGAGAAGGGAGAGGACGGCATGAGCACGTTAAGGAGAAATAGTAAAGATAGGAAAAACACAAAATCAAACTTCTAGAGATGAAAAATACAATGTCTGAGATTTAAAATACACTGGAAGGGATTAGCAATATTACTGCAGAAGAAACTATTAGTGAACTCGAAGACATAGCAATAGGAACTTCACATGAAATATAGAGAGGGAAAGGCAGGAAAAAGTTAACACAGCATCAGAGAACTGAGAGACCACGTCAAATAGCCTAGTATGTGTATAAATGGAGTCCCAGAAGAAGAGAAGAAAAATAATTGGTTCAGAAAAATATCTGAAGAAATAATTCCAAAAATGTTTCCAAATTTGATGAAAACTATAAACCCACAAGTGCAAAGACCTTAACAAACTCCAAAGCAGGAGAAAAAAAAAGGAAGGAAAGACAAGGAACATCATAATAATATCATGATGCTTAAAACCTGTGATAAAGAGAAAAATCTTAAAAGCAGCCAGGGGAAAAAGAGATATTACTTATAAAGGAACAAAGATAAGAATGATGGACTTCTCTTTGGAAATACAACAAACCAGAAGAAAAAACTTTCTATCTACATCCAGAGAAAATATATTTCAAAAATTAAGGTGAAGTAGACTTGTTCAGACAGGCAAAAGATGAAAGAGTTCATCACCAGCAGACCTGTACCACAATAAATGTTAAAGGAAGTCTTTCAAGAAGAAGGATAATGGTACCAGATGGAAATCTGGATCTGCTATCGTTAGGTGCTGCTGAGTAATTTTCAACTCATAGTGATCCCATGTGAAAGGGTAGAGTTGCCACATAGGGTTTTCTAGGCTGTAATCTTCACTGAAGCAGACTGCCAGGTCTTTCTCCCAAGGACCTCCTGGATGGGTCTGAACTGTCAACCTCTTGGTTAGCAGGCTAGTGTTTAACCATTAGACCACCAAGTTTCCCCAATTTGGAACTACACAAAGGAATAAAGAACATTAGAAATAGTAAATATGTGGGTAGATATAAAATTTTCCTTTCTCTTATTTAAAAAATAAAATCTTTCAAAAAGAAGTAATCAGAGGGATTCAATCTATGAAGTATAAAATAATATAATCTATATGCCCAGACATTATTTCCAGCCTGTATGTTAGGGAGATTTGTTCTTCTTCTGTGACATGAGGTGTAATTGGCTTTTCCTAGTTAGCTGGTTGCTAATGATTTTTGTTTGGTTGCTTGCTTGTTGCTTGTTGTTTGTTTTAGTTTGGTTTTATACTGTAACAGAATTTTCAATTTTTAAAATAACTGGGTTTTTTTAATTGAATAGTTGAATTCATCAATCTTCTCTTTTATGGTTTCTGAATTTGGGATCATAGTTAACAAAGTTTTCTAATCCCAAGATTTTAAAGGAAATCTCCTAAAGAAGCTTGATATCTGACGGCACAGTAGAAGGCAGAGAGGACGAATCAGGCTGACTGAAATTTCTGGTTTGGTTAGCTGAGCAGATGTCGATGCCGCTGACTGAGTCAGGGAGCCTGGAGCAGGAGTAGGTTTGGGAAGGAAACTAATGAGCTCCGTATTAATGGCTTGAGTTTTCAAGCGCTGCACAACAGACAGATGGAGCTTGTCCAGGGGCATCTAGAAACACAAGTGTGGAGCTCATAAGAGAGGTTAGGAGATAGATAACTGGGAGTCATCAATGTACTTTGATGTAGAAATGGGGTTCTGGTATATCTTGTCCAAAGACAATAAAGGTAACAAGTCGAAGAGATCATGGGCGAAAACACAGGGAGCATAAACATGTTCAAAATGGGAGGAGGGAAGAAGAGGATAAAAGGGTAGGTTCAAATCTCAGTTCCACTACTTGCTAGTTGGTGATCTTGGACAAGTAGTTTAAACTCTGTACCTCAATTTCCTCATCCATATGAAAAGGGTGATCTACCTCCATATTTACTAGGAGAATTAAATGAGTCAAAGTGTGTAAATAGTTCAGGATAGTGCCTGGAGTATAATGATTGCTCAACACAGGCCAGTGTTCCTTTTATCCTCCAAGTGTTTGTTGAGTGTGTGTGTGTGTGTGTCTGTGTGTGTAATAATCTGATATGGAGGGGGATGAAACAAGAAAATACATGTAAAATTCTCTTGCTTGAAATATGCAGAGTGGTGTCTGTCTTCCTGGCTGAACCATAACTAAACATTTTTATGAGGAAAGAAAAAATTTCCCAGAAATCCACCAATAGACTTTCACTTACATCTAATTGGCTAGAACCGGTCACACCAAAACTAAACCAAACCCACTGCCACTGAGTTCATTCCAACTCATAGCAACTCTATATGACAGAGGAGAACTGTCCCATAGGTTTTCTGAGTGTAATCTTTACAGAAGCAGACTACCACATCTTTCTGCAACAACCACTACAAAATCCAATCAACTGGCCAAGGTGAATGAGATAACCATAACAGGCTTAAACTAATCATGACTCATCCCCTAAAGCTGGACATACTGCCTCCTCATACTTGAACAAGCACTAGGGAAAGAAATAAATGACTGTTGGGTAAGCACCAATAATTTCTGCTACCCAGAGTGCTGGTGGTCCAGTCCCTTTTGTTGTTGTTAGTTGCCATCAAATCAATTCCAACTCATGGAGACCCCACGTCTGCCGAGTAGAACTGCACTCAATAGGGTTTTCCCGCCATTGGCCTTTTGGAAGCAAATTGCCAGGTGTGTCTTCTGAACCACCAACCTTTTGGCTAGTGGTCAAGTGCCTAACTATCTGCATTACCCAGGGTCTCCTCAGTTCAGTTTGGAGAGCCCTAAAAGGAAAAGTTGGGCTGGGATTGGTGTTCGTCTCCAGGATCTGGCTGACGGTAGGATTCAATATCTAAAGAGATGGGCTCCAAGATCAGGCTGGAGGCCGTTAGGAAAGAATCAATGTGTTTGATTGGTTTGGGGTGATCGTTTCAATTTTCTTCTCTTGCAAGACCAGGTATTCTCATGATATGTTAAAAAATAGTTCAGTGAAGTAAAATGGGAATAAAAAGTATTTGTGCACTGCCCTTTGAATGAATAATAGGTCTCTCACAGATATACTATGTTTTAATAATAATAAACACTTACATAGCACTTACCAGGCAATTTTCCAAATGCTTTCTGTACATTGATCTATTTAATCCTCAAAGTAGCATGTTGTTGTTATATGCCGTCAAGTTGGACTCTACTCGTAGCAACCCCTCCTTGGTTTTCCGAGGTGGTATCACTACCAGAAGTAGATTGCCCAACCTTCCTTCCAAGGAGTGGCTAGTGGGTTTGAACCACCAGCCTTCTGGTTAGCAGTCAAGTGCCTTAGGCACTATGCTACCAGAGCTCCCCAAAGTAGCATAAGGTGTGTATTAGCATTATTCTCATTTACAAATGAAAACACTGAGGCACAAAAAATTACATGGTCACAAACTTTAAGTGACAGAGCTGGGATTTAAACCCAAACAATCCAGGTAAGAAGTCATGGTCAGAATGATGATGCTATACTGCTTCTTAAATGCATGCAGCTATAGTGATTAACACAATATAGTACATTATTGAATTCATACTATCTTTTTGTCCTTACGTATTCAGCTCATTAATAGATGAGATGCTAAAAATAAATAAATAAATAAAATCACAGGAGGAGCCTTGATATTTGTTCATATTATAAAGAGATCCTATAATGGGGAAAGGTTGGGAAGGGCCCCACTAGCCTCAAGAGTTCTTCATACGGGCAATAGGAGGCAGAGGTCAGTCTTGCAAAAGGCCTAAGTAAGCTTGTTCAGAGCACTTCCTCAGGGGGTAGTGTGAGCTCAGCTCTGAGGAGCAGAGAGGAGAAAGTCCTGAGGGTCAAAGCAGCCTGTCTCCCAAGAGTTCCCTTGTTCTTGGCTCCACAGGAGAGGCCTCAAAGAGCCTTTCCAGAGGGCTTTGTTTTCCCAGAAGAAAACTGACAGGGGAACAGCAGCCCCAAAGCAACAAGAACTAAGTAAAAGTTCTAAAGACATCAGTCCCAGCTTTGTCTCTCACAGGGGTCCCCTCACATTTCTGCAGGCCACGGGAATCGTGACATGATTCAGTAGTGGAGGGAGAAAACCCTGATTGGGCCCAGCTTCCGAGTGTCTTCCTTGAGGGTTTGAGGAACACCCAAACTTGGTCTGGTCTCCACGTAGTTTGTCATTCCATGGGTGTGAGTCAGGTACTGGGGGGTGAGGGATGGGTGAAGGGGTGGAAAGTTGTGTGTTGAGAAGAGCAGTAGACCAGAGGTCCTGCTCCCTTTCCTCTGGAGAAGCTCAGCCTTCTCCACAGTCATGCTCTGGCTTTATTCTTCTCCTTACTATCCTTAGCAACACACCTTTAATACACATCTTTCACATGAAGCACTAGGACTGCAGTGACTATAGTGAGCAGCAGCCCAGACATTTTTCACCACATTAAAGATGAAATTGTTCACTACGTGTGAAATTGTTCACTACAGATTAGCAAGCACAAGTAAGCCTGTGCTTACCTTGCTTATTGGGTAATCTGCCCCTGCTTACAGTCTATATCTGAGGAAACAAAGCATGAGCATAAAATGATCCAGTAGACAAGACACATCACTGAAGTGTTGACTTTGCTTTCTTAACTCTAATTTGTGCATAGAAATGTGGAAGAACAATGAAGTTCATTGCTCTCTGCAGAGTACTTTTCTGGATCCCTCAGTGAATTCCATGCTGCCAGAGCAGTCACAATAAAGCCCTTTCAAACTCAGTGACACAACTGGCTTTATGTCATGCCAGTTGAAATAGGTAGTTCACCTTTTCCTGGAGGTATTACTGAGTTTCTCTTGCCTGCCAGGAAGTTTCCTCTTCACCGCCTTGATGAACACAAACTCTGTCAAACATGAGTTCAGGTCTGCATGTCATCTGCAAGCACAGCTGGGACTACGTTTCACAGCTGCCAGCTGCAGAGGGTTTATTTTCATAGCAACCCTTCCCTTTCTTGACAACAGCAGCCTAGGGCAAGCTCCAGGGTGACAGGCATGGTCAGTAATTTGCCACAATAGCTTCTATCCCACCCATCCAAGGGGTGCCAGCTAAGTGTGCTTCTTCCTGTCCTTCATGAGTCTGAACCCAGCCAACCCCTACACCCCTGACTCAACATCCTTCAGAATCCAGCCTTGCTTGGGCTCTCAGATCTTTCCACAGGCTAAGCATGGGCTTAGGGAAGGCAGACCTGCCCTCAGGAACTGGGTCAGAGAGGAGAAAGCTTACAGATAACACATAGTGAAAGGAACATTGAGAATGGGGCTGTTAAGGGCAGAGTTGGGGGCAGTGGTGGTTCAGTGATAGAATGTTTGCCTTCCACATAGAATACCAGGGTTCAGCTCCCAGCCAATGAACCTCATAGGCAGCTACCACCCATCTGTCAGTAGAGCCTTGCATGGTGCTCTGACACTGAACATATTTTAGTGGAGCTTCCAGACTAAGACAGACTAGAAGAAAGGCATGGTGCTTTACCTCTGAAAATCAGCCAATGAAAAACTTTATGGCCCACCAGTCCAATCCCATTGTGCATGGGGCCAACATAAGTCAGGGGTCGACTCAACAGCAGCCAACAACAAAGGCAGAGGTGGTGCCCACTCTTCTGCTCACCAGGGAAGAAGAGCAAGCGTCCCAAGGCTCCCTCGGCTTCAGTCTCCTTCCCTGAAGGTCAGAGCTATGAGGACACACACCCAGCTTAGTGTCCTGAGGAAAGAACCCTGGCATTTGAGGACAAGAGAGGTCTGAAAATGACCAAGACCAACCCATCATTTAATAGACGAGGAAACTGAGGCCCCCATAAAAACCCACTGCCATCAAGTCAATCCCGACTCATAATGACTCTACAGGACAGAGTAGAACTGTCCCCATAGGGTTTCCAACACTGTAATCTTTATGGAAGCAGAAAGCCACATCTTTCTCCTCCACAATGGCTGGTGGGTTCGAACCACCAACTTTTTGAGTAGCAGCCGAGTGCTATAACCACTGTACCACCATGTCTGTTCAACCTTGACCTAGGGATGTTAAATGACATGCTCAATATCCTGAGACCACCAAAGCAACACTGGCAAAATTAGCCCTCAGCTTCTACCCACAACACACACACACACATGCACACTGCATGCAGGTAATCTTTCTATGATTTCCATTCCCTAACAATAATGTCCCTGGATCTGATTACATCTACATGCAAACATGGGCTAAACAGATGCCTGGAACCCACTTAATAATAATTACAGATATGACTTTTTGCCACTTAGCTCTGGGCCAGGCTCAGTGCCAAAAGCTTACCTGCATTAGCTCAGGTAATCTCCACAAGTCTCAGTGAAGTCATGAATCTCTGCATTCTACAGAGGAGGAGACTGGGTTCCAGGTGGTTCCTCCACTTGCCCAAGGTCATTCATCTAGAAACAGGCAGAGCCAGGATTTATGCCCATGTCGGTTGACTCCAAAACCTATGCTCTTAGTCAAGCCATGATTCTGCTCCTGTTCAGATAGGACCTGGCTGTATTTTCTCCCTTCCCCTGCCCCAGGGCCATGCAGAGGCCTCTGGGGTTCTCCCTGGGCCTTCTCTCCAGATAACAGGCATAGTTTTTGGCAGAAGGGGAAGGTCAAGGACTGAAAAGTTTGAAAAATATCAATCTACCTTCTAATATGTAAGAAGCCCCTGGACCAGCTGGGAGCCACACAGACAGGCCTGGGGTGTTGGTCCAGGAGCCAGGGACCAGGGGTCAAAAAGAGACTTGTTTTGTAATACATATCATTTTATATCTTTTGAATTGAATAGTGTGTGCATATCTCACCTTTTCAAAAATAAGTATTTCTAAGAAGTTACCCAAATGTATTCAGAAAGGGTTATGACCCCAAGCTGGCCCACAATACATGCTTTCCATAGCACAAGCCCTTGTAACATCTGCCAGCCTCCCCCAGCCAAGCGCTTCATGCTTTGGGAATTTATTATGATAAATAATAGCCTGTCATCACCGTGGCAGCACGGTATGAGTGGGTTCTCACATCTCATGGCCCAGTTCACACTTTGACTAGCCTGGAAGTTCCACACCACAGGAGCCCTTGTGTTCTACCCTCCTTCTTACTCATCCAGGAAGACAGGCAGAGGCCCAGGAGAGCTGGTTCTCATCCACCTCTTATCTACACCCACCGCCCCCATTCTACCTCCAGTTTCACAGCACTGTCTTCCACAGCACTGAACACTATCTGAAATGATCTATTTATGTATTTGTTCTTGCTTATTTCTCTCCACAATAAGCAAGCACCAGGAGAGTAGAAATTTGATCCTATCCCCTAGCACCTAGCACCAGTGCCAAGGACAGTGCCTGACACATAGTGGTCACACCAAAAGCCTTTTTTGAATAAATGAATGAACATGAGTGATAGCATGGACTCACAGACTTTTAATAAGGAGCTCCGGTGGCACAGTGGTTAATCAGCTGCTAACTGAAAGATCAGCAGTTCAAACCCACCAGCCACTCTGTGGGAGAAAGATGTGGCAATGTGCTTCTGTAAAGATTACAGCCTTAGAAATCTTATGAAGCAGTTCTACTCTGCCCTATAGGGTCACTATGAATTGAAATCTATTCAATGGCAATGGTACCTTAAAGAACAGACTGAGAGTCAAATGAAATCCAAGATGCATGTAAAACTCTCATGAATGGAAGTTTTGTGCCTTACACATAGGAGTTTACGAGATATTCAATGAATTAATGAATGAAAAGAACCTTCAAAATAAACTAATCCAACCCAAATATAGTACTAAAGACAAGAGAAGTTAAGTGGCCTTCACTCAGCCTTCCTGAGAAATAAGGGATGCCACTTCCCTCAATGTGGTTATGAGCCAAACCTGTGGGCCTCCTGAGCAAATACCAAGCTCTACTCTAGCCCAGCAGCCAATAAGAGTGTAGGAACACTGCAGAGTGCACTACCCTACCCTGGACAATACTGAAACTTCTTAGCAGAGCAGAACATGAGTCACTCTTCCCCACTGGCCACAGGACTTCAGAAAGATACTTCTCATACTCTTTGCCCAGGGGCTATCAATACCTAGAGGTATTCTAGATATCCCAAAGTATTTTAAGGATCAGCCTTGTTGCCTGGTCAGCCCTCTCCTGCTGAGGTCTCTTGGGCTCCTATTCCCCAGGGATGAACTCCAAGGCTAGCTTACTGGCCTTACACCATTTCTACTCCATACACTGGAAGCTCAGACCCTGTCCTTCTCCTTCATACTAGATCCTGCATCTGGTATTGGACTGGAGCTACCAGGCCAGCATTTGAATTTGAGAGCAATTGTCCAGCCCTTCTCATGGGATTGCCATTTCATCCTCAGCTATTTGCTCCCCAACTTTAACTTTGTATCCCTTCCTCTCCAGCATGCCATAGCTCAAGCCCTCCTGGAAGCTACAAGCGGCAGTAGAGATGAGGATAGAAATAGGAAGTGATCCTATAGAGCTGCTGCTTAGTCACTGCCCATTATGAGGGCCTCTGTTGGTTCCTATCTCCTACATACAGTCATGTGCACGTAGTAGGTTCCCCAGCAAATCCCCACTGAGTTGAATTTCCTCTCAATCTTTCTTTTCCCAGAGCTTCTCTTGTTCCTCTGATTCAGCTACCCAGATGTTAGTGAGCACAAATATTTAATAGAGGCTAAGTAACCAAAGAGGAGTTCTGGTAGCATAGTGCCTAGGGCACTTGACTGCTAACCAGAAGGCTGGCGGTTCAA
>NW_006921608.1:9710374-9710883 GCF_000298275.1 Orycteropus afer afer | reverse complement strand
ACCCTCTTCAACAAAGAAAAGAGAAACCAATTGACAGAGATACAGAAGATAATCCTGGAGCCCTGAGCTTTGAAAGGAAGTATACAGAAGTAGACAAGGCACCAACTAGTGGAAAAACCTGAATGAAAACAGTGAGTATGGAAACAGTTGGAGCAGTAGACTGTCCGCCACTCTGATGGGAACAAAAGCCTGAATATTTCCAAGTGGTGTTGGGACCTAAGAATTGACGTAAAGATCAGCCCTGGTCACCAAGGGCTGCAGGGATGACTGTGTTGGTGGCCTATGACTAGGAAGGGAAACAGCAAGGAAGGATACAACCTGAGCTATGGACTTTTGGCTGTCCGGAGGGTGCAGCCATTTTGATTGTTTACAAGGGGTGGCCATTCTGGATATTTAAAGTGACTGAGGGCACATCCATTTTGAATGTTTAAAGTGGTGGCCATTTTGGATTTTAAAGTGATAGCATTCTCATTCAGATTCCAGGGACCTAAGAATAGGCTCTGTTTGCC
>NW_006921608.1:9700776-9709924 GCF_000298275.1 Orycteropus afer afer | reverse complement strand
TTTTGAAAGACAATACAAGAATAAAATGACAAAATAAATGAAAAATTACAAATGATACAAAATCTACAGACAGAAATCCAGAAGATTAATTCTAAATTTTCAGAAATAGATAACACATTGAATGGGCAAAGGAGTAGAATTGAATCAATGGAAGACAGAATTAGTGAGATTGAAGGCAAATACCTCAATACTTCTCTGGAAAGTGATCAATCAGAAAAAAGATCAAACTGAAGAAAGCCTAAGGTTCATGTGGGATACCATCAAAAGGAATAATTTACGTGTCATTGGCACTCCAGAACAGGAAGAGAAAAACAAAACCACTGAGAAAATTGTCAAAGATTTTTGGAAGAGAATTTTCCTGATATAATGAAAGATGAGAATATATCCCTTCAAGAAGTCCAACGAACCCCAAACAGGATAAACCCCAAAAGAAAATTACCAAGACATATCATCATTAAACTCATCAAAACCAAAGACAAAGAAAGAATCCTGAAAGCATCACAGGAAAAACAAAAAGCTACTTACAAGAGGCAACCAATAAGACTAAGCTCAGACTTCTTGGCAGAAACCATGCAGATGAGAAGACAATGGGATGGTTTATATAAAACCCTGAAAGAGAAAAATTTCCAACCAAGAATTAATACCTGGCAAAATTTTCCCTTAAATATAATGGTGAAATTAGGACATTTCCAGATAAGCAGAAATAAAGGGATTTTGTTAAAACCAGACCAGCCTTACAAGAGATGCTAAAGGATGTCCTTTGGACCAACAACAGTAAACAACAACTGACCATTAACACACATGATGACATAACCTAGAAACCAACCCAGTTAAGGAAGTATCCAAAGTAAATAAGCCTACAAGATTGTAAACAAGGAACCAGAGAGATCAATTGACAAATGAGGATAACTACAAACCAAAAAGAGGGAAAAAACTGTGTACAGAACTTCTAAATGGTAGGGAAGTCAAAACAGCTACAAGATAAAACGGACTGTTCTAAACTAGGGGAGAAAATGATAAATCACAGGATAACCTCAAAGAAAAATGATAAACCTTCACATCAAAATAAAAAAAGAGGACCAGCACAAATATTTAGCAAATTCTAAAACAACAGCAATGAAGGAAGTGATAACATGATTCATAAACAAAATGAGCTCAGCACAGAAAATTATATGGAATGAAGAAATCAACACCATAAAAAAGCACATAACAAAATGACAGCCACAAATTCATACTTGTTGATAATTACATATCTGACAAAAGACTTATCCTTGAAATTTATAGAAACCTCCAACGCGTCAACAACAAAAAGATTAACAGTCCAATTTAAAAATGGGCAGAAGATATGACTAGGCACTTCACCAAAGAGGATATTCAGGCGGCCAGCAAATACATGAAGAAATGTTCATGATCATTGGTCATCAGACAGAAGCAAATCAAAACAACAATGAGATATCGTCTCACCCCAGCACTGATGGCAAAGTTCAACAAAACAGAAAATAACAAATGCTGGCGAGGATGTGAAGAGACTGGGACTCTCATATACTGCTGGTGGGACTGTCAAATGATACAACTACTCTGGAAAGCAGTATGGTGATTCCTTAAAAAGCTGGAATTAGAAATACCATTTGACCCAGCAATCCCATTATTGGGTATATATCCTAAAGAAGTGAAAGCCAGGACAAGAACAGATATATACGTACCCATGTTCATCGCAGCACTATCTACAATAGCAAAAAGATGGAAATAACCTAGGTGCCCGTCAACAGAAGAATGGATAAGCAAACTATGATACGTACACACAATGGAATACTACGCAACGCTAAAGAACAATGTAGAATCTGCAAGACACTGCATAACATGGATGAAGTTGGAGGACATTATGCTGGGTGAAATAAATCAATCACAGAAGGACAAATATGGTATTAGTCCATTATTGTAAAAAGTCAAGGAAAGGTTTACATATGGAAGGAAATTTTCTTTGTTGGTTACCTGGGGTAGGAGGGGAGGGGAGGAAACATTGCAAAAAAAAAAAAAATGCATTGACACATGTCACTTTAGTCTTGTGTATTTCACTGTACATAAATTATATTTCAATAAAAAGTATTAAAAAAAAAAAAGATGTTCACTGGTCAATTATTTCAGAAGTAGATCATCAGGTCCCTCTTTCCAATCTGTCTTAGTCTGCCAGGGTGACTCTGCTGGTGACATAGCTTCCAGCATCACAGAACACACAAGCCACTACAGTACGATTATAACGACCCAACGTGCAACAGAACAAAACACTACCCAGTCCTGTGCCAGCCTCACAATTGTTGCTATGTTTGAGCCCTTTGTTGCAGTTACTGTGTCAGTCCATCTTATTGAGGGTCTTGCTTTTTGTTTCCCTGAACCGTTACTTTACCAAGCATATCCTTCTCCAGAGACTGGTACCCCCGTTGAATGTTCAAAGTATGCGAGATCCTCACTTCTAAGGAACATTCTGGCTGCACTTCTTCCAAGACAGATTTGTTCATTCTACTGGCAGTCCACGGTGTATAGTCAATATTCTTTGCCCACACCATAATTCAAATGCATCAAATTCAAATTCTTCTTCAGTTTTCCTTATTCATGTCCAGGTTCCACAAGCACATGAGGCAACTGAAAATACCATGGCTTGGGTTAGGTGCACTTTAGTCCTCAAAGTGACATCTCTGCTTTTTAATACTTTAAAGACGTCTTTTGCAGCTGATTTGCCTAATGCAATATGTCGTTTGATTTCTTGACTGCTGCTTCCATGGGTGTTGGTTGTGGATCCAGATAAAATGAAATCCTTAACGACTTCAATCTTTTCTCCATTTGCCATGATGTTGCTTATGGTCCAGTTGTCAGGATTTTTATTTACTTTATATTGAGGTATAATCCATTCTGAAGGCTATAGTCTTTTTTTCTTCATCAGTAAATGCTTCAAGTCATCTTCCCTTTCAGCAAAGTTGTGTCATCTGCTATCACAAATTGTTAATGAGTCTTCCTCCAACCCTGATGCCATTTTCTTCTCCAGCCCAGCTTCTCAGATTATTTGCTCAGTATACAGATTGAATAAGTATGGTAAAAGGATACAACCCTCATATACACCTTTACTGATTTCAAACTATGGAGACCCATAAATATTGGGTTAAAATACCAATTCCACAGAGCATTCTGAGTCACCAGGTGGGCCAGGTGAAGTGGTTCACTGTCACTAGAGGAGTTTGTGGATTTTCAGAACTGACTCCACCCTCAACCAGAGAACTGCTCCTTTTAACTGCAGTTGTGACAATTAAGTAAGAGACCTATAAACATATTGGTTAATACCCATCTGTCAATACCCAGGCATGCATAGACTGGTAACTGTCTTCTTGTAGAACCTGACATCTCTATCTGGGCAATCTCCCTGGCAAAGTGTTACCACACAGAGAAAGTTCACCAGGAGACAACGGGCATCAGGGTTCACAGACAGTCCTACTGCCCACTAGGGTAAAAGCCACTGGGGCAGCCTCCAACCACTTGGGCTGGGAATATCTGAGCAGAGCTGTGGGATGGGGGCTGGGTGTGCGCTCTGCACAGCTCCTGTCTGCCCTTTTCCTATTTCTGGCACATGGAAGTATGTGCCCTGAGAAACTGGGAGCAGGCCACAGGTGCTCTGTGCCCACTTGAACAGGCAACTGCCTGCTCAGCCCTCCACTATGCAGGAAGCTGTTTTCCTTACAACTTGAACTTTGTGGTTCTCAAATTCCATTGTGCCTCGACCATGTGGAAAAGTTGGGGAGGGGTTCAGGAGAAGGGAGGGTTGTTAAGAATACAGATGCCCAGGACCACCCTCAGAAATTCTGACCATGTAGCTGAGACACCCCATCTGACAAACAGCAGAATCACAAACATCAGTTCACCAAAACTGTCCCCACACAATGTGTTTAAATTTCTGATTTAACCCGTTCAAGATCAAATTATTTTCTGCTTTGAATTTTTTTTCTGAAACCATGTGTTTTCAGTAATGGAAGTTATTCTGAATGAAGTGAAAAAACTTTTTTTTTTTTTTTGAGGTAATATGGATTTTGTGTCCCTGTGGTCTCTGGTACTAGGGTTGGTAGGATGAGGCCTATTTCTTCAGATTCCCACAGTGATACAGGTTCCCACCAAATGGCAGCATGCACTAAAAGTGGGATACCATATTCCCACTAAACTCCAGAGGTGGGAAATAGAAGTGGGCACTCTATGTACCGCAAGTCATGAAAGGGTTAAAATGTATCTGCACCATCGTTTAAAAATTGAAGATTTTCTGTAAAGATCTCGTTTTCACCTAGAGCACTGCCAGTCCCTGGTCGTCATGACCACTATGCAGTAAAAGGCAGAGTTGGCACCCTCAGCTCACCACACCCCCACACATACTCAGTGATGCCTATGCACTTGCGGCTCGGTCCCTCCCTTCCATGCCCCCTCTGGTGTTTGGGTTTACAGCCTCTGCTCCCCACCACCAAGGCAAGGAGAAGTAGAAGAAGCACAAAGAGCTTTCAGGCTCCCCAGCTGCAAATGACTGGTATCACTGTCCCTACCACTGGTTTCCTAACTCCATTTCCTAAGTCATCCTCCAGGAGAGCATGGGCTTTACCTGTTTTGTTCCCTGCAGAATCCTGAGTGCCTAGAACACAGTAGAGGTTCAGAAATATGTGTTGAATAAATCAAAACCACAACAAGATAATACCACTTCACATCCACTGTTATGTGCCATCGATTCTGACTCATAATAGCCCCATATGACAGAGTGAATCTGTTTCATACGCTTTCCTAGGCTGTAATCTTTACAGGAGTGGGTCACCGGGTCTTTTCTCCTATGGAGTCACTGGTAGGTTCTAACCACTGGCCTTTCCATTAGTATCCAGGCACTTAAACATTGCACCATCAGGGCTCCTTATAGTTATTACATGACCCAGCAATTCCACTCCTAGGTAGATACCTAAAGAATTGAAAATAAGTATTTAAACAAAATCTTGTGCACAAATGTCACTTAGTAGCAGCACTGTTTACAATCCAAGAAGCTAGCCAGCGGGTGGAAACAACACAAAAGGCCATCAACAGAAGAATGAATAAACAAATTATGGTACATAGTGTAGTGGTTAAGTTTGTGTGTCAACTTGGCTAGGCCTGGTTGAGTGGTTGGGCAGTTGTATATAGTATTCCCCATGATGAGACTGGTAATCAGCTCCATGGCGGAATCTACTGGGAGCAGCTTAGTACCTGCCTTTGGGTATGCGGTCTGCTTCCTGCATATAAGAAACAGTTTTGGGAATGGTCTCTAGCTTATGGCACACTTGAACCCTGCATGTAGCCGTGTCGTTGTTCAGCAGCCTGCCATGCTCTGCTGACCTTGGGACTTTCAATGGACTTGAATCAATGGCCTGCCATGTTTGGTAACATCGAGACTGTGCCATTTTATTTGTTGACCTTGGGCTTGTTTGCCTCAGCAGCCAGCAGCTGCCTGACTGAGGAGATGCCTCTAGCTTCAGTGGGCTGGGAGCAAGAGGCAGAGCAGAAGCCCAAGGTTGAGGGGATTTTACCCAGCCCCTAGAGCCTCACACTTCAGACTTCTAGCTTCCCAAACTGTTAGAGAATTAATTCTTTTTGTTAAAACCATCCCATTTGTGGTATATTCTTGTCAGAATGGCACTACGTAACCAGAACACATACATACATACACTCACTCACCCAACTGCCATCGAGTTGATTGTGACTCATAGCGACCCCTCCTTGGGTTTCTGAGGCAGTATCACTACAGAAGTAGTTTGCCCAACCTTCCTTTGGAGGAGCATCTGGTGGGTTTGAAGTGCCAGCCTTCTGGTTAGCAGTCAGATGCCATAGGCACTATGCCACCAGAGCTCCCTACATACACACAGTGGAATATTATTTAGCCATGAAAAAGAATGAAGTACTACTGATACATGCTACAATGTGGATGAGCCTTGAAAACATTACGCTAAATGAAAGAAGTCAGATACAAAAGGCCAAATATAGTATGATTCCACTTAAATGAACAACCACTTTTCTGTCAGTTTGTTGTTCTGTGGTGGCTTGCATGTTGCTTGAGACTGGAAGCTATGCCACTGGTATTTCAAGTACCAGCAGGGTCACCCATGGTAGACAGGTTTCAGTGGAGCTTCCAGACTAAGACAGACTGGGAAGAAAAATGAGGCATCCACTTCTGAAAAAATTGGCCACTGAAAACCTTATGAATAGCAGTGAAACACTTTCTGATATATTACTGGAAAACTTTATGAATAACAGTGAAATGTTGCCTGATATCATGCCAGAAGATGAGTCCCTCACATTGGAAGGTACTTTAAATATGACTGGGGAAGAGCTGCCTCCCTCAAAGTAGAGTCAAACTTAATGACGTGAAAGGAAAAAAGCATTCGGGGCTTTTGCTGATGGGGCACAACACAAAATGGGAAGAAACAGCTACAAACTTTATTAATAATTGGAACATGGAATGTACAAAGTATGATTCTAGGAAAACTGGAAGTTGTCAAAAATGAAATGGACCACATAAAGATCGATATCCTAGGTATTACTGTGTTGAAATGGACTGATATAGGCCATTACAAATCAGACAATCATATGATATACTATGCCAGGAATGATAAATTGAAGAGGAATGGTATTGCATTCATTGTCAAAAAGAACATTTCAAGATCTATCCTGAAGTACTATGCTATGAGTAATAGGATAATATCTATACACCTACAAGGAAGACCAGTTGATACTACTATTATTCAAACTTTACACACCAACCACTGAAGCCAAAGATGCAGAAATTGAAGATCTTGACCAACTTCTGCAGTCTGAAATTGACTAAACATGCAATTAAGATGTATTGATTATTACTGGTGATTGGAATGTGTAAAGTGGGAATAAAAAAGAATCACTGGTTGGAAAATATGGCCTTGGTGAAAGAAATTACTCCAGAGATCACATGATCTCTGACCACATGATAGGATTTTATAAGACCAATGATGTATTCATTGCAAATTCCTCTTTTTCAACAACATAAACAGTGGCTATACATGTGGACTTCACCAGATGGAATACATAGGAATCAACTACATCTGTTGAAAGAGGCAATGGAGAAGGTCAGTATCATCACTCAAAACAAGGCCAGCAGCTGATTTTGAAACAGACCATCAATTGCTCATATGCCAGTTCAAGTTGAAACTGAAGAAAATTAAAGCAAGTCTACAAAAGACAGAATACGACCTTGATTATATCCCACCTGAATTTAGAGACCATCTGAAGAACAGATTGGATGCATTGAATACCAATGACTGTAGCCCAGATGAGTTGTGGGATGACATCAAGAACATCATACATGAAGAAAGCAAAAGGTCATTAAAAAGATAGGAAAGACCAAAATGGATATCAGAAGAGACTCTGAAATTGCTTTTGAACAGAGAATAGTTAAAGCAAATGGGAAAAATTATGAAGTAAAGATTTCAAAGGGTGGCTCGAGAGGACAAAGTATTATAAAGAAATGGGAAAAGACCTGGAATTAGAAAACCAAAAGGGAAGAAAACACTCAGCATTTCTCAAGCTGAAAGAACTGAAGGAGAAATTCAAGTCTCTAGTTACAATATTGAAGGATTCTATGAATGAAATACTGAACAACACAGGAAGCATCAAATGAAGATAGAAGGAATACACAGAGTCACTGTGCCAAACAGAACTGGTCAATGTTCAACCATTTCAAGAGGTAGCATATGATCAAGAACCAAGGATACTGAAGGAAGAAGTCCAACTTGCACTGAAGGAATCAGTGAAAACAAGGCTCTAGGAATTGAGGGAATATCCATTGAGATGTTTCAACAAAGGGATGCAATGCTAGAGGTGTTTACATGTTTATGCCTGGAAATTTAGAAGACAGCTACCTGGCCAACCAACTGGAAGAGATTAATATTTGTGCCTATTCCAAAGAAAGGTGATCCAGCAGAATGTGGAATTATTGACCAATATCATTTATATCACACACAAGTAAAATTTTGCTGAAGAGAATTTAAAAACAGTTGCAGCCATATATTGACAGGGAATGTCCAGAAATGCAAACTGGATTCAGAAGATGGTGCAGAATGAGGGATATCATTGCTGATGTCAGATGCGTCTTGGCTGAAAGTAAAGAACACCAGAAAGATGTTTATTTGTGTTTTATTGGCTATGCAAAGTCATTTGATTGTGTGGATCATAACAAATTATGGATAACATTGTAAAGAATGGAGATTCCAGAACACTTAATTGTGCTCATGAAGGACCTATAAATAAACCAAGAGTCAGTCATTCAAACAGAACAAGGGGATACTGCATCGTTTAAAATCAGGAAGGGTGTGTTCAGGGTTGTACCTTTCACCACACTTATTCAATCTGTATGCTGAGCAAATAATCCAAGAAGCTGGACTATATGAACAAGAGTGTAGCATCAGGATTGGAGGAAGAGCCATTAACAACTGGCGATATGCACACCACACAACTTTGGTCGCTGAAAGAGAAGAAGACTTGAAGTACTTACTGATGGAGATCAAAGACTACAGTCTTCAGTACGGATTACACCTCAACATAAAGAAAACAAAAATTCTCACAACTGGACCAATAAGCAACATCACGATAACTCACTGCCATCGAGTTGGATCCAACTCACAGCGACCCCTCCTTGAGTTTCCGAGGCAGTATCACTACAGAAGTAGATTGACCAATCTTCCTTCTGAAGAGTGGCTGGTGGGTTTGAACCGCTAGCCTTCTGGTTAGCAGTCAAGTGCCTTAGGCACTATGCCACCAGAGCTCCCAACATCATGATAAAATGAAGAAGATACTGGAGTTGTCAGGAATTTCATTTTATTTAGATCCACAATCGATGCCCATGGAAGCAGCAATCAGGAAATCAGATGACCTATTGCACTGGGCAAATGTGCTGCAAAAGATCTCTTTAAAGAAGGGCAATGTACCAAATGTAACTGACCAATATGGCAGCATTGAGGATGAGAAAGACATAGAGAGGTACATGGGAAATACAGACAACAAATATGAACCCTTCTGCATATACAGTACTGAGTTGTCAGTGAAGGCAAACATGGGTATATGGACGGATAGATAG
>NW_006921608.1:9697603-9699507 GCF_000298275.1 Orycteropus afer afer | reverse complement strand
TGTTGTCAGAAGGGACCAGCTCCTGGAGAAGGATATCATGCTTGGGAAAGCAGAGGGTCAGCGAAAGGGGAAGACTGTCAACGAGACGGACTGACACGGTGGCTGTGGCGATGGGCTCAAGCACAGCAGGGATTGTGAGGATGGCGCAGGACAGGGGACTGTTTCGTTCTGTTGTCCATACGGTTGCTAAGAGTCGGAGCCAACTCGGCACCTAAAACCAACAATTTAAATTAAATATCCAAAATAGACAAGTGAAAAAAAGTAAATTAATGGTTGCCAGGGGCTGGGGGAAAGGGGAACGGGAGTGGCTGTTTAAAGGGTATGGTTTCCTTTTCGGGTGATGAAAATTTTCTGGAAATAGATAGTACATTCACGATGCAGTGTAACCATCACTAACACCAATGAATTGTATACTTATAAAATGGGGCATGTTATGTTATGTGTATTTTACCACAGTAAAAAAAAAAAAAAAAAAGTGTATTAAATGAATGAATGAATAAACAAATGAATGAATCAGACTGTGTCATGGGTGCCCCAGAGACCAGAAGCTGACTGCAAGAGCCTAGATTGTCTCAGGAGTCCAGTTCCCACCTCCATCCACCTCCATACACCATCTGTTTTGGAAGCGCTTGACTCGGGCCCAGCTCCAAGCTGAAAATGAGTCTGAACAAAGCTACTGAGCTTCTCCAAGTCTGTTCCCACAACTGGAAAGTGGAGTGGGTAGTAACACCCACCCTTCAGAATCATTGTAATAACTAAGTCAGAAAACATAATTGAAAGTTTTTGGCACATAGAAGGCACAGAGGAAGTGCCTCTTTCCTCCAGGTCCTAGGCAGTAAGAGGGCATGCTTTATTTTAAACAAAAAGGCACCAAAGCAGGAGGAATTCTGCACACCCAGCCCAGTATCTGGTATGTGGGGACTGGCCAAATGAGTGGGTGAAAGCGAGTGACCAGATCTTGGCCAGAATCTAGACATTTGCCAGTGGATTTAAGCACTGTGTTGCAGGTTGAATGCTGAGAATCCATCCCTCAAAGTTCTCTCTTATTAGTAAATCCCTAGTTCTCATTACAAGGAGTTCTGGTGGTGCAGTGCTTAAGGCATTTGGCTGCTAACCAGAAGGTAAGTGGTTCAAACCAGCCACTCTGCAAGAGAAAGATGAGGCAGTCTGCTTTGGTAAAGATTTACAGCCTTGAAAGCGAGTATTTGGACCTGTGGGCTCAGGACCATGGTTACAGGGGACATCAAGCTCATTGGCATAATATACTGCACAGAAACATTGTTCCACATCCTATTTTGGTGAGTAGCAACTAGGATCTTAAACGCCTGCAAGAGGCAATCTACATGCAAGGATGGGTCTCTCCTCATCCAGAGCAAAGAAGAATGAGGAAAACCAAAGACACATGGAAGCAATTAATCCAAGAGACTAGTGGACTCTGTGATCCTCAGCCTGTATGACCATGAGACCAGAAGAACTACCACTGCCCGGCTACCACTGCCAACCACTCGGAGGGGGACTGGTGTAGGAGATCTTGAATAAAGTGGGAGAACAATGTGGAACAGAACTCAAAATCATAATAAAAGACCGGGTTTGCTGGTCTGATAGAGCCTGGTGAGACCCCTGAGACTATGGCCCCTAGTTACCCTTCAGGTCTGGAACTGAACTCATACCTGTGGCTTCCAGCCAAACAACAGACAGGCATACGGGGTGAACATTTACATCAGGTAGATGCACTCCTTGAAGGGATCATGGGAGAACAGAGAGTAGTGTGTTTGCACAGGGAGATAGCTCAGGGGGTGGAAGTGAATGGGAGGAAAGGACACAGGACAGAGGTAACTACCAGGAGGGAGAGCTGTTACATTGTAGGGAACTGCAGTTAATGTCATGAAACAAAATGTGTATGA
>NW_006921608.1:9696386-9696974 GCF_000298275.1 Orycteropus afer afer | reverse complement strand
ACTCATAGCGACCCCTCCTTGGGTTTCTGAGGCAGTATCACTATGGAAGTAGGATTGCCCAACCTTCCTTCCGAGGAGGGGCTGGTGGGTTTGAACCGCCAGCCTTCTGGTGAGCAGTCAAGTGCCTTAGGCACTATGCCTATGATTACTGCACATCAAATTGAGTAAACTAATACTCTGCTCTCTGTGTATCAGAGCCAAATATAATCCGATGTCCTACTCTGTCCACACTTGGAACCCTTCAGAGAATCTTGGCCTTGATGGATGGAAACCATATTATATTCTAGTAATTTCACCACGATTTGAAAGTTTATGCTTTATCAGCCATCATGTTGGGTGTTTTCTCTAAATCTAGGTCTCTTTTGGTAAACTCTTACTGAGGATGTATTATTTCCTCTCTTTATAAACGAGGCTGAGAGGTTAAATTTGCATACGATCACATAAGTAGAAAGTGAGAGCAAGATTAGAATCCAAGTCCATTTGACTCCAAGGCCTGCCCTCTTTTCAGCCACTCATTCATTCACATAACAGAATTTATCTGAGGTTATCAAGGGCTGACCACTGCGCTGGGGCCTGGAAGGGCAGGCG
>NW_006921608.1:9692372-9695756 GCF_000298275.1 Orycteropus afer afer | reverse complement strand
GCCTTGTTCATTCTTTACCCACACATTAAGGGCCTTTCTCAGGTCAGGTGCCCTGCAAATAGACTCCAAGGCAGAGATGTGCAAGCAGATGTCTTACTGGGGAGATGGCTGGAGCAACACCTGTAGGAAAGTGAAGGAAGCATGACTGGGCAGAAGAGGCTGAACTGGGATGCCTCTGTAATAGAGCTCACAGCTGATCCTATGAGGAGTGAAGCTAGGGCTTCGTACCCCTCATTGACCAGTCATTCGATACAGGCTGTCCTAGGAACGGGGCGTAGGCTTGGACCAGGCAATTCCCTTTGGCTGAGGGCAGTTCCTGGGGAGGGACTCGCTCTCAGCAGTCAGGACAGAATGCTCCTGAAACTGGAAGAATGAGCCTGAGTCCTCAGGGAGGATGGGGGGGGGGTGTCAGGGGGCACCCCAGCATCCTGTCCAGCCACCTTGGCTCAGAGCTCTGTGCAAGCACATTGTGACAGAGGTGATGCCTGTTTCCTTGATGTATGCCCCATCTGCTACTGCAGGAGCCAGCCTTCTGCAAACTTCCCTCCAAGTGTATCTGGATGTCATTCCGTGTTTTTTTCCCTTTCCTCCTCCACGCCACCTCAACACCAGGTACTACACTGTGTCTGCCTTGACTCCTCCCTTCCCACAGGTTGCCCACACATGTAAACCACTAACAGAGCTGTGGCAAAGTGATGAAGGGGGAGACTGAGAGGTTAGGTAACTTGTACGAGATCACGTAACTAGAAAGCAAGGGCAAGATTAGAACTTGAGTCCATTTGTCTCCAAGGCCTGTCTGTCCCTTTGCTGTCACTCATTCATTTGCCCAACAAGATTTATTTGGAGGTTATCCAATACATGTGATCATTTTGATTTGGAGGTTATCAACAAACTCCCCTAAGGAGCCCTGAAGATGGGCTACCTATGCCTTAGTTTACAAGGGGAGTGTTCTGGTTACCTAGTGCCGGGCTCTAGGGGCTAGGTGAAAGCCCCTCAACCTTGGGGTCCAGCTCTGCCTCCTACTCCTGGCCCACTGGAGCTAGAGGCATTTCTTCACTAAGACAGCTGCTGGCTGCTGAGGCTGAGAAGCCCCAAGGTTGACAAGTAAAAAGGCACAGTCCTGATGTTACCAAACCACATGGCAGGCCATTAACTTAAGTCCATTTTAAGTCCCAAGGTCAGCAGAGCATAGCAGGCTGCTCACGGCTACATGCAGGGTCCAAGTGTGCCATAGGCTAGGGACCATTCCCCAAGGCTTATGCTTATATACAGGAAGCAGACCACATTCCCTAAGGCAGCTACTCAACTGCTTGTGGTAGTTCCCACCGTGGAGTTGACTGCCAGTTTCATCATGGGAAATAACTACCACCAGCTGCCCAGCCACTCAACCAGGCCCAGCCAAGTTGACACACAAGCATAACCACACAAGGAGCATCTTTACTCAGGCCTTGCTAGGTCAGGGAGTAGAAGTGTAAAGCTGTGTTCTCAACCCTGCCTGCACCATAGAATTCCCTGGGGAACTTTTAAAAATACTAATGCCCCACCCCAGGCACTGGAATCAGAGGATGGAGCCCAGGTGCTGGGAGTTTATTTTAAAACTCCCCTGGTGATTCTAATACACAGCCAGGGCTGAGAACCAGTGACCCCAATTTTTATTTACAAAGATCACTCAGGGAGTGTGGAAGATAAAGATGATTTCTGGGATGATTCAGGGCCAAGCCTGGAGTTGATAGGATGGGAGTGGAAAAGAGGAGCTAGAGATGACAGGTCTGACAAGGGTAGCAGCAGGCTTGAGGCACAACGGGGAGAAGGTAGTGGAGCAAGAGAAAAAGTTGCTAGTTGAGTGAGTTGTCAACTTGTCTGCACAATGGAATCATCTGGGGAGCTTAAAAAGTGCTCGTAAGTGGGCCCCATCCCAGAGAGTGGTTTAATTGGTCCAGGTGTTGCTCAGCGTCATGACCCAGGTGATTCTAATTGGCAGGCAAGACTGAGCCCACAGCTCGAGGCATGACACAGCCTCTGTGAGCCCCGCCAAGCAGGTGGCCAAGTGGTCTCCACCCAAAGTTGACAAGCCAGCCATGTTTCTCACCACCCAAACCCTGGGGTGATATCTTGAGCAACACCAATTTCCATCCAATCTAAATTCTAACACTGACACACCCAATCGGCCTCCTGGGAAAATCTTTGAGTGGGGCCAGGCTGCAGGATACAGAGCTGGACAGCGGTTGAGACTCTTGCTCCTGGGGGCTCTCTGCTCCTCCCATTAATGGCATAGGGACTCTGTTTATTCAGCTTAACATTTTCTGGTATGGTTCCTTTTTTTTTTTTCCTAAAAAGGAAATAGGAATTTTTCTAAAATAAATAATGCACGATTGTTGTAAAAAAAAAAAAAAATAGTTTTTTTTTTCAAAAGACCATGAAGTAGAAAGTGAAATGGCCCTTAATCCCAATGGCCAGGAGTGAACCCCATTGAGTTAGAGCCAAGCAGCCCCGGACAGTCAGCCAGGAGCTGGCCTAGTCCTCCCAGCTTGACCTTCATCTTCTCCTGGGAAGCATAAACAACGTCAGAACACCAGCATCAGACAAGGCCACTCTGTGACTGTGGTGGATCAAGACAAAAACACCACCACTTTCTAATCATGTCTGAACAAAGACAAAAACAAGAGCATGATCCAAACCACAAAAATCGCCAAATATTCCCCTATTCTTGTGTCATGGATTGTATTGTGTCCCCAAAAAATATGTCAACTTGGCTAGGCCATAATTTTGTGCAAACTAAGAACACGTGTCCTAGAGTTTCCACCAAGGACATGCCTACACAAACTTTTGTTAAAGAGATTAAGCCTGTGACTGATGGATCTAAACAATTACTGTAGCAGAAAACCCACCAACTTAGACTGAAGGGGACAGAGAAAGATGAAATGAGAGAATCCTGCCTCTTGGAATTCTACAGGCAGGAAACAGGCCAAAGGAGCTACATCTGTTTTCCTTAAGAACAGAACAGAACCATCCTTGGAGCAGCTCAGAGATCAGCAGAGCGGCCTCAATCTCAAAGGGTCCAAGAGGCCACAACCGCCTAGATTTCAAAGAGTTGAATCTCTGCCAACTTGGTTCCCGAGTTTGGGGCTACCATTAACATGTGCCAGAGGATAGAACCACCATCCAAAGCTGATTGGGCAGCACTGCCATGCCCAAGAAAGAGAAGAATTGTGCCTGCTGGGCCAAGGGGGTGGGGTCACCACTCAGATAGACTAGGAAAATGGGGCCGCCCAAAGCAAGGGAGCAGAGTTGCTGTCCCAGTGGGTTTGGAAGGTGTAACTGAAGCCCAGGGCTGAGGAGACTCCACCCCGTATCCAAAGAGCCTGGCCAACATCCAGAGTCTAG
>NW_006921608.1:9691452-9692172 GCF_000298275.1 Orycteropus afer afer | reverse complement strand
ACCTTCCTTCCGAGGAGTGGCTGGTGGGTTTGAACCGCCAGCCTTCTGGTGAGCAGGCAAGTGTCTTAGCCACTATGCTACCAGAGCTCCCCTAGAGGGCAGGGCTATTCCCTAGATGGTCTCCGAGAAGAGAGGATTGTTCTCAAGCCCTGAGAGCTAATGTAATTTGTTCTACTGGGTTTGAACTTGCTTGGTGCCCAGTATCCCTTCTTTCCCTCCTAAGGCTCCCATTTGTAATGGAAATGTCAGCCTCATGCCTGTTCCACCATTGTACCTTGGAAACAGATAATCTGTAGTCTAGGTTTCAGGTTCATAGATGAAGAAGAATTTTGCCCCATGATGGGATATGCCTAAAGTCTCATGCACGCTTGATTTAGATGACTCAAAAGATGAGACTTTGGACTTAGAGTTGATTTAAGACTTTTGGGATGATATGACAGGGTGAGTATGTTTAATATGTGGCAAGGATATGAATTCCAAAGGGTGAAGTGTTATGGATTGAATTGTGTCCCCCAAAAAATATGCATGCTAAATCCTAACCTTGGAAACCCAAGGAGGGGTCGTTATGAGTGGCCTACTCGATATAACAACAACAGCAACACGCCTGTGATTATAATCCCAATTGGGAATGGGCTGTCTCTGTTATGTTAATGAAGCAGGGTTAATATAGGGTGTAACATGAGTCAATCTCTTTTGAGATATAAAAGAGATTTAAAAAGC
>NW_006921608.1:9642436-9670176 GCF_000298275.1 Orycteropus afer afer | reverse complement strand
TTTTTAGTGATCTCTTGCTTTCTTCATGGATAATGTTCTTGATATCTTCCCATAATTCATCTGGCTTCATAATGTTACTAAGAGGGAAATTTAAGATGTTGGAGAGGTACCACTCACCTCCTAAGACAAACTTTCCTGGCTTCCTCCTCCTGGTATTGGACCCTCAATCCACTTGGACCTTTCTCCCTCTCTGACACCTCCCTGTGCCTGCAGGCTCCACCACAACCTCAAGTCCCTGTTCAATCCCCTCACCTCCACTCAACAAGGAGTGCAGTTACAGAGGGGCTTCTGGACAGTGTCAAAGAAATGTGTCTAGGCTTATGGTGACTGAATTCTGCACTAAGCAGTTCTGAGCTTCCATTTTTTTGGTCTCAAGTTGCAAGTCCAATATAGTAAGTGCCAGCCACAAGTGGCTATTTACATTAATTAAAATGAAATAAATTTAATAATTCAGTTCCTCAGTTGCACAAGCCATATTTCAAGTGCTTTAGAGCCACATTTAAGGAGCTCTGGCGGCGCAGTGGTTAAATGTTTGGCAGTTCAAACTCACTAGCTCAGCTGGAGAACAATAGGGCAGTCTGCTTTCATAAAGATTTACAGCCTTGGAAACCTACAGGGCAGTGCTGCTCTGCCTGTAGGGTTGCTATGAGTCAGAATCAACTTGACAGCAACAGGTTTGGTTTGGTTTGGTTAGAGCCATGTGTGGCTGGTAGCTATTGCATCAGATGGCTGAGACTAGAACATTTCCATCCTTGCATTGGTCAGTGCTGTCTAAATGTTTCACACCAAAACCCAACTAGGGCATTGGGTGCCTTTGTATGTATTAGGAAAAGGCACCCCTTCCTCAAGACACCGACACGCTCCCTTCAGGAAAAACATAGCAATAAATATCCAAATCTTCAACTATGCTGTGAACAGCATCCCCGTGGTACAGTGTGTAACCTCCACCACATTCAGCAAGCCTAATGAAAGCCCTTCACTGATGCTCTGAACTTCATTTCTATCTGTCTCCCCCACTGTCAAATCACAGCCCCTTATCTTTTCTTTTCTTGGAATATTTTTGAAGTTGGTCCTGTGGCTGCTGTATTAAATTGCCACAAGCTGTACGGCTTTAAAACAACAAGAATGTATTCCCTCACAGTTCGGGAGGCCAGAAGTCTAAGATCAAGGTGTCAGCAAGACTCCATTTCTTCCAAAGTTTCCTTGCCTTTCCTCTTCCAACTTCTGGTGGCCCTAGACACTCCCTGGCTTGTAGCTACCTCACTTCACCCTGCTTCCATCTTTACATGGTCTTCTCTGTGTCTGAATTCGCCTCTTCTTTCTTTTGCAAGGACTTGTCATTGGATTTGGAGTCCACCAGAATAATCCAGGATGATCTTACCTTGAGAAGCTGTACCTTAATTATATCAACAAATATATCTTAACTATACCAACAAAGGGAGCTCTGGTAGCATAGTGGCTAAGACACTTGCCTGCTAACCAGACGGCTGGCGGTTCAAACCCACCAGCCACTCCGCGGAAGGAAGGTTGGGCAATCCTACTTCCGTAGTGATACTGCCTCGGAAACCCAAGGAGGGGTTGCTATGAGTCGGGTTTGACTCGACGGCACATAACAACAACAACAACATACCAACAAAATCCTTTTACCAAATAGGATCACATTCATAAGTTTTGGGGATTACCCAAAAAAGAAAAACCAAATCTACTGCCATCAAGTCAATTCCACTCATAGCAACCCTACAAAATAGAGTAGAACTGCCCCACAGGGTTTCCAAGGCACACAGCCACATCTTTCTCCCATGGAGCTGCTGGTGGGTTTAAACCACCAACCTTCTGTTTAATGGCTGAGTCACTAGGGCTCCTTTTGGGGAGGGGGTAGGCTAGGACATGGGCATATCTTTTGGGCAATGACCATTCAACCCACTGTTGAAAGTCCTATTGCATGAGTGTCCTGACTGCTTACCCTATCTGGACATACTCGGTAGCCTCTGATTAACTGATTTTCTCTAAACTGAAGTAGCATCTCTCTCACCTCCAGGAGACATGCTCCCTGCTGCAGGCATGAGGTGGTTCGGGCAGATTTGCTCCTTCCCACCTCAGAATTATCTGTAGGAATCACCCACACCTTCTCAAACAGCAATCACAAGGTTCATTTATGTGAGGTTTGCAGTCTTCCTACCTCTCTCACCTCAACCCACTCGACTTCTCCTCTTCTCCACCCTCTAGGGAAGGTTCAGGTCATCCAGACTGACCAAGGTTTTGGAAGGACCAAAAAAACAAACACCCATTGCCATCAAGTCGATTCTGACTAATGGCAACCCCACGTGTTACAGAACAGCACTGCTCCATAGGGTTCTTGGTTAGTCTTTACAGAAGCAGATAACTAGACCTTTCCTTCATAGTACCACTGGGTGAATTTGAACCACCAACCTTTAGGTTAGCAGTCAATCGCAAAACTGCTTGCACCACTCAGGGACTCTTGGGTTGATAAAGATTGGACTAGGAAGAAAGGGAAGGGATGAGAGAATAGTAACAGTAACAACAATAATAGTTACTAACACTTATATAGGGAGCCCTGGTGGTGCATTGGTTAAGCACTTGCCTGCTAACTGAAAGGTCAGCAGTTCAAACTCACCAGCTGCTTGGTGGGAGGACAATGTGCCAGTCTGCTTCCATAAAGATTTATAGCCTGAGGTGAATAGTTGGACCTGTGGGCTCAGGACCTTGATCGCAGGGGGCGTTAAGCTCATTGGCATAACATACCTGGCTACCACTGTCAACCACTCGGAGGGGAATCTGTGTAGGGGATCCTGGATAGAGTGGTAGAACAATCAGGCAGATACACTCCTTGGAGAGAGCAATCATGGGAGAACAGAAGGGCAGTGTATGCACAGGGAGACAGCTGGGGAGGGCAGGAGTGCACGGGAGGAAAGGATACAGGGAAGAGGTAACTATGAGGAGCAGGTGGGAGGGGAGATGTTGCATTGTGGGAAATTGCAGTCAGTGTCATGAGACAAAAGGTGTATGAACTGCTGTATGGATGAATTTGCTCTGTAAACTTTCACCTAAATCACAATAAAAATTGAAGAAAAAAAAAAAAAAAAGATTTACAGCCTTAGAAACCCTATGGGGCAGTTCTCCTCTGTCCTATAGGGTTGCTATGAGTCAGAACTGACTTGATGGCAATGGGTTTGGTTTTGGTTTAACACTTACACAGTGCTGATTGGGTACCAGGTGCTATTTTAAGTCTTTAATGACTATTGACAATGTAGTCCTCACAACAACCCTATGAGGTACGTGCTAATATCCCCACTTCAGAGATGAGGGATATAAGGCAGAAAAGGAATAACATGGCCAAGTCTGGTAAGTCTCAGAACCAGGATTTGAACCCAGGTAGTCTGGCTCTAAAATCCATACTCCAACCAATAGGAGTCATTGTGTGGGCTGGATATTTCTGGAAAACTGGGGGGCTGGCTGTGGAGCTCTTCTCTAAAGAAACTGTGAGAGAAGTACAACTGAGTCAGTCTTCATCAAAGTGCAAGTAGAGTTTGGAATTCCTTTTTAAAGACTTTTGGTTTATGGATTGTGACTCTCTGAGAAGACTTTGAGCAGAGAGACCCGTATGGGACCCTGGCTGTGTTATGGTGTCCAGAATCCATCTCTTCTCATGGGACACTGTGATAATTGGAGTTGTGTGTCAACTTGGCTGGACCACACTTCTGTGTGGTTTAAGCAGTTGTGATGTGGTTATTCCCATGATGGCATCGGATGTATATGTTTTGAGCAGCCAATCCGCTGAAAGGGAGTTTCCCTAGGGGTGTGGCCTGCTTCCAATATATTTATGGACATCCTGGGAAAATGAGACTTTTCTGTGGATCAGGATCCTGTTGTGCTGCCTATAACTGTCCCATGAGTGAACAATCCACCATTCAGCCTGGTGACCTTGGATTCGTCATTCATTGGAGTCAACAGCTGGTATACTGCCTGGCAACCTTGAGCTCGTCAGCCCCTGAAGCTGTGTGAGTCAGGAAAAGCCTCCAGCTTGACGTTTGATCCAAGAACTTGCACTTGCCAGCTTCTATAAGTGTGTGAGCCATTTTCCTAAGATAAATTTCTCTCTATATATATACACATAAAAGCTTTACTGGTTTTGCTTCTCTAGAGAACCCAGCCTAACACAGACTCCATCTAGCCAACACACATTCATTATCAAATACATGAATACAAGACTAAAGATCATGATTACAAGGACCAGAGCTCTCTTCCCTCCCAGCTCCTCCCCCTCAAATCTCTCTCACCTCACCTTGAGCCCTACTCTGTCCCACCACACACAGAATGGAAAGTTTCTTGACATCTTACTTGCTGAGAGGGGCCAAGCGGAAGAGTGACTCAAGGTAGTGAGAGTATCAGAGAGCATGAGAAATATCCACAGCCAACAGGGGGAACATAAGAAAGGCTTAAATCCTTGTCTTGAAGGAGAGTCTGAGAAGGGTTAAGGGGACAGGGCCACACACTGAGCATCTCTTAAGGGGCACCATGGGAGCCTGAATCACTGATATCACTTGGGTTGTCGTCACCCAGTGCAATAACTTATGGTGTCAAACCCCTCCCCTGCCATGGATGGGGCTAGCCTGTGAAACCCTCCCACTTCACTCCCCCATCCCCACCGTGGGCACAGTTCCAACCTAGCCCTGCCCAAGCTCAGGGTTCGGCACTGCACTGTGGGGCTCTACCCCTCCCAGCCCACCCCCACCCAGCCCCTGTGGCGCACCACAGCTACTCCCTTCTCCCATTGGCCAAGACAGACACCCTCCTCGTCTCTGCCCAATGACAGGCATCACTACCCTCCCGCCTGAGTTACTCCACTGGTAACAGTGGTGCCACTGCCTTGGTAGCCCCTCTCCCTGCAGCACCAGCCTGCCTGATGCCACAGCTGCAGACCCCAGGGTCCTTTTGGTGTCTCCTCTCTGACAATATCGGGGGTGCAATCTGCAGGCCCCCCCCCCCAACACACACACCCAGTGACTCCACTGGCCTGTATCCCTGGAGATCATTTCGTGCCAGAGGAAAGGTGGATCCCAGATGTCACCTGGTTGAGTTACTGTCCACCCACTTCCTAACCTCCCACAATTTTACCCAATTCAACCAACTGCACAGGCCAGTTACAAGGTTGGTCCCGAGTGCAGTTTCCAGTCTGTCAGAAATTACCAAGGGAGACTTTCAAGGGTAGGGACTGGAGATGAGTCCCAACATTCAAAGAGTGCTGCAACCAGCCCCTGAAGCCCTCACTCAGCTCTGCAGGCGGAGGGTTGAAAGGCTGCGAGATGGAGATCCAGGGATGGACACAGAGAAGTACAGCTGTTTCCTCTCAGTGTTATTTTCTAGTGGAAATTTCAGTCACAAGCTATTTTGGTTCCCTAGTGCTGCTCTGATGAGAAATATACCACGAATAGGATGGCCTTAACAAACAGGAGTTTATTCTTACAATTTGGAGGCTTTAAGCCCAAGTTCAAAGTGCCAGGCTCTAGAGGCTGGGTGAAAGCCCCTCAACCTTGGGGTCCAAGCTTTGCCTCCTGCTCCCGGCCCACTGGAGCTAGAGGTGTTTCTTCACTCAGACAGCTGCTAGCTGCTGAGGCTGAGAAGCCCAAGGTTGACAAGTAAAAAGGCACAGTCCCAATGTTACCAAACCACACGGCAGGCCATTGACTTAAGTCCATTATAAGTCCCAAGGTCAGCAGAACATAGCAGACTGCTGAGCAAAAACATGGCTACATGCAGGGACCAAACGTGCCAAAGGCTAGAGATCATTCTCAAAGCTTCTCCTTATATACACAGGAAGCAGACCACATACCCAAAGGCAGCTACCCAGCTGCTTATGGTAGATCCTACCATGGAGCTGATTGCCAGTCTCCTCATGGGGATGAACTACCACCAGCTGCCCAGCCACTCAACCAGGCCCAGCCAAGTTGACAGACAAACCAAACTACCACACAAGCCAATTAACTAGGAGATGTTGGGGAGGCAGGAACCTGATAATTGTACAATAACAGAGTTGACAGTAGGTATTTCTTCCTGTGCTAGACCTGAACTTTCCTGGGCAGTGAAATATAATAGAAAGGGCCCAGGTTTTATAGTCAGAGTGGTCTGGGTGAGATTTCTGGCTCTGCCACATACTGTGTACTGAGTAAAGTTCCATAACCTCTTTGAGCCTGTTTCATCTTCTGTAAAAATGGGGCAAAATTTGTACACCAATGTTCACTGCAGCACTATTCACAACAGCCAAAAAGTGGAAACAGCTTAAATGTCCATCAACAAATGAACAAACTAGAACCAAACTCACTGTTGTTGAGTCGATTCAACTCATAGCGATCTCTCCTTGGGTTTCTCAGATGGTATCTCTACGGAAGTAGATTGTCCAATCTTCCTTCCGAAGAGTGGCTGGTGGGTTTGTACCACCAGCCTTCTGGTTAGCAGTCGAATGCCTTAGGCACTATGCCAGCAGAGCTCCCAAAATAAATGAATGGATAAAAAAAACATATAATCCATACATAGAATGGAATATTGTTCAGCCATAAAGAATAATGGAGTTCTGATACACACAACTTGAATGAACCTTGAAAACATTATGCCAATTCACCCAAATCACAATGAAAAAAAAAATTATGCTGAGTAAAAAAGTCAGACACAAAAGAACGAACCTTGTATGATCCCACTTACATGAAATACCTAGAGCAGACAAATGCACTGAAACGGACAGTAAGTTATTGGTTGCCAGGGACTATGGAGAGGGCAGAATGGGGAGTCTCTTAAGGTTACAGAGTTTCCTTTTGGGATGATAAAAAGCTTTTGGAAATTGTTAGTGGTGACGGTAACACAACATGGTACGCTGTACTCTAAAATGGTCAAAACAGCAAATTTTACGTTATATATATTTTACCACTATAAGCTGCTTTTGTTTCTGTTTTTCCAAACGGGGCTCAAAGCACCACATGAGATCATCAGAGAGGCTCTTGTAGGATGTAGTTTTTGTCCTTACTTCCTTTCTCAGCACTCAGTGAATGCTCTGGTCCCACAATCTCAAGAGGCCACCCAGGGCAGGCCCAGCCCCTGGGCTCCCTCCCTCCCTCTCCCTGCTCTCTGGGAAAGGAAACAGGGCCGCTCCCCCACAGCTGGCCGCCTGGGCAGTCAGTACCTACAGCCTGCCCTGGGCCTGGGACAGGGAGGTGCCACTCCCCTTCTAGGGAGAGACTGGAGCCTTCCCCAGGGCTCCTGGGTAGCAGGCACTCACATCTGACCTTCCCAGGGCAGTGGTGCATAATACCTAGTTAATGCTCCCTGAATTGGTTCTTCAGTCCCTTCAGGAAAGGCCTGGGAAAAGCCAATGACTTCAGTCCCAGAGAATGTGGGGGAATTCTGTGTGAGGCAGGGCCACCACAGTGAGGCAGGGAAGGAAGGTCCACTTAGCACAGGCTGGGGCATTTACGTGCTAGTTGGGGTGTGGTGCGGTGCTAACCATATCCCTGGCATCTGGCATTGAGGTGGTTCCTCGAGCACACAGGAGACAGGAGGGGGTGTGCTCCGGGGCCCTGGTCACTTGCACATGTTGTGAACCTGGCCTCTCCAGCACTGTGATTGCCCAGAGGCCTGACTTGTTTTCTCAGCTATCTACTGCAACTGTTGGGACTCACCTGTTCCTTCTTGGCAGAAGGAACTCTGAGAGGGGGCCCAGCAGCTTTTTCAGGGCCCCATCACTGTTGACCTGAAGCCAGAGCCCCAGGCTCAGAGACCCCTCACCTGTGTGCTGTTCTCCGGCCTCTGGCATTCAGCTGCCAGCCTCCTCTCCTGAATTCGCAACTGTGCCATCTTCTATGGTGGGATGTGAAAACCGAGAGTGAAACTGGAAGTCCATCTAAGGTTGCCAGATTTATGAAATAAAAATACAGCATGACCACTTAAATTTGAGTTTCAAATAAACAAAAATAATTTTCTAGCAAAAGGATGTCCCATACAATATTTGGGGCATACTTATACTAAACAATTATTCAGTTACCTGAAATTCTAATTTAATCATTGCCAAAGGGGCAAGGAGGCCACATCTTCTGACCTCCTCTAACCCCATAAAAGGAAGACAGAATCACCATCAGTAGCCTAAGGCCTATTCCTCGAGGCCAGTCATGCTGCCTCCCTCCAGCCCTTGCACCAACTGTTCCTCCCGCAACAGTCACCACTTCTCTTGCCGAGTTCGATAATTCGCTGGAAGTGGCCACACAGAACTCACAGATTATGGGGTTTATTAGGGAAGCACCAGGCTACAATTCAAGTTCAGGAAGTACGCTCAGTCTCTCTCAGCCCGCTGTCTCTCAGCCAACAGTCTCTCTCCCAGCAATGCATGTCTCTCAGTGTCTTTTTCTCGGCAGCCCACGTCTCTCAGGAGCGCATTTCTCTTAGCAACATGTCCTTCTCAGCCAGCAGTCAGAGAGACCTGTTCTGCCTCTACGGGGGCTCCTTTTTGAGCCTGGCAGAGTGACCGCTCACCACTCCCAACATCAGAATTCTAAGCACCTGAGAGAGAGCAAACTTCCCAGAAGATTGCCTCTGCTGGTTCAACAGAAATACCCCAGGTGGATAACTTTAGCAATCAGGAGCTATTCAGTTGCTCATGGCAAATTCCACCACAGAGTTTACAAAGACTTATGGCTAGAAAAGCCAAACCAGGTAATTTACTACACTGCAATCATCCATGTTGTATTTTATCTGGCAACCCTAGCCCCACCTCATTTCTTAAATTCTAAAAATGTCTCTCTTCTCTGTTTCTTATAAGGATACACATTAGGTCTCCTCATTTTTCATGTTATCCTGAATATTAATCTGGCTTAAACATGTTTTAAAGGGAACATTTTATTAAGTACATTTTATAGTCACCTACCCACTAGCTACTCCTTGGAAGGAAGGTTGGGCAATCTACTTCCGTAGTGATACCGTCTCGGAAACCCAAGGAGGGGTCGCTATTGAGTTGGTCCAACTCCATGGCACATAACAACAACCACAACTATAATAAAAGTCTCTAGTGGATAATGTTCTAGTTTTTATTTTCTTCTTTTGTTGTTGGAAACGTCCCGCTAACACATAGGAAACCACCCTAATCTTATTTTATCATCAATGCTGTTGAAGGGAAGAATCCTTTTACCTCGTTCTTCTGCTCCTTGTAGAAATGCCCAGCAGGCATCTTGTTCTGCAGCCCTTTGGAAAGGGAAGCCCTTAGGCAGGTCCCAGCTTTCTCGAGAGGACTCATGGGGGAATGACAGGCACCCTGGTGTGTGCACTCTCTTGAAGTTCTAGTCCACGCTTGGAGTATGTGAAACCAGTGGGCAATCTCTTGTCGGGTGTATTTGGGGTTATTGGCATTGAACTCCTTCTGCTCCTTTCCTACCTATTCTCCAAGGTAATAGAAATAGCAGTGTCCCAACATCCAGGGTCACATGAGTAGGCAGTGCCCTGGGGTCTCTGCCTCTGGGCATGTGGCAAGGACCTAAGCCGCCTTCAAAGCCACCTCAGCTTGGAGGATCTGCCCCAGCAACTCCCTAACCTTCCTAGGTCCAGCTGTTCCTCTAGGTCCCTGGGGAATAGCCCTTGGGAACACCTTGGCCCCACCCACGGCAACACCCTGGTAAGGAACCAGCATGGGCCCTCTCCAGCCTTGCAGGGGGCCAGCCCTGGCTGACCTAGCGAAGCCTGGAAGTCAGAAGCCAGTTCTCTGACGCAGCTCTCTTGTAGCTCTCTTCCCGTAGGCAGAGCCTCCCTGAATTAGTCCTGTAGTTTGCAGCTGTGATTCTCCCCTCCCTGCTTCCCGCCTCTTCCCACGCCTCCCTCCCAGGATTCCCGAGGACTTTGTCAGGCAGGTTGCCTTAATGAAGTAAGGTTGCTTCACGCCAACATCACACCCATCTTGGCTCACAGAGTGTGAGACAGTGCATGCCACCCAGTGGGTAACTCCATCCAGCTCCCAGGTTGACAGCAGGGGCAGCAACCTAATGGCACTCACCTACCTTCCCTGAGCACTGGCTAGGGAGGTTTTTCTTCCATCTTTCACCCATGAGGAAGCACACTCGTTAAATTCTCAGACTAAGATTACTGGATTCAAATCCTGGCTCTCCCACCTACTTAGTTAAGTAGTTAGTCTCTATGCCTCAGTTTTCTTATCTGTGAAAGGGGGTCACCATGAGGATTAAATGAGGCAATGCTTGTCAAGAGCTTGGAAAACTGCCTGGTATGATTAATGCTTATTAAATGACAGGTGCTGACTGTTAGCTAGATTTTCCAGGTGTCTTCTGTAGTCGTCAACATTTGGTCCCTACAGAAGGCAGCACACGGCACTAGTCACTAATGGGAAGACATGAGCTGTTAGAGCTATGGTCCTCATTCTTCAGGTCCCCTTGAAGAACACATGAAGGCACCTGCATAGTAGATTTCTGTTGTGCTTTGTGGCCACCAAGAATCCCTTGAAGATTCTTCCTGAGTTTGGGGAGACCCCAAACACAGTTGTCATTGAGTCGATCCTGACTCATGGTGACCCCATGTGTCAGAGCAGAACTGTGCTCTGTGGGGTTTTCAAAGGCTGGTTTTTTGGGAGTAGAGTGCCAAATCTTCCCAGGTAGCTCTGGGTGAACTCGATCTTCTAACCTTTTGATTAGCAGCTAAGCACATTAACCAATCTTATCACCCAGGGACTCTTGTGGTTGGGGGAATCTCACATTAGATGTCTGTGCCTCCCCAAGGTGGAAGCCAGAACTTGATTTCCCAACCTCCTTTGCAGTCAGGAACAGGCACATGACCCAGGCTCCACCAATCAGACACATTCCTGAGAGAGAGTGATTCAGAAGACGGCAACTGAGGAGGCAAGAGACTTCCAGAACCTCAGGGCCAATGATTTCTCCCCTATACTTTCCTATAATTTTATGCCAAATGTAAGCTCCTGAGTACAAGAAATTTGGTCTGTTTTCTCCACTGGTACATTGATGATGCCCGGGAAATATGTGTTCAATAAATGAATGTTTTCTTCACAGTTCACAGTGTAGGACATTCAAGACATAGAAGGGTCCTATCTTCATAGACTCCCACACTTCCCATCCACTACCACGTGACCTCAGCTGTGGTCAGGGAGGGAATATGCCTGCAGGGTCCCTCAATGCAATGGGGGCCTTGGGACTGTGTCAGAAGGTTCTGGTGGGCAGCTGTGCAGCCTGTGGCTTGTAGGCCCGGGCTGCCTCCACAGGAAGAGAACAGAGCTACTCCAAGGCTTTTATTTTACAGACAAGACTCCAGCGGCCCAGTGGGGGGTTAAGTAACTCCCTGACTGCTCCCCTTCTACCACATGGCACAGCCACTCCAGATGAACCTGAGCTTAGCTGTAAAGAAGCATCAGTATGAACCATTTCAATGTATCTCCCATGCTATTTTGCCCACCCAAAAGTTTCTGTCCCTCCCCCTGTTTTTCCCCTTCATGCTCAGCAAGGTCACACTGAGGAGGAACTTAATGAGAGTTCTGAAGAGAAGTAATAATACGTCTATGGTCAGTACAATGGTTCTTGTCACATGCATCTCAGCCTGATTTCTTTGGGGCCTAATTTCTCTGCACAATGGCCTGGGAAAGGGAAGGAAGGTCTATGTTGTGTAGCTGGCTAGGTTGAAGATCTTCTCTCATTTGGACTCTGTGTGTACATGCATGTGTCCATAAGAGTGTGTAAGTGTGCACATATGTGTGTGTGTATGAGAGAGAAAGTGAATGAATGTGTGTGGTAGACCCAGGAAGCCTCTTTCCCAGAGGAAGTGGTAGCTGCTCATGTCCTGTGAGGTTAAGCTGCCTGCCCAGGCCTCTCTCCATCTCCCAGGGCAGACAAGATCTTAAGGAGAACTGAAGCCACCCAGCTGGGTCACCAGGAGTCCACAGGGCCCTGCCCAACAGGGTTCAACCTATAGGCCACACCCAGCCCACATGGTCCACTTTTGTGTTAAGAAACGTGAGGCTCCCAGATTCCACACGGGGTGTGTCCCCCACAGAGAGCCCTTTGTGCCTGGGGGAGGGCTGGCCCCGTTTGTTCCGGCCAGGCTGGTGTCCAGGCACTGCCCATCTCCAGCCACCCCACCCCAAAGCTCCCCACCTTTCCTCTCCAGCCGTACCTCCCTTCCTCACAGGATGCAGATAGCCTGCTGAGGGCAGAACACTTGGGAGAGGCCTGGATTGGGCCCAGAGCATGACCCTGGGAGACAAGCTGAGGCTGGAATAATTCCAAGGACTGATGTCCTGGAGAGGAGATGAGGCCCACCCATGTGTTATGGCAGCTGCTGGGGGGGGGGGGGCTCCTGACAGACCCACCAGGGATCAGAAATCAGAAATGGCAGTCCTGGGGACAAGCCACACAGTTTGATCTGACTTGTTGCTGGGGTGACACCATTCCTGAAGGTCCCCAATTATAATTGCAACTGTTCGTGTTCCCTTAAAACATTAAATTAAAAAGAAAACCACTAGAATCTCATGCTTGTCAGAGCCTTCCTCCCCCGCTGTCGGCTCCCATTATGAATCCAGGACATCTTCTGCTCAGAGTTAATTACATGTTGTGTGAAAGATACAGGGCTTCCTTTTTACAGAATGTTTCTCTTGATGGGTTCTGACCCTTTTAACCTTTTGGGCTGCCGCCTTCTGCTCTTCCTAAGCTGCAGGAAACAAAGGCAGGCTGTGACAAGGAGACGGCCTGGTGGCCCCAGCCCTGAACTCCGCAGAGCTGTCTTCTCACCCACTAACCAAGACCTGTGAGCCAGCCGCAGCCCTTGGAATCCGGGTCCCACTTCCCACTGCTAGGAGATCCTGCTCCGACAGAGTGCTAGGGATTATGACAAAGCACAAATGGGAGGTGGTCCTTAAGTGCAGAGCACGTCACCGCTCTGGGACACAGCTTCTTTCTCTTCCCCGGCAACAGGAGGGTCATGTGGAGAAAGGGGTGAAGACGGCTTCCTGAAGCCACCTAGTGCGAAGGCCAAGGAATTAGACTCCTTAGAGAAAATTCAGTGCTGAATTTCACAGTTGCTCTTATTCTCAGTTCCTCTTTGCTGATGGCTCCCACATACAGACAGATATTCTCACTCTAGGATGGTTCATCTTTTCTCCTACGGGGCTATGACCAACTCCGGAAGCAACAAGTGTGGACTAATACCCTGAGTTACTGCCTCTTTGCAGGGTTGAATTTCACCTACTTATGAGATGGCTAATTGCACAGCTGTTGGGCCCTCTCGGAGCATGTTACAGCTTCTCTCGGTCTTGACAAGTCACAGCATCTCAGGGTTGGCAGGGCCGGGGCACACCCTCAACTGGGAAATCTTCTACTGTCCTCCGACACCACTCTCCTAAGCCAGTTGTTTTACTTATCCAGTGCTGCTGTAACAGAAAATGCCACAAGTGGATGGCTTTAACTGTTCTCTCACAGCTTGTTGTTGTTGTTGTTGTTTGCCGTCGAGTCGGCCCGACTCATAGCGACCTCTCCTTGGGTTTCCGAGGCAGTATCACTAAGGAAGTAGGATTGCCCAGAGGCTAGAATCTGAACCAAGAGTGCCAGCTCTAGGGGCAGGCTTTCTCTGTCTGCTCTGGAGAAGGTCCCTGTCTCTTCAGTTTCTGCCTCCTGGTTCCCTGGAGATCTTCACGTGTCTTGGCTCCATTTTACCCCATCTCTCCTCTTCTAACTTATTTAATCTTTTTTATATCTCAAAAGAAATTGACTCAAGATAACCCTATACTAATCCCACCTCATTAACATAACACAGACAACCCATTCCCAGATGATACTAGAACCACTGGCACTGAGGCTAGCATTTACAACAGATGTTGGGGGGGGGTGACATAATTCAGTCCATTGTTATTGTTGTTATGTGCCGTTGAGTGGGCCCACCCCTCCTTGGGTTTCCAAGGCAGCATCACTACAGAAGTAGGATTGCCCAACCTTCCTTCCGAGGAGTGGCTGGTGGGTTTGAACCACCAGACTTCTGGTTAGCAGTCAAGTGCCTTAGGCATTGTGCTACCAGAGCTCCTAATTCAGTCCATAATACCAGCCAATAAAGGAAACCTCAGACTGTAAGTTAAAAGTAACTGTGTCTATAACTACTATTCTCTGTTAAATGCACATTGAGTACCGATTTTTTTTTTTTTTTTTTAAATGGGGTAATCATTACACGGAGGCCAGTGTAGAGGCTGGGAATGTTATTTCATTTTAATTACTTGCCTAACGCACAGTAAGAACACTCTGCTAACACTGGATTTCAAAATCAAATACAATTATGAATTTTCTATTATTCTGAATAACGTGCTTTGCAGTTGTAACCAATAATTGACTTTATAAAAAGAATAACTTCTCTGTTTAGTGGCTTTTTTCTTCCACATGCAGCATAGAGAATTGAAACCATAAGCATCTGATCCCAAGCCCCGCGACTAGCAGGTCTTAGGTGGGGCTCAGAATTCTGCATTTTTTTTAAGCAAGCATCATGAGTAATTCTTCTACAAGTAGTATCCTAACTAGCTGTGGAGGACCTCCATAAGGGTTATGGCTGTGGCTTGTAAGTACAGGAGTCAACTAGACACCCAGCAGCTGTTGTTCTCTTCCTAGCCACACTTTCCTGTAGCATAGTGTCTAAGGCACCGACTGCTAACCAGAAGGCTGGCAGTTCAAACCCACCAGCCACTCCTCGGAAGGAAGGTTGGGCAATCTACTTCTGTAGTGATACCGCCTCAGAAACCCAAGGAGAGGTCACTATGAGTTGGGTCTGAGTCGACAGCACATAACAACAACAACAACATACATAGTCTAGGAAATTTTATACATAGATATGCATATATTTGTTTTTAAGTAACATTCTTTTTTCCCCCTTCATGGTTATAAAGCTAATGCAGAAAATTTAGATACTGTTATAGTAGAAAGTCTTTATGATCTCCCACAGGAGAGGGGGACTGTGAACATTATGGTGCCTTTCTCTTCCTTGCACATTTCACATTTTTTATAAAGTTGGCGATAAACTGAATATATAATTCTGTATCCTTTTAAAACATTTCATTCTCCTCCATGTTGTGTATGTGTGTGTGTGTGTGTGTGTGTATTGTTGTTGTTGTTGTTATGTGCCGTCGAGTCGGCCCCGACTCATAGCGACCCCTCCTTGGGTTTCCGAGGCAGTATCACTATGGAAGTAGGATTGCCCAACATGTATATGTATATGTATATATGTATGTATTTGAAATATTATTTCTAAAGGCTGCATGATATACCCATCATGTGGATATGCCTTATTGTAGTAACTGCTCTCTAGCTGTTGGATAGAGTCCTTGGTCATGCAAATGGTTAACAAGCTTAGTTACTTACCAAATGGTTGGAGATTCAAGCCATGAAGAGAAGGTTCGAGTCCCCCCAGAGGCACCTTGGAAGAAAAGCCCAGTGATCTACTTCAGTCAAAATAGCAACCATTGAAAACCCCAGGGGCACAGTTCCACTCTAGCACATGTGGGGTCACCATGAGTCAGAGCTGACTTGATGGCAAATGGTACTGGTAACTAGTGCACATTGAGGTTGTTCCCAATAATGAATTATTATAAACAATACTAAGATGAATTATCTCTGTGTGTAAACATTTATTAACATTTTTTATGACTTCCTTTAGCTGGCTTCCCAGAAGTGAATTGCTAGAACGAAGGATATACTTTTGAGGCTTCTGATATACTGCCTGTCTGTGTTCACCACACTCTCAGCCTGTGGCCTTTCAAAAGTTTACCAAGAACATCTCCCTCACCTTCTGCTGTCGGCCTGGGAGGTTACCATTGAAGTGGGTAAGTTCATGAAACTTGGGAAGGTTATGCTGGTCCCGGTGGGATACCACTCTGGATGCAAAGCCGTCCACGTGAAGAACATTGATGATGGCAACTAAGATCACTCCTACAGCCATGCACTGGTGGCTGGAATCCACCACTAGCCCTGCAAAGTGACAGCTGCCATGGGCAAGAAGAAAATTACCAAGAGGTCGAAGATCACGTTTATGATCACCTCATGCCCCCAAGGTACTCTGTGCACATTGCCTTATCAACCATTGTCAACAAGGACATTTTCTGAGAATCCTTCTCTTGAATGCAGGGCCCAGTAAGAGGCCAAGGTCGAATGCGAGGAGAAGTAGAGGATGGGCAAAATCAAGTGGTGCTTCCAGAAACTGATTTTATATCATCCTCCCTCCCCCCACCATTAAAAATACAAAAAACTCTGAAAAAAAGAATATCACCCTTACCATAGACTGGAGTCAACCAAAACCAAACCAAACTCATGCCACCTAGTTGATTCCAATTCATAGTGACCCCATAGAGTTTCCAAGGCTGCTAATCTTTACGGAAGCAGACTGCCTATCTTTCTCCCATGGAGCAGCTGGTGGCTTCAAACCACTGATCTTTTGGTTAGCAGCCAAATGCCTTAATCACTACACCACCAGAGCTCCTTTAGACTGGAGTTGGTGGGACCAAAAAGTGCTCCAGCACAGTGTCGTTCTTGTTCCCTCTCACAGGGTTTTACAGTCTAACTCATCAATCTGTCCTTCCTGGGAACATCTCTTGCTTCCATGCACAGCACTAAGAGTCCAGCAAGGGTCCGTCAGGACCAGCATGGAGCTCTGGGTCACATCATTCACTAAAGCGGGGTCTGCTTTAGTCTTTCCCTCAGGGTCACATGTCACATGGTAGAAGTCATAAAACACAAGCTTTGTGGTTTTCTTGAAACTTTTGGACTTGACTCTCCAGAGTATTTATTGGGCTCTTGCAACACCTCCTGAATTAAAGCGGGGGCAAAGTCTTATTCAAGACAGCTAGTATCAGGGCAAAGGTCACCTTCTGCACTGATTAGCTCTCAGACTGACTCATCATCAGATTTCTCTCAGGCCCTAAGCTCCTATCAGTTGGCAGGTTGTGCTACTATTCAACTGTTTACCTCTCCTAGAGAACAATGTGGCACAAAACTCACAATCATTTGAAAAAAAAAAGACCAGGTTTGCTGGTCTGATAGGACCTGGTGAGACCCCTGAGACTATGGCTCCTAGCTACCCTTCAGGTCTGGAATTGAACTCACTCCTGGGCTTCCAGCCAAACAATAGACAGGCATATGGGGTGAACATTTACATTTGGTAGATACACTACTTGGAGCGCGCAATCATGGGAGAACAGAAGGGCAGTGTTTGCACAGGGAGATAGCTGGGGGAGTACAGTGTATGGAAGGGAAGGACACAGGGAAGAGGTAACTATGGCAAGGAAGTGGGAAGAGAGCTGTTACATCATGGAGAATTGCAGTCAATGTCATGAAACAAAATGTGTATGAATTGCTGTATGGAAAATGAATTTACTCTGTAAACTTTCACCCAAATCACAATAGTAAATACATAAATAATTAATTAACTAAAAATTCATTACCTCTCCTAGAAGTGTTGGCCATTTTTGAAAAGGTGGCATAGCTGGGAAAATATAAAGATTCCATTGCTCTCTCATATTGGCCTTGACTCTGGACAGAAATGAAACCTAAAAAGCCCTGTAGGGAGAAGATTAGACACTTACACCTAAAGAAGTTGTTAAAATGGTGTAAACAGTCTAAAATGGTGTAAACTACCTCTATTGAGTGCCTATCAGTGTCACTTACCACCTCTTATCCTCAGAAGAACCCCAAATGTTTGGTACTGCAAAAAGGATATGGGGGTGGCATCCTCCTCTGACCTCCTCTCACTTCAGGAGGGGGAAACGGAATCAGCAGCAGCAGCCCAAGGCTTATTCCTATGAGGCTCAAACATGTCATCACCCTCCAGACCAACAACTCCGACACCAACGTCCCTCCCACCGCACTCACTACTTCTCTGCTGGGTTCAATAATTCATTGCAATGACCACACAGAACTCACAGACAATACTCACGATTATGGAGTTTATTAGGGAAAAAACAGGCTACAACTCAGGTTCAGGAATTCGTTCAGGATACAGTTCTTTGATCAGGACAGTCTCCCCTCTGCTATGCCCTCAGGCACACCTCTCTGGCCCTTGGCCTCTCAGCCTGGTCTCTGCCCTGCTCCAGCAAGTGTTACAAAACTCTTTTAGCTCTGCCAATAGGTGTACCTAAGCGCACCCCACTCCACCAAAGCCTCCTGCCCAAAGTTAGTCTTGTTGCTCCATGGGCTGGCAAGCATGACGCTCTGTCTGTCTTGTGCCTCATGTCTGCCGCCATCTCTCTGCCAGTCGTCTCTCTGCTGTCCTGCCAAAGAGGTCCAGCGCTGGGATACCAAGTCCAAGGCCACACTCCACTCCACCTCCAGCTCGCCTCTCTTGATGGTAGTGAGATCCCCCATGCTGCCTCTAAACCAAACCAAACTCACTGCCATCGAGTCGATTCTGACTCACAGTGATCCCCTTTGCATTTCCGAGGCGATAAATCATTATGGAAGTAGACTGCCCAGTCTTCCTTCTGTGGAGTGGCTTCTGGTAGGCTTTAACCACCAACCTTCTGGTTAACAATCAAATGCCTTAGGCACTACACCACCAGAGCTCCTTCTACCTCTGTTGTTGTTATGTGCCGTCCAGTCGGACCTGACTCATAGCGAACTCATTGGGTTTCCGAGGCAGTATCACTACAGAAGTAGATTGCCCAATCTTCCAAGGAGTGGCTGGTGGGTTTGAACTATCAGCCTTCTGGTTAGCAGTCAAGTGCCTTAGGCACTATTGCTACCAGAGCTCCCCTTTCTACCTCTGAAGGGCTCATTTTAAGCCTAACAGAATGACAAAACTAACCAACCCTCACATTAGAGTTCCATAAAGCTTATTTGCATGGTCCCACCCTCACAAGGGTGCCATGTACCTTATATACATAAGCACCTCACATTTTCATAGTTCCACACAGCAATCTGGTGGGAGTTACAAAGACCACGGCTAGGACGGCCATACCAAGTAATTCACTGTGCTACAGGTATGTCGTTGTTGTGTGCTGTGGAGTCAATTCTGACTCCGAGAAACCCCATGTGACAAAGTTAAACTGCCCCATATGGTTTTCTGGGATAGCTATTAGTCAGAACCAGCCCAAGGCAGGGGGTTTGATTTTAATCTTTATGGGAGCAAACAGCCAGGTCTTTTCACCACAGAGCGGCTGGGTGGCTTTGAATTGCCAGTCTTTTGGTTAGCAGCCAAGTGCTTAACCACTGCACCACCAGTGATCTTTAGAGTTTGGTATAAAAATCTCTATTTCACAGGCAAGGAAACCAAGGTCCAGAAAGGACAGTAGTGGCCCAAGGTGGCAGAGCTAGGGCACAGCATAGCCTGAAGCAGTGCCAAGAATCTCTAAGTCCCCTGCACTCTGCCCCATTACGTGGTCAAGGATGGTTGAGAGAGTTAAGTGGAAGGCAGCATCTCAGCAAGCTGATAAACGCTAACAAGGGAAGCCGACGCTTGAGGGCCTAGGCCAAGCCTTTTTTTTTTGTAAATAATAAAAAAAAAAAAGTTTTATTGGAACAAGTTACATACACCCATTTATTTAGTTTTGTCTATGCCACTCCCCAGAAGGAAGGTTGGGCAAACTACTTCTGTAGTGATACTGCCTCGGAAACCCAAGGAGGGGTCGCTATGAGTCGGGTCTGACTTGACAGCACATAACAACAACAACACGGCTGTTTTAACTCTCACGGAAGCAGCAGTCAAATGTCATATTAAACTGGGCACATCTGCTTCTAAAGACTTATTTAAAGTGTTAAAAAGCAAAGATGTCACTTCAAAGACCAAGTTGCTCTTGACCCAAACCCTGGTATTTTCATACACATGTGACAGCATGACAATGAATAAGGGAAAGCAAAGAGAATTAATGCATTTAAATTGTGGTGTTGGCCAAGAACACGGAAGATACCACCGACTGTCAGAATATGCCAGACCTTCTGAGACAGATGTTCCTACTTCAGTTTTCCCTCCAACTTTCCTGGCATCTGCAGTAATACAGGACTTTGGTACTCAATGACCCTAAAAATGGTCTAATCCCTGCAAACAGGTTTTGTTCTCTTGATCTTACATCTCACTTTCAATAAATCTGTTCCCAAAAAGCTGTGAGGGAAATGAGCCCTCTAAATGCATGTAAGCCATTTGGATATAATAGTATCCTCTGGGAAAAAAATAGCTTGGTGAAGGGACCAAAAAAACCCATTGCCATCAAGTTGATTCTGACTCATAGCAACCCCCCCTCCCATTAGGTTTCCAAGGCGGTAAATCTTTATGGAAGTAGATTGCCCAGTCTTCCTTCTGAGCAGTGGGTAGTGGGTTTGAACTGCCAGCCTCTGGTTAGCAGTCAAATGTCAAATGCCTTAGGTACTATATCACCAGAGCTTAAACACAGTTATCTTTAGTGAGGTTCACCTGTGTTCCTGAGTGCAGATTTGCACATAATGGGTTAGTTTTAATGTTCCATTGACCCTCTGCCCTAGTTCCAATCGCTAAAAGAGGAAGGTAAGCCTCTTCCTGCTTGACAGCTGCTGGGGGTCAGCCCCTGCTTGGCTGAACTCTCAGGCAAAGAACCAAAACCAAAAACCAACTCCGTTGCTGTGGAGTCGATTCCAACTCAGAGTGATCCAAAGTCAAAACCCAAGATGAGGCTGTCATGAAAGGACACACAGCAAACAGGAAGCCCTGTCAGGAAGCTCCGTCAGACCCAAGGGAAGCCCATGGGGCCAAACACGTGGGAGCAGAGAAGTGCAGAGCCCACGGCTAATCCACTTCCCCAGGAGTCCCACCAAGAGGGAGCTACAACTGTGAAGTTCTTAGCCTGTAAAATTCTTTAGGTGAAAGCATGGAGGTGCCAAGAACCAAGGGAGCTCAGAAGGTGGGATGGGAGAAAGCAGAGAAGGTGGCAGTTGACTTGGGCCCAGGCCCAAGGAACCCAAAAATCAGAACTAGAAACACTGGGGAAGGGTGGGGGGCTACCAAAAGCATCAGGTTCTCAGCCTTAAAGAAGTGTGCAAGTTGGGGGTAGCAGAGTTTATTGCTTAAATACCCAGCCACAACCCCACCCCTCACCTGACTTTAGCTCCCAGATAACCCTGACCAGTCCAGCCTACTAACTTCCCCAAAGCGCAACTACATAAGGTCTGCCACCACTAACACTTTTCATACCTACCCCTGGATACTATTTCTGCCCTCACATGTAATAGGATTATGCATCTTATCCTATCTTAGCAAATTAGACCCCTTAATTTCCCAAAAGCTGTCATATTTTATACTTTTCTACAGAGGCCTGGAGGCACAAGACTTCCCAGAAGTCTGGGTCAATGCTATTTTGAGCTGGACTGGGTTGGCAGAAATGAACCACCCACTGGCACACTTGGGAAAAGGCTGCCCAGTGAGACCTGGGCTGGGAGCACTCTCTCTGTATGTCTGCATGAGGGTCATATGGGGAAGCACAAGTTCACGTGGTCCCTGTGGAGGCTGTACTGACAAACACCTCGGGACAGATCCAGACGGGTTTTGTCCTCCCAGCTGTTGTGCTACTTCTGCCTGCGAGATGAGACAGGGACGCCCCACCCCCACCCCTCCGTGAGGCTGGCATCCCTTGTTGAGCAGTGGCTTGGGAAAGATCAGCAAGGCAGCCAAATCCCGGAAAGAGGCTGAGAATTAACTCCAGCTGGAAGCCCACCAAGTGACAGTTGCGTCTTGCTCATCGTGGGGGTCATGGGATGGTTGGGGTGAGGTGGGAGGGGTTGGCAGGGGAGGAAACCCAAGCACCAGTGGGTGTTTGCTGCCTTTCTCTGTTCTCCCAGCACCTTCTCTTCTTTCTTTTCCGTATGACATGGTCAGAGACCTGTCCCAGTTAAAGAAGCTTCCAGAGGCCACTGAGTAGACTGCAGGTAGATACCTTTTTAAAGGATGTTTTGCCCTTCTTGGGAGGAGCCCTGGTGGGGAGGCAGTTGAGCGTTTGGCTGCTAACCAAAAAGGTCAGCAGTTCAAACCTAACAGCAGCTTTGTAGGAGAAAGATGTGGCAGTCTGCTCTGTAAAGATTATAGCCTTGGAAACCTTACCAGGCAGTGCTCTTGTCTTAAAGGGGCCTGCTAACCAGACGGCTGCGGTTCAAACCCACCAGCCACTCCTCGGAAGGAAGGTTGGGCAATCCTACTTCCGTAGTGATACTGCCTCGGAAACCCAAGGAGGGGTCGCTATGAGTCGGGGCCGACTCGACGGCACATAACAACAACAACAACAAATGAATCAGAATCAATTTGATGGCAATGGGTAACAGGTTTGCCCTCCTTGAGCGTCCTGGAACCACAGATTGCAGCCTCTTAATGGTTACTGAACACCGACTCAGCAGGAGACCACTGTACTCAGAGAGCCGGGACATGCATGTTACACACAGGGGAGGAAACTGCTCTTTACAGCTTTTCACTCTTTCCTATAGTGAATCTGTTTTCTCTATCCTCATGGAGCTTTGGTCTAAATGCTCTTGTAGCAAAAAATTCAAATCTTTAAGGACTCCATTTATGGCCTTTGCATATTCTCAAAACTCTTCGAGCCCCCCCCCCTTTTTAATTTTTTTTGGCTTTAACAAGCAGAAATCTATTTTCTCCCAGTGTAGGAGGCTAGAATCTGAATTCAGGGCACCGGCCCTAGGGGAAGGCTCCCACTGTGGGCTCTGGAGGAAGGTCCTGGTTCCTTGGGGTCTCCCTGTGGCTCCTATTCCGTCTCCTGCCCTGCCCCCCCATCCCAGTCCTCTGTGTCGAATCTGCTCTGTTGATCACTGAGCAGTGATCAGGTCTTCTAATCCCTTTTGATGGTTCCTTCATTCTTCCTGTGCCCCTCCACCCCAACTTCACTGGACTGCATGGACCGTCAAATCACTTGGCTTGGATTTCCTTGGATATACACATCCAGGACAGAAGGCCTAGTCCCATCTCCCCTGTGGTGACTGGGTCTATGGTTAAGCAAGGGTGTTAGGTGAGGCCAGTGGGTTCCTTAGGTCCAAACCCAAGTAGACAGGGCTTGTCTCCGGAGGAAGGGCTTGGCCAGAACTGCTCTGGTCAAAGGGGGCTGGGCCCCCGTCATCCAGACACAAGTGTCCCTGGTGCCCTGGGGCCGAGGGTGTGCACCAGTAGTTATTTTCCTCCCCCTGACTCTTGGCCTGGGGCTTTTCTCAGCCAGAGGCGCTCCGTCCCCCACCTCTGGGCCCCTTCTCCAAGACACCCTGGAGCGGGTCCAGCCACCCACTCAGTGCCTGCACGTGGCTCTGGGGAAGCCGAGTTCCTCCCACCCAGGCCGCTCTTTAGGGTGGTTTTCACCGCTCTCCTCCCCCCACCACGGTCTCCCCCGTGATTTCTTGTAAAAGGTTCCGCTCCACACCACCCACCTCCGCCCTCCCGCGGCTGCCCAGCCGGTGACGGCCCCCTCCTCCTCCCCCGGAGGCAGCGTTTTCTCCCCGCCCTGGCAGCGGGCTCTGCTTCGGAAACTGTTGACTCAGAGGGTGGCTGGGCCGCCAGCGTCTGATGTCAGCTTGGAACGGGGCCAGGGGAGCGGGAGCGGGCGGCGGGTGCAGGCGGGCCGGCTGGGGGCGCGTGAGCGCGGGAGGAGGCCGGGTGCCAGATTCAGAGAAGGGCTCTCCCGGTGGGCACGCGGGCTCGGCGCAGGTCTGCGCGCGGGGCTCCCAGCTCGTTGCTGTGCGCCCGGCGGCTGCGGCCGCCTGGGCGCCCGTGACTCACGGTGCGTCACCGGAGCAGATGCCCGGGGAGGCTGGAAGCTCCCGGGCTCCCGCTGACTCATCAGAAAGCCCGGCTGCGCGGCTGCGGAGGGCGGGGAACGGGCGGCGCGGCCGGGGGAGGGGGACCCGGGCAGGCGGCGGCCGAGGTCGTCTGAGGCGCTCAGAGCCGGAAAACCCCAACCAGACGGGGGCGGCAGTCGGGGGGCGGGAGAGGGAGCAAGGGTTGCTGGCAGCTGCCGTCCGAGGCCCCCGCAGCGCAGGCGGGCGACGGAGGGAGGGAGCCAATCCCCACCCCTCAGCGGTCCGCGGACTTCGACTGGGGGCTACGCCCCTTCCGCTCTTTTGCTGGGCCCCTCAGGCGCCGGGTCGGGGCGCAGGAGGCTTTCCCGGGTTTTGCACCAGCCTGCAGGGCCTAGACGCTTTTCTCCATTCTGGGGGAAGCTAGCCTGGTAGTAACCCCGATGGGGTTGTAGACGCCACATGCTGGGACAAGTCCTGGCCCCAGCTCATTCCTGTCACTGCCGCTAACCGCAAGGCCTGCTGGCACTCAGGAAATGAAGCAGCGGGGGGCCAGGGAACGGTGGGGAAGTGTGTGTGTGTTTCTGTGAGGTTGCCTATGCTGTCCTGCAACAGGGACCAATTCCACAGTATTCCAGAGATAGGAGGCCCCTCTAGGAAACGTGCCCCTCCTCCCATGACAGGCCGGAAGAAGGGCCCAACAGACTGGCATTGTCCATCCTCACTCACCTCAGCTGATTTACAGTCTGATTTGGGAGCCAACCCTGAGCACAAATTGAGCAGTGATAGAGTAGAGATGAGTCCCTGGGTGGTACAGATGAGATGGTTCAGTGCCGGGCTGCTAATGGAAAGGTTGGTGGTTCAAACCCATCCTGAGTGCCTCAGAAGAAACATCTGGCAGTCTGCTTCCAAATTACCAGCCTTGAAAAACCCTATGGAGTGCCATTGTCGTCTGCCCACATGGAGTCACTATGAATCAGACCTTTTTGGCAGCTGGTTTAGAATGGGGATGCAGGAGCCCAGCTGGCTGTGGGGCTGGGAGGCTTCACGGTGAAGCTGGCACTTGGGCAGGGACCTTGAAGAGGAATGATTTGAACAGATGGGGAAAGGACATTCCAGACAGAAACAAACGCCTGGAACTCGGAGGCCAGAAAGAGCAGGGCCAGTTTTGGGGAATGGCAAGCAGTCCAATTTGAGGGAAACAATCAAGACTCAGAATAGCATGAACAGCCTGGCCCAGCAGCACAGACGCAGGTCTCAGAAGGAGGCACCCTGGCCCAGAGAGACCGGGAGCCTCCGGGTCCAGCCCTCTGCCCCAGGGCACCAAGTCCTCCCAGTGCCCAGACAGATGGATTCCTTCCAAGAATTCCCCAGCCCTGCTCAGCCACAGCTGCAAGTGGCTCTGGTCTTGGACACTTTTATTAGTGGCTAATGCAAATCCTCTTTTGTTCAGATTTCAAATAATTGTCCTATTCTGTGCTTTGATCACTATCCACTTGTACGGATCCAGATCAGCGTGTCTCAGTTCTGACAGCATGTTGGCATTACCTGAAAATGCTTCAGAAAACAATAACGCCCCTCCCAGAGATCTTGATTTCATTGGGTTGGGAGGGGGCCTAGGCATCAGCTTTTTTTTAACAGGCAGCCAGGGGTGAGGACCACTGATGTAGATGGTCACCATCGAGGGTGTCCGGGTCAGGCCCACACTCAGAGCCAGGCCTCCCGGCCTTCAGACGCCAACTCAACAAGCCTTGAGTGCAGCCTTGGCGGAGCTCCAGGAGCAACTGGATGCTCTGAAGCTGGGAGTTGAAATGTGTTTCCCAGGCATCCACTGGGCCGCTGAGGCCAAAGGTTCCAACAGGAAGGGAGGGTAAAGCCTCTGTTTGTTTCTCAAGAGTCAACTGACCTTTCAAGCTAGTGATAACCACCACAAACCTCACTGGTGGGAAGACTAAGCCTTAGGAAGAACTGCACCCATTTCCCATCAACTCCGTACCCGGAAGGGGCCCCGGTGGGGATGGCACCATCTTCTGTGACACTGGCCCTTGGAACTGAAGGAGGCCCCAGCTGTGGGCAGACTGGGGACCTGGGAAGTAGGTCCTCTGCTTTCTCTGCAGCAAAATGGAAGTAATAATTCCTGCTCAGAGGTTCTTGTGAGGGTCTTGAGATAAATCACATAGCACATTGTTCATCTTAGGGATAGTTTGCAGCAAGTGTTTCCTTCCTATTTTGCTAGTAATTTTTCAAAATTTAAGAAAGCCTCTATGTCTGAGCCTCACGACTCCTGCCCCAGCATTTGCCTGCCCCTCCATCTACTTCAGGAAGGACCCTTCAAGTTTAGGCTTAGGAACTTAGCATTGACCTTCCTACTGCAAGGGAGCTCTGGTGGCGTAGTGCCTAAGGCACTTGACTGCTAACTAGAAGGCTGGCGGTTCAAACCCACCAGCCACTCCTTGGAAGGAAGGTTGGGCAATCTACTTCTGTAGTGATACTGCCTCGGAAACCCAAGGAGGGGTCGCTATGAGTCGGGTCGGCTCGACAGCACATAACAACACTGCAAGAGAAATGACTGGTTACAGCAACTAGCTGTCCTCTTTAAGCGTGGTAAATAGAAAAAGGGCCTTGAACCTGGGAAGGATCTTTGTTGTTGTTGTTGTTTGCCATCGAGTCAAACCCGACTCATAGTGACCCCTCCTTGGGTTTCCGAGGCAGTATCACTACGGAAGTAGGATTGCCCAATCTTCCTTCCGAGGAGTGGCTGGTGGGTTTGAACCGCCAGCCGTCTGGCTAGCAGGCAAGTGTCTTAGCTACTATGCTACCAGAGCTCCCATTTCTTGGCAATGGCAGTGTCCCCTAAGGGACTTGTGAGGGCCGGTGACAACAGGGGACTCATGGACTGTGCCATTTACTCTATGAAATAGGAGGGAAACCAACCTCTCCAGAGCAGCAGGCCCTGTCACCACCAGTGTTGTTCCATTTAACAGCTGATGAAACTGAGGCTGCAAGAGTTCAGTAAATTGCCAGAGACACTACAGCCAGCAGGGACCCGGTTGGAATCCTAGAGACCAGCAGTTAGAAGTAATGGGTGACCCCTCCCTACCTTTTGGTTGCAGATCCCTGAATTTTGTGTTTCTCAACTCAGCCCCAGAGAAGCCTTATCTAATCCTGGGGTTTGGGCCTTAAGCCCAAGGGGAAAGTGTGTTGCTGAAATGCCTGTGCACTCCTTTGGAATCCCTGACACGGAGGAGAAAACTCAATGAAAGGTAACCAGTGCTTATTGAAGGGTCTTTCCCTGCAAAAATGAGGGCAAGAAGAGGTGGCCAAGGGCCTTGGCAAGTGTAGGGGAGGCCTTACCACATTCTTGGTTTTCCGGATGGGCAATTCCACTCTCCATTGGGTACTGGCAGCAGAAATAATTCTGGTAATTATGTTTTCAGAATCCTCCCTAGCACCTCTCCTGTCATGAGCTTCTTGGAGAACCTAAGAGCCTACTGGGAGGTGGGTATTAATTTTCCCATTTTTACAGACTGGAAAACTGAGGCAGGCTTTAACCCTGCCGGATACAATTTTGGGTGGATGTGACTCCAAACCCTAAATTCTTTCCTCCAACTCCGAGGAAAGCCATGACAACCTACTGTCCCCAGGACTGTAACCGGTCGCCTCGGACGCGGCGGGGAAGGGCAGCAGGAGGAAAGGTCCCCGGAGGTCTCCACGTGCACACCACGGCCAAGGGCTGGGGCCCTGTTTCTCTGCTCCCCTTGCGCTCCTCCCCTTGGAACCGGGAGCCGAGAGGCCGCGGCCGTCCCCGCCCCCTTCTGCCGGGCCCGCCAGGTGCCCCAAGGCCGGGCGCCCCCCTCCCGCCCCCGCGCTTGTTCCCGGCGCGGCCCGCGCCTCGGCGGTCACGTCTTCCCATCCGGCTCCAAAGTACGAGTCAGAGCCGCGGCCCGCTGACCCCGCGGATGGCAG
>NW_006921608.1:9639024-9642336 GCF_000298275.1 Orycteropus afer afer | reverse complement strand
AGCCCGCTCCGCCCGCCGCGCCCTTGTCGGCCCTGCCCCGCGGGGCGAGGCGAAGCGAGGGCGAGGCGGTCGAGGAGGGCTGCCTCCCGGGGCGGAGCGGGTTGGGGAGAGGCCCAGTCGGGGAAGCCGCAAGGCCGCGCCTCCCGAGCGCCCTACGGGCTGGTGTTGCTGGGGAGAAAAGCGCCGCGGCTCCCCGCTCGGCGCTCCGCGGGCGCAGCGCCCTCTGCCGGTACAGCCTCAGAAGTGCACGAGGACCTCACCAGGACCTGAAGGGACGACCAGACTAGGCAGCGCGAGTGGCACTCGGGAATGGCTAGTAGAAACTTGTTCAATGAAGGATCATTCTCTTAAGCACATATACAACTTAATTCAAAATGAGTCATGCGCAATGCAGGAAATTATGGAAATGTGGAGAAATGTGTCTCCTTCAGGAGGCTGCTGGCTCCAGGGGGCAGAGACCATGTTAGGCTCGCTCACCCTCAGATGGCCCGGCACCTGGCGCGGAGTAGGTGCTCCGTACATATGTGTTGAGTGAGTGAGTGAATGATGAATCCTGTTCTCCTGCCCAGGTGTGGAGTCTGGCCACCACATTTTGGGACAAGCCTAGAAAGAGAATCAGAGTCATTGAAAGAAGAGGGTGCGTGTGAGCTTGTTCATCCATCCAACAAAGACAGTGCCTTCTACACGACAGGCTCTGTACTAGGCTCCAGGCACATGAAACCCTGGAAGCCCAGAAGGATCTCTTCATCTGGAGGGAAACAGGTGGCACACTAAGATTGGGTGATTTCAGACTTTCATGAAGGGGTTGTTTACAAGGTTGTTGGTTAGGGTTCAGGTAATTGCAAGGTTTGGTTCTATTTCTTGAGGCAGTAGGGGCAGGCAAGAGGAAGGAGTGGTTAGACCGAGAAAGAGAGGGAAGGCTGTGTGGAGAGGTACAGTCTAGTGTCAGAGCCTGTCTGCCTTCAGGAGGAGGGATGAGAATCAGGATCAGCACACAGCTGGCTCCTGTGACGTGAAGGGCAGACATAACTCCATTCTCCAACTTTTTCACCATTTCTGACACCAGCCGTCCTCCCAGTGGCATTCTCTATTTCTCTTCTGAGTTCCCTAATTCTCTGTAATGGCCACACAGAACTCACAGTCTATACTCACAGTTTTGTGGTTTATTAGGAAAGTAACAGGCTACAGCTTGGGATTGGAATCAACTCAGAAGTAACAGGATACAACTCAGGTGACAGGACACAGTTGATCAATCAGGACAGCCTCCAGCCAAAAGAGCTCTCAGTTTCTCAGCCATGCCTGCAGGCAGACCCTTCTCTTAGCTGGGCCAGCCAGAAGCCCTTTCTCAGCCACTGGGCCTCATCTCTACCACTGGGCCTTCCTGGCCACTGCCGGGTTCAGGCAGATGTTATACTCTTTTGGCTTTGCTAACAAGTGCCCGAGGGCACCCCATTCTGCCAGCAAGCTCCTGTCCAAAGGCACTCCAGCTTCCTCTGTCCAGGGGCGGGCAAGCAGCACCGCAACCATCTGCCAGTCCCATGATCCCTGCCACTTCTATTATTGCCACCATCTTGTGCTATCTTGTACTGTCTTCAGCTTTACAGCTCTTGACCTGTATTACAGCTCTTTTAGGAGTTATTCTCTCTTTTCTTCTCTTCTCTTCTCTCTCCCCTATTACCTCTCTCTGAGAACCTCTGTAAGGCAAACTCCTTATCAATGTCAAGGCATGGCCCTCTCAGCCACGCCACAACCAACCAGTCTCCACAAGGTCACTTGATCCTTACCGGGTGCTTTTATACACTTTATCTCCATAGAACTGACCAATCCCTGCCAGGTATGTAAAATAGACCAATCACAGGGTAGGCTGTGGCCCAATGAGTAATTTTGGCCAGCAAGGCCATACATGTAAGAGAAATCCATTGCTCTGCAAGGGGCTTTCCCAGGAGCCCTGGCTCCCTGGAGAGATTCAGCAACCAGGGACAACAGGGATTGAGCCCAAGAATGATTCCCCACCCTCACTCTCCTTCTGCAGGCTCTTCTGCTTCCCTTTGCTTGAACTGGAAGCCAGAGGACAGGACCACCCATGGAAGCAGTCAATGAGGGTCAACCTCCTAGGCACAGAGAAAGATGGATATGGGCGGAAAAGGCGGAGGATGAGTGGAAGCAGCAGCGGGAAGCTCTCCAACACAGAATGAGAGCGCATTGGCCTGGAAAAATATGGAAGGGCTTACTCACAATTGTAGGAGCCCAATGTGCAACAGTTAAGCACTTATCTGCTAACCAGGTTAGCAGTTCAAATCCACCCAGCGCTCTGCAGGAGAGAGCCCTGGCAATCTGCTTCTGTAGAGATTACAGCCCAGAAAACCATCTGGGGCAGTTGTACCCTGTCACACAGTGTCACTGTGAGCTGAAATCAGCTGGACAGCCTCCAGCAACAACATTCACAGTTACAAATACTGTGACCACATATGACCACAGACAGGGTTTGGGCTAACAGCATGCAGAAGAGAGCGAGGGGTCGCCACACATTAGATTAACTAAAGGTGATGCCCAAATAGTCTAAGGTCAAGACTTGTTGTTATGTGCCGTAGAGACTGACCCGACTCATAGTGAGCCCTCCTTGGGTTTCTGAGGCAGTATCACTACGGATAGCAGATTTCCCAATCTTCCTTCCGAGGAGTGGCTGGTGGATTTGAACCAACAGCCTTCTGGTTAGCAGTCAAGTGCCTTAGGCACTATGCTACCAGAGCGACCAGTCAAGACTTAGGTCATGTAAATTTAGGACAAAGGAAAGGAAATGTTATCTCAGCCTCTCAAAATGGAGGAATGCACCAAGGGTCAATAGCCAATGAGAAAATTTCCCTGGAAGTGTATGGGGCACATATGCTGGCCCACTGGGGATCACCAAAAAAGAGCAAGACATCCTGGAGAGGGGGAAGTCAAACAAAGGTCCCCAACCTTGGCCAAAGATACCTCAGGTGAGTCAGAAAGCTGCTTGAAGAACAAACACCCCCCTTCCAGACTTGCTTGCAAAACATCGCAGGAGACAAAGACATTAAAGACTTGGTCTTGGAGAAACCAGTTGATTGGACGCCTTCAAGATCTTAACTTCTAAACTGCAATAAGGGACCCGTGGATCGAGCCCAGCCGCTAGGTAATGTTTGGCACAGCTACAGAGCTCACAGATGAAAAAGGTTCCCCTCACACCTCAACCCACTTGAGCCTGAACCAATCAGCAAACCCCTTTTCTCCCAACCAACCAATCCTAACTATCCCTTGCTTTGTAAGCTCCTTTATTGCCTGACCCTATAT
>NW_006921608.1:9622644-9637189 GCF_000298275.1 Orycteropus afer afer | reverse complement strand
AGGGTCGACGAAGGAGGGGGAGGCCTTCAACGAGATGGATTGACATGGTGGCTGTGATGATGGGCTCAAGTACAGCAGGGATTGTGGGGCTGGCGTGGGATCGGGCAGTGTTTCGTTCTGCTGTGCATGGGGTCGCTATGAGTCGGAAACGACTCAACGGCACTTAACAACAACACAACATATATATATATATATATATATATATGTATGTATGTATATATATCCCTTCCAAGTCTCTCAGATTGAAGGGGGTCAGGCCCGAAAGTTCCTTTGATTATTTAAGCGAAATAAGCGAAATAAACTTGACCTTGCGGAACCACAGGCACAGCCTTGGTAAACCTTGACATATCTGATTTGAAGGAGTTCATAACTTCCTTGGTAAAAGCCAGGCATCACCTTGAAAGTTTAACCACCACATTCCCTGAACCTCTAGGTCTCCCAGCCTTAGGTTACATTGTTTTGCACCGGGAGAAAAAAAAGACCACTGCCCTCCAGCTGATTCCGACTCGGTGACCCTACAGGACAGAGTCAGTACTGCCCCATAGGATTTCCAAGGCTGTCAATTTTTACAGAAGGAAGCGGACTGCCACGTCTTTCTCCCACAGAGCTGCTGGTGGGTCCAGCTGCCGACTTTTCAGTTAGCGGCCGAGCCCTTAAACCACTGCGCTACTGCTGCCCCTTTAAAAATTAACTGCAATTTAAAATTAGAAATGTACACGGGAAACTCAGGATTCTTAAATGCAGCAACTTCAGGCCCTGCAAGCAAAGGTAATCCGTGAGCGTCATCTAGTGGACAGATTTGTCACTGCCACGTCAGACCCCGGTGGTTTTACCGAGACTCCTCAGAAACCGACCTCTTTGCATCTTTCCCACCCAAGCCTGAGCTTTGCAGCCCCAAGTGCGAGATGTCTGCGTCCCAACACAGAATTGCCAGGAGAAGATACTTACCATTTCTCATCTGCTATCCTTTTCAGAGAAAGTATTTCGGACTTAACTGCCCCTGGCATTGAGCTCTGCGTTGTAAAAAGAACCCCGCAGCTTTGAATCTTGAATTTTACAGCAACATGTAAAAAAAAAAAAAAAAAAAAAAATTAGCATACTGTGCTTACGAAAATATCTTGGGGGGAGGGCATGGTTGGCCACAAAAGGTATAACTTGCTTGATTATTTGCATAAAGTACAGTACTAATATATACTGAGGGAGCTCTGGTAGCATAGTGCCTAAGGCACTTGACTGCTAAGCAGAAGGCTGGAGCTTCAAACCCACCAGCCACTCCTCGGAAGGAAGATGGGGCAATCTACTTTCATAGTGATGTTGTTGTTGTTGTTATTTGCCGTCGAGTCGGCCCAAGGAGGGGTTGCTGTGAGTCAGGTCTGACTCGACAGCACATAACAACAACAACAATATATACTTTACATTTACTATATACTGGGAACTTTTCTAATCATTTTAAATGCATAAACTTCTAATTCTAACAAAAACCCTATTTTTATTGGTGAGGAATTGAAGCTCAGAGATGTTGAGTAACTAGCCCAACGTCACAGAACTGATTAGCAGTGCCGGGATTCGGACCCAGGAACTGCCTCCCTAGTCCACGCATGCTGTTTATCTTGCCCTGTATTATTATACCATTACATAGTAAAAACTAACTTTTATTAAATGGTAACTATTTCTCAAAGTTTCAATGCATCATCTCATCTAATCCTCAGGATCCTTTAAGCGTGCTTCCTTTCACTGAGGAAGCCAACCCCTAAGAAGGCCCCCAATGATTCTAAAAAAGAAAAAAACCTAATCCTTTGCTGTTGAGTTGTTTCCAACTCACAGTGAGCCTCTAAGGCAGAGTAGAACTGCCCCATAGGGTTTCCAAGGCTGTAACCTTTACGCCCACTGCTGCATTGTTCTATGGAGCAACCCGTGCGTTTGAACTGCCAACCTTTTGGTTAGCAAAGATGTGGAGAAAACCATTGGAAATTGTTCACCACGATTGGTAAGCAAGCACAAATCAGCTTGTGCTTACCATGCGTACTGGGTACTCTCTCCCTGTCAGGGACTGTACATTTGAAAAGAGGCTTTGATCCTGCAGGAAGGTGCTATGGGGTTGGGAGGAAGACAAATGCCAGCCCTATCTAAAAGCAGAATATTTGATGCAATGAAAAAATATAAAACTGTTCACTACAGAGTAGTAAGTAAACACAAGTTAGCCCCTGCTTACTTTGTTGCTGGGTAATACGCCACTGCAGCCAGCAGTACTTTGCCAGACATGTATATGAGCCATCCAGGCAGCTGATCCTTCTGTCCCAGTCAAGCCTTCGTAGGAGGAGAGCCCAAGCAGACAGCTTAACTATAACTTCATAAGAGACCTTGGGCCAGGACCACCCAGTACTGCTCCTGAATTCCTAACTCACAGAAACTGTGAGATAATAAATGTTTATTGTTGTCTTAAGCTTTGGGGTAATTTGTTATGAAACAATAGATAATACCCACATTTTCCAGAAGAGATAACTGAAGCTCAGAGAAGTTAAGTAACTTATCCAATGTCACACAGCTAGTAAGTGGGAGAAATAGGACTCAGATGCATCAAGTCAGGTACTAGCCAGGTTGGAGATGGGGACAGAGGGTTGGTCCTTTGTTCCAGGTTGCAAACTGGAAGAGGAACTGGCCAGCAGAGAGAACTAGGGATGGGGTAGGGTAGCACAGAGCAAGTTGTTGCTTGGTATATTGTCAATTGCCATTGGGTCGGTTCCAATTCATAGTGCTCCTGTGCACAACAGAATGAAACACTGCCCGGTCCTGCACCATCCTCACAATCATTACCATGCTTGAGCCCACTGTTGTACCCACAGTGTCAGCCCATCTTGTTGAGGGCTGACCCTCTGTGGTGCAGTGAGTTACTCGTGATGGGTCCTCTAGCCATGGTCTTGGTGATTCCCACCAGGTTACTGTGAGGTGCCATGGCCTACCAAAGGCATTGGGTAACTTGTTAGTAAAGTAAGTAAGGTATGTGGCACCCTTGTGGGGATGAGACCATGGTAATTAGGCGTGTGGAAGCCTAATGTTGGGATTGGTCAGTTTGGTCATTCCGCTAGACTTAAAAGGAGTCCTCATAGAGGCAGAAGAGGGGAATCTCATTACCATCAAGACAGAGACGAACCAAGAATGGAACATGTCCTTGGACCTGGAATCCCTGCACTAAGATGAATGCAGAGAGACGGCAGGGAGGTGACGACAGCAGAGGCAGCAGTACCAAGAGGCTGGCGTGACAGAGCAGTAGGCTTGCTGGCCCACGGAACGAGAAACTGAGTGCCTTTGGGCATAAGGCTTGCTGGCGAGTGAGGCACACCGAGGAGCACCTATCGGCAGAGCTAGAAGAGCTTTGTTACACTTGCCCAAGCAGGCCAAGAGGCCAAGGGCCAAAGAGAGGCATGCCTTTGGGCATGGCAGAAGGGTGTCTGTCCTGATAGAACTGTATCCTGAGTGTTCCTGAATATGAATTATAACCTGTTACTTCCCTAATAAACTGCATAATCGTGAGTATTGTTTGTGAGTTGTGTGTGGCCATTGCAATGAATTAGTGAACCTATCAGAGAAGTACAGAGTGCCATGGGAAACTGTTGGTGTCAGAATTGGTAAAGGTTGGAGAGTGGCAGCATGTCTAAATTCATAGAAATCAGCCTTTGGCTGATGCTGCTCATGGTGATTTCCTCTCCCCATCGTGAAGTGACAGGTCAGTGGAGGATGCTGTTGCCCCCATGTACTTTTTGCACCCTCTGCTTTACCGAGCATGATATCCTTCTCCAGTGACTGACCCTTCCTGATAACATGACCAAAGGATGAGAGAGAAAATTCTGGCTATTCTCACTTCTAAGGAGTATTCTGGCTGCACTTGATCCAAGACAGAGTTGTTGGTTCTTCTGGAAGTCTACGGTATTTTCAGTATTCTTTGCCAACACCACAATTAAAATGCATTAATTCTTCCATCTTCCTTATTCATTGTCCAGCTTTCACACGCATATGAGGCTATTGAAAATACCATGGCTTGGGTCAGGTCCACCTTAGTCTTCAAAGTGACATCTTGGCTCTTTAACATTTTAAAGAGGAGTTTTGCAGCAGATTTGCCCAGTGTAATACATCATCTGATTTCTTGACTGCTGTCTTCATGGTCATTGATTGTGGATCTAAGTAAAATGAAATCCCTGACAACTTCAATCTTTTTTCCGTTTATTGTGATGTTGTCTCCAGTTTGTGAGGAGTTTTGCGCTTGCTATGAGACTGAGTTAATATTACATTTGTGATTTCTACCCAGTGCAGCTTTTCCAGGTATAAGGGGGTAGAATCTCACCTAAATGGTTAGGCCTCGTAATCAAGTGGGCTAGGCCTGTCTCTCAGACAGAATCTAGAACTCAGCTGAAGGCTCTAGAAGTCCACTGGAATGATGGCAGGGATTTGGGGCTATTTTTCCACTGCTATTGTGTCAGGACTAGAATAGTGCCTGCTTGGCACAGACAGTAGATTTTTAAAAAATATGCGTTCGATAAATGAATGAATGAATAAACAATTGAATGAATGGATGAAGGGTAAAGTTGAAATTTCCCTCAGGCTTTGCTGTGAAGAAGTCAAGGTATCTGAGAGATCTCATAGGGTAGTAGCAAGATGATGCCTTTGGTTTGAAAGTCCACCCATGGCCTGATAAACAGGCTGTGAAGGGAGGATTTACAGAACAGAGGGTTAACCAGGCTAGTTTCAGAAAACTCACTCTGTAGCCATAAGGATAATGGCACAAGGGGAGACCTGGTGGAGAACAGTTAGAAACTGCTGAAGTAGTCCAGGCAAGAGATGAGCAGGGCTTGACTTGCCAGGGCTCTGGAGTTAGGTGAGCAGTAAATCAACTTCAGAGACAAAAGGACACTGTCTGGATTCTTCAGTGCTGCCGTAACAGACATACTCCAAGTGAATGCCTGTAACAAACAGGAATTTATTCTCTTACAGGTTCAGAGGCTGGAAGTCAAAATTCAGAGTGCCAGCTCTAGGGGCTGGGTGAAGGCCCCTTGGCCTTGGCCTTCAGCTGTGCCTTTTATTCCAGGTCCACTGGAGCTAGAGGGATCTCCTGACTCAGGTAGCTGCTGGCTGCTGAGGCTGACAAACCCAAGATTGGCAGGTAAAATGACACAGTCCCTAAATGAGCAGGCAACATGGCAGGCCGCTGGTTATGAAAATTCGGCCAAATGCAGGACCCAGATGTGGCAAATGCAAGTTTTCTACTTTCTCATAGTTTTTCCTTATATGCTGAAAGCAGGCCACATCCAGAATGTAACTCCCTTTCTACCGATTAGGTGATCACAGTAGATTCCATCATTACAATCTCATCACGGGGAATAACTACAGCTAGCTACCCAGCCACTCAAAACCACAGCCCAGCCAAGTTGATACACAACCTTAACTACCACGGACAACCTTGTGTCCCCGTATTTTCTCCTCCAGCCACAGTGCACTTGTATTACCTCAAGGCCATTCTCTAACAATTGGAAAGGACAGAAGTAAATGCTGGGCAGTGAATGTTAAGCAGTGAGTCAGACTTGTCCCGTTTTGGATGGGAGTCTTAAGAGGGCTGGAATGCTAGAATGAAAACACTGGGAGCCGGTGCCTCAGAAATATTAGCGGTCATTGTATCTGCTGGAGAGTTCTCAGGAGATGATCTTCCTTCTTTAAAAAATTGTGGTGAATATATAGGTAACAAAACATTTGCTGTGTCAGCAATCTCCACATGTATATAGTTCAGTGACGCTACAAACATTTATCGTCATCAGGTGATTTTTTTTTTTTCATTTGCCTTCTTTTTACTTTTCCATATGGTTGTGTTCTTGTAATAATATCCAAGAATTTTACAAGAGGGAAAATCTCTAAACTTATAGGAGAAGAAGAAAGGTAAACAAAAGAAAGCATGAAGGCACGCAGGGCTTGAAAATGTGGTAAGGAAATAAAAGTAGGGAGAAGAAGAAAGGAACAAACAGTCCGCAAGAGGGGAAGGGAGTGGGCAGGCAGATAGGCCAGGGTCAGAGGTCAAGACACTGCCGTTGCTCTGAATGGCCACAAACATGTATGTCTTAGAAATTATGGTTCTGAGTATCTTACATGTTAAACATGAAACCGTCCTTTTCTTTTCATGCCTGTAGTGGATCCTCTAGTGCTCCACTAAGATCCCCTTTCTGGGCCTCCACATCAATTCCCCAGTGGCCTGGACCACCAGCTGCTAAAGGCTCACACCTGCCATTCATCAATGCACTCTACACTAGGATTTGGCTCACTTTGTCCCTCATTGAGCGTTGCCTTCTCCCATAAGGAATTGCTTGCTCTAAGTTGTGCCTCTTTCCTGTGGCTTGTGACTGGCTGATACTGGGATACAAAGTCCCAGCTCTTTTCTCTCAATTTGGGTCAATTCTAAAGGCCCATCCCAGCTCCTAGGAATTCTGGTGTAGTAGTGCCTAAGGCATTTGACTGCCAACCAGAAGGCTGGCAGTTCAAACCTACCAGCCACTCCTCAGAAGGAAGGTAAGGGAATCTACTTCTGTAGTGATACCACCTGGAAAACCCAAGGAGGGAATGCTAATGAGTCGGGTCCGACTCAATGGCAGCGAGTTGTTTTATCCCAGCTCCAGAACTCTCTAGGGGATTCATGAGGCCTCTGTTGGAACTGCAATGCGGACCAGCTTCTCCCTCTGCCCACTCTTGCCTTCTATCTCCAGTAAACTTTCTGCATGTAACTGTCTCAAAGTCTGTGTGCAGGAAATCTAGTTAGAATTGTGCTTCATTTCAATGAAGGGCTTGGTGACTTTTCTCCCCCAGAACAAAGTGGATGAGCTTAATGCAGAGACCTCATGACATTTGTTGGGCAGGTTGGGAGTCTCCTGGCTTTCTGTTGTTGTTGATCAGTGATACGTAATGTTCTATACATGTTTTGGATTCATCTAAGACCTGTTTTTAACCCCAGAGGGATTGTATATTAAGTCTGTAGCTGGTTACTTAAAAAATAGACGCCTTTTGGGTTTAGAGGAGGAGGAGAAAATTAATTATGGGCACAATGTTGGCTGATGTGAAGCATTAGATGGCAATTCTGTCCTCTTCAAAGTGTTAGTTCTGATCTTGGTGTTTGTGAGAATACATAAAGGTCATTTATTGACTGACAGTAAACATAAACTTTAAGTGGTACCATTAGTAGTTGTCTTCGGTCTTTCTTATCAGGAAAACTGAAGAAGAGTTGATGCCTTTGAACTGTGGTGTTGGCAAAGAATACTGAAAATACCATGGACTGCCAGAAGAACGAACAAATCTGTCCTGGAGGAAGTGCAGCTGGAATGCTCCTTACAAGCAAGAATGGCCAGACTTTGTCTCACCTACTTTGGTCATGGAGTCAGAAGGGACCAGTCACCAAAGAAGGGTAGCACGCTTGGTAAAGTAGCACATAACAACAAAGTAGAGGGTCAATGAAAAAGGGGAAGACCCTCAATGAGATGGGTTGACACAGCGGCTCCAATGATGGGCTCAAGCACAAGGATTGTGAGAATGGCTCAGGACCAGGTAGGCGGTGTTTTGTTCTATTGTACATAGTGTCACTTTGAGTCGGAGCTGACTCGATGGCACCAAACCACCATAGTAGTTGTAGAAGTGATGAAAATGACCTAACTTCAGCATGGTATCATTATTTTATAAGACAGATTAACGACTCATATGGAGTTTATCGCTCTTTTTGGGTTTCTGGGGTATTGCAATTTGAAAATAAATAAATGAGAACTAAAACTAAAGATGGGGCTCTTCTGTGTGTGTGCTTTCTACGTCTAAACAGAACTTCCTGTAGACAATTCTAAATTTGGTCTAGCATTCTGATGCCCGAGTACAATGCTCGAGTACAATGGGAAAGAGATTAAGCCCAGAGCCAAACTGCCTGGGTTCCAATCCCAGCTCTGCAATTACTAGCTGTGTGAGTCTCCATTTTCTTGATCTGTGCTTTGGTAGCTCCCTCTGTAACATGAGGCTAAGAGTCTATGTCACAGGGTTGCTCTGAAGATTGAGAGTTCACCTAGAGGACTAGAAAGGTCAAGAAATAAAACCCTGAGAACAGTGCTGGGTAGTAACTAGTGTTGCTATGGCTACATGATTCAGCCACCCCAGTTCTTGCTGCTATGTAATGGTTAGTGTTACAATTGGTGCCAGAGCACCAAAAAAAAAAAAGAGAAAAAATCCCAAACCAACTCACTGCCATCAAGTGGATTCCGACTCTCCCATTGGGTTTCTGAGGCAGTAAATCTTTATGGAAGTAGATCGACCCATATTCCTTCCATGGAATAGCTGGTGGGTTTGAGCCACCAACCTTCTGGTTATCAGGCGAGGCATTGAGCCACCAGAGCTCTGCACAGGGCTTTCATAATACTTTAGGAAGCCTCTTAACCTTTTAAGGAGGTCATCATGAGTTTTCTTACCACCCATCATGGGTCTCAAAAACCAAACTCACTGCTGTCAAGTCGGATCCGACTCACGGTGACCAAAGCAGTATCACTATGGAAGTAGACTGCCCAATATTTCTTCCAAGGAGTGGCTGGTGGGTTTGAACCGCCAGCCCGTGTAATTTCTTTTAGAAGGATCAGCACTAGGCTGGTCCCAAGGCTTAAAACGAGCCATTCCAGAGGCAGGAAGGGGAACCATCACTACAATCCAGGAAAAGAAGAGCCAGACGTGGAATGCATCCTTTGGATCCGAGATCCCAGTACTGACCCTCCTCAGTCCAGGAGACAGAGAGCTGTGACACTGGAGGCGACAAGCAGCAGTGGCAGAGAAACGGCAGCAGCAAAGGTAGCAGAACCAGGAAATTAGCATGAGACAGAGCGACTTCCTGGCCCCCAGAGCAGGAAAGCCGAGTGCCGAGGGCCGTGGGCCTGAGGCTTACTGGCAGAATGAAGTGCCTCTGGGCATTTATCAGCAGAGCTAAAGGAGTTGTGTAACACTGGCTGTAGCAGGAAGAGGCCAGCAGAAAAGCCCCTGGGCCAGAGAGAGGCCCCGCTGAGAAGAGGCTGTCCTGAGGCATCTGATCCTGAACTGTAATCTGTTACTTTCCTAATAAACCCCATAATCATAGGTATTGTGGTTGAGTTTGTAGCCACTGCAACAAATTACTGAGCCCAGGAGAGAAGGAGAGTGCCATGGGAGGGGTGGTTGGTGTCAGAATTGGTAAAAAGGTTCCTTTCAAATTCAGTTCCATAGTTCCATGGCACAGAGGCATTTTGAAAGGTTTCCAAAAAATCTAAAAGGCCCACTATTTAACAATTTACATGTGGTAAATTGTTTATTAAGGAGCTCTGGTGGTGCAGTGCCTAAGGCATGTGACTGCTAACCAGAACGTTGACAGTTCAAACCCACCAGACACTCCGTGTAAGAAAGATAGGGCTGACTACTTCCATAAAGATTTACCGCTTTGGAAACCCAATGGGGGTCTCACTGTGAGTTGGAACTGACTCGATGGCAGTGGGTTTGTTTATTGAGGAGCACATTACCAATGGCAGATTGGGTATACATATCAATTCTTCTTTCTTCTGAAACTCCACTAACGGAATTTCTAAGGGCAAAAAACACAAGGATGGGAAAATGAGGAGAAAAGACAAAAAACAGTATCTGGGAAGTGGACAGGTTAGTAAATAATTAATCAGCTTCAGGAAATTAAATCCTAAGCAGGCAGTGGGAAAAGGAGGAGGGAAAAAACCCTCCAAAATTCTAAAAGGTACAGTAATAGGCAGTGCTTGTGACCTATGACCTCCAGAGGTGGGGGCAAAAGAAGGATTAGTTGAAAGTCTGTTTAAGCACTCAAATCCCAGGTCCTTTTCTCCTGACTCCGTAGCTGGGCAAGTGCCCCCTCACCTTGGTTAAGACTGGAACTTTATCCCCTAGGGGTAAACAGGTCTCTGGAACAGCAGGTGCTAGGCACAGCTGAGGCTACAGCGAGCCACAGTGAATGCAAAACCTCGATCCTCTGACCCCACCTGGCTTCCAGACCACTGGCAGCTGATCCATCATCCTGCAAGAGCATTCACTGGGAATCTAAAAGGCCCAAGAGGAAAGAGCTCAAAATAATGGCTAAATGGGTTCCTGAACTAATCCACCAGGACAGATCACACTCAGTTGACAATCAGCATTCATGCACAAAGAGCTTCCAATTAGCTCTCTATTTCCCCAGTCATACAAGGCTACCAGATATCTGAGGAATGTCTCTAATCATGAAAGATACAAACCAATTCAAAAACAGAAAAAAGTAACTTATGAATTTGCAAGAAAGTTTCTAGAGCTAATAGAGGACTTTAGCAAGGTTGCAAGGTAGAAGGTCAAGAAACAAAAATCAGTTGAGTTCTATACACCAGCAATGCAAAATCTGAAAGGGAAATTAGGAAAATAATTCCATTTACATACCATCTACAAGAATAAAATACCTAGGATTGGAAGACTTAAATGTTGTTAAGATGTCAACACTACCCAAAGTGATCTATAGGTTCAACACAATCCTGATCCAAATACTCAATCTTCTTTACAGAAATGGAAAAAGTAATCTTCAAAACTTTGTAAGAAACAGCAAAAGGCCCCAAAGGGCTAAATCTATACTGAAAGAAAAGAACAAAGTAGGAAGACTCACACTTTCTGATTTTAAAACATATTATACAGCTACAGTAATCAAAACAGTCTGGTACTGGTATAGCAATAGACACATAGACACATATATTCTATACATATAGAATTGAGACTCCAGACATAAATCCACACAACTATAGTCAACTGATTTCTGATCAGGGTGCTAAGTCCATTTAAATGGGGGAGGGGTGTCTCTTCAATAAATGGTGCTGGGAAAACTCTATTTTCACATGCAGAAAATTGATACCTGATCCATGCCTCACACCATACACAAGAACGAAACAGATTAAAGATCTAAATGTAAAAACTAAAACCTTAAAAATTCTTAGAAGAAAATGCAGGGGCAACAGTGTCAAGCCTAGCTTTTAGCAATGGCTTATCTAATGTAACAAAAGCACAAACAGCAAAAGACGAAATAAATAAATGGGACCTCATAAAAATTAAAAACTTTTGTTCATAAAAAGACTTTTACAAAAAAAAATAATAAAAGATAAGACAAGCTTCTGACTGGGAGAACAGCTTTGGAAACCATGTATCTGGTAAGAATCTAACAGTTAAAATGTATATAAAACTTCAACAGTAAAAAGACAACCCAACCATAAAATGGGCAAAGCCCTTGAACAGACATTTCACCAAAGAAGACATTCAGATGGCCACCAAACACAGGAAAAAGTGCTCAGCCTCATTAACCATCAGCTGCAAATCAAAACCACTATGAGGTATTATTTCACTCCTACAAGGATGACTCAAAGAGTGCTGGTGGTGCAGTGGTTAAGCACTTGGCTGCTAGCTGAAATGTCAGTTCAACCCACCAGTTGCTCTGTGTGAAAAAGATGTGGCAGTCTGCTCCCATAGAGAGTACAGCCTTGGAAACTCTATGAGGCAGTTCTACTCTGTCCTGTAGGGTTGTGCTAAGAGCTGGAATCAAGTCTATGGCAAACAGGATAGCTAAAACAAATCAGAAAATAATGTTGGTAAAGATGTGGGGAAATTGGCATCTATTCATTGCCAGTGGGAATGCAAAATGGCACAGCCATTGTGGAAGTGTGGTGGTTCCTCCAGAAACTAAAAATAGAACTGCCATATGAGCCAGCAATTCCACTCCTAAGTAATAGCCAAAAGACTTGAAGGCAGAGACTCATGTACACCAATGTTCATTGCACCAGTGGTGGGTCGTTCCTGTTAAGTACTGTTGAGTCAGTTCCAACTTAAAGCAGCCCTATGTCCAAAAGAACGAAACACTGCCCAGTCTTGCACCATCCTCAGTCATTGCTGGGTGAGCCCATCATTGCAATCCATCTCATTGGGGGTCTCTTTTTTGCTGACCCCTCCTCTGCCAGGGGCAAGGAGGAGGGGGAAAGGGAAGTCTGTTGTTGCTTATGGAGTACTGACTTTCAGTTCACAGTAATAGATAAAACGCATTAAGAGTAGGATTGCACAATTAATGTTAATTGCTGTCAGTAACTGACACACCTGTAAAAACTTAAATTGAAGTTGTGGACATATATTTACCATGACCAAAAAAAAAAAAAAACCTAAGGCAGTGTATGTACACTCAAACCCCCCAGGGGATTGGATTCCTTAGTTTGCAGGCTTAGGGTCATGGTTTTATGGGACACCCATCAACTGGCCTAAAATACTGTGTTTAGTGCTTTTGTTCTACCTCCTAGGTTCACTGTGTAGTGCCTGGGGTCTTAGAAGCATTCCAGTGGCAATTCAAGATGAAATAATTGCATTCAAGATGCAATAATATTTGCCTGGAGCAACAGAGGAAGTAGAGTTAGGAATTGGAGGAGGAACTTTAAAGTGTGGCTAACTGCCTCCATGAACAACTGCCCTACTTGCTATGAAACCAGACGAAATGGATGGTGCCAGCCACCACTGTGGGACATTGTGATCAAGTTTCTGTATTAGAATCAAAAGAGAGAAATGAAGAACAGAATTTCAAATTCTTATGGACTCCTTCTGGAGTCATGAAAGCTGGATGAATCTCTCAAGCTATTGCTCTAAGACAATCTTTACACTTTCAACCAAAAATATCACCCAGTCTTCTTAAAAACAACAGTTCAGTTGAACTACTAAAGAATGCTTGCCTTGAACACTGTGCTCTTTTAAGGTCTGTATTTATGGGATCAAATTGACCACAGAAACCCAAAAGTATAGATAGGACGCTTAGGGGGAGTATGTTTCGTTAGTGGGGGAGAAACAGTTCAGAAAAGGAGGGTGAGAATGGTTGCACAACTCAAAGTATGTAAACAATGTCACTAAATGGTACATGTAGAAATTCTTGAATTGGTGTATGTTCTGCTGTGTATATTATCAAAAGCAAAAATTAATTATAAAAAGCTAGTTATTAAATTTTAAAATGGCAGAAATGATAACCAGGCTTGGAATATCAAGCTAAGAAAATCTTTCAAGAATAGAGCAGTTATCACAATTTAAAATGGGATAGGAAAATTTGAGAATATAAAAAGTAGATGGGGGGAGATGAATGAACAGCAACTTTCAGAGTCTCTCTGATGTGTATTTTGGATGTATATTTTAGACTTTTCTTTTTTTCCTGTCTCTTTAACGACCTTTTCATTTCTTTGCATATGATGACATCCCGTAACTCTAGGCTTTGGTCACTGGTGTTCAATACATCAATTCTACTCCTCAGATGATCTCTAAATTTAGGTGGGATATATTCAAGGTATGTAAGAGGCTGTCATTCAACAGAACAAAGGTTCCTTTGTCCTAGTATAAACCAAAAACCAAACTCACTGCCATCAAATCCGATCCAACATACAGCGACCCCTCCTTGGGTTTCCGAAGCAGTTATCACTATGGAAGTAGATTGCCCAATCTTCCTTCCGAGGAGTGGCTGCTGGGTTTGAACCTCCAGCCTTCTGGTTAGTAAATGCCTTAGGCACTACGCTACCAGACCTTCTAGTATAGGCAAGAATATTACTACTATCACACGCAAGTGAAACCTTGCTGAAGAAAATTAAAAAATGGTTGCAGTATATTAACCTGCAACTTCCAGAAATGCAAGCTGGATTCAGAAGAGGACATGGAACTAGGGGTATCATTGCTGATGTCAGATGGATCTTGGATGAAAACAAAGAATACCAGAAAGATGTTTATCTGTGTTTTGTTGCCCATGTAAAAGGATTTGACTCTGTGGATCATAAGAAATTATGGGTAACATTCAGAAGAATGGGAATTCCAGAGCACTTAATTGTGCTCATGAGGAACCTGTATATAGATCAGGCAGGTGTCGTCCGAACAGAACAAGGGGATACTGCATGATTTAAAATCAGGGAGGTAGTGTGTCAGGGCTGTATCCTTTCACCATATTCAATCTGTATGCTGAGCAACTAATCCAAGAAGCTAGACTACATGAAGAATGCAGCATCAGGATTGGAGGAAGCCTCATTAACAACCAATAATATGCAGATGACACAACCTTTCTTGCTGAAAATGAAAATGACTTGAAATATTTATTGATGAAGATTAAAGACTACAGTCTGGAGTATAGATTATACCTCAACATAAAAAAATGAAAATCCTCACAACTGGACCAATAACCAGTACTGAGAAAAGACTGAAGTTGTCAAAGATTTCATATTACTTGGTTCCACAATCAACACCAATGGAAGCAGCAGTCAAGAAATCATACGTTTGCACTGGGCAAATCTGCTGCAAAAGACCTCTTTAAATCACAGTTCCGGTAAGATGGCAGACTAGGCAGAAAGACTGCACAGACCCTCTTCAACAAAGAAAATGGAAACCAATTAACACAGACACAGAAGATAATCCTGGACCCCTTAGCCTTGAAGAGAAGGATATAGAAGTGGACTAAACCCCAACTAGCAGAAGAATTTGCATGAAAATACCAAAA
>NW_006921608.1:9616500-9618349 GCF_000298275.1 Orycteropus afer afer | reverse complement strand
AAACACAAAAAAGACCTCTTTGAAGTAAAGAGCAAAGATGTCTCTTTGAAGACTGTTTTGTTGTTGTTATGTGCCATCGAGCCGTACCCGACTCATAGCGACCCCTCCTTGGGTTTCTGAGGCAGTATCACTGTAGTAGATGGCCCCATCTTCCTTCCAAGGAATGGCTGGTGAGTTTGAACCACCAGCCTTCTGGTTAGCAGTCAAGTGCCTTAGCCACTATACTACCAGAGCTCCCCTTTGAAGACTAAGGTACACCTAATCCAAGCCATGGTATTTTCAATAGCCTCGTATGCATGTGAGAGCTGGACAATGAATAAAGAAGACCTAAGAAGAGTTGATGCTTTTGAGCTGTGGTGTTGGCAAAGAATGCTGAAAGTGGACCGCCAGAAGAACTGACAAATCTGTCCTGGAGGAAGTGCAGCCGGAATGCTCCTGGAAGCAAGAATGGCCAGACTTCGTCTCACCTACTTTGGTCATGTTGTCAGAAAGGACCATTCCCTGTAAAGGCTGTCATGCTTGGTAAAGTGGAGGGTCAGCGAAAAAGGGGAAGGCCCTCAACAAGATGGACTGACACAGTAGCTGTAATGATGGCTCACGAATAGCAAGGATTGTGAGGCTGGAGTGCAGGACCAGGCAGTTTATCATTCTGTTGCACGGAGGGTTGCTATGAGCCAGAGCCGATTCGGTGGCACCTAACAAAATGTGTCAATTTATCTGGGTCATGATTCTTAGCGGTTGGGCAGTTTCATGTCATCTGGCAGCTATGCAATGATATGACCATCTCCCATGAGGTGATTAGCCTGCCAGCTGCAAGAGGATTAATTAGGGTGGGATGCAACATGCTTAATTGGATCACAGTCCTTATCTGATATAAGGAGTTTCCCCTTGGTGTGGCCCGAATCACCTTTTACCTTACAAGAGATAAAAGGAGAGAACAGTGAGCAGAGGCGGGGAACCCAGGAACACCATGAGCCAGGAGTGGAGACATCTTTTGGACCCGAGGTACATGCACTGACAACTTCCTTGACCCAGGAAAAGACTGATGCCAAGATACATGGAGATCTCCAAGGGACACCAGACCCACAGATGTTGAAAGACCTTCCCCTAGACTCAAGAGAAAGCTTTCCCCGAGAGCTGGAGCCCTGAATTTGGACTTCTAGCCTCCTGTGAGAGAATAAAGCTACCTGTGCCATTTGACAGAACGATACTAGGTAACTTAAGACAAGGCTTAAAGTTATCTGAGTAGATAGCTTTAAGAACAACTGTACATTACCAGAATATCTTCAAACTCAAAACATAAGACTTGCTTGTCATTTCTGTATTTCCTTCATGTCCCAAATTAGCAACACAAATGCTAGGAATAATCCCATGCCCAAGCAAACCTAGATTCAAATTTCATTTTACTCCTGCAGAGGTTGGAAACTCCAGAAATCACAGATGTAATTTATTTTCGCTCACAAAGTACAGCCCCCTTAAGAAGGTACACAGATCCGCCTCCAGCAAATGTTCGTCAAAACCGGACCTAATTTCTTACTCCTAGGACCATTCTGAAGGCCTTCATCTATACACACTTTGTGCCACTTCTGTTTTGCCTTAAGGATAGATGAGAGAGGAATGAAAAGTATTTGGTGGAAAATTATTCACAACTTAAAATATGGAAGACTATTTCTTTCTTCTCTAGTTTTGTTTCTTGCTTCCTGCCAGGTAATTTAACTGTGTTCACAAATTAGATTGTGCTGTTAGACAGTAACTACCTTGACTGCTAACCAGAAGGCTGGCAGTTCAAACCCACCAGCCACTCCTCGGAAGGAAGATGGGGCAATCTACTTCCATAGTGATACTGCCT
>NW_006921608.1:9582028-9616247 GCF_000298275.1 Orycteropus afer afer | reverse complement strand
CACCACCAGGTTATGCTAAAATCAACCAAGTAACAGAGATCAACGTATCACCCATCAATTTACAAGTCCAAAACAGGATGGATGAGGTCAAATATATGTAAAACCAAAAATCAAACTCACGGCCATCAAGGTGGTTCAACTAGTAGGGACATCCATTGGGTTTCCAAGGCTATAAATCTTTATGCAAATAGATTGCTCCATCTTTCTTTCATGGCACAGCTAGTAGGTTTTAATTGCTAATGTTCTGGTTAGCAGCCAAATGCCTTGTCTACTACACCAGAGCTCCTTTAAGTATATGCAAAAGCCACCTTAAAAAAAAAAACAAAAAACCAAGCATCAACCACACCTGTTACTTGCTTAGTGTCTCTCTACATGCCAGGCATTGCAGCAAGGCACTTTTAGTATTATCTCCCTGAATCTTCACAATGACTGAGCAAGACAGGTTAAGAAAATCATGGCCAAAAGCAACTTGCCCAAAAGAACAGACTAAATGATATTATAAACACATCTGACATGAATTGAACCCTACTGTGTGCCAGGTACTGTTCCTGGTACCTTTCTAACTGTTATATCCTCATAACCTTATGAAGCTGGTACTTTTTTTTTTTAAAAAAACCACCTCCATTTTATATCTGGAAAAAGTGAAGCAAAAAAAGATTAGGTGACTAGCCTTTGTTCACATAAAGTACTAAGTGCAAGAGTTAGAATTTGTGTCCAGGCAGACTGCAGTCAAAGTCTACCACCTCTAACTACTGCCCTATACCATTTCAGCAGAGTTGAGCTCAGCAGACTTCATAAAGCCAAGACCAGGCAACAACTAAAACTAAAACCCCATTCGATAAGCTACTTTTGCTAGCTAGACCCTTTCCCAATTAGCACCCATCCAATTTTCAGTAATTCCTACAAAAAAAACAGGAAATTCCAAAGCCAAGTGAGTAGCCACAAATATATTGTGTCAAAAAACCTGCTTAGATGTCAGTGGCTTTAACCACCCAGAAATTCACTTACTGATAGAAACAGCAGATAGCAATTCTTCCATGAAAGGGTAAGAAGGGACTGAACAAACAGTCTGTGGCTTTCTTAATCCATGTGTATGGGATGTTATCAGTGCTCATGTTCATTTGGAGTAATAGCTAATTAATTTACATAAATTAATTTCATTTAGTCTAAGTTTAAATTTGTTAGGAGATGGTGAATTAATGTATCTAGGAAAGGTGGCCCTAGAAACATTGTAACTGGACTTTATCAAAACTTTCCATTGTTCCATATGCAATTCCCTGCATCACTCTACCAGATTCAAGTTGTTACTTTGTAATAAACCAAATGAGATTCTGAAAGAATGCTTGCAGGTTAATAGGCAAAAAGCTGACATGTAAAACTTTAGTTCTATTTTACAATAGAAGCCACCAGAGTAAAATGTGATGAGGAATAAAAACTTTTATCTGTGTATTCAGAATCACACACAAATTACCTTTACAGTTCAATTTACTATACAGAAATCATTTGGGTTTTATATTTTCAGATAAATTCTGAACTGAGATTACAATATTGTGAAGAAAAAGATTGTTACATTAATTCAGTACCATTTTAGCATACCAAATTGAAATGCGTAGGTTCAAACTTCAGATTTATGGCAAACAGTCTTCAAATACAATACAGACATTTCTAAAAGTTACCATATTGTTCACATGTGATGTCTGCAACTCTGGGCTGTTTCACACACAGCTCTTCGACAGATATGGCAAAACTGATATGCCATGTAGCTCATGGTTGTATAGCCAAGCCAAGGACTCAAAGTTGCACCATCTTTAAAAAGGTTTGGCATTTATGGACCACAACAAAGCACAACATGTAAAGAAGGCAGGCAACGATTCCTCCTCCTTGGTACAGTTAAAAAACATTGCATGATAGTTTGGAATTTTGCATAAAACCCCATATCATACCTTGGAAGAGTCCAAGGGCAATTAAATGATAATGGATTGGGGTCTTAAATTTTATCAATAGAACCCATGAAATTCAAAAGGGCACTAATCAAATCAAAAATATTAAGCACCTACTGATTTAAAAGATTGAAATTTATCAGCGATTCATGATCTTTTTTTTTTTTGCACCTTGAAAGGAAGGTGTAAAAACCAGCTGTTAAGTGCATTCCAAACTTCTACTATGTAGCACATGTAGAATATTCTGTCCATTGGCACCAAAGTAAAGTCACATTTCCTCTTGGAAGACAGAAATTCCACATCTGAACACAGAGTAAGTTAGGAAAAAGGACTGTTTGTTTATTACGATTGTGACTGAGATACAGGATCACTAATAAACTATCAGTGAGCAATGCAAACCCCGGCAGCAGTGTCAGGTTAGTGATGCTTCTCCCTTTCCCAACCACCGCAGAAGTTTAGTATGAAAAGAATTAAAAGCTATCACCAAGCTGAACAAATGGGAAATAACAAACTAAGGGCACAGCTTGGGAAAAAAAAAAGTTTGAAATCATTGCAATTGAGAAATTGAAGGAAGTAAGTGTGCTTTACCACACTCTGTACACCTCTGAAATTAAATACTATTCCATGCAAAAAGAGCATTAGGGTTCTGGATATGAGTGTAGCCCTTCTTTTAAATTTTAGTGCTCTGCATTTTTCTGCAATTTTATTTACCTCCCCCCAGTTTACCGGAAAGTATTTAATAGAATCTTCCATTTCAGACCAAAGATTTGGAAATCAAAGGTTTACTAAGGTACTCTATGCATTCTATCTATACAGAAACACCTATTAATTATTACAATTGGTTTATGCAGGATTAACATTTTTGGTGTTAATATTGTTAAACATCATGCTTACTGCACATCAACTCTCCATAATGAATCTGAACTTCACAATGATTTACCAAAACATTTTACTTAAATTACTAATTAAATAATTGAAAAAACATACTGAGCCAAACTAAACTTAAATGGGCTAATAAAGAAAAATAACCTTCAAAACAATTCATATACACATCTATTTCAAAACTATCCTTGCTAAGCTAGCCCCTTTCCCCAAAGTTTTAGCTTGAAAAAACAGTAAAATCTACACAAAAATTTTATTGCAATCATACAAGGGTTACATTAGGTCAAATACAACAAACACTATGATGCAATTTTACATTTATTAAACTATAGTCCAAAGCACAAAATTTACACATTCTAAATACACTAAACGTATCTAATGAAGTCACACTGGTCTTCCACTGACATTTGATATTATCTGGGTGAAAGACATTAACTTTACAAGACTTTAACACGAATCCTTAGTATAAAAACTGTGTACTTGTATGTAAACGGTTTAATGGGGAACCCAATTAATGGGCTTCCATCTCCACTAAGTCATCCATTTTGTTGCATATTTTATTTTAAACGCTTAGGGGTAGGTCAAACTGGTAAGTTTAAATTGGATACATTATCTAAATCTCCCATTAGCCCAGTGAATTCGAATTGAAATATTTTGTCTGGTCCCAAATAGCTATTATTAATAGTTTCTGTTTTCAAGAGAATTAACAGAGTAAGATTGTTCAATTTTTTTTCCCCCACACTGGAATGTTGACCAGACAAGCTTAACCTGCAACTTCAGATCTAGAGAAGTGTTCATGCCTGCTTAAGCTTCAGTGGAAAAGCTGTCTTCTTGGTTCAACTGAATGCAAGAAGGCACAAAGAAGAAGTTCTTCATCATTGTGTCTGAAGTAATTCCAGCATCTTGCATCTCATACCTACATAAAAAGAATAAGCAAGATCCTGTGATTTAGAATAAACACTGCCACTCAACCACACAACATATGGACAATGAAATAAAACTAATAATAACAAGTCTTCCAATAACCCTTAAAAGGGTTTAGTACCTTCCTCATAAGATATACAGTCTCTGTAGAATTAGTTATTACAAAACCTAAAATGCCACCTGAAATATCCCATCTGCTTTAAGATAAAATCATCACCTTACCAATCACTAAACGACATCATGTAATAAATAGCTGGCCTCTGAAAATCATTAAAAGCAGATGGTTCACGGAAAGAATCCGCTCCCATGTTATCAAAGATAAGCCAATCTCCCACATCCAGCTCAGGAAGAAGACAACTTTCCACAATCTGATCAAGCTCATCACAGGATGGACCCCAAAGGCTGCTTGTAAACAGAGGCTCATCTTCCTTGTATTTCTGTAGGAAAGAAAAGGTTTTTACAAAAATAATTTTTCACTCATGTGTATTATAAGAATTTGCAGGGAAATAAGCATTTTCACAATTTCAGATCCAATGCACTCATATGTATTATGAAGAAAGGCCTCGAGCCAGGCACAGTGATGCCATCCTGGGCCTCCTTCTCAAGTCTGATGGTACCATGTCCACATCAAGGCATCAGATCAAAGAGACTTAGAGGAACACAAACCTCAAAAAAGATAGTATTTTTCCGCCTCCTGAAATATTTACTCAAAAAATTGAGATGCATCTTAAAATAACAGCTCTGTTAGGCACCATCGAATAGATTTTGGTATTATTTGTCATAAACTTACCTTGTGAACCTCTGGAATGGCATTTAAGTCCTCAGACAGTTTACTTGCAAAGGAACCATAAACACCATCATTCATGTAATACATAAAAGCGGGTTCATCACTTCCGGTTTTTTCTACTGAAATAAAAAGGGAAAAGATAAATGAATTTATAGTAAAATGTGTAATATTGCAGTGTAGTAAATTACTTAGTGTGGCTTTTCTACCCATAAGTCTTTGTAAACTCCAAGGTGGGATTTTCTATGAGCAACTGAGGAGCTCCTGATTGCGGAAGTTGTCCACCTGGAGTATTTCTGTTGGGAGTGGCACAAAACAATGTTCTGGGAGGTGCCCACTCTCTCTCAGGTGCTTAGAGTTCTGATGCTATGATTAGCTAGTTTGACCACCCTGCCGGGCTCAAAAGGAGGCCTCCTAGAGGCAGAACTCTCTCTGACTGCTGGTTGAGGAAGATGTGCTGCTGAAAGAGACATGTGCTGCTGGGAAAGAGATGCAAGAGACACACATTGCTGAGTGAGACACCGAGGGACCAGCCCTGCTGGGAAAGAGACTGTGAGAGACTGTTGGCTGAGGGACGGTGGGCTGGGAGAGAGACTGAGCGTTTTTCCTGAACTTGAATTGTAGTCTGGTGCTTCCATAATAAACCTCATAATCTGTGAGCTCTGTGTGGCCACTGCAGAAAATTACCAAACCCAGGAGAGAGGTGGTGGGTGCCTTGGGAGGAACAGTTGGTGAAAGGGCTGGAGGGAGGCAGCATGTCTGGCCTTGCTACAATAGGCCTTGCGCTATTGATGGTGATTCTGCCTTCCTCTTGTGGGATTACAGGAGGTCAGAACATGTGGCCTCCTTGCCGTTTTTGCAAATATATAGTCAGAAGATACACAAAGCACAACAAATCGATTTAGCTATTATTTCTAAAACTGCATAATCTAGTTTACATATTTCTCAACATATTTAAATTGACAGCAAGTAGATATATACTGACATACTGCATAACAAAATTCTTGGCTTAAAGAACTGAACACACATTTCAACAAAGGAAGATAATGATCAGTGAGCACACAAAATATGTTACCAGGTAAATGCAAATTAAAAATCACAATGAGCCCCCACGATATTTAGAAGAAAGGATAAAATTAAGAGACTGATAATAGAAAGCAGCTGGTAAAGGTGTGGAGAAATCAGAACTTGCACACATCCACTGCTGGTGGAAGGGTAAAGTGGTAACATTCACTTTGAGAAAGGTTTGGAAATTTATCATAACATTAGAAAAACACTGACTCTATGATCCAGCAATTCTTTTATTTATTTAACAGAAATGAAGAAAAAAAAAGTCCGCAAGACTTTTACATGAATGTTCATAGCAACTTTATTTTTAAGAGCCAAAACCTGGAAATAACCCAGTCTGTCAACAAACGGACGAACTGTATAATGCACACAACAGAGTATTATTTAGCAACAAACATGAAGAAACATGGATCAATTTAAGGCCCGCTGAGACATTTTACACAGCAGAATATACCATCTTAAGTCCACTTATATGAAGTTTACAGACAGCCCAAAATAATCTATGGTGGAAAAAAATCACAATAGTGGCTGTCAGGAGAGGCAAAATGAGAAAGAAATTCTTTCTCTCTATATATATTCTTCCTGTGTATCTTGATAGAATGTGGGTACCATGTGCTCATCAACTCATTAAATTATATTACTTAGGGTACTCTAGTTAAATGGCTTGTTTTTTGCAGTGGTATGGGTTAGCAATTCTGAAGACACTTTCTGTGTAATTCTGGACTTAACTATAACAATTACAGTGAGACTGATAAGAATTAGGTTTCTCACTCTTTGGGAAGGGAGCTACAGATACAGAAAAGGGGAAGAGTAGAAATGTAAAGTGTAAGCGCAAAGCGTGCACCTTCTACACCCCACCACTTGCCACTGCATCATTCTGGACTCATGGCAGCCCTCTGTGTGTCGGGGTAGAACTGTGCTCCACGGCGTTTTCTTTTTAGTGGTTCCTTTTTGGGAAGTAGACCTCCAGGCCTTTTTGCCAAGTTGCCTCTGAGTCCAAGTGAACCTCCACCTCCAGCATTCCCATCAGCAGCCGAGTGTGTTAATAATCTGCACCACCCAGGGGTATCTTTTAATATATGATGTATACACTTATAATATGCATACGTATTTCCTAGCTCTGTCAAGGGAGAAAGCCTAGAAGCAATAACTCTCTAGTAGCAGCAGCGAACACATCTACTACTTCATTTCTTGATTTTTAAAATGCCACTCTCCACTAAAATGCACCAAGACTCCTTAAGAAACAGTTGATTCCAGGTTATGAGGCAGGAAAAGTAAAAGATGAGCCTGGAATATTTTGATGTACCAGCTAAGTAGCGCACATCAAACGACTCAGCTAAAGGACCCTCCACTGGCCAAATGACAGTATGAGCATTACAGTAAATAATGAAAGTAATAGATTATACTCTATTGCATAAATATCTATGAGTCTAAACTAATACAAACAAACATACAGGTGAGAGGGAAAACTATTCTTTCCAGTAAAAGGCCAACTAATATACAAACTGAGTAACAGTCAGAAACTCATCGATTGATGCTAACATGCAAACTCTTAAGTATCTTCTCACTTCACAATGGAGAAATCTGGCTGACAACTACCTCAACCAAATAATCAAAACTTAAAATTAGTACCACCAACATTAAAACAGACTGCTCTCATGTGCCTCCTACAATAATGCACTGAGAAAGACAGAATATTGCTTCAGTGGACTTCCTGCCAAAAACTCATAACCTGACTCTAATCTTAAGGTACCATTAAGCCAAAATCAAATTCACTGCGATTGAATCAATACTGACTCAGAGATCCCCACTAGGCTTCCAAGGCTGTAAATCTCTATGGAAGATTGCCTCATCTTTCTTCCATGGAGCAGATGGTGGGCTCAAACTACTAATCTTTTGGTTAGCGACCAAAATGCTTTAACCAGTGCAATACCAGAGCTCCTTAAGGTACCATTAGACAAACCCAAATAGACATTTTATAAAATCCCTTTTTAAAAACGTCAAAGTGAAAAAATACAAAGCAAGGCTGAGGAATTTTTTCCAGACTAAAGGAGTCATGACAATTATATGCAATGTGTGGACCTGGACTAGATCCTAAATAACAAAAACCAAAAAGATACATGAGGTAACATTGGGAAAATGGATAATTTTCCAATGGACTGTAGATTAGGTAGGTAACAATACTATAAAAAATAAACCAAACCCACTCCCACTGACATATATATGCCGCACCCACTACACTACCAGAGCTCCTCAAACAGTACTATTTATCAATATTAAGTTATCTGAATTTTAGAACTATTAAGTTGTAGCCTTATCCAAGGGAAATACAACTAAAGGGGTAGTATCTCCAACCTGCTCTCAAATGGCTCAGAAAAAATTATGTTTATGTATATAGAACTGATGAAACAAATAGGTCAAAATGAATACAATGAACCTGGGTAAAAGGTTATGGAAATTCCTTGTATTCTTGCAACTCTTTAAATTTAAGAAAATATAAAACTCAAAAAAAATTTAAAAAACCTCTTATCTTTGCACATATAAAGATCTGAAAAAGCTCAGTGAAGAACAGCACAGTACTTCCTACATATTGTCCATAAGACAACCAGGATGGATTGAAAGGGTGATAAAGCTTTGCTGGCCTTGTTATGTAAGAATCAGGTAGATTACTCTCCCTGTGACCTCTCTGGGCAAAAGGAGAGTGACAAAGATATCACAGTAAAGCAGTGGTACTTAACAAGAGCTGAGAAATCACCTGGGGAAGTTTATGGAGTGGGACCACGACTAGGACAGTTTGGAACACTCCCCAGATGCCCACAGCTGGTTGACAAATACCCACATCATCACTCATGAAATAAACAGCTTATTTTCACATTTTAGTTTCTCATAAATTCATCTCCAGACTAACTGGAATTCTCTATTAACAGAAATAAAACTATAAATACTTTGTAACTTACCTCCAGAGGAAAATTTATCGTTTTCAACAACCTTCTTTGCAATGATATTAACTGCAAGTGTAAATGCAGAAGACACGTAGTAGCCTCCCGGTTCTGAGATTATCTTAATGCCAGATCCTTCAGGAAAGTACACATCCAACAGAGGGCTGATAACATGATTAACCTACGATTAAAGCCCAGACGTGGTCTCAAAACTGGAGTAGATCACTCTCAATATTAAGAGATTTAAGTTTTCTAGAATTGAATAGTTCATTTACAAACCATGTTAAGCTATTCAGAAATTATCTTCAAGCAATTTAACAGGATTTCAAGTCATCAAAGTTTATTTTGTAGCTGTCAGAATGGCATTAATTTTTAGAACTATGTACACATAATTACTGGTGATTAAAATCAGTTAAGTCTTCTCATTGCCTGTTATTTTCTTAGAATAAAATTTTAACAGATTAGTACAGGCTTTAGAATCTGCCCGACATCTATTCCCACTGGGAAGACGCTAGTCTAAAACCCAAGTAGCAAACAGGTAGACTGTTCTGTTAGGCCCATCCACCAAACAGTTTACCTCTTCCAACTGAAATTCAGTTCCTGTGAAGCCTCCACCAATGTCTAACATGTTCATCTTGAAGCCAAATTCTCCCTAGAGGTAGAAAAAAATACTTCAAATGTTCTGCCAAATTGCAACAAATATAGGGACATTTTGAAACACTCCTTCTACCCCAGGATGTAAATAATATCTTAAACTGTTCTGTACTTTAGTATAATAAATTCTTTGGTTTTTATAATACATGTATGTTATGCTGTTTCTGAATCAAGTTATAATCAATTATAAATGTAATTTACTATCATTATGCTTATATCTGTCATCTAGATACGCAAGTAATCTACTACTTCACTTCCTCACCTACTTAAAAAGATGTTACTATACAGAACTCTGAGTGCTATTACAGAAAACAAGGTATGTGTCACAATAGGTAGAGAAATGTAGAAAATACTGAATCTGAGCCTTCATAATATCCCAGCTTAAGATATCAAAATAATTGAAGAACTTACAGCCATGTCAAACACACATCGAGCATCAGACAGAGCATGTACATATACTTGAGATTCTTTGCAAGCACTTGAAATGTGAAATCTGTAAAGAACAGGGCAGTAAGTTTAAAAGAGCAGGAAGCATTAGAGAGGTTGTTCTTATAATTCTTGTCAATTACTAAATATTCCAATTTTAAAGAGCTCTATAGAGCCTCTAGTTACCTGAAATACAATACCAGCTTTTTAACTATGCCAATGTTGAGAGAACACTGTAATTCTTTAAAACTAAGCCACTAGCCATGCTTTCTGGGTATCATATAGGAGCATGCTTTTATTTATGGTAAAATAAAAAGCAATCCCAGGATTCCTGGCTGTGCAGTGGTTAGTACTTGGCTTCTAACCAGAGTATCAGTGGTCTGAACCCACTAACGGATCCCACTGGAGAAAGATGTGGCAGCCCTGGAAACTCCAGTGGACAGCTCTACTCTGTCCTCTAGGGTCGATAACTGACTCCATGGCAATGGGTCTGGTGTTTGTCAAGAAGCAACTCCAGTAAAACTCAGTCACAAAATCTTACTAATCCTGTCACCAGAGGTAGAGCCAAAATTTTATCTTTGGGAACTCTTTATGTTCAGCTGTAGGACTAGCAATGGACTGACAACTCAGAAAATTTGAGGTACAGTATCAACTCTGTTCTTGTATTAGTTCTGCTGATGATCAAATCATTTAACCTCTCTAGGCCTCACTTTCCCTAATGTATAAAAACTGAGAGTTAATAGAAAATCTACTGATTTATTGACATGCCTCTGAGAGATTAAGAGGGGAGGAGAAAAATTCTTGGAATAGGAAAAAGAAAAATTAAATGACACAAATGAGAAACTGAATGTCAGTTTCTAGCAATTCCAATTATAAAGAGAGGTGACTTCAATTACTCAGCACTACCTAGACAAAATAGTATTTATTGTTTTGTCTCTTTATTGGGGAACGGGGAGGTATAGGTACAAAGCAGTATGAAGGATAAAACATACTGTTTTTCCTAAACTAAGAAAAGAACAAAGAAAAAAATTCATATACATATACTAAAAAAATTGAAGATACAAAATCTATTAGATTCTATGTAAATTAAATTGTAAATCAATATTCAGGAAGACAGGGATTAGCTCTATAAAATCAAGTTTAAAATGAATACTTACTTAACCCCAATTATTTGGACATCAAGTTCCTTAGCACATTCCAAGAGATGCCTACAGTTCTTCAAAGTAGTACCAAACTTCATGTTACCCTCTTCGCCTCCAACAATATCTTCCGTTGCAATATGTAGTAAGACCCTAAGAGAAGGGGAAGATGATTGGGGCAGAGTTGGTTTACATCATCATCAGCACATGTGAAGCCTGAAGATTGTAGAACTGTGTTGATTATGTTGCTCCCAATCCAGCGACGGATGTATCAAGTGAACCTAATGAAAAACAATCCTGTATAGAGAAAAAACTAGCAATTAGGGCCTAAAGCATGATGCTCACAAGGATGGGAATTTGGAAAATGAAGCAAGTTAAGACTCTGTTGCAGCAGCAAGAGTCAGTTGGGCTCTGTAACGAAAGATGACATTACTTTCAAATGAAGTCCATCAGTTAATGACTCCTCCTAGAAAGACTAAATTGAATAGCAATGCCACCATTATCTTTCAATGAAAATATCAGGGCTTTAAAAGTCTTCAAATTTCCCAAAATTGTTCTACCTAACTATCCTTCTGCCACTTAGTATCTTACATCCAGCAGGCTTCCAACTAAAAACAAAATTGGGAAGCTGTGGGTGATAACGGGCTAAATAAATAGCAGCCTCGTTCTAGACTACAGATTCAAATCCATTTGGTACCTCCTTCTAAACCAGGAAAACCAAGGCTAAAGGCAGGAGTCCTTTAAATAATTACACATCACTAAAAACTGCAAACATACAAATGCTGATTTCTTTAAAAAACTGTTTCCCCAAGAAGTCTTGATGAATGACTGATGATCAGATGGTAAGTATGATAAAAGCAAAAATTATGCTACCCAGAAGTAGAATCACCTCTTTAAAGAACATGTCACTCAGCTGACAAACTAACACAGTTGTTAAGTGATGCTGAGTCAACCCATAGCATACCCCACGTGATACAGTAGGCTGTCCCACAGTGTTTCTAGGCTGTAATTTTTATGGGAGATCACCAGGTATTTTCCTATGGGAGCAGCTAATTGCTTTGAACCACCAAACTTCTGGTTAGCAGCCAAGAGCACTTAACTGTTGCCCCAAAACCAGATATTGTCTTCAAAAAATCAACAATAGGAACGTTTCTTTAGAACAGACAAGTGGTTTTTTACAATTTTCCAACAAAGGCCTTTATCCAAAGGTTTTCCAGGTAATCAAATCTGTTAAGATATTTTTCTATGAGCATGATTAGCAAAGTCAATAAAATTATAGATATTCTAGGAAAACATGGGTATGATACATATTTTCAGGAACACAAGAGGTAATTAAACAATTTTGTACTGATACAATATACTTTTAAGTATATTCAAAAGGCCTCTTGACATACCGGTTTATGACATCATTGATTTCTGCCTTAAATTTTTTTGCATATAAAAGAAAACATTAGAAGTTATCAACAACACAAACCAAAAAACCGTATCTTGGGATGTGTGCAGGTGCAAGTAAAAATTTCTTAATTTTCACTTGAGTGAGAAAAAAAGTTTCATTCATTTGTCCTCAAAGAAATATGTGGACCTTAAAGAAAGAAATCCCTCCAATCTTACAAGCTGGACGTCTAAGACACTGTCACTAAGAACCACTCTAGAACTATCTGTAGCCATCTATGGCCAAGAACGATTGGCCAAGCTAGGCAAAAACAAACAAAGCTAATCTGTTCCCAATATGCCACACAACTAAGAGAGTTAATATAGTTGTGGCCCTAAATTGATACCATACTACTTTCTTCCCTTAACTAAAGATTACACGATTATCTGAAACTATCTTTATCTCATCCGAAGTAGAAAACCAAGAAAATGCTATTGGCGTTTTCCATGTTGTTGTTATTGTTGTTATGTGCCGTCAAGTCAGACCTGACTCACAGCGAACCCTCCTTGGGTTTCCGAGGCAGTATCACTATGGAAGTAGATCGCTCCATCTTCCTTCCAAGGAGTGGCTGGTGGGTTTGAACCTCCAGCCTTCTGGTTAGCAGTCAAGTGCCTTAGGCACTACGCTACCAGAGTTCCTAGCGTTTTCCATATAGGAGCTTATTTAAATAAGACAACGTACCACTGCCCTATCATAAGTGCCCCTTCTCCCCAGATGAAAGACAAACCCAACCTAACATAATATTCTTATGTGCCCGTTTTTATACTTACTTGGCATTTGGATGATTACGTGCAATTTTCTTCAATTCAATATCATTGTCACATGTCATGATATTCACACCAACTTTTGCTGCATACTTTATCTGAGACACTTGCTTGCATGGACTTATATAAATAATATTTTCTGGAGATACACCCAATTCTTGCACTAAAACCATTTCATTCTGTGAAAAAATTTTTAAAGGTATCATCTATCAGGGAAAATTTCCATTATTTTTCATCAGTTTTGGCATATAAATTTATTTTTTTTATATAATGTCACATGTCATATTCTTATAATGCTTACTACTCCAGTAAAAACCTTACCAGACCTTTAAAAAGACAGCATTATCAACAGTGAAAGCTCCTAGTTTAGAACATTAATGCAATAATGGAAGTAACTTGGTCTAGTTAGCTCTATTGTAAGAATGAGGACCAACTAAAGGTGCTGAATAAAGACACATATTTTCTAAGTTTCATCTCATTGGAACTTTCATTAGCATACTTGAAAAATTTATAAATTTATACTATTACGATTCTAAATTTAAATACTTAAACACTTCCATCAAAAAGTCTTTTTTTTTTTTTTTTTAGAGTTATATCCCTACTGTTGTGGATAACAGACAGTTCAGTTAAAATTTGCGGTTTAGTATTTAAAAAAAAAAAAAGTGAAGAAAAACACTTACTTTACTGGAACAAGCAAACCCAGTTCCAAGAGCTGCCAGAATCTCAAGCACTGCTGGAGTGGAGTTGCACTTCACCGTGTAGAATGGCTTTATCTGAGCCACCACATTCTGCCACTGACTATGCTTCTTCACAATCTTCCCAAGATCTCCCACAAAAAATGCATTTTTTCCTGTCTATTATGGTCATAAAAAATAGGAACATCAAAGAATCACTGAAAATAAGAGTATCCGAACTAAATAAAGAATCCCTCTTTCCTTCACAAACGAGACATGTACACGTGTGTACACTGTGAGGCATGACCACATTTAAAGTTTGCTGGAGTAATCAAGGAAGATCCACTAAGCACTGAACAAGAATTTTAAACGCATTTGTTCTTTCTTTCTAAACTTCACTTTTTCCCACACTCTACATATTCTTAAAATATTTTCTCCTCAAAACAAAGAAACAAAAGTCAATTACTGAGACTTGTTTTATGTGAGAACCAATTACTTCAATTTTACTTTCTGGTAATAGTGAGACCGAGAACCTTCCATCCTCCCGGCCACTATTTAAAACACAGACCTACTTTAGCAGTGCAGGATGTTAACTTTCTAATACAGTGAGTAGAATCAGGAACGATAAACCAAACAAGCTATATGTCTCTATTATATATTGCACCTAAAGACAAAGTGGTAAAACAAGAGAGGAACTTCACTGGGAACTCATTAGGAATTTTTAAGAAGATAAAGTTGGTGATCCGTGTGCAGTGTAGCAAAGTAAAATTAACCAGTGTGCCACCAAAGCTTCTTTAAATAAAATAGAGCACACCAAATGTCAGATAAACCTTAGTAAGAATCGTCTTCCCTCTGAAGAAATTTATTTTAATTAGGGGTTTAGGAATAGGTGTGTAATGATTTTAAAGGTATGGGTATTCTAAGATCAGAGAAGTAACTTTGTATGCTGGTCAGAGCGTAAGTTACTCAATGTTAGAGGGCACACAAAATCATCTTATTTAGCAACTACAACACTGAAATAGTGTTTGAAAAACAAGGAAGAATATTTGAAAATGATGCATTAAATGGAACATCAGTAGAGGAGAGACATGATTGGAAATTATGGGTTGTGTGTGGCAGGTTCAGGAGTTATCAACCCTTGCAAAAGACACCAGTTTTTTTTTTTTTTTTTTTACTCCTTTTACATGTGAACTCTTGTATGGAAGATCAATTTGCTCTGTAAACTTTCACCCAAATCACAATTTAAAAAAAGAAAAAAAGGAGCTCTGGTGCCATAGTGGATAAGGCATTTGGCTGCTAGTCAGGTCAGCAGTTTAAACCTACCAGTCTTATCTTAAGCAAGTTTAAGTCTTGAAAATTCTCAGTAGGCAATGGAAAACCATTTAATTTGGTGGGCAAGGAAGCTCTGAATTGAATGATTATTGAACAAGATTAAGCAGGCTTAGGAAAAACAGAACAGAAAAAGTAGTAGAGGGAATGGAAAGGGGATATTATGGAACAAAGACCACCAAGACCCTGGAGGACAAAGGTATACAAACAAAAAGTGGACTAACACGGGGGGAAAAGAAAAACAGAAGCAATCACCCTTGAGCCATTCAATTAGATGAGACTACCAGAGGAGAGAACACAGTTGAGAGTTAATTCTCATTAAATGTTACTAAACGTTAAAAAGACACTTAGAATGTGGGACAAGCAAGGGGATGAAAATATTGTTTCAAACCTCGTATGTCACCTAGGAGAAGAGTGCCGCCAAAGTCAGAAGAGTTACAATTTTTAAGCGACTAAGACAAAGATCACCATACTTTGAACAGGATTCTTGGCGACATAAGAGAATTAACTGTAGAGTGGCTTGGCAGGAATAGGTTTAAGTGATGTGACAAGTGAATGTCAGTATGTTTTTAACAAGTCTGATGGCAGAGGGAGAGGGATTTTGCTGGAGGGAGGAAGATCTGAGCACCTTGGTAACCTGAAAGTTAAGACAAAGTGTCTTTCTTGGTAGCCCATTACTGAACACCAGTAACATGAAAATAATTGTTCAACAAATTTGGGAAATATGAGACTAAAAGAAAAGAGTTCCAATAAAGAAACATAAACTACCAGTAACAAACAAAAATAATTCTGTAAGTAAGCCTAAAATAAATATGACCTTATAGAAGTTGATTCCTGGGGCAGTTTTAACATATGTAATTTAGTATATAATCTTGAATAAGCATACACAAGCAAGATTATTTGAAGTTAAATAAAAATCCACTGAAGAACCCAGTTGAGAAAAGTGAATGAGAAGCCATGCATCAGGAAGGTAGTGACAAAGATCAAGAAAACAAACAGAACTTAAAAGAGCAGGTGCTAAAAGCTGATAGTAGAAAAGGGACTTCTAAGGAAGTTTTTGTTTTTTGAAAAATGTGGGCTAGAATGAAATCTCATCACCACTGAGGGAACTAGAAGGAGGGCAAAGTCAGGTAAGAAAACCTGGAGCATTAACAACTGAGCCAACTATTTTTTTTTTTAATCAGATTTAACTTTTTTGGGGGAAATAAATTAAAAGGCTTTAGAAGATGATAAACATTATCTGAGAAATGTGAAATAGCACACTTACCAGGGTATGTTCATTAACATAGTTATCAATAACATTTCCAAGGTTTGTTCCTTCATCCAACAGGCCAACGGAGTAGTTTGCATCATCGATAAATCCTTTCATCTCAGCCGTATTCCACAAAGCCGAAAGTCATAAACCAAGAAAAACAAGAGACGGGCCACCAAGCCTTATGTCTGGGTCCTTAGAATATGCAACAAACTGTCAAAAACAGAAGTTCATCAAAGGCTGTATTATTTCACTAGTTAATGTATGAGTTGTCAATGAAGTGTGCTGGGTGCCTAATTTAGTAAGGGATTTGTGCAATCAATTTCAGAAACATTGAGTCATTAATATCCTTTAATGCCCATTTAAAAGAGCAATTAAATGCATCTTTTATATATTTAAAAACAAATCACTATAATGTTTTTGAGAAGGTAACCATATGTGTACTATATACCATATATGGTTCATCTTAGGGTTGCAGTTCCAGTCTGTATTATTCATATTTTGTTTTGTGCTTATTTTATAACATATACACTTTTACTCCTTTTATATAAAGCAAGCTAGTGAAATCATTATCTGTAGCCAAGAAACAAAAACACGACGAGTCTGAACTTGAGTATGTTGCCAGACCCACCACATAGTACTACGAGGTCAACTGCAGAAAAATGTCTTTAAATATAATTTTAAAAAACAGTTCTTTTGTCTTCAAGAAAAAGTAGGTGAAAGCTCCCCAAGTTAATGGATAGGGATGGGAGAGGCAGCTTTATGGGACAAGCTACAGTTTTGATAAAGACTGCCTAGGTCTTACACCTCAAGAGAATGGTATACTAGCTACTTCAAGTTAGCAATGCAGGTTCTCATGAGGTGACTTGATTTGGGGAGTCAGAAGACCTGGTCCTGGGTATGTCGTACAGTATCTATGCAATCCTAGAAGTCAGTTTCTCTAAACCTCATTTCACTTCTTCAAAAGATTGTTTTGTTTTAAATTATATAGCACATAAATAAAAACATTTGTTCATATAATCAGCCACACAATGTCAGCTTGCAACAGTTAAAATTCAGTTGCCAACTGCCAGAAACACAAAAATGCCATTATAATTGGAAACTGGTTATAAGTTAGGTACCCTCTATCTCCTGAACCAGTTATGAAAAACTGAGTTTTTAAAGGCATCAGGCCTTTTAATAACAAGATCCAACCATTCTCCATTGATTCATAAGTTAGTAAAATAAACCCCCCCTCCCCCTGATCACTACACAGTGGGTGTATGATACACAGATTTATCACTGAAATGCAGAATTATATTCTTTGCTGAGTTTCACTGGTTCATTGGTTACTTTAGGGAATGATCTTTAAAATAGGCTAATAATCAATGGTCAGCCAAATACTACTAAAAAAAACCCAACCAAACTCACTGCCGTGGAGTGGGATCCAACTCATAGCAACCTCTCCTTGGGTTTCCAAGGTAATACCTCTATGAAACTAGACTGCCCAACCTTCCTTCTGAGGAGTGGCTGGTGGGCTTGAACCGCCAGCCTTCTGGTTAGCAGCCAAATGCCCTAGGCACTAAGCCACCAGAGCTCCCTACTAGCAGTACTATTTAACAGGCAATTTATGCTTAAAAACTCACAAAATGAATTAGGAAGGTATCCTATATTGCTAAAATAAAATTACAGCATTTCATCTAATGTCTTCCTCAACTTCATCTACCACAAGGGCATTATCTGATACTTATTTCAGAACCAAACCTCTGCCTGCCACATTAATACATGTACTACTCCTCATGTTTTGTCATGGTAAAGTGCTAAGACCAGGTCGTTATGTGAAAATCAGAATTATTTAAAAATGGAGGATGACCAGCATCGTTACATAATTGTCAAATTACATTACATAACTGCCAGACCACTGAGAATCACAGCCCAATCAAGTTAACACATAACTTTAACCAGCACAGCCAGCATCACTCCCCTCCATGTTCATTATTGCCAGGTATATGTTGTTACTGTGGCCAAATAGCTGGATAGTAAAATTTTCACTACTGTTGTAAACACAAATTACCAGATAACGAAAGATAGAGGATAAGTGAGGTGTAGGTGTAATTAATGGGAATAGAACAATTGTCTTGACAAATTATTTTATAACTTGCACAGCCTTTTCTGTGTCTCTGGTAGCCCCCCATCCCCAAATGTTCCATGCTATATATAGTTCACCTTGGATAATGGCCCTCAAAGTATCAATTTTTTTGGTTGCACCAAAACTAAGTTGTCAATAAGCTAGTATTAGCCAGACTTCATGAAATACAGATATTTAGTTTTAACTTTAAAAAAACACTTCCCCAAGAAGCCAACTACATTCAATTCAGCTTAACAAAACTTTCATATTACGGTGGAAACTGGAGAGGAGCTGACTTAGGATTATCTGTGAGACACAATGCTTACGCAGTAAAGTCAAATTCCACCCTGAAAATTCTCTACAAGTTCTTATACCCGGACTAATGTAAATACTGCCCAGAAACCACCATTATAGGCTTGAGGTTACATATTTATTTTAAACAATGTAACTTCAACTAGAAAATCAATTTTAGGGGATATTCAACTGGGCACTAAGAGCAGTAGAAAAGATCAAAAGAGACTCATTCAAAAACACAAATGCAAAGATAAACATGAGTATGGTGAGAACTTCCTATTAAGTTTAGTATCACAAAACACCTTTCACTTATTCTATTAACAAGATGGAAAAAAAATACAGTTGGTTCAGGAGTCTCCTACGTATATTCCATTACATATGTAGTGTTTACTTAGGAGCCTTGAGTTATCTATCACATGCGGATCACCACAGGCCAACTGCTGCCACAATATAAAACGTCTACTTTTAAAAAGTCAGGACATGAAAAGCCTCAATTTCCTCTAACTATACAAAGAAAGGGCAATCTTCTCCAGTACCTAGGAAAACATCAGGTCCATCTGACCCAGTCTTACCTGCTGAATGCTCACATTCTTGTTTTTTCTAGAGTATTGTGGTCATAGGGATAAAGGTATTCCCCAGCTATTTTTAACTTTCACTGCCTGCTAAACTAGCTCAAATCTAAGAGCAAACATTTTTCTAACTGCATGTGACAGTTCTAAGTACTTTGTCTATACAATATTCATTCTCTTAACCATTGAAACCACAATCCTCATTTTACAGATGAAGACAAAGGGCACAGGACAACCACACTGGTCACACAGCAAATAAATGACTCACACCAAAGGAGTCTAGTTCTAGAGATACTGATCAAACGTAAAATGAAAAACCTGCTTCCCTAGCACCCTAATGCCCGATGAACACAGGATTCCTTTATTAGAAATCTAACATAGCTCTCTCAATCTCTTTAATAAACCTTTATTACATCCCTGTCATCAAAAAATCATCTCAGACATGGATACTCCCATAGTTGGTGATAAACTCTCCCGCCATATGGTATAGAAATCGCCTATCATGCTGACCCACAGCCTTTTCACTTTTCTTCCGAAAAGTCTTAATTTTGCATGTAGTACTTGCTGTTCCGGCTCCCTTTTGCCCAATTCTGACATGTAGATCCCAAATTCGCATTTTTCTTTTTTATTGAGAGCTTACATGCAATATGTATCCATTCTGATAAATTTATATACTTGTACACCCACCACTACCACAAGTAAAGAAAAAAGTTGCTATTCAGCCAATTCTGACTCATGGTGACCCCATGTGTGTCAGAATAGAACTTTTTTTTTTTTTTTTTCCAGCGGCTGACTTTTCTGAACTAGATCAGCCAGGCTTTCTTCAGGGACCTCTGGGTAGACTCAAACTCCCAACCTTTCCATTCCCTGCAGAGCACATAACTGTAATTACACCACCCAGAGACTTTATCAGTGCCATAAAGATACTAATATAAAACTTTCCCATCTCCCCAAAGTTCCTCACATCCCTCTTTTGCAGACACTACCATCCCACTCCAGACAACCAGTGACCTCCTTTCTATCGCTATAAAAACAAATCCACTGCCACTGACTCAGAGTGACCCTCAATGGGTTTTCAAGGCAGCAAATCTTTATGGTAGTAGATTGCCCCATCTTCCTTCCATGGAGCAGGTGGTAGATTTGAACCGCCAACCCTCTGGTGAGCAGTCAAATGCCTTAGGCACTGTACCATCAGAGCTCCTTTATCACTACAGGTTTTCAAAATAATTTTAAACATCAACTAAAGAACAAACTAAAATGGTTGCACATAATGGTATTACCAGTATGAATTAAAACATTGGAAAGCATGCTCTGCACTAAAGGGATGATACAATGCTTGTGAAGAGGCTATTTATCTTTGAAATGGAGCTTTCACTTTACAAGTAATTTCAGGGTTGTTAAGCAACCACTGACTGACAAAAGTTAAGGACCTAACACATTTGAAAACCACTAAAACAGGGAGCTCTGGTAGCATAGTGCCTAAGGCACTTGACTGCTAACCAGAAGGCTAGAGGTTTAAACCCACCAGCCACTCCTTGGAAGGTAGGTTGGGCAATCTACCTCTGTAGTGGCACCGCCTCGGAAACCCAAGGAGGAGTTGCTATGAATCGGGTCTGACTCGATGGCAAACAACCACCACCAAAAAAAAACAGGTACTGTTTCATGACACTGAGCATTACAACAGTTTATCAAAACCAGCACTAATGAAGCCTATGTATAAAAGATGATGATGTGAAGGTAACTTTACTAAGCCTTCAAAAATTTTTATTCATACACTTAGAAAGTAAGCATTGATCTTTTCAGATGCTCATTAAATGCCTTGAGAATGTCATTGATTCCTAATCCAGAGAATGTTCAAAAACAGATGGCCAAAGGCCCTCACAAGTCTATGATTGGGGGGTATTTTTAAATTTGAGTGTAGTGGTGTGGTAAGGAACTCCTTGAAGTGTTTTGAAAATGAAGGTACAATTTTCACATTCTTAAAAGGAGCCTATAACTTCAATAAACACATGAACCTCATGTAAATGCAAAGCTCAACTATCAGTTACTATTAAAAGCTAAAGACCATGTCCAGAAAGCACTATGTAATCCCTCAAAAGAACCTGCAAAACATCTTTAGGAGACAGGTTTTCTAACACAATTTTAGCTAAGAAAGCCTTAGAATAAAAGCATCACTTGGAAGCCTAATATTTCCAACAAAATATTGAAAAGGGATAGTAATTCAGTGAATGAAGTTGAGCTGTGAGATGAGTCTTTCCCACTTCCAATACTGTACTCCAATCTCACAGAAGGTGTCCTAAAAAAGCAGTTCAAAATCATACCTCAAGGAGTCTTTCAATTTTCTTAACACCTTAGTAAAAATACTTTATAGCACATCTGTCACAGAAAGGGAAGTTTATGCTTTGAAATTTCTGCCTTATCTTTTAAGAGGCATTAAAGTGGTATAATGTCTAAGGCATTTCACTGCTAATCAAAAGGCTGGTGGTTCAAACCTATCAGCCACCACTCCTTGGAAGGAAAGTTGGGCAATCTACTGCCATAATAATACCGCCTCAGAAACCCAAGAAGTCGCTATGAGTAGAATCTGACTCAATGGCAGTGAGTTTAGTTTTTTCTGGCTTAAAGTTAGTGATGACATGTTAATGTTAAACCAAGCATCTGTGACACATTTCCAGAATGTTCTAGGAAACCAACATGAAGTATGGGCATGGACTAAGCAGAGTCTATATTCATACTGTATGCCACACAGAGACACAGCACATTCACAGACACACAGAACCTCTCCACTAAGAATGCAGACTCAAACCCAGGTGAGGGTTAACCTCTCCAGTGCTCCAATCCTGGGCAGCAATAATACACACCACACTGACAGGGCAGCATTTTTTACGCCTTATATAAATCAGAAATGGGACTGACTTACTGGCCCCAACACACTATGGACCACTATATGCTATACTCTAGTGCTAGTGGACATCGAGTTATTTATATTAAGCTTACAGCATAATGTCATATTAAAATCTGCCGTTAAGTCATTCCAGGGTTTTGAACTGGAACTTGGCTCCAGCTTGGCTCAGTCACAACTGATGAAGCAACACTGGCACAGACCTGAATTTTTTAATGTGGGTGAACCAGAAAGGGAAAAGTTATGGGTCGAAGCCCTGTTAGAAAAGGGCAGTGTGCACATTCCCTGACCACCAAATCTCTTGACTGGCTGAGTCAAAAACAACGGTGTATAGTGCTTGCTTTGGCAGCATATATACTAAAACTGGAATAAAAGAGAGGTTAGCACGGCCCCTAGGCAATAACCCAACATCATGCATCAGGCTTGTGAAAAGGCTCACTATGCCTCTTCCCAGTCTCCCATTCCAAGGCTTTGACCTATAATTTTTCCTGTTCAGTTAGGGGTGTGTACGACCTACATTTAAAAAAGTCAAGCCTGTGCTGGTTTTGCATCACTGGTCATGACTGAACCGATTTGAAGCCCTGGTCATTCCAATCCCATGTATGCAGAGTAGAATTACACTCCACAGGGGTGGGTTTTCATGGCTATAACTATTTTTTGGAAGCAGTTCACCAGGCCTTACTTCTGAGGTGGGTCTGAACCATCAACCTTCCAGTTAGTAAACCAGCACTTAACCATTTGCACCACCCTATGCAAATCTTAGATCAGAATTATTTTAACAAAAGCTACGGTGCTTATCAACAGACCCTAGGATGTATTGTCATCTCACAAGAGTCTATGCTATTTTCACAACAAACATCAATAAACGGTAAGAAAGAAAGCTCAGTTTATTTTTGTATAATAAAGATGCTGTAATCACAGTAATTTTATACTTCCTCTTGGACTTCTCAGCTAGGAAGAAAAGTGTAACAGTCCTTATTTACATCTTCATATCAGTATTGGTTTCTTTTTTTTAATACATTTCTCATGAGAGCTGCCAAAAAAACAAGTCTCCAAAGAACCGAGCACTGCTCCCTGGAGCCTGTCATGAGGCTGGTGAGTCCTCATGTTCAGCGAGAAGGTGGCTCCGAGAACAGTGGTTGCAGCAGTTGCGCACTTGTCTTGTTCCACACCTGCTACAAAGGCTTCTACAGGTGATTGTACTTCAGGAGAAACTGATACATCTCTCAAATAATCACAAGATAATTCTGGCAGCAACAGCCCACTTGACACCAAGCTGGATGAATATGGGTCTTGGATTTCTGAAGTGAAGACCTCCCTGGAAGTAGAACAGGGAGAGCTGAAAGGTTGAGAGCACTGTTTCAGAGATACCTAAGCAGGAAACCCAACCTTAATACATTATAACGTACTTTTCCAGAAGGATTTCTACTCATTAAAAATGAGAACTTCAGATAGTTAGAAATCTACACTAATACAGTTACTCTAAAGATGGTCTAACAAGGGCACTTCTATCTTAACCCCATGACCACTTTTATTTTTACATAGACATTTGATGACTTAGCACTCAGCCTGCAGTTTTTAAAACTACACCCAATGCTGCCAAAGTCATGTCTGTATTCTATTTCCTAAGGAAAATGTTACTTACCACACAGAACACCTTGAGAAATAACTGACCAGAAAAGCACAAGAGGCTTCCTTCTAAAGAAAGATTTTGGTACTATGTGAGGCCTGGAGCATGTCTGAACTACTAAAAAAACAAGGTTCCAAGATGCTACATACCAGAACTAGCAGATAGGAAATGCCAAAAAATTGGGCGGCATTCATAAGACCATATAAACTTTTGCCCTACTGGACCAAAAATAAGGAAAGATCACAACAGCCTGAATCCTCAGGCTTATCAAGGCAAGGCTTGCTTCACAAATGACAGCCAACAGGCAAGTAATAAACACCCTTAAGATATTCATTTTTCAGGTGATGAGGCTCGGGGGAGGGTAAAAAAGACAAGTAATCACACTACTTCAAACTTCTAGAGGAAGAACACTGAAAATGACTGCTGAAACCAAACAACCCACTGCCACTGAGTTGATTCTGACTCACAGTGACTACAGGACAGAGTAGAACTGCCCCATAGGGCTTCCCAGGCTATACATCTTTAGGGAAGCAGATTACCCCATCCTTCTCCCACAGAGCCAAGCTTTTTGTTAGCAGCCCAATGCTTTAACCACAGCACCATCAGAGCTGAAGAACTGTTAAGACAAGAACAAGAATAAATATTTAAGTGGGGAAAAAAAAATCAGCCCAACAGCCAAGTTTTAAGTGCCTGAGTAAGGCTGCCAATTTCATGACTCACAAGAAATACTAAAAAATATCTCAATGAGAAATATATATGATTTTCACAGCAATATACTTTTCACATGGAAACTGTATGATTAGGCTCTGTGATACTCATTAGCAGAGTTTCAAGATGGAATTTTTTTTCTGGAGAAAGTATGTGTGCCTGCATACAAGTGAAACACCTCAATCTCTTCTGGTAACTAAGATGTGTATTACTCACTGCCACTCAATCGTTTCGAACTTACAGCAACCCTATAGGCCATGACAGAACTGCCCATAGGATTTCTAAGGCTGAAATCTTGACGGGAGCAGATTGCCACGCCACATCTTACGCCCACACAGCATCTGCTAGGTTCAAAATGCCAACCTTTTAGTTGAGCAATTAGCCACTGCTGCCACCAGGGTTCCTTCAGATGTATAATATGAAAGATAATTACTAAAAAAAAACATGAATATAACTGTATTGATTTCAAGTTTTGTACCTTTCTTGGTTTCAATACAGCATAGAGACTCACCCTTTAATGCAATTAATTAATTAATGCAATTAATCAGTATTTTGTTTGGATTCTTCCCACTCCTCGTTAGGAGAAAGATTCTTACCTGTTCAAATCTCCTAGGTACTTGGCCCCTGGGGGGGGGCGTGGTGTGGCGGGGGTTTAGAGGAAGATGTGTCTCCTCTAGAATAAGCTTGTTTAGTCTTTTTTTATGCTTCTACGTATTTTTCATCAGTGTGGCTTTCTAGGGCGTCCCAGGCTTTATGAAAGCATCTTTCTCCACAGCAGAAAGATGGCTTTACTGTCTTTGAACTGTAAATGAAAATTACTTTTTCTGTGACTTCTTTTGCACAATTACAGTTTATCCACACTGATGGATATAACTAGAGTCCTTTCATTGCTGCGTAGTAGTCTACATTTATCTAATCGGACCTCCAGGTTTTTTTTTTTTTTTTTTTTCTTTTTATGCATTCTTTATTTATAATTCTTTGCTTTTATGTATGCAACCAAGGGCAGTACTATTCAAACTGTAGTCTCTAAACTAGCTGGTCCAGAAGTTAAGAAGCATGTATGCCAGGATCACTGCTTAGACTAGCTGTGTTTTTTTTTTTAGTAACAAGACTTTACCAATGAAGCAAGCACTGTGTTGCTTCACATTCTGGCACCTATCTTGCTGACTGGAAGCTTGGGTAGCATTGCTTTAGGCACCTGAGTCTAGGGCACACATCTTGGAGGGGAACTGTTAGGCTGTTGATGCCAAATGTTTTCCAAGTTTTTTGCTGATTTTTCTATTGGTTTCACTTTTTCTTACTGACTTGTAGTTCTTCAGAATTTGGACAGCGCACATGTCCCATTCTGAGGATTTATTAGTGGTTTGTTTTGTTATGGTGTTCATGTTAACATATTAGGATACCCAATCCCACTTTTGGTAATGCTTTATAGACAGGTATAACAAATATAACACTGTGAACCTAGATGATGAGATAAGATGATACTGTATTTATTTAGCACTCTTTGTAATCTGGGTATCACAGAAGATCTTTTCAGTAAAGAGTAAGAAAACAGATCAAAGTTAATAATCTAGGAGGCCACGGTTCTACAGTCATATATTCAAAAAGCTATTATCAATTTCAGTCTGCATAAGCAGACTGAAAGAGATATATCCAAATTAGACAAAGAATTCAACTAGAAAAGTGTGGTAGTTCAGTTTGTGTGTCAACTTGGCTAGTCTGTTTGAGTGGCTGGGCAGCTGGATATAGTATTCCCCACGATGTGACTGGTAATCAACTCCATGGTGGAATCTACTGGGAGCAGCTGAGTAGCTGCCTTTGGGTACGTGGTCTGCTTCCTGTATATAAGAACAGCTTTGGGAATGGTCTCTAGCTTACGGCACACTTGGACCCTGCACATAGCCGTGTCGTTGTTCAGCACCCTGCCATGCTCTGCTGACTTGGGGACTTACAATGGACTTAAATTAATGGCTTGCTGTGTGGTTTGGTAACACAGGGACTATGCCTTTTTACTTGTCAACCTTGGGCTTGGCAGCCTCAGCAGCCAGCAGCTGTCTGAGTGAAGAAAAGCCTTTAGCTTCAGTGGGCCAGGAGCTGGAGGCAGAGCTGAAGCCCTAGGCTGAGGGGCTTTCAACCAGCCCCTAGAGCTTGGCACTCTGAACTTGGACTTTAAGCCTCCAAATTGTAAGAATAAACTCATGTTTATTAAGGCCATCCCGTTTGTGGTATATTCTTGTCAGAGTGGCACTAGGTAACTAGAACAAATAGATAACTCAAAAGTTCTTACAGTAAAGCAACAGGTTTTATTAGACAAACTTTAAGAGAAAGAACAGAGAGCAACTGTATAATTTGTCTGGTTCTTATCAATAGAAGATGATTATGATCAATGCTGCTCACATTCAACACTATTCTAGAACAGTGTTGTCCAACAGAACATGCCAGTGATGGAAATGTTCTTTATCTTTGCTGGCCAAAAACAACAGCCACTAGCCACATATAGCTCAGGAGGACTTAAACTATGGCTTATGCAACTGAGGAAAATAACTTTTAAATTTAAATTAGTTGTAATTAAATTTCAATTGCAACCTGGCTAGTGGCTACCACACTGAACAGAGCAGTTCTAGAGGATGCCATTTTTCCTAAGGAATGTTACATTCATAGGGATAAGTCCACATTTATCCTGATGATGGAAAAAAAACCATTATTCCCAAATGACACCTGGTTTAACGTGTTGGTGTTGTTGTCAAGTGCACTTTCAGCTCATGATGACCCCATATGAATGGACAGAAATGCCCTACAAGATTTTCTTGGCTGTAATCTTCTTGGGAGCAGATAGCTAAGTCTTTCTCCCACAGAGCCAATGGAAAGGCTCAAAGCACCAACCTTTTATTTAGCAACTGATCACTTAACCACTGTGCCACCAAGGCTCTTTACAACAAAGATCAATTCACAAGTTGATAAAGCTGGACAGCAAAGGAACAAAGGTAATAGAACTCCACAACAAATGAGCCCTGAAGAGAGACTTGAAATGTATACTTACATAAGAGAATGAAGAAAAGGTAAAATATTAGCGCACAGCAACCCAAAAGGGTTTTTGCCTTGGCTTCTGCTGCAAGTCAGTTAGTTAGAGGCATTTAAAGTAGTGATTCCCTCAGACTCCTGATGGCTGGCTATGGCCTTGCGCAGGTCGAAACTGACTAGCCTAATTCTTGTGTAATAATAGTATGTTGTACAAATATTTTCTATCTGTGCCATAATGTGAAGAACATTGGATTAGAGAAAGGGATGGCTAAATCTCTGCTTCAGTTGGCCTGTAACAAATTGCTTCTGATTACATGGGCATGGATGACTCTGGAATGAAGGTGAAGTACAAAATTAATCTGTTTACTGGACCAAAATTATTTCCACTACTTCACACAAGCAGTGAATCACGATTAAGTACTATTTTATGTATACCAAGGGGATATACATACTTTTTAAACGAGCCCTGGTGGCACAATAGTTAAGCACTCAGCTAGTAACTGAAAGGGCACAGCTCAAATACACCTAGTGTTTCCACAGGAGCAAAGATGTGCTCCTGTAAAGATTACAGTCTAAGAAACCCTATGGTGCAGTTCTACTCTGCCCTGTCAGATGCTATCAGTTGGAATCAATTTGAAAGCACTCAACAACTGGACCTTTCCTGTGTGTGAGACCTTCACTTAGAACAGCTCATCTGAACAATAGTTGGACTCCAAAAGCAGCCTCCTACTTATTTAGGTTTTACAGTTTACAAGCTTTTTCAAAGATACACAATACTTACATACAGATCAGTAGTCACTGTTAATTCTCTAACCTCAACTATTCACTACCTAGCCTTCAGTAAACACAGTAACTATTTGTTTTGCACTGCTTTCTCATCTTTTTGGTCCTCCTAGAAAGGATTCTAATCTGCCCGAAGAAAGAGTACCATGTCCCGAAACCTTGTTTATCTATTAGCATGCTATTCATTCACAATGAGCTTGTACAGAATTATTTCTACTACACACAAGCAGTGAAGTACCATTAAGCACTATTCTACATATACCAAGGGGATACACATACTTTAAATTTTTCTTCTTCTCCATAACAGATTAACAACCCATCTTTTCTCCTGATAATTAACAATGAAAGATGATAAAAGGAGCATTAACAAATTCACAAAGAATATTTTAATTTTCCCAGTTAAATAATCCTAATTTAGGCAGGACAGGTCTTACTAACAGAACCTGAGTAAAAGTACTAACAACCAACAGATAACAACCAGGTTAAAAATTTAAGTTTTTTTTAAGAATCCATTTAAATGAATTAAATGAATCCCTTTTCCATACTTACATACAATGCAACATTAAAAGGTGTATGTTAAATTAATCCAATCTAACTTCATCAGCAGATCACTAACAAGTAAATGGTTAGAAGAAAAGTTAGTTCTGTGGATTGATTTTTTTTTTAATTATAGTTGGAGCTACTGCTAAAAAATAACTTGAAAACCTAGCCCATTTGAAAAGCTTTACTCTAGCAAAAAGTCCTACTAAAAAAAAAAAAAGCATATAAAACTTTTCCATAATTAGAAGCCTATTTCATTAATCAAAACTTATTTGTATTGAAATTTACGCTATTTCTTTAGTGCTCAAATACTATATTATACATTAAGTATTCTATAAAGTCTTGAAAGAAACTTTTTATGTAAACTTCCAAAATGTCCAGAGTCTCAACAGAATTAAATATCTTAAAATTCAAATAGTTAAGTGATTTAAAAACATTAACCCTAAAGCCAATTCCTGCAACTCACACTACTTGTACCGAAATAGTACTGAGGTGTTTGCTAAACCAAAAACCAAGTTCACTCTGACTCAGAAACCCTATAGGACAAAGGAGAACTGCCTCATAGGGTTCCCCAGGCTGCAAATCTTTATAGCAGCAAACTGCCACATCTTTCTCCCTTGGAGGAGCTGGGGGGTTTGAACTGCCCTTTTGGTTAGCAGTCAAGCACTTTAACCACTTGCAGTTCTTCAACCACCAGACTTCAACTCTAATACTATTATAAAATATTGTTGTTTTGTGTCCCATCGAGTCAACTGCAACTCACAGCAACCCTGTACGACACGAGTAAAAGAGTCCCACAGGGTTTTCTATGCTGCAATCTTCATGGGAGCAGATCAGCAGCTCTTTTCTGTTGTGGAGTTAATGGTAGGCTCAAACCATCAACCTTTCTGTCAGTAGCCAAGTTGCTAAACCAGCACCACCAAAAAAAGTTCATACAGTTACATACATGCTTTGCAATGCTATGTCCTAAGTAACTTCCACAAAGGCCAATGTTTAATTCCTTCAGTGACATATAGTATCTGAGAATAATACATTCCTGGAATTTGAAATTCTCACCTTTTTTATTAACGTGAGTCAACAAGTCTTTGGGGCCAGATTCTGAATTCAGAATTTCTCAGATTTTAGAATGATAATATAAAATATATATTTCACGTTACGTAACAAGCTGCAGGAGATGAGTCAGCACTTTATAACCACAATATTTCTGTAGCAAAATTTAGGAATATTAACACTATATGGGATAAGCTATAAATAGCTTACAATAAGCTTAGATTCAGGTCAAGTTTTTGTTTCCATATGAATTAAAGGCACCGTCAAGTACTGTAATGAAGGAAGTGATAAAAAATTTTTTAGAGTATTTTTGATTTTTGGAATTATATGGATAAAGGATTTATAGACCTGTCTCTGACTCATAGTGATCCTACAGGACAAATGAGAACTGCCTCATAGTGTTTCCTAGGCTGTAATCTCTATGGAAGATCACCAGGCCTTTTTACCCCCACAAAGTCACTGCTTGGTTTGAACCACCAACCTTTCAGTTGAGCAGCCAAACAATTTACTCTTGTCTCCAGGGCTTATAGCAAAATATAAGATACCCATTTCACTTAACATGCATTGTATCTGGGCATAGTAAGGAGTCACTCTGAGAGGTGTCAGAACCTGCAGAATAAATAAATATCCTTAAGTATATTTTATGCACTCCCATCTCCCTAAAAGAGGAGAAAACTATGAAATTCCTGAGTTCCTTAAAATTAGTAATTACACTAAATATATACTAGTTTAAAATGACAAAAGTATTTTTTCTAATCTTTAAATTTGGCAGAATGACTAATATGTCAACTCATTGATATCATTTTTTCAAATCTTTTAGAGGAAACACCATTAAGAAATATCATTATATATAATACAAAGTAAAGCTTCCATTAAAGCAAGAAATTTGAATCAAAAGGCTTATCCTCTAATATGATCTCCTTAAAACAGAAAGCATGTTCTTAAATTTCCATCTTGAAAATCTATTCATCACCATAATGACAAGTAGACTCTAGTCCCAAAAGTTTTAAAATCTCTAAGCTGGTTTGGCAGTTGATGCACTAATCAATTCTCCACAAAATTCAAGAGATAACTGACTTGGTAGTGACATGGAGGCAACAGTGCTTCTCTCTAATATGCATGCAAGCCATCTGAGTCAGATTTAGGTGAGGCTAAGAGTCTTATGTCTGTCTTAGGTGATGCTAATGCTGTTGACCCAATGACCACACTGCATACCAAGCATGACAATACATTTTTTAAAAGAGTGAAACCATTGTACCAATTTAGGGCTAGAGAAATTGTGATTCAAAAAATAAAAAATTTGCTTAAACTCACACAGAAGAAAGCCAATGCGGGAAGCCCTCAACTCAAGTTCAAAAGTTTTAAGTCAGCAGAACTTTCTTTTCCAGAATTCCCCACTATTTAAACTACTTTTCCTTTCTCTTTTAAAAACTGACTCTAAAGTTATAATTTGAAGTAACAACAAATGTGTTTAAAAGGTTTAATATACTGTATCTAATTAGGCAGAAGGAGGCTCTGGTAGCAATAGCGCCTAAGGCACTTGACTGCTAACCAGATGGCTGGGAGTTCAAACCACCAGCCACTCCTCGGGAGGGAGGTTGGGCAATCTACTTCCGCAGTGATACTGCCTCGGAAACCCAAAGAGGGGTCGCTACGCGTCAGGTCCAACTCGACGGCACATAACAAAGACAAGTTAGGTAGACCCAACATTTTTAATTGATTTCTTTACTTCTAATTTATTCCCTCTGGCCAACTTGAAAACATCCAAACCTCAACACCAAAAACCAAATGTCAGTTTCGGCATCAATGTGTATAAATGGTAACTCAATTTTAAAATCAAACCACAAACATCTAGCAGCTTATATTCAAACAGTTTACCTGAAGAATTACATTTCACACAGGAATTCAATGCTAAATTCAAATCCACAAGTATAGCCAACAACTATCCTTGAAAAATCCATTAGGAAGGTGGCATATGGGAGTTAATACATATGTCATCTCTCAGTAAATCCTCTAAAAACAACCAATTCTTCTCATTTGCTTAACATTATAGTTAATTTATGAGACAAAATAAAAACTCCAGAAAAATCACCTTTCCATCTGGCAAGATGGTTACAACGGACAATAGAGAGGGGAAAAGGGGGTGGGGGTTAATGGTGATAGGAAAATCATAGTGATTAAGGATAGGGTTGCACAACTGATTATTATATGCTACCAATAAGTCTTACATCTGTAAAAGTCAGATAGGCAAAAGTTGCGTGACAGATATGCTTACAACAACAAAAATAAATAAAAGAGTAGGTGCTGAGGCTGCTTATGTACAACCAAACCTCTCATGGGATTTGGTTCCTTGGTTTAGAGGTTTAGGATCATGGTTTCATGGGACATCCCAACTAATTAGCCTAATAATATGTTTAGTACAGTTGTTCTACCTCCTAGATCACAGCATTGCTGGGATCTTAAAAGCTTTTAAGTGGCCATCTGAGGCTCAACAATTCTTCTCTACTCCCCTAGAGCAATAGAAGAATGACAATCAGAAATAGGAGGAGGATATGGAATGTGTGGCTAATTGCCTCCAGGCGTAACTGCATCCTTTGCCATGAGACCAGAAGAAGTGGATGATGCCTGGCTACCATTACTGAAAATTTTGACCAAAGATTCCACAGAAGAACTCTGATCAAAAGGGGGGAAATGCAGAACAAAATGCAAATTCTCACGGACTCTAGACTTTCTGGAGCCATGGAAGGTAGATGAACCCACAGAACTACTACCCTGAGATAATTTTTAAACTAGAAATACCTCTGAAGTCTTAAAACTGAACAACAGCTACCCTAGTAAAAAAGATCTGCCCTGAACATTATGCTCTTTTAAGAACTATCTGTACAGAATCAAAGTCACAACAAGACTCAAAAAATCAGATAGGAACCCTAAAGGGCAGTGATTTTATGTTAATGAATGTAGAAACAGTTGAATTGGTGTTATTTTTTTTGTGTATATCCTTAGCAATAAATGAAATCTGAAAAAAAAATGTATAAACTTACAATTAAATAAATTATATTAGAACAAAGATTTTTTAAAAATGCTTTTTTTTTAAACAATCAAACCCAATACTTGAGTACACTAAGTTAAATGGCTGAATGATGTGATAAACTATTATACAGATCTTAAATTCAAAAAGCTCTCTTTCCAACTTATATTAAAACTTGGAGTAAGAATATTTCCTAAAACTTACCTTGCAGTATGAACTTAAACAACAATAACCTTCATGTATTCCAAATAAAGTACATTTTTAAGTGATCTAACCATTGGTAAGCAATGCATACGTACAACTGAAGTACCTGTTAACTGCCGAGTCTCTAAGCTATTTTAGAACTTGAAAAACAGCTGGAAGTGCTGTTGTACTTTACAGAATAAACAATCTCAAATTTTGAAAAGACTAAGCAACAAGGCATTCTCCTTTACTTCAGTTCTACAAGATCCCCATGGATGTGAAAATACTTACATGGACAAGTTAGGAGATGGAACCCCCCTATCATCAGCTAGGTTCCCAAGGTGGCTCCGCGTTGAAATCGAACTGCTCTCTATACAGCACTTCTCCTAGGCCCTCTGGGTAGTTGTATACTTGGTCAGAAAGTTCGCCCTAAAGAAGGAAATAAAAGAATTAATAATCTGTAAAATGTTAGGTTGTGCTTTAAGCTGATTAAACTGATTTAAAATTTAACTGTAGGAGTAAGGTGAAGTTCCAGTTTTGAGTTCCTAGTCACTTTACCAAGTTGCTTTATCTACCTACTCATAAAAGTTCCCTGTTTTCATTTAACTCCATTTTTTGCTTTTAATGGTCCTTTGAAACCCAAATCTGTAACTGGCCTAAAATACAAAATTTCATAGTATCCTCACCAACATCGTGAACAAATGTTTCGGCATGATTTAGTACTCTGGAACTACCCAGAATACCCTTTCCCTCCTCAAATTCATTCAGTTCTTTGCTCAAAGTGTTAATCCTGCTGCTATCAGGAAGATGGGTTAGCCTTCATGATTTGGCTATTGTTGTTGTTGTTTGTTGTTATATGCCGTCGAGTCGGACCCGACTCATAGCGACCCCTCCTTGGGTTTCCGAGGCAGTATCACTACAGAAGTAGACTGCCCCATCTTCCTTCCGAAGAGTGGCTGGTGGGTTTGAACCGCCAGCCTTCTGGTTAGCAGTCAAGTGCCTTAGCCACTATGCTACCAGAGCTCCCGATTTCACTATTACATGTCTGAAAAAACTTTTTTTTTAATTATTGTGGTTTGGGTGCAAATTAACAGTGCAAAATTGTTTTACATTCAACAGTTCATGTACATTTGATTTCAGTTCATGTACATTTGAAGCCCAACCCTAACCCACTCCCCTCCCCTCCCCTCCCCTCCT
>NW_006921608.1:9579955-9581928 GCF_000298275.1 Orycteropus afer afer | reverse complement strand
AACTATGCACTCCTGTCTGTCCAGCTTTCCCTCCATGTGGATGTTGCCCTTCTGGTGCCCCACGGCCAATTGCTCCAAGGGGTGTATCTCTACAGAGTAGGTGAGTACATCGCCCTGGGTTGGGTGTTCTACATGTAAGTCTTTCTACTGTTGGGCTGAAAGCCAATCCTTAGGAGTGAGTCCTATCCCAGGGCCATAATCTTGGGGATGATTCAGTTTTCAAAAACTTTTGAAAACTGCCTTAACTACTTGGGTATGTAAGCTAAGAGATTTCTCTCTTCCTCATACCTAACTCAACTATAACTACCTTTACCATTATCACTAGGAACAAACTAATATACATAAAAGTGCTTGACACACTACAAAATGCTAAATAAGTTTTAGAAATGGTCACCACCCATTATGAGACTGAACTCATCACCTCTAACTATACTTCCTATTTGTAATTCAGTGGTTACTGTTTTGAAGTAATACAACCTGACAGTATTTGTCAGAAACAGAGTGATGAAAAAGCAAGCTAGAAAAATTACTTAAATCAGAAATTACAAGTTCCAGAGTATGAGGGATTTCTACAGCACTGTAGGCTTGTACCTAGCAAAATAACAAGGGCTGAGGCAAGTAAACAATTACACTTATGATGAGGAAGAACCTATACAAACATGCAATGGTGATTGTAATTTTACATTAGATCCCAAATAATATGTACAACAAAAATGCTCCAATTCTTCCTACACCAAGATAATTTAAAAGATAATTACAAAGCTGACCACGCTAAGGACAGAGAGGGAGTTCTTTCTCAATTATCCTAAGAGACAGGGTGATAATCACCTTGGATTATACATCCAGTCATTTTGCTGCTTAAATACAACCTAACAGCAATGATGTGAAATGTTAAGGACGTTAAACTTCAGCATTCAAGAATGTATGTGAGTTAAGATCTCTAAAACATTTCCATTTAGCAAAAAGAAACTTGTACACAAAGATGGCCCCAAATTTGAAAGGCACATTTTAATAGGAAAAAAGGCTAAAAGGTTCACTTACATACAGGATAAAAGGAATGTGTATTTGTAATGTCAGATAAACCTTCATGAGAGGTTAAATGAAAAGGTGAAGACAAGGAGATAAATTCTTCTCGTTTAGAATGATGTGTGTATCTCAACTGGATTAAGGACCATTTGCCAAGATTCTCTACGACCACACCACTTAAGGACCAGCACAGGGAAAACTAGACTGAGTCAGTAGCAGGAGATGCAAAACAAAACCTCCTATCACTTTGACAAAAACTCAGTGTCCCAAAATTATCAGGATTTCTCTGAAGAACTTATATTACCATTACCAATCATCTTTAAACTTGCACACATGGTGTAATGAGGATATACAGTATTCCTGACAAAAAAAAAACAAGGGGTTCCTTGGATTGAATCCTGAAACAAAAAGGGTATTAACCCCCTCAAAAAAATATTAAAAACTGGTGAAATTCAAAGTAACTTTGGAGTTTATTTAGTAAGCAGTAAAGTCAGTTTCTTGAGTTTGACAAATGTACCAAAATAATGTGTTAATTAATAGTAGGGGGACCTGGATGAGGGCTATCTAGAACTCTGTACTTTCTACACAACTTTTCGTTATATCTAAAATTACTCAGTTTATTAAAAAAAAATTAATAAAGGCATTCATAAAATGAAACAGTATTCATCCTAAGTGAAAGAAGTCTTACACAAATGCATACTGTATGATTCCCTTTCTATGGAAGTTCCCAAATAGACAAAACTAAGTGTAAAGAAAATCCGAACGGTGGTTCACTTAGTGGGTGTGGGGAAAGAAGACTTACTGACGGGATGAGATTGAACTTTTTGGAGTGACAGTAATGTTCTCCTACATCTTGATAAGAGATTTGCACAGCTATATTTTTATTTCTCAAAATTCACCTAGTGATATACTTAAAATCTATGCATTTTATCGTTATGTGACTTTTA
>NW_006921608.1:9564729-9579840 GCF_000298275.1 Orycteropus afer afer | reverse complement strand
CCTCGGAAGGAAGATGGGACAATCTACTTCTGTAGTGATACTGCCTCGGAAACCCAAGGAGGGGTCGCTATGAGTCGGGTCCAACTCGACGGCATATAACAACAACAACAAACAAGTGTTGAAGCCTAATGATATGGGCATGCTGCAGTTTGAAGAATTCATATGATGACCTGACAAAAAGGTTGCAGGACAGACACATAAAGCAAATACAGTAAAATGTTAACTGTAGAATCTAGGTGGGAGTCCAAGTCTTTGAAGTTTTCTAAATGTTAAGTGTAAACTCCTCAAGGCTTGTCTTTATGACCAACATCTGCACTCATTTGTAAAAGAAAGGACAGGATTATTAGGGCCTTGCCAGACAATCAGCCATATTTCAGCCAAGCTGGTCCGCAGCAACCTTTCTGGACCACACAGCAATTCTCTCTACCCTAAGGTCTCAGATTCCCAACCAAGCCGAGGGATTCGACGGTGCAAATACTACGGGACGCAGAACATTGTAATGTATCCAATGTGCCAGTATAAAATCCAACAAATCTACTGTAATGTCACTGTTAGAAAGTGTCCCCAGGTTTCCCCATCAGCACGTACGTTAATATACTGTGTTTAAGGATGACCACCACTAACTGTTGGCAGTCTACATAGTATAAGCCACCCAAGCCTTTTTCTGCCCAGGAATCGTGGCGCGGACGGGAAAACGAAGCCATGGTGACTAATCTTCAGGCTCCAGGAGGTGACTGGGGTGAGTGAAGGCGACTCGGCCCAATCAGGAGCGCCGCAGGGGGCGGAGCAGCAGCCCCGAGGCTTCCAGAAGGGGCCAAAGGCCTCTAGCTCTCTACCTGACATCTGGGCTTCCCGACCGCCTGGTCCCGAGCGGCGTCAACTTTCCTCCACCAGAGGGGGACCTCACTCTCCACACCCCCCAAGAATCTGACCTCCCCCGGCAGCTGTCACCAGTGACCGGCGTGGGGCCCGCCCCGCTCCATTCATAACCCAGGGCCTGGCAGTTCCAGCCCATCGCGCCGCCCGACAGCTGGGCTCCTAGAGGCCAAGGCGGAGGCGCCGCCGCTCCGGGCCAGAGCTGCGGGACCCCGTCCCCGCAAGGCAACGGGCCGGGCCCCCTCCCCGGAAACAGCAATGCACCACGGGAGAGGGGTGGGGACCGCACGCCGCTTAGAGGCGACGGCGACCCCCGGCGGCCAGACCCTCGCGCGTGCCCCCCCCCACGCACACACCCCCTCGCCCCAACCGCGGCGGCTCGGGCTCCACCGGGGGCCCCAAGGCGCGGCCCGCCGGCCCAGCTCCTCCGTGTCGTCGCCACCGCCAGACACCGACAACCGCCACACACATTGCCGTCCGCCATGTTAAGAGAAGACCGGCCGCGGGGTGCTGCGGGGACGCCCGTCGGGCGGCGGGCCCCAACCGGGCGGGACTGGACCGCCCTTGCCCCGCGGATCGGTACTCACGTGAGATAACGGCCCAAAGAGTCGGGTAAAGCGTCTTCTCTTTTTCGGCGGAATTTTTAAAGAGGGATGTGGTTACCTTGAGCAGAAATACCCAAGGCGGCCTGGGCCATAGGCTGCGGGAACGACGTAGGGGGAAAAGCGCGGCACCGACACCAGCTGTGCAGCAGTGGCGGCGGCGGCCGAAGGAGAGAAATAGAACAGCGCGGGTAAAGGAAAAACGAGGGCTGGGTGGGGAGAGAATTCGGCCTCGTCACACCACAAAGCAGCAGAGCGAGAAAAGGATGCGAAAAAGCCGAGAAGGCTCCAACACAGAAGAAGACGGACGTTGCAACCAACCAAAGAGCCAGCGAGTGTGGGAAAGCGGCGCCTGAGACGCCAGTATTTATAGAAAGGGGGCGGGGCAAGGTGACGTCACAGCCGGCCGTATAGCCGCGCGAGCCAGGAGGAGCCCGGCTGCAGAGAGCAGAGACAGGAGGGGGGCGGAAGAGGAAGGGGACAGGGAGAGGGGGGAGGGGGCTTGACCCTGCGGTGCTGGTACTGTCTGGCCACTTCCCGCCCTCCCACCCCCAGCAGCTGCCCCGCAGGCGGTGGGCCCGCCGCGCGGACGTGGGCGGGCCGTAGATCCGCGGCGGCCGTGTGTCCCCGTCCCTCGAGCGCCTGCGCTCACCCCGCGGCGGGCCTGGCGCATTGTGAGCTGGGACCGGCTCTCGCCGGCCGCGGCGTGGGCAACTGTTTTGCCCGCCCTGGGCCAGCGGTGACTTCCGCGGTGCTTGCAGTGGGTGTAGAGGAAGTCTTTGGCGGCCATCGCCAGAGCTTTCCACCTCGAGAGCATTCCGCTTTGTGCGGACTCTAGGCGACGCCTGAGGACTGCCCTGAGAGGGTGAGGCTCTTGCCCCGCGGGGTGTGGGCACTCCTTTGTATAAGTTGAGTTTCTGATGGCTAGGATCGGCCCGTGTTTAGGTGGTTGTAGAAGCTCGTGACCTCATCAACGTGCCTTCAGTACCCGTACTTTGCAAGATGGTGCAGAAGGAATGGTTTAAATGTTTGGCTTTATGTCTTCGTTTGGAAAGGGTTGTTACGGTCAGATTCAATCAATCATTAATGGAGGACCAGTGTTGGGAGAATATTGATGTTTCAAGCGCATATTACTTGTAACCCCCCCACGTCTGGACTTCGCGGTCCTTTAAATTTTGCTATACCATTACTGACTTTTTTTTTTTACCAGCAGGTCTAAAATAACCTGCATAGCTTTTAATCTCTTTTCCAGATATCTTGACCAGAGACCCCGAGTCCTGTGCTAGCAAGCACCGTGCAACTCAAACTCACTAAACAGCACAAATGAACTATGTAGTGACGCCCCCACCCAATCCCACCATGTTAACGTTTTTAAAGTTAGACCCTTTTTTCTTTCATTCTTCCCCCAGCTTCTCTTTATGAGCAGCACTGTGATTGATTAATAAGTCATCAGAAGGAAGGGAGAGAGCCTCCCTGAGTGGAAAGGCAGGCTATTCCCCAGTTCTGCAATGTAGGCTGGGACTGAGTTGTCTTGGATGAGAGAGTATTAGGTAGAAATCAGGAGCTGTGGACTCTATTCCTGATTTTGCTTTTTCCACGTTATGCTCTGCTACTACATCTTGGTTTTCACTTTCATTCCTTACAAATTCTGTTCAATTCATCAGTTCTTCTGATGTGGATGGACGTCTAGTAAGGTGAATACACTTGACATCTTACAACCTAGCAGGGAAAATAAGACAACTACACAAACTAAGTTGTTGACAGATTAGCTGATAAAATGCTATAGGAACCTGCTGGTAGGAGGAAATGATTGCAACTGAGAAAAATTGCTGGGAAAAGATGTTAGAGTTGGCAGAGTCACTGGGACCTGTGCACAATGGAAGGAAACACCTGTTCTCGTTGCTTGGAGAGGTCTGATCAGTTGGGGATCTGACCATTATGATCCATAGGGTTTTCATTGGTTGCTTTTTTGGCAGGTCACCAGGCCTTTCTTCCTAGTCTTAGTCTGGAAGCACTGCTGAAACCTGTTCATCATAGCAATACAGATAAAAGCTCTACTGACAGGTGGGTGGTGGTTGTGCATAGGTGCATTATCTAGCATAGAGCCTGGTCTTTCACGTGGAAGGGGAGAATTCTACCACTGAACCACTACTGCCCCCAGGAAGAGTGATTTTAAGGGCAGATATTGCAGGCAAGAGAAACAGGTGAGCAAAGACACAGAAGTGGGAAATAAATGGGCCTGTTCAGAGAACTGAGTGGCTCCAGCATAGGAGATGTTATTGTGAGGTGTCGTTCAGCCAGTTCCAATTCATACCAAAACATAACGAAACACTGTCCAGGCCTGTGCCATCCTCACAATCCTTGCTATGCTTGAGCCCATGGTTGAAGCCAATCCATCTCATTGAGGTTCTTCTCCTTTGTCACTCTACTGTACCAAGCATGATGTCCTTCTCCAAATACTGAGCCCTCCGGATCACATACATGTACAAAGTACATTAGACAAAAGTCTCACTCACCATCCTTAGTTCCAAGGAACATTCTGGCTATACTTCCAACACAGATGTTTGTTCTGGCTATCCATGGTACTTTCAATATTCTTTGCCAACACCATAATTCAAATGCATCAGTTCTTGTCTGGTCTTCCCTATTCATTGTCTAGCTTTCAATATTAGAGATATGGTTGCAAATAAGATTATTTGCTGGTTAGAGTGAGATCAAAAAGGAACTTTATTCTGAAACCATTTAAGCAAGGACATGATAAAATCAAAGACTTTTTTTCCCCAAAGATATATTTTTAAAATACTACTCTGGCATCAATGGATAGAATCAAAAAGAGGTAGAAAGTTTGGTGGCACAACAGTTAAGTGCTCAGCTACTAACCAGAAAGCTGGTGGTTAAATCCATCAAGTGGCTCCATAGGAGAAAGACCTTGGGATTTGCTTGTGTAAAGATTAAAACCCTATGGAGCCATTCATTCTGTTGCTGTCAGGTGGGGTCAATGAGAGGAAATTGACTCAGTGGCACCTTACAACAATAACAAAATTTGGAAGAGAGAGATAATGTCTTTGTTTACTAGCGTTGCTGTAACAAAAAATACAAATGGGTGACTTTAAGGAACAAAAGTTATTTTCTCATAATTCTGGAGGCTACAAGTCCAAATCAGGGTCTTGGCCACATCACTTTTTTCTGTGGGCCTTTGTCCTAGTTTCTGGTGTCTACTGGTGTGGCGGTTAAGTTTGTGTGTCAACTTGGCTAGCCTTGGTTGAGTGGCTGGGTAGCTGTATGTAGTATTCCCCATGATGAGACTGGCAATCAACTCCATGGTGGAATCTACTGTGAACAGCTGAGTAGCTGCCTTTGGGTATGTGGTCTGCTTCCCGTAAGAAGCAGCTTTGAAAATGGTCTCTAGCTTATGGCACACTTGAACCCTGCATATAGCAGCCTGCCATGCTCTGCCAACCTCGGGACTTTCAATGGACTTTAATGGCTTGCCATGTGGTTTGGTAATGTTGGGACTGTGCCTTTGTACTTGTCAACTTTGGGTTTGTCAGCCTCAGCAGCTGGTAGCTACCTGAGCAAAGGAAGCCTCCAGCATCAGTGGGCTGGGAGCAAGAGGCAGAGCTGAAGCCTAAGGTCAAGGGGCTTTCACCCAGCCCCTAGAGCCTGGCACTTTGAACTTGGACTTATAGCTTCCTGAATTGTAAGAGAATAAACTTTTGTTCAAGCTATCCCATTTATGGTATTTCTGTTAGAGCAGTACTAGGTAACCTTGAATTGAAGGAGCTCTGGTGGTGTAGTGGTTAAGGCATTTGGTGGCTAACCAGAAGGTCAGTGGGTCAAACCTACCAGCTGCTCAATGGAAGAAAGATGAGGTGATCTGCTTCTGTAAAGATTTACAGCCTAGGAAAGCCAGTGGGAGTTGCTATGACTCGGAATTGACTCTAGGAGTGAATTTGGTTTGGTTTGGTTTTGCTGGCAATCAACGTTCCTTTGCTTGTGGATGGGTCCTCACATGGTGGCTGTCTTCCCTCTTATCAACAGGAAGATTTCTGGAGCCATGAACAGAGGTAGAAATAGACCTAGTTTGGAGGGAAGAAGAGGAATCTGCTTTTAACGGAATTTGTTCACAGAATTTGAGCTGTTGTTGAAACATCCAAATAAAAATGGTCCATAGGCCCCTGGAAATGTGTGTCTGAAGTTATTTTGGGTGTTAATTTGGGAGCCTTTCCTCAATAGGAATTGTTGAGGTCTACAAGAAAAGGTACATGAGCACAGGACCTAGGGAAATCTCAGAGAGAAGACAGAGGAGAAGTAGGCGAATTATACTAGGGCAGTGTCAAGCAGTTCAAGGAAGAGTGTGTTCCAAAACGGACTGTGTGGTCGGGGTAGTCACAGCCCTCAAATAGGCTGAAAAGGGGTTTCAGTTTTGGTAAATGGCATGTCACTGGCAAATTCCAATCTCATGTTGAGAGGTTTGGATTTTTATCTCAAAAAGATTGGGAAAGTCATTAAAAGGTTTTCACTGTGAGTGTCATTGCATTTAGAAAAAGGGAGAATGTAGGGGGTGGAAGGAGAAAGGACTGTATGTGTGTGGTAGGGAGGACACTTGGGAAGGCGTTACAGTGACCCACAGAGAATGCCAAGGGTCTGAAAAGAAGTTAACCCTGATAAGTAACTGAGTAATTTCAGTCAAGTGGAAGGAACACACAGATTGCCAAAGTTAGAATGAGGAGCAGCTGAAGTTGGTGAGTGTTGATTACTTTTTGAAGAGGATGAAATGAGACTAGTGCCTAATTCAACATTATATCATGAAACAGTTCAGCAACATTTATTATTAAAATTATCTGCCCATGTGATTTATATTTGTATGTTTGAATTTTAGACACTGCTAGCTTTTAATGGATACAATAAACCATACCAAACCAAACTCACTGCTGTTGAGTCAATTCTATTCATAACGGCCCCTCCTTGGGTTTCTGAGGGAGCTCTGGGAGAGTAGTGCCTAGGGCACTAGACTGCTAACCAAAAAGCCTCGCAGTTCAAACCTACGAGCCACTCCTCGGGAGGAAGGTTGGGCAATCTACTTCCATAGTGATACTGCCTTGGAAACCCAAGGAAGTGTCACTATGAGCCAGGTCTGACTCGGCACATAACAACAACATCTCTATGGAAGTAGATTGCCCAGTCTTCTTTCCAGGGAGTGGCTGGTGGGTTTGAACCACTAGCCTTCTGGTTAGCAGTCAAATGCCTGGCACTACGCCACCACAGCTCCTAATGGATACAATAGAACCTTGAAAACTACTGCACTGGAATAGACAACATAGTATGTAATTTTAACAGAATGCCAGCTATCTAATGAGAACAGCATATTTAATTGGGTTTGGAGTTTTGGGTTTTGGTGTTTTGCCAAGTCAGGTTACTCGTACACAAATACCTGGGTAGTGCCAGAGAAAGTAAGACTAAATATAGGAGCTCTGGTGACTTAGCACCTAAAGCATTTGGTTGCTAACCAGAACACTGGCGCTTCACACTCACCAGCCGCTCCTCGGGAGGAAGATTGGGTGATCTACATCCGCAGTGATACCGCTTTGGAAACCCAAGGAGGGGTTGCTGTAAGTAGGCTCTGACTCGATGGCAGTGAGTTTGGTTTGGGTTTGGTTTTAAAATAAAATAATACCATTCACACTTAGACTATCCTGGTCATTTTATTTTGTGCCAACAGATACAAAAGACTGGATGAATATGTTGTTAATAAAGGCAAAATCAAGCAAACCAAACTCACTGTCATTGACTCAGATCACTACTCATCTGTCAGTTTGCCTTACTGTGGTGGCTAGCATGTTGCTCTGATGCTAAAAACTATGCTACTGGTATTTCAAATGCCAGCAGGGTCACCCATGGTGGACAGGTTTCAGTGGAGTTTCCAGACTAAGACAGACTGGGAAGAAAGACCTAGCAATCTAATTCTGAAAAAAATTGGCCAGTGAAAACCTTAGGATAGCCGTGTAACATTGTCTGTTACATAGCCGAAAGGTGAGCCTCTCAGGCTGGAAAGCACTCATTACAACTGCAGAATAACGACTTCCTCAAAGAAGAGTTGACCTTGATGTGGATGGAGTGTAGGTTTCTGGGCCTTCATTTGCTGATACAGCATAACTCAAAATGAGAAGGAACAGCTGCAAACATCATAAGCAGTACCCTGATTTTTTTTTTTTAATTATTTCAGGAAACAACAAATTACTCACTGTTAGAGGACTACATTAGAAACCTACGTAAGAAGCCAAAGCAATAATCCAGTTTAACAAATTAAATGTAATTTACGTGATTGCGGTGCTGTTTTACCCATCAATTTGCTGCTTTGCATCTTCATATAATCCTTGGAAAATTAGTTTCATTTTTACTCTGCTGCTAGGCATTATCTGATAACAAGTGTATTGTGTCTTGGGTAATAAATACATAACAAGGTAGGTTTGTATCATTTCTCTAGATCTCAGGACAGCTGCCTGGGCTAGTATACTAACATTTTTGGTTCGGGGCTTAGAAAACAGGAGGTCTGAAATCCAATCTTCCCTAATTTGAGTTGTAGTTTGCTCTTATTTTGTAATTAATTACCTAGCTTAGGTGTTATCGCATGAGCTAATTAATTCTGCTTAGTAATTCTTAGTAATTCTGCTTAGTAAGTGATTGGTATAAACAGTAACTGCTTCCTAAATGATTGTTAATAACAGTGACTGCAGGCTACATTTTATTTAATGAGAACTTTTAAATCACATTGTCATTTAATTTGAAGTTTTGCAAGTTGTCTTGTAAACATTTATATCAATCTAAATTTGCTTTATTTAATTTTATTTTGGGGAGCCGTGGTAGCATAGTGGCTAAGGCACTTTACTGCTCACCAGAAGGCTGGCGGTTCAAATCCACCAGCCACTCCTCGGAAGGAAGATGGGGCAATCTACTTCTGTAGTGATACTGCGTCGGAAACCCAAGGAGGGGTCGCTATGAGTTGGGTCCAACTTGATGACACATAACAATTTTATTTTGAAGGAGAGAAGTCCATATAGGAAAGACAATAAAATAGTCTCTAACTCAAAAAGGTCATTCAGCCATCTATAATACGTTGTTGTTGTTATATGTCATCAAGTCGATTCTGGCTCATAGTGACCCTATATGACAGAATAGAACAGCCCTGTAGGATTTTCTAGGTTGTGATCTTTGCAAGAACAGATTGCCAGGTCTTTGTTTCCCTTGGAGCAGCTGGTGGGTTCAAACTGCCAACCTCTCAGTTAGCAACCAAGTACTAAAGCATCATACCACCAGGACTCCTTATCTATAATAGAACAACAGTTAAAAGACTTTTTGTTGCAGTCCTGCCTCTGTGTGGCTAATTCACTTAACTCTGAGATACCACTCCCATTTCTTCCAGAAAATGTCTTACCCCTTCTTGGGGGAACTTCTCCACCACCGTACCCTGAAGTCTGTTGGGGAGCCTCCATCTTCTTACCTTCTGTCTCCCCAGCCACAGTAATTGGTCTAAGGGTTGACAGCTTCACACCCCATCTTGGGGACGGGCAGCTCCATCACGGTCCACATGTGTTTGACTTACTTTGTTCTCTCCCTGAGATTTTTCTGTTCTGGTTGAGGGAAGGGAGGACTTGACGAGAGCAGGGAGTCATTTCTGGAAGGCATGGCTTCCAGAAGAAACCCATGGAGAAAATGAAGACAATACTCTGATGAGGGGCAGGGCAGCACTCCACTTTTCCATTTTTATTGCTCTTCAGTTGGATCAGCCAAAAAATTCCTCTTTCTTATCTGCCTAAAGTAATTCCAGCTAAATTTCTGTCACTTGCAACCAAGCTTTAGGGCTGCAAAGGAGAGATAAAGGAAAAGATCTTCATTTAGATTTGAAAAATCCATTGGGCAAGACTGAGGTGGGGAAGGGGGCCTGCTACTCTATCTAAATAGAGCCTAGAGAGGTTAGTTAACCACACGCTTACCATGAACTAGCAATGGCAGGAATTGTTAAAAAACAATAATAATTGTTTTACAACCTACGTGCCTATCAGCAGAAGAGTGGATGACCAAACTATAGTACCATGAACTAGCAATGGCAGGAATTGTTAAAAAACAATAATAATTGTTTTACAACCTACGTGCCTATCAGCAGAAGAGTGGATGACCAAACTATAGTACGTACACATAATGGAATGCTATGCTGCACTAAAGAGTAATGTAGAGTCTGCAAAACACCACATAATATGGATGAACTTGGAGGACATTGTTGTTATGTGCCATCAAGTCGGACCTACTCATAGCGACCCCTCCTTGGGTTGCCGAGGCAGTATCAACCTTCCTTCCGAGGAGTGGCTAGTGAGTTTGAACTGCCAGCCTTCCGGTTAGCAGTAAAGTGCCTTAGGCACTATGGTACCAGAGCTCCTTGGAGGGCATTATGCTGAGTGAAATAAGTCAATCACAGAAGGACAAATGTAGTATTAGTTCATTGCTGTGGAGGGTCAAGGAAAGGTTTATATATGGAGGGAAAATTTGTTGTTTGCCAGGGGTAGGAGGGGAGGGGAGGGAACACTGAAAAAAAAAAAATGCATTGACCCATGTCACTTTAGTTTTGTGTATTTCACTGTACATAAATTATATTTCAATAAAATACATTAAAAAATAATAATTGTTTTAAAATTCATTTTGGGCTATACCATTAAAACTGTTGTTGTTGTTTGCCGTCGAGTCGGCCCTGACTCATAGGGACCCCTCCTTGGGTTTCCGAGGCACTATCACTACGGAGGTAAGATTGCCCAACCTTCCTTCCGAGGAGTGACTGGTGGGTTTGAACCGCCAGCCTTCTGGTGAGCAGTCAAATGCCTTAGGCACTATGCTACCAGAGCTCCTACCATTAAAGCTAGGAAGTGGAAAGGAGGTAGCAATTTGGTTTTGGTTTTCTTTTGGTTTGGTTAGACCCCAACTGAAGCTTTTCTGGATTTAGAAAAGTTTGGTTGTTTTATAGGTCTAGATAGCACGTTGTAAAAGAGAATGAAAATGAGACAGTTTGTGGGAAGATAACCTGAAAGGCTAAGAGGTCTGGAAAACAATATTAAGAGTGATTTTTTAAAAATGCCAGAGAGAATGGAGGGAAAATACAAGGGGAGGGAAAAAGGAACAAAAATGAAAATAAGAGCTACCAATTTTTAAAGACCAAGTGCCAGGCACTATGCTAAAACAATTTGCAATATTGTTTAATCCTCCAAGAAGCTTGTCACATAGGTCTTCCCATGCTCAATTTATACACGAGAAAACAAATACAGAGAGGTTCAGTAACTTGCTCTAGTTCACCCAGCTGACAAAGATTCCAGATTCAAGTCCAAAGTGTCTAATGCCAAAGGTCAAGCCTTTAAGCGAGTCACCTCTTGCCTCTTTGGAAAAGTTTCATCTTGGATACAGGAAGCTCCGATGGGGAGATAAGAGAAACTACAGTGTTAGCCCGACAACACAACAGTGGGCTCTCTTGGACAGATGTGCTCCCTCTGAGCTTCCAAGAGGCTTGGTTTGTGCCTTTTTACAGCACTTTCAATCTCTTGTCTTATGTAATGATAATGATTGCCTGAACTTGGCAAACAAGATACTAAGCTTCTTTAGGGCAAGGACTTTGATTGTTGTAGTTTTAATCTCAGAGAACACTCAGTATGGTGCCTTGCCCATGGACCTCTAATGATTTCCTGACCATAGAGTAACTGACAATGCCATGGGAGGTTTCATGGAGCAGAAAGCTATTCTGTCACTGTGTTTGTTCCGAGATAAGGGGAATTTCTGCATGGGGGAGAAGGGGTTTGAGCACAGGGACCTTTTAGGTACTTTCTTTCCTAAACCACTATGTAGAAGTTAAACATATTCATTGGTACTCAGTCCTGGTGGTACAGTGCTTAAACACTGTGCTGTTAACCAAAAGGTTGAGGGTTCAAACCCACCAGCCACTCTGGGGGAGAAATATGTGGCAGTTTCCTTCTGTAAAGATTTACTGCCTTCAAATCCTATTAGGTAGGTCTCCTCTGTCCTACAGGGTTGCTATGAGTCAGAATTGACTCAATGGCAATGGGAATACATTATTTCAACTGTAAACGTTGTTGTTAAGTGCCAAGACGATTTTTTGCCTCATAGAGATACCCCTGGACAGAGTAGATCTGTCCTGTAGGGTTTTCTAGACTGTAATCTTTACAGGAACAGATTGTCAGATCTTTCTCCCATGGAGCCACTGTGTGCATTTGAACTGCCAACCTTCTGGTTAGCAGCCAGACTCTTAACCTAAATATAATTGCACATTAATATATAAATAATTTATATATATATTTTTATAATTCTTTGCTTATTCGTCCTGAAATTAAGATGCTTTTAAATCTGTAATTGGCCATCTTATTGACATACTCCCCACCCCTACCAGAAAATCAGTAGCCTGCAATAGAAAATGTGGCATAGTGCTTAAGGCACATGACTACTAACCAGAAGGTTGGCAGTTCAAACCCACCAGCCACTCCTCAGAAGGAAGGTTGAGCAATCTACTTCCGTAGACTTACTGCTTTGGAAACCCAAGAAGGGTTTACTATGAGTCGGAGATAACTTGACTGCATATAACAACAACATCATTTCATTTGAGAGGAATGATTAGTGTTTTCTTTATATATTTATTTTTCATTTTAGTCATAAAAATGGGAATGAACTGCCAAACAAACACTGGGATGTTTCAAGTTTACTTGTCTTTCTAATTATTAAGAAAAGAGAGTTTGCTGTTCAAAGGAAAGTGAATAGAAAATGAGGGATACTATTCCATCAAGAACGCAAAAAAGAAAAAAAGGACAGTGTCAGTCATTGTTCTTTGTACATGAAGACAATGGACTTGACAGTATGTTGGTTCATAAATCAAATACGCAGCTGCCAGCAGCGGCCTTTGAGTGGGAAGTGCTTTAATGTAAGATGGTCTGCGTTGGGGCATGCCTCCTGCTTCCTAGGCACCGTAATCTGCTGGCAGCCAAGTTACATGATTGTTGTGCACTGTGAGCCAACATTTGTTTGCAGGTAAAAAGGAGCTCTTGGCTGCTAACTGAAGGTTGGAGGTTTGAACCCACCCAGCAGCTCCACCAGAGAAAGATCTGGTGATTTGCTCACACAAAGGTGACAATCTAAAAAATTCTGTGGGGCAGTACTCTGGCACATGGAGTCGCCATGAATAGAAATCAACTCAGTGGCCACAACAGTAGTGAAACAAGCTGCTGACCTAAACACTTAGTTGTTAGAGAAGAATGATCAGAGAGACAAAATCATTATTCTTCCAAATAGTATGAGCTGACATTGCTTAAGACGTCCTTCTTGCTGCTTGCTCCTGCACTCTGGGTGCTTAGATCTTGGGGAGTCTGGTTAGATTGGATCAAAGCCTGGGTGATCAGACACCCCCAGAGAGTAGGAAAGATTTGCCTGAGAGAATATGGGGACAGTATATTCCACAGAGATGGCCTTAGGCATGAAAAGAGAAGACTTTGGAAAACCTACCTATTCTATCGTTAGTTTTGTCACTTTGGGGAACTTCCAAATCTGCTTATCTGAAGTTCATTCATTTATATTCTTAATCCTAAGCATCCGGAGCACCAAATCCATAGGCAAAGAAAGCAGGATCCACCAGCCACTCCTCGGAAGGAAGGTTGGGCAATCCTACTTCCGTAGTGATACTGCCTCGGAAACCCAAGGAGGGGTCGCTATGAGTCGGGGCCGACTCGACGGCAAATAACAACAACAACAACATGCAGCCCTACAAAGCTGATATAATTGATAAGAGCAACAACAAAAAGTAAAACTAGAACTTTATAGCAATAATCAATCATCTTGAATATGGGAGAATACCTTTTACATTTTTCTTAAGTGCATTCTAAGTTAAATTTCTTAACTATTTCATATAAATAATTAATCTGTGTATTCACAAAAATACTTTTGAAACCAGGTGAAACTTAGGAGTGGTAACTTAGTGAAGTAACTATCAAGACTGGTATACTCTATATCAAGTAGATATACTCCTTAGAACAATCAATCATGGAAGAACAGAAGGGCAGTGTTTGCACAGGGAGATATCTCACAGGACAGGAATGCATAGGAAAGAAGGACACAGGGAAGTGGTAACTACAGGGAGGAAGTGGAAAGAGAGCTGCTACATTGTAGGGAATTGCAGTCAATGTCATGAAACAAAATGTGAATGAACTGCTATGTGGAAAATGAATTTACTCTGTAAACTTTCACCCAAATCACAATAAAAATTAAAAAAAAAAAAGCTGGTATGTTCAACATGTATTAATGATTACTAGTGAGAGGAAGGGAAAAAGGGGTCATTGTTTAGGGGACACTGAGCTGAGCTGTTAAGGGTGATGGAAAAATTTGGGAATGTGGTGATGGTTGCACAACATGAACATAATGTTACTAGAGTGTACATATTAAAAATGTTGAAATGGCACATGTTCTATTTAACAAACAAAAGATACGGTAGAGTTGAACTACTAGGATTTTGAAAGATAACAATAACAACCATTTGCAATCAAATGATAAAATCCTATGAATCACTCAATACACATTTTCATAAGTGGAGACTTTGCAAATTATGAAATACTTGTTTCATGCCTGTCATATTCATTCAGCCTTAAAATCAGTACTTAAGAATCCATGATCTAAATTACAATCATTGAATAAACTTTTAACTCCTCATCTTGTCTCCTGATAAACTCCTATTTATTCCTTAAGGATCAGTGCAAGCCTGATTTTCCTCTTTGGAAATTTCCATGACTTTTCTTTCTATGTCGACTTGGTTTTTGCCTTCTTTGTGCCCCAACTACATCTGTGGCCAGCTCAGTGGATTCAACATTTATTGAATTGCCCTTTTTAAGTGAAATAGTTAAAAATAAAGAAAGAATGGTGTCCAAGAACTTAACTGTTCGATGTAACGGCAGGCCATCTCTAAAGTGGTCCCCAGTGATCCTACCTCCTGGTATTCAACACTCTTGTCTAATCCCATCCCCTTGAGCATGGGTTGGATTTACTGACTTCTAACGAATGAGCTCTGGTGGTATCGTGATAAGGCATTTGGCTGTTAACCAGAAGGTTGGCAGTGTGAACCCACCAGCTGTTCCACAGAAGAAAGATGAGGCAGTTTGCTTCTGTAAAGATTTACAGCTTTGGAAACCCTATAGGGGTTGCTATAAGTCAGAATTGACTCAATGGCAGTGGGTTTGGTTTGTTTTAACAAATAGTAGTTGGCAGGAGTGATGGAATGTCACTTCTGAGATTAGGTTATACGAAGACTGGGGCTTTATGTTGATTCATCCTCTCACTTGCTCACTCTGTTTCGAATGCCCTGTGGAGAGGCCCTGATGTCGCTGGCCAACAGCTAGCAAGGCCCTGAGGGTGCATGAGGTAAGTGAGGTTGGAAGCAGATCCTCCCCCTGCTCAGCCTTGATAGAACTGCAGCCTGAGACTGTTGTTGTGTGCTGTCGAGTCGGCCCGACTCCTAGCGACCCCTCCTTGGGTTTCCGAGGCAGTATCACTACCGAAGTAGGATTGCCCAACCTTCCTTCCGAGGAGTGGCTGGTGGGTTTGAACC
>NW_006921608.1:9562924-9564629 GCF_000298275.1 Orycteropus afer afer | reverse complement strand
TTGAACCACCAGCCTTCTGGTTAGCAGTCAAGTGCTTTAGCCACTATGCTACCAGAGCTCCTTGAGACTAAGAGAGGGTAAATGTCAAGTTCATATAGCTAGCAAATAGAGCCAAAATTCTTGTCTTCTCTGGTTTAGTTCTCTGCTGTCCTCCTAAGTCTTGAGGGCTCTTCTCTCTCTATTCCCTTTCCCTCAGGTAATTCATCCATCATATATTCATCTGTTATATATCTTACAGATATCCCTATAACTCAGAAATTGATGTCACTGGTTTTGTTCTATCCTTAAACAGCCAACCACCTCTAGAACATCTGTTAAGAAGTTGTCTGCCATTTCAAACTCAAAATTATCTTCATCTATAAAATGTGATCGTTTTACCCTGTGACCAGATGCAGTCTCACTTTGCTATCCCACTCTTTGCCATGAAGTTGATTCCGACTCATAGTGACCCTATAGGACAGAGTAGAACTGCCCTAGAGGGTTTCCAGGGCTGTAGTCTTTATGGACGCCAACTGCTTCATCTTTTTCCTGCAGAGTGCTGTAGGTTTGAGGGACCGGCCTTTTCACTTCGCAACCAAGCATTTAACCACTGTACTACTGGGGCTCCTGCATTTTGCTATAAGATTAAATAAATCTAGGTATCAAAATGAATCTATCCGTTGTCCACTTCTTCCCCCTAAACTGATCTTTTTCAGGTTTTCTGCCCATGTCCTTGATAAAAATCAATCAACAATCAGATTCAAAATTTTTTAAAAATTAAACCCCTCTTTCACACCCTCCCCCATATTGAAAATAAATTCTAGTTGTTTCCATTTTTAAATTAAATTATCTTTTTCTTTCTCCCTACCAGCACCACATTGTGTTTGAATAATTGAAAATTTTGCAGAATATAATTTTTCCTGCCTAATCACTTTGCATGAGTATTTCACACTAATCTTGTATAAATCCTGCTTCCAGTTCTGTCCCTGCACTGCTACAAACCCATAATGAGCCCTTGTTTATTACAAATCATGTCTTGACTCCTCTGCTGCCTTATGAGGCTCTCCAGAACCTAGCCCCACCCTCAGGAGTCAGCCTTCTAATCTCTGACACAAACACTCAGCTTGGGTCTGTCTGCACTCATGGGCCCTCAAGTTATCCATGCTCAGGTTAGCTTTTGAGACTTTTCATTGTTGATTTTTTTCTACCTAAATCCTACTGTCAGTCACGTCCCAGCTCAAGTCCAATATCGTACTCAGATCCCAAGAGGCCTGTTCCACATTTCTAAACCTGGCAGCGTAGGTCTCTATCAGCCTTTAAAGGCCTCTCTGTTCCCACTCACCCCTCGCCATCCCCATCCTAATGTAGTTATATAATACATAACCATTATATAATATAACCATTATAAATAAATGGTTAACACAGGGATGCTAATGGAAGTCTGGAGGTTCAGTCCACCTAGAGGTACCTTGAAAGAAAGGCCTGATGATCTACTTCTGAAAAATCAGCCAATGAAAACTGTGGTGCAGTGAATTACTTAATACGACCCTTCTAGCCATAGTCTTTGTGACTCCCACATAACGATTGAATAAACTCAAAAAAACCAAACTCACTGCCGTCGAGTCAGATCCAACTCATAGCAACCCCTCCTTGGGTTTCCGAGGCAGTATCACTACGGAAGTAGATTGCCCAACCTTCCTTCCGAGGAGTGGCTGGTGGGTTTGAA
>NW_006921608.1:9560100-9562024 GCF_000298275.1 Orycteropus afer afer | reverse complement strand
GTCGCTATGAGTTGGGGGCCGACTCGATGGCACATAACAACAACAAACAATGACTTCAGCAGAAAGTATCCTCAGGTCTTTGTGGGTTGCCTTCCTTAACTTCCCCATTTTTTAATCTGCTTTACGCAGCTACTCGAAGGGCTCTGGTAGTGCAGTGGCTAAGGCATTTGGCTGCTACGTAAAAGGTCAGCAGATCAAACTCACCAGCTGCTGGGCAGGGAAAAGACGAGGCAGTCTACTTCTGTACAGGTTTATATCCTGGAAACCCTGTGGGGCAGTTTACTCTGACCTGTAGGCTTGCTGTGAGTTGGAATTGCCTCAATGGCAGTGGGTTGTTTTTGTTTTTTAATTCATAGACCTTAAACTTCCACAGCTAGGGCTATCATTGGGAGCTTGTCATCTCCCAGAACTATTCTATATTAGAGATCTAAAACCCCAACATTCCTCCCCATGACCACAACCTACTTTTTTCCCAGCTGCCTCATGTCTCCTCCTCTACCTGGCCTTGAGGTATAATCACTCAATCTTACAGTTTTTTCATTTTCCCCCAGTAGCCTCTACCCCCTTAAGCTTTACCAGAGTGTGAACATGTAACTGTTGTTGTGTCCCACCGAGTCGATTCTGACTCATAGCAACCCTATGGGACAGAGTAGAACTGACCCATATGGTGTCCTAGGCTGTAATCTTTATGGGAGCAGATCATCAGCTCTTTTCTCCTGGCGAGCAGCTTGTATATTTCAGCTGCCAACCATTTGATTAGCAGCCAAGTGCTTAACTACTGCACCACCAGGGCTCCTTATTGTGCCACCAGGGCTCCTTAAAGGTGAACTATGAAGCTAAAAGATAAACTATTTTGTTCCACTGATAGGATTATGGTTTTAGTATACCAAAACATAACACCGTGATTAGAACATACGTCATGGAGCCACCTGCCCTGGATTTGATTCCTGGTGCTTCCATTTACTAGCTTTGTGACCCTAGGTGAGTTACTTAGTCTCTTTGTGTTCCTCACCTGTAAAAGGGGTCTGTGTGATATCTGCTTTATTTGCAGTTGTTATGAGGAATAAATGAGTTCATGCATATGAAGTACTGAGAACAGTGCCTTGGCACATGGTAAGTACCCAACGACTATTCATTCTTACTCTATGCTGCACTGAAATGATGATGACCTAAAGCCTTAGGCAGAGAGTATTCTGGGAATCTGGCCAATCAAATGAGTGCCAGAGAGCTGGAGCCTAGTTATTTCACTGAACAGGAAGGAAAACAGAAAGACTTTCCTTGGTTTTTAGTTGTTTAATCAAGAGTAGAACAAATGGTCAATCACAAAAGGACAAAGAGTGTATGACCTCATTTATATAAAAAGACAAGAAAAGGCAAATGTATAGAGAACAGTTCATTAGCAGAAACCAGAGGCAGGAGGGAGGGGAAGAGGGGGCTTAATCGTGATGGAAATATCCTGTTGATTAGAGGTGGGGTTGCACAGCCAATTATTGTAATTGCTGTCAATAAGTTGTACACTTGTAAAAAGCTGAATTGGCAAAAGTTGTGTAATAGATGAATTTACAACAATGACAAAAAAAGAAAAAGAATAGCTGCTGAGGCTGCTTTTGTACACCCAAAAACCAAATAGGGTTTGGTTTCTTGGTTTGGAAGTTTAGGGTCATGGTTTCATGGAACATCCCAGCTAATTGGCCTAATAACATGTTTAGTACTTCTGTCCTACCTCCTAGTTCAAGTGCCTGGGGTCTTCAAGTTTGCAAGCGGCCATCCAACACAAAACAGTTGGTTTCTATATGCCTGGAACACCAGAGGAAGAGGGAAGAGTCAGGAATAGGAGCTGGAATGTGTGGCTAATTGCCTCCATGAACTGCCTCCTTTGCATGAGATCAGAGGAACTGGATGGCACCAAGCTACCATTAGTGAA
>NW_006921608.1:9557942-9559228 GCF_000298275.1 Orycteropus afer afer | reverse complement strand
TTTTACTCTCTCTAAAAAAAACTCCAGGGTATAGAGTCCACTAAAGGAAACTAAACAACTCTTTTCAGAATGTGAGTTTTTGTAGCCAGGCCCTAGCAGCCTATTTCTCTCACTGTGTGTGTGTGTGTGTGTGTGTGTAAGAGAGAGTAATTGACATGGTAGTTTTACACTAGTTCTGGATTTGAAAAAATAGATTTTCATCCATGTTTGGAAACTCCATTCTAAAAACTCCCCCCTTGTTGATTCCTCATATGGTCATGTGCCACATATCTGTTCAGGCAACGTCCAACTGCATATACGTCCATGGTCCCATAAGGTTATAACAGAGTTCAGAAATCTCTATTGGAGGACAAGATATAGCAAATGCAACAGCTTCCTGCATGCACACATGTGTCTCTTGTATACAAAGTGATTGATCTTCCAGGCATATAATGGTAGAGTACATTCATAACCTATAATACATATGTCTTGATAGTCTTAACAGATGCCAGTGTTACTGGCTTACGTATGTACTACACTGTGCTCTCTATCTAAAAAGTTAACTGCTCTGACTCACAGGCAACAGCATCCAGTCTCATGTATCATGTGTCTCTTGAGTGTTGTAGTGTACTCTCTGTTTAATTTTCTTTTGAAAATGTTACCGTGAAATGCATCATGATTCCCAAATACAGCAAAACCAGTACTAGTGATAGCAGCACCAACAGGCAAAGGAGAGGTATTGATTTGGAAATGAAACAAAAGTTATTAAACAACATGAAGGTGGAAAATCAGTGAATGCCATTGTTTACGACTTAGACATGTCACACTCAACCATCATGATGATGTTCAAAAATAAAGAAAATATTCTCCAAGCTGTTGAAGGATTGGCTCCATTGAAAGCTACAAGGCCAAGGAAAATGTGAAAGGGACCTTTATAAGATATGGAGAAATTGCTAATGACTTCGATTGAGGACCAAACACAATAGTGAATTATAGAGCTTGTTTGAGATGCTTAAAGAAAAAACAGTAATAGTCTATGATTTGGTGTTTGCACAACGTACTAATCACGTAAGGTCCTATTTCACAGAACATATTGTAGATGTTAAGCTACAATGAAGATGTTTTGAAGATGTTGATATCACTGTACATAATAGCACATTAAAGGCTCTGAGAAGTCCTATAGCAAAGAAGCCTAACCAGGTTTAATGCAAATTGGTTTAATGCAGCAGTTCTCGTATGAGCCCTCATTTAAGTTCTCAAGGAGCCCTTATTTCATAGAGTACCCAATGAGTTCTCAACCAGAGGCA
>NW_006921608.1:9554316-9556952 GCF_000298275.1 Orycteropus afer afer | reverse complement strand
GTTGTTAATGAATCTTCCTCCAATCCTGATGCCATGTTCTTCTTCCTATAGTCCAGCTTCTTGGATTATTTGCTCAGCATACAGATTGAATAAGTATGGTGAAAGGATACAAGGCTGATGCATACCTTTTGTGATTTTAAACCATGCAGTATTCCCTTTCGGTTAGCAGCCAAGTGCATAACTACTGTGCCTTCAGAGCTCTACTGTAGCTATACATTGGGATAATTTGCATTAAATATTTCCAGTATTGGTTTTAGAAGAAACCAGATCTTAATCAGTCATATGTTTATTACTTTAAAAAAAGGAAAATGTAGACATTTTCCCCAGCCCTTAAAATATTTTATGTTCTTGTTGCACATATAATGCATATACATTATGGAAAATTTGGAAAATACAAATAAACAAAAAGAAGATAAGTATCACCCATAATCTCATCACAAATAGAAACTATCACCCCCATCACCCCTATAATATCCTCATACCCCTTTGCAATCAAATCCTCCCTCTACCTCCTCTCCCAGGCAACTACTGCTCTGCTATCTTCAGTATAGATCGGTTTGCATTTTCTAGAATTTCATTCAATAAAATTAGAGTATGTGATCATTAAGGTTGTATGCCAAGTTGGCTGGGCCATGATTCTCAGTGGTTTGGTAGTTACAGTCATTCCCCATGATGAGATCTGATATAATGTAATCACTTCCATGATGAGATCTACTATAAGCAGCCAATCGATTGAAAGGGAGTTTCCTTGAGGGTGTGGCCTGCTTTCAATATATATGGCCTTCTGGGAAAGCTCTGGGGCTTTTTGCTGGATCTGGATCATCATCTGACCTCTGGTTCTTTGCAGTTAACCAGCAGCCTATCATATTACGTGCTGATTTTGGGACTGTTGCCTTCTCAGCCTTTGAGCTTGCAGCCTGCCATTTTATCTGCTGATCTTGGATTTCTCAGAGCTCTGGTGGCCTAATGGATAAGGCACCTGGCTACTATCCAGAAGGCCAGTGGCTCAAACTATGAGTCAGGAGCAACCTCCAGCCTGATGTTTGACTCAAGGACTTGAGACCTGGCCAACCTCTGCAACTGCATGAGCCATATCCTTGAGATAAATCCCTATCTATAAGCTTCACTGGTTTTACTTCTCTAGAGAACCCAACCTAAGACACTTTACATATATATTTTTTTTTTTTAATTTTTTTATTCTGATCTGGGTAAAAGTTAACAGGGCAAATTCATGCACATTTTGTTTTCTGATATTCATTCCAATCCTTACAATGTAATAGTACTCTTCTCTCTTCTTCCCTGTGTTTACCATTCCCTAAGTCCTTCTTTCCTATCCCTCCCTCCCTTCTAAGCTCTATTCCTGGGCAAATGCTGCCCTTTTGATCTCAGAGGATTGATTGTTCTAAGGAGTATATACTTCCCTGGTGTTATTGTTTCCCTCATGGGCCTGTCATTTGGCTGAAAGCTGAGCCACAAGGATGAGTTCGGTTCCAGGCCTGAAGGGTGTCTAAGGGCCGTAGTCTTAGTTCCCCAGTCTATCAGACCAGTAAGCCTGGTCTTTTTCATTATTTTGAATTTTGTCTCACATATTTCTCCCACTTTATCCAGGACTTCCTATTGTGATCCCTTTTTGAGCAGCTGCAGTGATAGCCAGGCCCATCTAGTTCTTCTGTTCTAACCCATACTCTTTTGTGTCTGTCTTCTTTCATATAACATAATGTTTTCGACATTCATTCGTGTTCTCATATGTATCAGTAATTTGTTCCTCTTTGTCTCTGGGTAATCTTTCCTTAGGAGCTCTGGTGGCGTAGTGCCTAAGACAATTGATTGCTAACCAGAAGGCTGGAGGTTCAAACCCACCAGCCACTCCTCAGAAGGAAGGTTGGGCAATCTACTTCCGTAGTGATACAACCTCGAAAACCCAAGGAGGGGTCGCTATGAGTCGGGTCCGACTTGATGGCATATAACAACAACAACCACAAATGTGGTTTTATTTGCATTTCTCTGATGATTAATGGGAGCTCTGGTAGCGTAGTGCCTAAGACAATTGACTGCTAACCAGAAGGCTGGGGGTTCAAATTCACCAGCCACTCCTCAGAAGAAAGATTGGGCAATCTACTTCCATAGTGATACCACCTTGGAAGCCCAAGGAGGGGTTACTATGAGTCAAATTGACTCCACAGCAGTGAGGTTTTTTGTTTTTTTTTTTAATGATTAATGACTTTGATCATCTTTTCAAGGGCTTATTGGCCATAGAATCACTTTTAATGTTAAATTATCTGTATTTTCTATGCATATAGAGTATTTCTTTAAAAAAAGTTATTTAGTAAGCTAACAGATAACTATAATTCAAAATTTACTCTCACTATATATGTGTGTGTATGTGTGTATTATAAAATACAAATATAAAGAAAGGCATATATAAGCTCTGTGTTATACACACATGCACAAAGAGAAACTGTAAGGCCCATGAGATTAAGGACTTTGTCTGGCATGTATCAGTTTTTCCACAGAACCTGGTATAGGCTTTGGCCCACAATAAGTTTTCAATGTATTTTTAATTAAATGAACGGCAGAGACAGAAAGAATGCTTTATCTTCCTGATTACTACCAGCATTATTTTTCTAAAATGCAGA
>NW_006921608.1:9539918-9553831 GCF_000298275.1 Orycteropus afer afer | reverse complement strand
TGGTTCAAACTCACTAGCTACTCTGCAGGAGAAAGATGCTTCCAGAAAGATTTATAGCCTTGGAAACCCAATGGGGGAGTTCTACTCTGTACATAGGGTCCTATGAGTTGAATCAACTTGATGGCAATGGGATTGATTTTGGGGTTGGCACCCTGTACTTCAGCCAACTATAGTTTTTGCCCCCTTGGAGCAAACATATAATTTCATCTCTCTCTCTCTTTTTTTTTTTTGCTTATGGTTTACCCCCTACTGGATTTGTATCTTCTCTATTTCCAGCCTCTCTCTACAAAAATTAAATACATATAGAATGTCTTAGTTATCTAGTGCTGCTATAACAGAAATGCAAGTGCATGACTTTAACAAACAGAAATTTAGGAGGCTAGAAGTCTGAATTCAGAGCACCAACTTGAAGGAAGGCTTTCTCTCTGTGTCTGCTCTGGTGGAAGGTCCTTGTCTCTTAAACTTTTGTTTCCTGGTTCCTTGGAGATCACCATGTGTCTTGGCATCAGTTTTACCCCATCTCTCTGCTCACTTGTTTAATTTCTTCTCATATATCAAAAGAGATTGACTCGAGATACACTGTAGACTACAACACTAAACAATAATGTAGAATCTGTGAAGCATTGCATAACATGGATGAACCTGGAGGACGTTATGCTGAATGAGATAAATCAATCCCAGAAGGACAAATAATTTATTAGTTCACTACTGTAAGAAGTCAAGGAAAGATATGTATATGGAAGGAAACTTTCTTTGTTGGTTACCAGGAATGGGTGGAGAGGGAAGGGAACACTGCTAGATAGGCAGAGACAAGTACTGATTTGGGTGAAGGGAAGGACAAACCACAATAAAAAATTTTAAAAAGGTGCACCCTAGACTAATCCTTCCTCATTAGCATAAGAGACAGCCCATTCTCAAATGTGATTATTACAATGGGCATAGAAGTTAGGATTCACAACACATGTTTTTGGAGACACAATTCAACCCATAACACGAGGCATTTCTCAAACATGGTGGCATTGAGGTAGAAGACAGAGAGGTGCATGGGAGGTACAGATAACAAAGATGAACCCTTTTGCATGTACAGTACTGCATTGTCGGTGATGGCAAGCATTGATCTACAGGTGGATAGATGGGTGGACAGGCTGAATGATCAGTATGTCTAGGCAGAGGGGAATGTGCCCATTACCATGTATAGGGTTGGCAGACAATATTCCTACAAGCATGTTTGTATGTGCTGAATGTCTGGGTGTATAGTAGAGCTGGCAAGGGACAAGGTTGTGGTGACTTCTTGGCCACAGCCAGCTACCCTGAGAGAGTGAGTAGTTGGACCTGTGGGCTCCGAATCATGGTCACAGGGGACACCAAGCTCAACTGGCATAACATAGTCCATAAAAACATTGTTCTACATCCTACTCTGGTGAGTAGTGACTGAGGTCTTAAAAGCTTACAAACAGCTATCTAGATGTACTGATGGTCTCTCCTCATCCACAGCAAAGAAGAATGAAGAAAAACAAAGACACATGGAAACAATTAGTACAAGGAACTAGTAGACCATGTGATCCTCAGCCTACATGACAGAAGAGTTAGATGGTGCCCAGCTGCCACTGTCAACCACTTAGAGGGGCACTGGTGCAGGAGATCCTGGATAGAGTGGGATAACAATGTGGAACAAAATTCAAAATCATGAAAAAAAGACCAGGTTTGCTAGTCTGATAGAGCCTGGTGAGACCCCTGAGACTATGGCCCCTAGTTACCCTTCAGGTCTAGAACTGAACTCACTCCTGGGGCTTCCAGCCAAACAATAGACAGTCATATGAGGTGATCGTTTACATTAGGTAGATACACTCCTTAGAGTGATCAATCGTGGGAGAACAGAAGGGCAGTGTTTGCACAGGGAGATAGCTGGGGGCAGGGTCGGGAGCATGGGCGGGAAGGACACAGGGAAGAGCTAACTGTGGGGAGGAGGTGGGAATAGAGCTGTTGCATTGTGGGAAATCGCAGTCAATGTCATGAGACAAAGTGTACGTGAACTATATGGAAAATGAATTTGCTCTGTAAACTTTCATCCAAATCACAATAAAAATTTAAAAAAAAAAAAAAGAAGGTGCACCCTAGACTAATCCTTCCTCATTAGCATAAAAGACAGCTCATTCCCAAGTGTGATTATTACCATGGGCATAGAAGTTAGGATTTACAAGACATGTTTTTGGAGACACAATTCAACCCATAACACAAGGCATTTCTCAGATTGCACTTACTCAGTGAAACCTTTCTGATTCTTCCAGTGGACTTAATCCGGTTTTGATTCTTTCATATAACTTTGTTACTCCTTTCTAAGACACTTCTCATACACTGCACTGCAGTTATTTGTGGTTACATGCTTCTATCTCCAGGGCTGAACACAATATTTATTAAATTTCGATCGGCTTTTTTTTTTTTTAAACCCATAAAATTTTTGTCTTAAATTTCATAACTGAAATACCTCATAAAATCAGTCTAAGCACACCCTCTATAAATAGTTCCTCTCTTTATGTGATAACAGCCTGACAATTTAGCACCCTTGCCATGCACAGCTCCCTGGAAAATAAAACTGTAAAGATAATTTGACTTCTAGGCATGGGTGGTGGTGATGGTGGTGGTAGGGAAGTGTATAGCCAATGGGCTTGGACCAAGGGTGGAAACATACCTGACCCAGGAAGAGCCAATTACTTGTTCAGAAATAATGTGTGTGGCCCAAGTTCTCTCAGAAGAGCCAGACTAGTCAATTCTGCCCTGAAGAATTTCAATCTGTGGTGCTCATTGGTTCTGGGTGCTAGACCTTGGTGGTCGTGATGTAGATCCAGGTTGAGTAGCCATGTTGTGCCTCCACACAGGGTGAATGGGCTGAGGCAGGCAGGCAAAATGGGGGAGAGGAGGAGCTGGTTTTGAAGCAGAGATGAGAGACACGGAAGGATGAGCCACCCTATTCCTGAGGGTTGCCCACTTCTTGAGTCCAATCTGAATGAAGCCCAGTAACACTTTGTTTTCTGTCCTTGGGTTATGTGAGTTCCTGTGTGCTTTCAGTTTCAGCACCCCTTTTTGCTTCAGTGGACTACTGTTTCTTCCAATCATATGCATCCTGACTGTAATACTTTCAAATTATTTTGTTGAATCAACTCTGGCCTGTAACATGTCCAGTCATCTGGACTTACATCTCTTCTTCGATCCTCTTTTACTAGCTAATTATGAGTTTGGGCAAATCTTTGTCCACTCTGTTTCTCAGTTTCTTTAATAAAAAGGTAATAATTTCATATGAAGTTTTACCATTTACCAAACCCTTGCATATATTACCTCACATGAATTTTTAAAAATTGCTTGGAATGAAGGCTAAGAATTTTATTCACATTTTATAAACAAAGGCAATTCCCAAGATCTCACAATTCAATACTAATGAAACTGGGACTTGAACACCACATTCTGATTCCTGTCTATTCAGATGCTCATCAACTGCACCCCAGACAGATTATGTCCAAACACACACATACACATATATATAATATTGCAAAGAATGATAAATATTTGCAGGTTGATTGAATGAATTAACCAATATGCAGATGAATGAATAAACTCTAAGATTCCTTTCTTGATAATGTTTGGGCAAAAGTTTACAGGTCATCAGAGACAAAAAATAAAAAATAAATAAAAACAGCAAAAATAAATAAATCAGTAGCCAGCAAGTCAATTCAGACTCATGGTGACCCTGTGAGTTTCTGAGTAGACCTGTGTCCATAGGGTTTTCAAGGCTTCAACCCTTCAGAAGTAGATTGACTGGTCTGTCTTCTGAAGTGCCTCTGACTGAGCTTGAACTACCAGCCTTTTGGTTAGTAGCCAGCCACTTAACCATTTGCACCACTCAGGGACTCCTCAAAGATAGCAGTGACTTCATATTATATTTTTGTGAGTTCTGTGTCAAAATATATTGATACCGAGTTTGGTGATGGTGTAACCAAGTAGACTGAAAATCTGTAGTTGTGATAAAATGCCCTATTTCCATAAATATACATAATACACCTGCCTGAGAAAGGTGTTCCATGAAGGATTGCAGTTACTATTTGGAGGTTCAATTTCATGGCTTTGGGCTCATGACCTTACCTTGCCCCATAAGCAATACCTGATACTTCCCCACTTTAAAGTTTGCTAGCTCAGGTCACAAAGAACTTTCAGGGCTAGGTGGGTATGAATCAGTCCAGTTGCCTGGAACTCTTCCCAGTGTCCCCAAGGCCACTCACAGCCTGACCAGGTCCTGAAGCTGGCAGCTTTCCTCCTCTTCTTCTTCCCCACCAAGGCTGCCCCAAGGTTCTGATTCTGCTCAGAGCACTCGGCTCCCTCAGGACCTGGAGGGTGGCTGGTCTTTGCTCTACCATGCTGAGTCACCAGTCTTTTCTCCAGCAGCAGCTGCTGCCAGACCACGTGGCTTCTTTCTCAATTCACCCCAAAAGAGAAGAACGTGTTATGCAAACTAGGTGCCGGCACAAGAACACAGCCCTCTTCCTCCCTCTTACTGAAAACCACAGTGGGGGCTCCTTATGTAATTTACAGTTAGTCCAACACAGCAAGCTGTAATTGTGCCTATATGAAAAAGAGATTGAACAAGAAACCTGCTTTGGGGTCAGTTCACTGCTGAAAGTGTTGACTCTCAGCTTGACCTATTCAACGAGCTTCCTTCAGAGGATCTGAGAGGGAGGGGTGGTGGAAGAGATCATAACCTTAAGCTCTTTTATTGTAACGAAGATCTCTACCATTATAATGATAGATGCTAATATTAGTCACACTGAAGGCTTTACAATATGTCATATTGTTGTTATCTGCCTTTGAGTCACCCCCAACTCATGGCCACCCCATGCACAATGGAACTAAATGCTACCTGGTCCTACACCATCCCCCCCAATCAGTTATGGATTGAACTTCTGTGATCCATAGGAATGGCACTGGCTGAGTTTTGGAAGTAGATCACCAGGCCTTTCCTCCTAGTCCTTCTTAGTCTGGAAACCCCACTAAAACCCTGTTCTGCATCATAGCAACAGGCAGGCCTCTGCCGACAGATAGGTGGTGGCTGCGTATGAGGTGCACTGATGAAGTCGAACCTGGTCCTCCCACATGAAAAGCAAGAATTCTACCACTGAACCACCAGTGGCCCTCCTATATGGCACACCTTGTGTTAAATCCATTATGTACGTTGGGTATATAAAATAATCATAGTCCACCTTTGTTGTTGTTGTTGTTGTTATGTGCCGTCGAGTCGGCCCCGACTCATAGCGACCCCTCCTTGGGTTTCCGAGGCAGTATCACTACGGAAGTAGGATTGCCCAACCTTCCTTCCGAGGAGTGGCTGGTGGGTTTGAACCGCCAGCCATCTGGTTAGCAGGCAAGTGTCTTAGCCACTATGCTACCAGAGTCCACCTTTAACATAGTGCTTATCACAAAGCAAGTGATCAGTAAATTATAGGAATTATTATTATTATCTTATTTATCCTTAAAACTACCCCAAAAACTTTGCTCTTTGTCAGTCATTCCTGCAGAAACGTTTATTGAGCATGTGCTATGTACTGAGCATGATTTTACACCCTGGGGACACAAGGAATGGGCTCACGCTCAGTCAGATTAGGTTCCAGTCTTGCCTTAGCCACCCTCTTGTTGAGTGACCTTGGACATACTTCTTAAGATTTCTGAGTCTAAATTTATTTAACTGTTAAATCAGGCAATGATGTCTATGTCATAGAGTTGTTAATAGCATTGGAAACACATGCTTAGAGGAGCACATTGCTCACAGAAAAGGAAATTAAAAAAAAAAAAAGGGGGGGGGGCTTGTTAACTGCCATCAAGTTGGCTCCTGAAGTGACCCCATCCGTGCACAATGGAAGGTCCTACACCAGCCTCATGATCAGTTGCAGATTGGACCACTGTGATCCATAGGGTTTTGGCCTACCTGAACTGTCTTAGTATCATTTAACATAGAATTTTTATGTTCAATCTTGAAAAAGAATACGAAGGGAGAAGACTTTTCAGTAATAGAACCTAAGATTTGAATCATAGTCTTTCTGCGGCACCAAAGCAGAAATGATGGCCTTAGTTGGCCACTGTGATTCAGTGTTTGAAACCAGGAGTTCTTTAAGAACTATCTAGATTCCACATATCTCCTGGACAGAGGAAGCATGGCTACCCACAGAGGAGAGATTAAAATAAAAAATAAAATTTTTGAGGAATCTAACTCTAATCCTTGTGTGTTTCTCTGCCATTACAACTCTTCATACACTGGGCATGACCTCAAGTTAAATCCAACATCCCTGTTAGTTCCATGATGTTCCTAATGAGTAAATAAGAAATGTGAAGCCGAAGAGCTAAATGAACTTTAAAAAGCTTCCTGAAAAGTAACTGCTCTTTGTTGATTTCCACCCAGAGATGACATTTAGGAAAGTTGAGCAGATTTAGTTTGCAAGGATAAAAGCATCATTCCTCCCCTCACCCGTATCTTGTACTCTTTCCATATCGTAAACTCTGTGAACTTTAAACCTCTGTGAAGACTATAATGTCTTCAGATCTGAATGTTTTGCAGTCCCAACTAAAAAGCTAAAATCAAAATTGGTTTTGGAGAAAGGAGTTAACTTTCTGACTTCTTTGTACTCACTCGTCAGAGAATTTTGAATCCTTGTTTATTTTCTTAACGTCTCTTGGTTGTGTTTTCTTTCTTATTTTGGTTTCATACATGATATGTTACATCTGTGTGTTTATTTTCTGGATTTATTCCCTAGAATTTTAAGAGACAGAGCAGTGTTTCTCAATTTTTATTTTATTCCAACCCACATTTAGAAATATGGTTTACATTTTAACCTAAATACACATCTATTTAAGGAGCTCTGGTGGCATAATATGAACTCTGGTGGCGTAGTGCCTAAGGCATTTGACTGCTAATCAGAAGGCTGGCAGTTCAAACCCACCAGTCACTCCTCGGAAGGCAGACTGGGCAATCTACTTCCGTAGAGATACTGCCTCAGAAACCCAAGGAGGGGTCACTATGGGTTGGGACAAACTTGACAGCAGTGAGTTTGGTTTTTGGTTTGGTGGCATAATAATTCAGCCCTATCTGCTAACAGAAACTCAGTGATTCAAACCTACCAGAGTCTCTTTGGGGAGAAAAGACATGGTGACCTGCTCCTGTAAAGAGTACAGCCAAGAGAACCCTATGGAGCAGTTCTACTCTGTCACACAGGGTCCCCTGAGTAGAAAATAGACTCAAAGGCATTTAACAACAAGGAAGTTGTAGGATAAATCCTTGTGTGTTTCTCTGCCCATCCCAATAAACAGGTGAACCCAATTGTTCTGGTTCCCTAGTGCTGCTCTGACAGAAATACACCACAAATGGAATGGCCTTAACAAACAAGAGTTTATTCCTACAATTTGGAGGCTTTAAGTCCAAGTTCAAGTGCCAGGCTCTAGGAGGTGGGGTCCAGCTCTGCCTTCTGCTCCCAGCCCACTGGAGCTAGAGGCGTTTCTGCAGACAGCTGCTGGCTGCTGAGGCTGAGAAGCCCCAAGGTTGACAAGTAAAAAGGCACAGTCCTGATGTTACCAAAGCACATGGCAGGCCATTAATTTAAGTCCATTGGAAGTCCCAAGGTTGGCAGAGCATAGCAGGCTGTTGAGCAACGACATGGCTACATGTAGGGTCCAAGCATGCCAAAGGCTAGAGACCATTCCCAAAGTTCCTTCTTATATACGAGAAGCAGACCACATACTCAAAGCAATTACTCAGCTGCTTGTGGTAGATCCCACCTTGGAGTTGATTGCCAGTCTCATCATGGGGAATAACGACCACCAGCTGCCCAACCACTCAACCAGGCCTAGCCAAGTGACTTACAAACATAACCACACCAATTGACATGAATTTCGGAGGTAGCTGAGAGAAAGAAAAATAAGTTTGGTTTTAGTGGGTCTGCATTCAGATTGATTGAATGACTAATAATAACAATAATGTCTAAGTTATTGTTTAGTGAAAGTTTATAGTTTGCCAGGCCAGTGCTTAAAGCATTTAGATGAATTGTCTCTAATCATCAACCTTGAAAGGCTAGGTTTTTCCTTTTATAGATGAAGAAATTACATCTTAGATTCATATATGCATTCACACAAAAAAATTTTAATGAGTGATTACTCAGTGATAAACACTGAGTTAGACACTGGGGTAGAAATCAGAATTATGTATAGTCCTCACCCTTAGTAAATGTATGACCTGGTAGGGAATCCAGCAGATCAACAATTACAATCCTAGAGTAAACCCAAGGGCATAAGAAAGTACAGAAGAGTGGTTTGCAAGGGAGGTGAGCATAGAAGCCTCAGGTCTTTTCTTAACCGCAGTTGCCCTGCAGTCTCTCTGCCTCACCCCTTTTACCCCTGTCCTCTTGCCACATGAACAAACCCAGAGCAATTACTCCACATCCCCACAAGTACTTTTCAGCACTCAGTTTTTTTCAAACTAGCAAATGCAAATGCCTAGGGATCATGTGCTTTGTCACAGGAATCTCCCTGAGAGACAATGTACTGAAAGTAGGAGGACCATGTCGTTTATTGCCCCACCCAAGACACCTCTGAGAGTGACAGTGGCCTCTTAAGTGATTATTCCAGGACAATTGGTATTAACAAGGTGTGGCCTCGTAACTTGGATAGATTTAGGCTAACTATACTGAGAAGCTCTGGTGGCGTAGTGCCTAAGGCATTTGACGGCTAACCAGAAGGGTGGCAGTTCAAACCCACTGGCCACTCCTCGGAAGGAAGGTTGGGCAATCTACTTCTGTAGTGATACCTCCTCGGCAACCCAAGGAGGGGTCACTATGAGTCAGGTCCGACTCGACATCACATAACAACAACAACAACATACTGAGGTAAGGCATGCTGTGATGATGAGAACCTTTATTCTTCAGCTGGAAGGCTGACTAGCAGGGAAGACATCTGGGGTAGTAGTTCCTCAGTGTCCCGTAAGCCCCTTCACTAAGAAGCCAGTTGGCTAACTTCAGGATCTATTTTCCCCGCCTGAACGAGGCTGCCTCACAGTGATGGTGAGGCTAGAGGGATGGTTGCTTTACCAATAATCACAGAAGCCCTTTGGGAACAGTTTCCAGTGTGAGGGTACCAGTCAGGGGAGTACCCAGAAAGAGCACCCCCAGTGATGACTGGAGTCCAGCAATCCCACTGATGGAGCTGGGACCCAATGCCATGTCATGCCTCACTGATGCACGGCTGGGCTGAAGAAAGAGCTCGTTGAATTACTCACAAAAAATGTGGTATCCCAAAGATTAAGCCTGAGAATGAGGGCGCCTGGAGCACAGTGCTTGGCAGGATACCAGGGCTGAAACGTACAGCAAAGTCCTCCCAGAATCAATTCTTGGAGTGGCCTTTATGTCACAAAGGGGCCACTTCAGAGACAGGTGGGAACTCAGGTTTGGTCTGATTGCTTGTGGGTTGGTGTTCAGCCGTGGCTCAGCTTTTCAGAAGAGGGAAAATCCAGACCTGCTTGACCTGAGGCACCTGCCCCAGGTCTTTATCAGGGTTTCATGCATCCTAGAATCTATCTGTGTGACTAGGGGTCAGATACCATGATGGACAAATATCTTGGGTCTAATCCTGGGATCATTACCTCCCACCTGGGTAAACAGGTTCTAAAGACCATCACCTTTTGATAAGACCTCCTGGCTGCTTGCACTGCCCTAAGCACTTTATGTCTCTTATCTCACTCTTCGCAGCAACCCTAAGTGGTATTATTATCCCCAGTTTACAGCAAGGAAACTGAGGCACCAAATTTTTGTTGGGTGCCTTCTAGTCGATTTTGACTCATAGCAATGGAGTAGAACTACTCCATAGGGTTTTCTTGTCTTTACAATAATCTTTACAGAAGCAAATTGCCAAGTCTTTCTTCCATAGAGTTGTCAAGTGGGTTGGATTGCCAACCTTTTGGTTAGCAGCTGAACACTTAACCGTTGCAGCACCAAGGCTCCTTAAGGCACAGGGTAGTTAGGACATTTGTCCCATGTCACTGAACCAGGTAGTGGTGGAGCCAGGATTTGAACCTAGCTGTTTGACTCTGGAAACTGAGCATTTGTCCACAGTCCTATGCTGCCTCCATTGTATGACTTGTAAGATGGGCGTAAATGCAGTTCCTCCTCCCCAGGTGTTGTGATATTCAAGTGGGATGGTTCTTTTACGGCATGGACACAATGCCTGCATGCAAAACAGTGTTCGTTACTGATAATGTGATTAGTTACTCCCTTTCTGTGGCCTGGCTACTCTTTCAGTTTCTTCTCTGCCATCTTCAGTTTTCTGATTGAACTTCACAAGACTTCACCTTCTTGGATTAGGATACAATATCTATTTGGCATGTGTGCAAGAGGGTGGGCAGGAAAGATCAAACATCCTATGGGGGAGTGAAAAGAAGGAGATGGAATCCTGTAAGAACTGAAGTTCAAGTTTGGTCCTCCATGCCTTTATTTAACTGTAAAATCAACTTCTTTTTTTTTTCCTTTAAATTGTGATTTGGATGAAAGTTTATAGAGCAAATTCATTTTCCATACAGCAGTTCTTACACTTTTTTTTTCATGACATTGATTGCAATCCCCATAATATAACAGCTCTCTTCCTACATCTTCCCTATGATTACCTTTTTCCTATGTCCTTCTTTCCTGTGCATTCCTGCCCTCTGAGCTATCTCCCTGTGCAAATACTTCCCTTCTCATTTCTCATGATTGATTGCCGTAAGGGGTGTACCTACCTGGTGTAAATGTTCAACTCATACACCTATCTATTGTTTGGCTGGAAGCCATGGGAGTGAGTTTAATTCCAGTCCTGAAGGGTGACTTTGTGTTGTTGTTGTTAGGTGCCATTGAGTTGTCTCTGACTCATAGCGACCCTATGTACAGCAGAACGAAACACTGCCCGGTCCTGTGCCGGATGTATGATCCCTGCTATACCCAAGCCCATTGTTGTAGCCTCTGTGTCAATCCAACTTGTTGAAGGCCTTCCCCTCTTTCATTGACTTTACACTTTGTTGTTGTTGTTATGTGCCGTCGAGTCGGACCCAACTCATAGCGACCCCTCCTTGGGTTTCCGAGGCGGTATCACTACGGAAGTCGATTGCTCCATCTTCCTTTCGAGGAGTGGCTGGTGGGTTTGAACCACCAGCCTTCTGGTTAGCAGTCAAGTGCCTTAGGCACTATGCTACCAGAGCTCCCAAGCATGATATCCTTCTCCAGGGAATGGCCTCTTACAACATGACCAAAGTAGGTGAGATGAAGTCTGGCCATTCTCGCTTCCAAGGAGCATTCTGGCTGCTCTTCTTCCAGGGCAGATTTGTTAGCTTTTTTAGCAGTCCATGGTATTTTCAGCATTCTTCACCAGCACCACAACTCAAAAGTATCAACTCTTCTTCAGTTTTCCTTATTCATTGTCCAGCTCTAACATGCATATGAGGTGACTGAAATACCACTGTTTGTGTCAGGTGCACCTTAGTCTTCAAGGAGACATCTTTGCTCTTCATCACTTGAAAGAGGTCTTTTGCGGCCGATTTGTCCAGTGCTTTACATTGTCTGATATCTTGACTGCTGCTTCCATTTGCATTGATTGTAGAACCAAGTAAAATGAAGTCTTTGACAACTTCAATCCTTGTTCTATTTACCATAATGCTGCTTATTGGGCCAGTTTTGAGGATTTTTTTTTTTCTTATATTGAGGTGTAATCCATACTGCAGACTGTAGTCTTCAATCTTCATCAGTAAGTGCTTCAAGTCATCCTCACTCTCAGCAAGGAAAGTATTGTCTGCATATCACAGGTTAGTAATGAGTCTTCCTCCAATCCTCATGCCATGTTCTTCTTCGTGTAGTCCAGCTTCTTGGATTATTTGCTCAGCATATAGGTTGAATAAGTATGGTGAAAGGATACAACCCTGATACACTCCTTTCTTGATTTTAAATCAATGCAGTGCCCTCTTGTTCTGTTCAAACGATAGCCTCCTGGTCTATGTGCAGGTTCCTCATGAGTACAATTAAGTGTTCTGGAGTTCCCATTCTTCTCAATTGTTATGATCCACACAATCAAATGCTTTTGCATAGTCAATAAAACACAAGTAAACATCTTTCTGGTAGTCTTTGCTTTGAGCCAAGATCTGAAGGCTGACTAGGGGCCATAAAATAAACTTCTTTATAGGAATAGCAGGAGTCCCTGGCTGGTACAAATGGTTAACATGCTCAGCTGCTAACCAAAAGGTTGGAAGTTTGAGTCCAGCCAGAGGCACCTCAGAAGAAAGGCCTGGTGAACTACCTCTGAAAAATCAGCCATTGATCACAGTTCTAGTCTGACATGCATGGAGTCACACCATGAGTCAGGGTTAACTTGATGGCAACTGGGTTTAAGCAATAACAACAAAAGTGAACCCTCCTGATTTTCTTTCCTTATTTGTGACTTACACACACACAGGAAAAAAAAAAAAAATCACTTTTATTCCCAAGGCTCCCATAGTTTAAAACAGGGTTTCAAACTGGTTTGAACCACTTTAGTCATGACCAATGAAGCAAAATTGGAACAGACCCAAATTTTTAAAATTTGGATGAAGTGGAACAATGGTTGGACTGGGAAATTACAGGTCAAAGCCCTGGAATGGGAGACTCAGAAGAGACGGAGTGAGCCCCTTCAGGAGCCTGAGGCAGGAGATTGGATTATTATCAGAACCATGGAGAGTGACACACAGAGTGGTACAGTTGGCTACCATTTTTGAGTGGGCCACCACTGTTTCTGACTCTGCTGTTCAAGAGATATGGCTGGTATGCAACATGCACACTGTCCTTGTTTTCTAAGAGGAGATTGAGTTTCTAGCTGAGTGTTGACCTGTAATTTTCCTGTTCCAGTTATCATTCTGCTTCACCAACACTTTATAAATTCAGGTCCATTCCCATTTTGCTTTGTTGGCCATAACAGAACTGGGATTAACAGGTTTGAAGCCCTAGTATAAAGGAAGCAAAGAGTTTTCCTTCTTGGGAAGGGGCAGATGTGTGTGTAGAGTGTGGTTTTACCATCCTGGTACCTCTCCTCCAGTCCCAAAGCTGAGGTAAGACTGGTCACTCAAAAAATGTCCCAGTGAAACTATTGTGCTTGTTCCTCTGTACACCAGTGGTATTCTTGAGTCTTCCCTGAAGTTGAGTTGCCTCACAGAAGCAGCCCAGCCCCTCCGTGAGGAGAAGTTCCCACTTGCCCACCTCATAAAGAAGGTGCTTAGGGGATTTCCAATTTAGGGACCTGTGGATGGGAAGGCTCTCAGATTCTTTTTTCTTTTCCCTTTTCAGCCCTATTGGGTTCAACTGTGCATTGCCTGGTCATTTGGAAGCCACAGGCCCACAGACCCTTTCTCACCCACTGCAGCGCAATTAATTACTTAATGTGGTCCTTCTAGCCATAGTCTTTGTAACTCCCATCAAATGACTGGGTAGGAGTATGCAAATGTGGTACTTCTGGCCCACAAAAAGGACTGGATAGCTTGTTAATAATGTAAATTAGGTGCATGGCATCCTTGTGGGTATGGAACCCTAACGAGAGGATTGGTCAGTTTTGACATCCTGCTAGGCTTAAAATGAGCCATCCCAGAGGTAGAAAGGGACCTGACTACCACCAAGAAGAAGAGATGGGAGCAGAGTGCATCTGGACCTGGGATCCCTGTGCTGAGAACCTTCTCAACTCAGGAGACAGAGAGAAAGCTGTAACACCCTGCTGCAATGGAAAGAGATGGCAAGAAGCAGTGACAGAGAAATGATGGCAGCAAAATCAGAAGACCAACAGGAAACTAGCGAGATAGCATAACAGGCTTCTGAATCCATGGAGCGAGAAAGCTGAGCTCCTTCGGGCAG
>NW_006921608.1:9527957-9539043 GCF_000298275.1 Orycteropus afer afer | reverse complement strand
AGCACAACAGAATCCTGATCCACAGAAGAGTGTCTCTTTTCCCAGCATGTCCATAAATATACTGGAAGCAGGCCACACCCCTAGGGAAACTCCCTTTCAACGGATTGGCTGCTAAAAACATATACATCTGATCCCATAATGGGAATAACCACATCACAACTGCTCAAACCACACGAATGAGCTCCAACTATCACAGGAGGCATATCTGACTTTCATTTCATAGGAATCAGCTTGGGCTGTTGATCTTGATCCTCCTCTTCCTTTGTGAAATTAGAGAAGGTCAGATACCTCCACCAGGCCATTTTTATACACAGTGTTTGAATCAGGCCTTTGAATCTGTCATTCCAATTCAACCTCCTGCTGAGAATTTGCATTTCCTCCCCAGATATACTGAATCCAAATCTGCATTTTCACAAGATACTCAGGTGATTCTTACAGATTTCCAGGCTTGTGGAGAGCTCCTGGGACACTGGAACCCTTCCTCACTACAGACCTTGAAGATTAAAGAACAATGAAAACAGTCTGTAAGCCAGCGGCTCAAGTCTTCTCTTGATACCCTGGACTGGTCCATTCAGTGTTAGCTCTTAGAGAAAATACCCCAGGGGATTTGAAGCTGTGTCACAGTTTGTATGTTCCGCCATATTGACTGCCATATTTGAACTCTGATATTGATGGAGGGCATTGGTGGTTCAGTGGTAGAATTCTCGCCTTCCATGTGGGAGACCTAATTCTGTTTTGGAGCTTAAATTCTGAAGCACTTGGTTTGCAGAAGGCTACAATGTACAGTGGGAGCCCTGTCTCCATTTTGAGTCTTGACATAAGTTCAAATGCCATTTGAGTTCTTTCTGATCATTAAACCAGCAATGTGGCTATGTATGGACAAGTCCAGGACAAACCTAGGGAGGGGCAATTTGCCCTCAGGAAGAGTGGGGTTGAAAAAAGAACAGAGAACTAGGGAAATTGCCTGGGTGTGTCCGTATCTAATTGAAATTAAGGCTGGGGTCTAGTAGCTGCCTTGTGGCTGTGACTTAGGCTGCGTGGTCATGAGTCACATCTGGAACATCATTAGCCAGGTGGTCAAGACCCAGAACCAATCCTGTAACCCTTTTTAATCTTCAACTATGTATGTATCCCAGTCATGGTCCTTCCCCTTGCCCTCTGTTTCTGTAGTCCCACCTATGACAGTGATGAATTGACCTGCTACGAGTCATGATTTTGTGATGATTACCTTTGTTTCCAATCATATATAATTAGCCCAATGGCCATGGGAATCACAGTGGTTCAATCTGCAATTGGTCACGGTGCTGGTGCAGAACCAGGCAGTGTGTCGTTCTCTCATGTGTGGCATTACCGTGAATCAGAGGCCAGCTTGACAACAACTAACAATAACAACACTGATGGATGAAGTTGATTTGCTTTCTTCCAAAAATGCCCACAGAGGAGAGGGAAAAGGAACTAGGAAAGATGGGAAGAAAGGAAAGATAGAAAGGGAAACCAATACTAAATAAACTCATCAAGAAATTTTTTAGGGAAGGTTGATCTAAGTGACAAAATCATAAGTTTTGTTTTTAGGAAACCGAAAAAACTAAACTCACTGCTGTCAAGTCAATTCCAACTCATACCAACCCCTCCTTGGGTTTCCAAGCCAGTATCTCTAGGAAGTAGATTACCCAATCTTCCTTCGGAGGAGTGGCTGGTGGGTTTGAACCTCCAGCCTGCTGGTTAGCAGTCAAATGCCTTAGGGACTACACCACCAGAGCTCCCTTTGGTTTTTAAAGCAGAAAATATCTCTCTGTATGTATAATATCTGCCCCACTTAGAAAGGAATTTCCCATTTTTATCGTTTCTCATTCTCCATTTCCATTAGACAGAAACTAAGACTTAGATTTCACGATCCAGAGTATGATAGTTTTTACCATCACATATCAACTTTGATGAAGCCAGGAGGATGGAACTCAACACTTCTTGGTGGGAAGAAACTTCTGGGACTTTTGGGCCCCAAATGTGACCACCCCAGGGAACTCCAGGGAGAATAGTCTGGTTTATCTGGAGCTAGTGGAGACTAGCTCATTCTAAAAAGCTTGCTCTCAGCAAAGAAAGCCCCGGGTGTGACTATGAGATAAATCTGAGCACATTTCACCCTTTTGTGTCCTTCATTTGATATTAACATAGTTAGACAAGAATGGAGGAGGTTGACCTCAAAGAGATAAAGACTATTCTCCTTGGGGCTAGAGGACCCAAGAACTCTGTTTCTGCCTGGAAGACAAGCAGAGCTCATTCCAGTCCTGTTAAAAGGTCATCAAATACCCTGCACTCCTTGTTGTAGTAACCGTTTTCTGTGAACTGGCTTCAGAGATAAACATTCTGCTTAATACTGGCCATGGACACCTTGTTATTTTTCTTTTCCAAGAGTGTCTATACCAGTCTGGTTTCCTAGGTGCCAAAAACAAATCTTAGTATGTTCTGCTTCAGTATCAACTATTTCCGGCCCTCACAAATAATCCTATTGGAACAAGGAGACTGGAAAGAGACTAACTTCCCCCTTAGTGTGAGTTGCATTAGAGTTCTTTCCCAAATCAGTAAGCTCTCCCATGCCAACAGCAGAGCCCAGCATCTGATCCCCTCTCCTGTGGATCCTCCTCACCCCTCACTCCCACCTCACATTACTTCCCTCAAACATCAAGAACTCGTTTCCTGAGGCAAATGGAACCTAACAATCTGCATGACTGGAATAGTGTGCCACATGCTGGCTTGTGATTTTAAACCTACCTGTGCACCACCCACAAGAGCTCTGGTGGTACAGTGGTTAAAGCATTCAGCTGCTAATCAAAAGGTCTGCCGCTCGAGCCCACCAGTTACTCCATAGGAGAAAGATGAGGCAGTCTGCTTACATGAAAGGAGGTTTGGTGGTGTAGTGCCTAAGGCATTTGACTGCTAACCAGAAGACTGGCAGTTCAAACCCACCAGCCACTCCTCAGAAGGAAGATTGTACAATCTACTTCCATAGTGATACTGCCTCGGAAACCCAAGTAGGGGTTGCTATGAGTTGGGACCGACTAGACGGCTTACGTAGAGATTTACAGCCTTGGAGAAACTATGAAGCACTTCTGCTCCTATAGGACAGCTATGAGTCGGAATTGACTCGTTGGAAATGGGTTTGGTTTGGTTTTGGTGCATCACCCAGATTTCAACACATTAGTAATTATCCTACCCCCAAAACACCAGTGAGTGGGTGGAGGAAGGAAGTAGGGGTGGGGATTCAGAAGAGCAGCTGCAGGGCCCAGCCGGGTTATCCTGGGCTTGCTAATAATAGCTCCCAGCGTTGGGTACTCATTCTGCCAGGTGTGCTAAGCACTTACCCTTGATCTCATGTAATCCTCACAAGAACTCAGGAAAGTGCAGATGATTCTCATTTTGAGATGGCGGAATTTACCTAAACTCTTACAACCAGGAAGTGCTGAAAGCAAGTTTGCACCAGAGCTTTGAACCGGTTCATTCCAGTTAGACTCCTTGCTAAGAATTTGCATTTCTACCCCAGATATACTGAATCAGAATCTACATTTTAACAAGATGCTGGGGATCACTAAGAATCTCTAAGAATCAGCAGTGGGTCAAACCGGAATAAACCAGTCTGAAGTCCTGGTCTGTGTGATAGGAAGGGCAACTACTTCCATTAAGCACCACCACCAAGGCCCGACACCAAGCTATCTTCTCCCTCAGCCACACAGCCAAGCAAGAGCTTGCTGGATCTGGGTCACCCCTCCCATCTGTCTCTTCTTGATAATTACATTTCTCTTCCACTGCTGTGTGTTTAGTGGCTGATGAGTCCAGACAATGACATACATTTTTTTAAAAAAGATCATAGTTATATTTTGAGTGCTTACTACGGAGCTCTGGTGGCATAGTGCCTAAGGCATTTGACTGCTAACTGGAAGGCTGGCATTTCAAACTCACCAGCCACTCTTCAGAAGGAAGATTGGGGAATCTACTTCCATAGAGATACCACCTCAGAAACCCAAAGAGGGGTTGCTATGAGTCAGGATCAACTTGACGGCATTGAGTTTGGTTGGTTGGTTGGTTTTTTTACTACGTGCCAAAGGAACCTGGTGGTGTAATGGTTAAACTTTGGCTGCTAACCAGAAGGTTGGTGGTTCAAAGTCACCCAACAGCTGCAAGGGAGAAAGATATGACCATCTGCTTCCATAAAGATTACAAAAAACCCTGTGGGGAAGTTCTACTCTGTCAGAGGGGGTTGCTATGAGTTGGAATCGAGTCAACAGCCCCTCGTGACAACAACTATGTGCCAAGCAGTGTTCTAAGTACTATACACGTATTAACTCTATCCTTTTAATAGCATGAAGTGGGTGGTACTATTATCTCCATTTTGCAGATGATAAAACTGAGGCCAAGAAGGTGAAGCTACTTGCCACAGCTGATGTGCAACAGTACCAGCATAGGAATCCAGGCCACCAGACTCTGTCTGAGCTGCTCTGCCTTTGTGATTCCAGCCTGAATCAATATGCTCATTCATCTCTTCCTGCTGTGCCAGCCCAAGCCACGGTTGGATTGCTGCTGCCATACTGGCTTTGGCGGCAGCACTGAAATGGTGTCAGATTCTCAGGGGAGCATGATGCTATTTTAGGCGTTTAAGGAAAAACACATGGTGCTGTCGATGGCCTCCACAGGATGGCTTTTTGTGATTCATGCTCCTCTAAGACATTCTCTTCTCTTGCTTTGTATCTCAGCATTGTGACTCAGTTTCTAATATTATCAAATATTAGAGCTTGCCATCTTGGGTGGCGTCATGGCCTATGGGTAGAACATTCAGTCAGCCATCCAGAAAAGCACAGAGTAGAGGCCCTAGGAGGGGCAACGTTTGGGGTCACTCACTGTAATGTGCTGACTCCAGAGCTTAAGGTGAGCCTCGGAGGGAGCTAGGATAATAATAACCCATTAACCCATTGCTGTCAAGTTGATTTCAACTCATAGTAACCCTACAGGATAGAGTAGAACTGCCCCATAGAGTTGTTGTTGTTGTTGTTAATGTGCCATTGAGTCAGACCCGACTCATAGCGACCCCTCTTTGGGCTGCCGAGGCAGTATCACTACGGAAGTAGATTGGCCAACCTTGCTTCCAAGGAGTGGCTGGTGGGTTGCCAAGGCTGTAATACCTTTAACCACTGTGTCACCAGGGCTCCTTAGGATAATAATAGCTAATGATTATTAAGCCCTTAGGACAGACCAGCCCTGCTCCAAGCACATACCAGGAACTATCTCATTTAATCCTCACCTCTACCCTCTGATGTAGGTTCTATTATTATCCGTCTTTGGCAGATGAAAAAAATGAGGCGTAGAGAGGTGACATGATTCCCAAGGTCACAGGGCTAGTAAAGGAGGATCCAGGATTCAAACTCAGGCAGCTGGCTTTACAGACTGAGTAAGCTCAGGCATGGTGCTACAGCTGTTACCTGAGGCCATGTCCTTAAGCATGGTTCTGTTTTTGAGAGATGTGGACTTTCAGAGATTTTATTACCAGCTCCATTGTCAGCCTCAGGATGAGGCCCTCCATGCAAAATGAAAAGACAACCTGACCTGAAACAGTGGCCAGAATCCTGATTTGAGAACAGGGTTAGGAGGAAGCCTGTTGCGGCAGAATCTCACAAGATTGTCAACTCAGTAACTGATGTTTCTGACTGAACACTGGGAGAGAGAATCAGAGCAGGCTTTCTCAGTTGACAGTCACGGGGGAGAAGCAGGGGTGGTAGGAGAGAGGACCGAGGGAGAAAAGCCAGGGTCTTCTCCTTGACCCTCCGGTTCCAGCTCTCTTGATCCTTCCCCTCCCACGGTGGACCCTGCTGGGCCCTCGTTCTTGCCACCTGTTGCTGCTTGACCCACTTCTGAGGTGCGGACAGGAAGGAAGGAGGTTTCCCAGCTGGCAGCACAAGTTTCCTTGTAGCATTTGGAAGATAGGCTTCCAACTGGTTCAGTCTAGTTCAGCCCCCAGCTGAGAAATTGCATCTGTAGCCCAAATATACTGAATCAGAATCTACACTTTAACACGATCCCAGGGGAATTCTTATAGATGCCAGGCAATTTTTACGTATAAATCGTGGTCTAGATCTTGTTAAAATATAGCTTTTGATTCATATGTCTGGACGGTAAACTCAAATTCTCAGCTGGGGGTTGAACTGGAATGAACCGGTTCAAAGCCCTGTTTGAAAGACGGGGCATTGCCTGTCTGAAGGTAAGTATTTATAACATGACTACATGCTTTCTTAGATAAACTTTAAAAAGCTATGCAAAAAGAGTGCCATTACATTGTGGGGGTTGCAACCAATGTCACAAAACAAAGTGTGTATGAATTGTTGTATAGAAAACCAATTTGCTCTGTAAACTTTCACCCTAATCACAATAAATAATCATGATAAAATCTTTGCAAAAAATTTTATGGGGTTTCATCTTTCAGCAGTTTATAATTTCATTAGCATTTACCACAATCACCCTACAGAGAGGAATGCTATGTGAAAAACTCCCTTGGCTCTCTAAGCTGGAACCAAAACACCATTACTCCACTCCTTGGAGCGTCCCCAAAATGAATCTGTCCACACTTAGTTGCTTTTGGACTCTACCTGTTGCTACAGCATCACCATGCTAAGTTACTAAGGAATGTGACATGTCCTGACTTTCAAAGCTTTCACATTTACATAGTGCATAAACTCACTCTTGTGCTCCTTGGTAGAAGGCCACATCTGCTTTAAGCACTTAAGCATAGAAAAAAGCAAGCCAAGGATATCTTGAGTTTAAACTGCAATCATTATTTAGACAGGGAGAGGGCCAATTGTAGTGTTTAAACTTCATCGTTATTTAGACGGGGACAAAGCCAAGTTTATAGAATTCTGGAAGGCAAGCTTAACCTCAGGGTACCTTAGCAGTTGTTCTATATGACTGGGTATGAAAATTTAATTCAGAGCAAACTGTCCATTTCTGACCTGAGTTTCTCCTGCAGACTGGAAATATAAAGATGAGTAAGATGTAACTCTTGTTGTCATGAGGCCAAGAGTCTAATTAGTTGCAGAAATAATGCTAATAAAGTAAAATAGGGAGTCTCCGGATGGTGCAAAAATGGTTCAGGGGCTCAGCTGTGAACATACAATTTGGCTGTTCAAGTCCACCCAGAGAGGCTTTGGAAGGAAGGCCTGGCAAGCTACTTCCAAAAAACCAGCCACGGAAAACCCTTTTTACTCTGTCACACGTGGGGTCTCCATGAGTTGGAGTTAACGAGAAGACAACTGGAGAAGAAAAAAAATAAAGTAAGTATTAATAGACACATGTTAAGTGTTGTGTAGCTAGGGGTAGTTGGGCTCAGGGCTGACAGCCAAGAGGAGGGATTATGATGAATCCCAGAAGTTAGATGGCATTTGAGCCAAATCCAGAAGGAAAAACGGAATTTTCCAGAGTGATGAAACTCAAAAGGGGACTTCAGGTGGAAGGAACAGCATACGTAAAGCCATAAAGCATGACAGGAAGTGATGTTTGGGGAACCACACACATCTACAAACTGGCAGAGGAGAGGTGAGTGGGAAAGTGGCACGAGTCTAGAAGGACAAAGAAGGAATTTAGATCTTACTGTATCATTAGAGGATTTTAATCTGGAGAGACCTCATCAAGCTTTCATTTCAGAGCAGAAAATTAAAGTTTGGGGTGTGGGTTAGGATTCAAATACATGTATTGGGAGACACTATTCGGTCCATAACAGGGCCCCAAACAGAAAGCCCACCCAGTGCCAGCCTAGCCTTATCTCCTCAAGAGGCCCTCTAATGGCTCCATCCATCCCTGAAGTTACCTACTTCAGTGACCAAGGCACGTGTGTTAGCTGGCACCAAGCCACCCAGCCGAGCCACTCCAACTACCTGTCCCTATGGATGGACCCAAAGAAAACGGCTGACTGAACTGAGGAGTTCCTCATGAAGAATGAAGGCCCCTTTGGGTGTGGAGCAGTCACATGTGAGCATAACACTAGGGCCCCTCTCTCTTCACCCTCGCCTCAGTGATGCCTGCTCATGAGGATACAGATAGGTTTTGATTTCACATGGTTGGGGCTGAATTCTTTTTGGCAGGTGAAATGGATATGCCAGTAAAGAAGAAGGACTGGGTTTGGGAGGGGCTGAGAGATGAAATCACTTCTAGACATGTTGAGTTTATCTGTGTGTCTTCTCATTTTCTGATTGTAAATATAAACCCTGATTTTAATGGAGTTTCAAAGTTGTAAACTGCTGAATTGTCTCCAATCTATTCTATCCTCCATGATCAACTTTAAGCTTCTCCTAAATTTTCTTAACTAATTCTGGACTTTATACAGGATAGTTTTAAAAATATACCATATAATACTTGGAGGATGCAGCTTTGTACTCACCAAATATAATTATAATATTGTTTGGTACCAAACAAAGAAATTTAAATACCAGTGAGAAGTGGATTGCTGTATAGAGGTTGAACTTAGGACTACCAGAGGCTGTTATCATGTCATACACACAATTGGCACTCAGTAATTTTACTTTAACGATAATAATAGTTAACATTTATGAGTACTTACTATGGACCAGAGCCCTTCTAGTCATTTTGTATCCTTAACCCTGAAGAATGTATTAATCACCATCATCATCACTCACATTTTACAGGTGAGAAAACTGAGGCCCATAGAGGTTAAGAAACTTGCTTTTAACCGGTTTCTCTATTAGGATATTAGCTAAAATAACAATGACTTAAACAAGATAGTTGAATTCTCTCTCATGTAGCACTCTCATCATAAGCAGTCCAGGGTGGATAAGGCAGTGCCACTTGCTGGGGGTCCAGGCTCCTTTCTTGTTGCTCTGCTCTTTCTAGAAGGGTCTACCCTATTTGGCCAACAGAGTGAAGGGGAAGAGAGGAAATGGAGGGCACAGCCTGTCCCTTTGAAAGCATGACTTAGAAGCTGTACTTAGATTCTATTGGCCAAAATGTGGTCACATGTTGCTGCTGTTGTAGGTGCTGTCGAGTTGTCTCCAATTCATAGTGACCCTGTGCATGCCAGAATGAAACACTGCCCTGTCCTGTGGCAGCCTCATGATCCTTGCTATACCCGAGCCCATCATTGCAGCCATTGTGTCAGTCCATCTCATTGAGGGCCTTCCCCTTCTTCATTGACCCTCCACTTAACCAAGTGTGATATCCTTCTCCAGGGAATGGTCCCTTCTGACAACATGGCCAAAGTAGGTGAGACAAAGTCTGGCCATTGTTGCTTCCAAGGAACATTCTGGCTGCACTTCCTCCAGGACAGATTTGTTAGTCCTTTTAGCAGTCCATGGTACTCTTAGCATTCTTCTCCAACACCACAACTCAAAAGCATCAACTCTTCTTCAGTCTTCCTTATTCATTGTCCAGCTCTCACATACATATGAGACGATTGAAAATACTAAGCCTTGGGTTAGGTGCACCTTAGTCTTCAAGAAGACATCTTTGCTCTTCATCACTTGAAAGAGGTCCTTTGGAGCAGATTTGCCCAATGCAATACATCGTCTGATGTCTTGACTGCTGCTTCCATTGGTTTTGATTATAGAGCCAAGTAAAATGAAATCCTTGACAACTTTGATCTTTTCCCCATCTACTGTGAAGCAGTTTATTGGACCATTTGTGAGGATTTTTGTTTTCTTTATGTTGAGGTGTAATGCATACTGCAGTCTGTAGCCTTCAATCTTCATCAGTAAGTGCTTCAAGTCATCCTCACTTTCAGCAGCAAAGTTGTGTCATCTGTGTATCGCAGGTTGTTAATGAGTCTTCCTCCAATCCTGATGCCATGTTCTTCCATCATATAATCCAACTTCTCAGATTATTTGCTCAGCATACAAGTTGAGTAAGTATGGTGAAAGGATACAACCTTGACACACTCCCTTCTTGATTTTGAACCATGCAGTATCCTTTGTTCTGTTCAAATGACAGCCTACTGATCTATGTACTGGTTCCTCAGGAGTACAAACAAGTGTTCTAGAATTCCCATTCTTCTCAATGTTATCCACAATTTGTTAATGATCCACAAAATCAAATGCTTTTGCATAGTCAATAAAACATAAGAAGACATCTTTCTGGTATTCTTCTTTGCTTTTAGCTAAGATCCATCTGACATCAGCAATTATATCCCTTGTTCCACGTCCTCTTCTGAATCCAGCTTGCATTTCTGAAAATTCTGTCAATATACTGCTGCAACCGCTTTTAAATTATCTTCAGTAAGATTTTATTTACATGCGATATTAATGATATTATTTGACAATTTCCACATTCTGTGGGATCACCTTTCTTTGGAATGGGTACAAATATGGATCTCTTCCAGTTAATTGGCCAGGTAGCTGTCTTCCAAATCTCTTGGCATAACCGAGTGAGTGCCTCTAGCAGGGCATCTGTTCATTGAAACATCTCAATTGGTATTCCTCCAATTCCTAGAGCCTTGTTCTTCACAATTTCTTCAGTGCAGCTTCAACTTCTTCCTTCAATAACATTGGTTCTTGATCATATGCCACCTCCTGAAATGAATGAAGATCTACCATTTCTTTTTGGTACAGTGACTCTGTGTACTCCTTCCATCTTCTTTTGATGTATTCTGAATCCTTCAATATTTTGCCCATAGAATCTTTCAATATTGCAACTCAAGGCTGAAATTTTTTCCTCACTTCTTTCAGCTTGAGAAATGCTGAGCATGTTCTTCCCTTTTGGTTCTCTAACTCTAGGTGTTTGCACATTTAATTATAGTAATTGGCTTTGTCTGCTTGAGCTGCTCTTTGAAATCTTCTGTTCAGCTCTTTATCTTGTCACTTCTTCCATTTGCTTTAGCTACTCTCCACTCAAGGGCAAGGTTCAGAGTCTCTTCTGTCATCCATTTTGGTCTTTTCTTCCTTCCTTGTCTTTTTAATGACCTCTTGCTTTCTTTTTGAATGATGTTCTTGATCATCCCATAATTCCCCTGGTTTTTGGTCATTGGTGTTCAGTGCATCAAATCTATTCTTTAAATGGTCTCTAAACTCAGGAGGGATATTATCAAGGTCATATTTTGGCTCTC
>NW_006921608.1:9517500-9526572 GCF_000298275.1 Orycteropus afer afer | reverse complement strand
GGTCACATGGCCATACCTAATTGCAAAGGAGGCTAAGAAATGTAGTCTTTATTCTGTTACTCAACCCCCTTCACACACTAAAATTCAGGAAAGAAGGGGAGAATGGATACTGGGAAACAAATAGTGATTTCTGCCATAATCTGAGGTAGACCTGGGGTTCAAACGTAGCAGTTTGATTTTAGAGCCAGAACTTATAACAATTACAGTCATTATACTGTTGTGTAAGAATTAAATGAAGTCAGGAGTTCATAGGGTCTTCCCAATCCTTATAGTTCGATATATATTTTTTAACATTCTACTTTGCCTACATGCATATGCCTATACAACCAATATAATTTATAACTCTTCCTGTGGAAAAAATTTCAGATAGAGTTGCCCATTGTTGGAGAATCAGGTAATGTTTCCTGGCATCTTCTGTGTGTAGACTTTCAATATTTAGCTTTTTTCTCTTTTTTCTGTCCTTCTTTCCTTCCTCCTCTCTCTCTATCTTTTTAGGTGAGCTGCCAACTGCCTCACACTGTATGATGTTTGGTATGTGACACCATCATCAGTTTAATGATTTTCTCTGCTTTTAATGATTTGTACTTCAGGACAGATCCTGGAACAATCTTTGTGATGATGAATGCCACACAATTCCTCTTCAATTTATCATTCCCCGCATAGGAGATCATAACGTTGTCTGATTCAAAATGGCCAAAACCAGTCCAATTTCAGCTCACCAATGCCTAGGATATCAATCTTTATGTGTTCTATTTTCATTTCACAGTAGGATTGGACTTAGAAATAACTCCTCCATCTTCCATTAGCAAGTAGAACAAGCTAGGGTAACCGTGGGGGCAACACTTCATCTAAGAATACCTAGAAGGTATGAGAACATGTAGAATGAGGGTATATTAAGCTTGAATTTAAAATGAGGATATACCCACTGCCACCAAATCGATTCCACGTCACAGAGGCCCTCATTATGTTTCTGAGGTGATAAATCTTCATGGAAGTAGATTGCCTCATCTTTCTTCCACGGAGTGGCTGGTGGATTTGAACTGCCAACCTTCTGGTTAGCAGTCAAATGCCTTAGGCACTGTGGCACCACCACAGCTCCTTAAGTGAGGATATATTAAACGTGAATTTACCACGATTTGATGATTTTCATGAAAAGACAAATTATATCTCATTCATTCTCATGTGCTATATAGTTCAGGGTTCGTTTAGTAGGATATTATCAAAAGCGGGAAGCTTCACAATGACACGTGCATCTGCAACTGCTGTGGCCTCTTCTCTCCCCACTGTAAAAGCAATGAGAGATCACGATACTGGAGACGTTTTCTACCAAACCCATTCTAAGCAAGTATGAATTGCACTGGAGCCTTTCTGGGGTGGCTCTCAGCTGTGCAGAATGCCACAGCAATGAGGGAATTTGTTTGTTTCAGAGCAGGGAATGCCAATCTGGTGACAGACATTTTCTAAGGCATGTAGCTGGTGGCTGTTAAATCTGAGTTTCCTGAAATTCATAATAGTCCGTTAGCCACTGGACGTGAGCAGAGACTTAGTTCATAATCAGGCCTTCTTTTTCATAGTGTGTTCAACAATGCAAAGGGCTTTAAAATCATTATTTTATCTAATCTTAACAATAACCCTGAGAGATTGGCAGGGACTTTCTGGCAACATAAGAACATTCCAAACGTCATCATCAGAAGACAAAGAGATACCTCATCATTTAGAACCTGGTTACTCCTTAATAAGTAGAAAAAGCACATGTAAATTCCATTATTTTCAACAAATGTTAATTGAGCCCTTGCTACGGGCCAGCACTCCCATGAGAGATGTTAGGGAGCCATAAAGGAACAGTCCCTCCCGTCAAATAGTGATTGTAGCGAAGAGTCAGGAACTCTGCTATCTATGCTAAGATGCTCAGGGTGCCATACTGATCTCCCATGAGAATGTGGGGGAGGGGAGAGAGCCTTGCAGAGAGTTGCAGGGGCCATTTGTGCTGGGTCCTGAAAGGCAAGTAGGGTTCTGCCTGGCTGGGAAGTGAGAGGAGTACGTTCCAGGGAGCGGTAACAGCGTGTATGGGGGTACAGAGGCATGGACTGCGGGATTTGCTGAGAAGCTCTGGATGACTAGGGTTTGGGGGGCAGAAGGGAGGTAGTCTCTATTGGCAGGTGGTGAAGGGCCTTGTTTGCTGTGCTAAAGGCTTTGGATTTATCCTGCCAACCAGGAGGAAAGGGGAGAGTAGATCCAGTTGGGTGTGAGTCTAGACTCCGAGGGTTCCTGATTTGGGAATCACCACCTAAAGTGGGAGTAACATCACATTTACAGGTTAGTTTTGAAAGCTAATGGGCACTCAAATGTCAGTGCTTAGTACAGTGTCTGGCCCACAGGAAGTGTTGAATAACTAACTATCATCTGAGTGGAAGAAAGGTTAGGCAATCTACTTCTGTAGTTTCTGCCTTGGAAACCCAAGGAGGGGTCGCTATGAGTTGGGTCCGACTTGACGGCATATAACAATAACAACAACAACATCTGAGTAGGAGCTGTGGTTAAGGGACTCGACTACTGACCAAAAGTTCAGTTCCAGCCCACCAGCCACCCTGGGTCGGCTTCCTTAAAGATTTACAGCCCTGGGAACCCTATGTGGTAGCTCTACTCTGTCCTATAGAGTCACTATGAGTCCATGGCAGTGGGTGTGGTTTGGTTGGATCACCCAAATAATATTTCTTTAGCTGTTTTGAATGGATGACATCTCTCCCTATATGTAATATTCTGTGTATAATTTAATGGGGTACATAGATACCCTGAAAATGGATCCCAAGTACTCTGTTGTTAGGATGTAGACATCCATCTAAAGTTTTAAAACAGCAGAGTGTTAAATTCAGATATGGTTTTTTTAAGGGGGAAAATACTGGATACATACTGGAGAAGGAAACCATCTGTGGTTTTCAAATCTGGCTGCACATTATAATCATCTACAGAGCTTTTTAAAAATACCAGTGTTCCAGCCTCGCTCCCAGAAATTCTGATTTAATTGGTCTGGGGAGATTTTAAAAATCTTTCAGGTGATTCTAATGCGTAGCTAGCTTTGAGAACCACTGAGCTAGGCTGTTTTGTTTGTCCTATAGAAAGAGGATAATAACATATGAGTGGAAATGGAAAGGCGACAAGACTCCAGAACCATTTTGGAGATAGAATCAACATGACTGTAGTGAGAGAGCAGGGTGTGAGGTGATTGCATCAATCGAACAGAAAGGGACAAGTATTTGTGTTTGTTTATTGTTTATTGCATGTGTGTGTGTGTGTGGAGGAGGAGGAGGAATCGTCAAGAAGAAAATAGTTCATTCAACTGACATGTATTTAACATACATTATTTAACTGCAAACTATGGGTCTGGGCTTGGTTTTGGATATTTTGACATGCTTGTAGATTACAGAAATAGTCACATAGGCAGCTGACAATGCCAGTGCCATTTGGAACTCATCAGTTTATAACCAGGTAGTCATGGAAGGCTATGGATGAGATCACTCAGGGAGGGCAAGGGCAGAGATAAGAAGGCCAGTTCTGGAATTCAGAGGATCAAGGGCCTCTGGGTACTTAGGGTGAGAGGAGGACATCTGGGTGGGGCAGAAGTCACAAGAGAGATGGCAAGGGCCATGAGAGAAGGAAGCAAGAACTTCTAGAAGGAGGAGTGGCCATCATGTGAAATGCAACAGAGAGATGGCTTGAGGTGAGAACCAAGAGGAGCAGGCCCTTTGCTCAGTTATAAGGAGGTGGTCATTGCTTTGCAGACAGTGGTGGGGTTAGAAGCCAAATGCTAGTAGGTGCAGACAAGAAAGAAAGTGAGGAAGCACAAACATCAGTGTAGGAAGTTTGGGGTAAAAGCAATGAAATCAGTAGCTGCAGGGGAGGAAGGGTGGAGGAACTGAGTTTTATTTTAGGTTGGAGTGGCATTATTGTAGTCTGAGGGGAAGGAGCCAGGCTGGAGGAAGCCATCAAAAATACAGAAGAGGGAGGAGACGGTCGGTGGAGCCAAGACTCTGCTTCGGCAAGCGGCCCAGGCTCACAAACACTGGGTGAGGAATGGCTCTTGGATAGGAATAAGGATGCTTGTTTCTTTGCAGCAAAAGCGAAGAAGTTTCCAGAACTGTACAGGCCTTCTGTCTGAGAAGCCATCCAGGATCATTCATATCTATATTCTCCTTTTCCAAGCCTAAGTCCAAGCCTCAAAACACAATCTGTTTTTTCTTCTCAAATGCTTCCACCACTCCAGAACTTAAGACTCGCTGAGGAGTAAGATGTCATAGCTGAGGCTTCCACCACCTTCTTTACTGTCCCCAAAGAGAAACATGGGCCTCTTTCTGTTTTTCAGTTGATGGCTAAGCATAATGACTGAAGAATGCAGCTGAGGTAACAAAGGGTTATGGATTCTCACAAAGTCCTTCTGGCACTTTTGCAGGTTCCCTTTTTTCTTTCTAGAAGGATGCTCTCCTGGAGCTTTCATACTTCATTTGCTGCATTGCTGACCATTCCTTTTATTCTTCTTTAAAATAATATTTCATCGTGTTTTCAATCAAAGTCTGCTCAGCAAATTAGGCTCCCACTTGACAATTTCTACCCAAATATTCAGTGACAGTTACATTTTTCACAATGTGTCAGCATTCTCTTTAATTGCATTCTAATTGTTCTGTTTCTGGTACTCTAATTTCCCTGCCCCCTTTTCTTCTTCTCTTTGCATTAGAGTGATTGTTGACCTTTGATCTCATAAAACCAAAACCAAAGTCACTTGCTGTGGAGTCAGATCTGACTCACAGCGACCCCTCCTTGAGTTTCCAAGGCAGTATCACTACAGAAGTAGATTGCACAACCTTCTTTCTGAGGAGTGGCTGGTGGGTTTGAACTATCAGCGTTCTGGTTAGCAGTCAAATATCTTAGGCACTACGCCACCAGAGCTGGAGCACTGTACTCATGGGGAAAATCCTTTATTTTGTGTGTCAGTCTGTTATTTTGCTAAAAGGTGACCTCAGGGAATAGTTTCAGTTCAGGGTTTAAAGAGTATCTCAGGGTGATATCTCAGGGAGCTTTCTAGTCTCAACTGGTCCAGTAAGCCTGGACTTTTTAAGACTTTGCATTGCCTCCTTTTTGAAAGGAGATCTGATGGCGTAGTGCCTAAGGCATTTGACTGCTAACCAGAAGGATGGTGGTTCAAATCCACCAGTCACTCCTTGGAAGGAAGATTGGGCAATCTATTTCTGTAGTGATACTGCCTCAGAAACCCAAGAAGGGGTCGCTATGAAGCTTTCTCATCCTGGTGCTCATGATATTAAAGTCTTCTGGTTGTCCTACCATCTCCTCTTGACCCCTAGATGTTGTAGTGTCCCAGAGTTCCACTGCAGACTCCTTCTCTTCCTCAAGTGTACTCTTGCCCTAGATCATCTCATCCAGTCCCACCATTTTAAATTCCATCTCTATGCTGACGTCTCCCCAGTCCTGACCTCCTTCTCCAACAGCAGAACTCCCCACCAGATGACTGTCATTTCCACTTGGATGTCTCATGGAATTCTTAAACTTAACATGTCCAAATCAGAACTCTTGGTTTTCCACCCCACAGCCTCTACCTCTTTCAGTTTTCTATTCTCAAAATATATCAGTAATAATTCCCTCAGTTGCTAAACCAAAAACCCAAAGTGATTCTGATTCTTCTCTTTCCCTTGCTCCCTAAATGCAATCCACCAGTAAAGCTTTTCGACTCTAGATGCAAAGTATATCGACATCCGTCCACTTCTCCCATCTCTGGTATAATCCAATGCTACTCAAAGTGTAGTTTGCAGATGAGAAGTATTAGCATCACCTGGGAGCTTAAAAGTAAAGCAAAATCTTGGGATCTGCCCTATATCAAGAGACTCAGAAACTGGGGAAGGAGCCTGTTGTCGTTATTGTTGTTGTTATGTGCCATCGAGTCGGTCCTGCCTCATAGGGACCCCTCCTTGGGTTTCTGAGGCAGTATCACTATGGAAGTAGATTGTCCAACCTTCCTCCCGAGGAGTGGCTGGTGGGTGTGAACCGCCAACCTTCTGGTTAGCAGTCAAGTGCCTTAGGCACTATGCTACCAGAGCTCCTAGGGAAAGAGCCTGTTGTTGTTGTTGTGTGCCGTCGAGTCGGCCCTGACTCGTAGCGACCCCTCCTTGGGTTTCCGAGGCAGTATCACTACGGAAGTAGGATTGCCCAACCTTCCTTCCGAGGAGTGGCTGGTGGGTTTGACCCGCCAGCCTTCTGGTTAGCAGTCAAGTGCCTTAGGCACTATGCTACCAGGGCTCCCAGGGAAAGAGCCTAGTGATATGTATTTTAACAAGCCTCTAGGGGATTCTTATGCCCACTAAAATTTGAGAAGCCTGATGATCTGCTTCAGAAAGGTCACAGCCTTGAAAAGCCCATGAAACAGCATACATACATGGGGTTGCCATGAGTCAGAAATGCTTGATGGCAAAAAACAGCAACAACTTTGGTCCCAGCCTTGGGATCTCTGGCCTGAGCCACATCTATGAGCTCCAATTGGCCTCCCTATTTACTCTTTTGTCCCCCTACAATCTGTACTCCTAGCAGCCAGAGTGATTTTTTTTTTTTTTAATTGTGATTTGGTGAAAATCGACAGAGCAAATTCACTTTCCATACAGCAGTTCACATATACTTTGTCTCATGACATTGACTACAACTTACCCCAATGCAACAGCTCCCCTCCCACTTCCTCCCCATAATTATCCCTTCCCTGTGTCCATCCCTCCATACTCTCCTGCTCCCTGAGCTGTCTCCCTGTGCATTAACAGCCTTTCTTTCTCCCATGATTGCTTTCTCCAAGGAGTGTATCTACCTCATGTAAATGTTCAAGTCCTATGCCTGTCTTTTGTTTGGCTGGAAGCCACAGGTGTGGGTTCAATTCCAGACCTGAAGGGCATCTAGGGGCCATAGTCTCAGGGGTTCCACGAGGCTCTATCAGACCAGCAAACCTGGTGTCCCCCTCCTTTTTTTTCCAAATAATTTTGAGTTTTGTTCCACATTGTTCTCCCTCTCTATCCAAGATCTCCTACATAGATCCCCCTCTGAGTGGTTGACATTGGTAGCCGGGCACCATCTAGTTCTTCTCATCTCATAGTCATTAGGCTGTGGATCACATGGTGTACCAGTCGCCAGGACTAATTGTTTCCATGAATCTTTGTTTTTCTTCTTTTTTCTTTGTTCTGGACAAGGAGAGACCCATCATTGCATCTAGATGGCTACTTGCAAGCTTTTAAGATCCCAGTCGCTACTTGCTAAAGTAGGAGGTGGAACAATGTTTTATGTAGTATGTAGTTACGCCAATTGAGCTCAATGTCCCCTGTGACTACGGTCCTGAGTCCACTGGTTCAACTACTCCATCCCTCTGGGTAGCTAGCTGTTACTAAGAAGTGACTACAACCTTGTCCCTTGTCAGCTCTACTATATACCTGGGAATTCTTATATATCATACAAATACACTTATAGGACCATTGTCTGCCAACCCTATACATAGTCTTGAGTACACTCCCTGCCTCATAGACATACCTAATAGCTTAGCCCACCCACCCATCTATCCACCCGTATACCCATGTTTGCCGTCACTGACCACACAATACTGTATGTGTAAAAGGGTTCATCTTTGTTGTCTGTACCTCCCATGTACCCCTCTATGTCTTCCTCTTCCTCAGTGCTACCATGTCGATCACAGAGTGATTGTTTTTAAAAACATAAATTGGATTATGTGACCCCTGGTGTGAAACTTCCAATGGCTTCCCACTGGACAGAATATAATTCAGGTTCTCTCTCTTGGTCCACCTGTGGAAGGGAAAGGACAGTTTACCTGGAGCCCAATGGACAAGGGGCAGGCAGGTTCTGGCAAAAGCTGAAGTAGAAGGTTATGCTGAATGGATGGGCTGCTTCTTTACTTGTAGACTTGAAGATGCAATTGGGAAACAGCGGTTCATGAACCGGGACCTCTGGTAGCATAGTGCCTAAGGCACTTGACTGCTAACCAGAAGGCTGGGGGTTCAAACCCACCAGCCACTCCTTGGAAGGAAGATGGGGCACTCTACTTCCATAGTGATACTGCCTCGGAAACCCAAGGAGGGGTAGCTATGAGTCGGGTCTGACTCGACGGCACATAACAACAACAGTTTATGAACCACTCAAATGCCTACTAACTCTTCTCATGTGGCTACATTTCTGGGAGTTTCCTGATGGTATGATTCTCATCTCAGTGGGCCATGGATCCAGATTCTAATGTGGTCCCATACAGCATTTCTCAACTGGAAGCAAAAATGGGAGAGATTGTTAGCCGACTACTTTTTCTTCAATTTTGGAGAAGGGATCTGAGGACTGATGCCTGGGGACCTCTTTTTTTTTTTTTTTAAAATACTTTATTGAATTTTCGGTGAAAGTATACACAGTAAACCATGTTCCCGTTCAACAGTTTCTGCACATACTGCTCAGTGCCATTGGTGACATTCTTCACATTGTGTCAACATCCTCATTACTTCCCCTCTAGCTGTTCCACTTCCATCACTAGCTCACTGCTCCAAACCACCCCCAACTTCTCATCTTTGCTTCAGAGGAACTGTTGTCCATTTGGTCTCATACAGATAATTTTTTTAAAAAATAGTACAATTCTCAAGGATGAAATTATTTTTTGCACTAACTTGCTATTTAGTTAATAGGTGATTTCAGGGGATAGTTTCTGTTCAAGATTTAGAGTGTTTCAGGGCAATAGTCTTGGGGGTTCTTCTAATCTCAAAGGGTCCAGTAAGTCTGGATTCTCTGAGAATTTGAAGTTCTGTTCCATATTTTCCCCCTGTCCTGTCGGGATCTGTCTATTATGACCCTGATCAGAATGCTTGGTTGTGGTGGTGTTGTTGTTAAGTGCCGTCGAGTCGTTTCCGACTCTTAGCGACCCCATGCACAGCAGAACAAAACACTGCCCGATCCCACACCAGCCCCACAATCCCTGCTATACTTGAGCCCATCATCGCAGCCACCGTGTCAATCCATCTCGTTGAAGGCCTCCCCCTCTTTCGT
>NW_006921608.1:9516587-9517240 GCF_000298275.1 Orycteropus afer afer | reverse complement strand
GTTCCAGTTATTAATGGATGTTTGCATCTGTTTCTGCTCATTTTGAGTCATGCCACATCAGCCAATGGAGGTCCCAAAAGCTTACTCTATCTTCATCATTAAGGTCGTTCCTGCTCTGAGGAGTCAGCTCTTCCCCAGCAAAACTTTGAGTGCCTTCCAACCTGATGGGTTCACCTTCCAGCACTAAGTGGGACAAGGTTTCAGGGCTATTCATAAAGTTTTCCAGTGATACATCAGACAGTGTTTCACTGCTATTCATAAGGTTTTTACTGGCCCATTCTTTGAGAAGTGGATGGCCTCTTCCTTCTTCCAAGTCTGCTAAGCCCAGAAGTTCCACTGAAACCTCTCTACCATGTGTAACCCTGCTGACATTTTGCAACATGGTGGCATAGTGTCCAGCCTCACAGTGACACATAAACCACCACAGGATGGGAAAATGACAGACAAGTTTATCTCCTTTAGTTTTTCGTAATCCCTCTGCACCTGCCTACCTCAGGCCCCTGCCTTAATATAGAGCCACACCCAAGAAAAAAGTAGCCTCCAAGCCCTCAGTCGTGTGGTCACATGGCCATACCTAATTGCAAAGGAGGCTAAGAAATGTAGTCTTTATTCTGTTACTCAACCCCCTTCACACACTAAAATTCAGGAAAGAA
>NW_006921608.1:9505031-9513658 GCF_000298275.1 Orycteropus afer afer | reverse complement strand
TTGTTGTTGATTAGGTGAATTGTCCAGTTTTTAGGAGCATTGGCTTTGTTTTCAGAGAACTCTGAGATCAAGCTCTGTCTTTGCCACTTACTGCTCTGAGATATTGGACAAACTACTGAAACTCTCAAAACTCCAGTTTTCCCATTTGTAAAACTGGAATAATAACAGGACTTATAACACAGGGCTGTTGAGAAACTTAAGTGAGATGCCTGAGCAGTACCTGGTAAATGTTAAGCCATCCCATAAATATTATTCACATTAGTGTTTTATATGGAGAAAGAGAGGGAAGCATGGATAATACACTGAGAATTCAAAAAATAAAAGTACAGCCATACTCACAATAAGAAAAATGCAAGCTGGAACGACATTGAGATGTTATTCTTCACTTTTCAATAGGCAAAGTCTAGAAAGTCTGCTGACTTTCAAAAAAGGACAGCGATAACGATTGTACAATGTGTCAGGGAAGACAGACGGAAGCTGGTGGGAGGGTAAATTGGTACAACCTCCACAGAGAGACATCTGGCAATAGCTACCAACATTACAAATGAAATGAACATGTCTTTTGGCCCAGCTAATCTACTTCTAAGAATGTATGCTACAGATATTCTGGCACATGTGCAGAATAATGTATGTAAAGGATATGCACTACAACAGCATTTGAGTAGCAAAATGTTAGAAACAACAAGTAGAGGCCAGTTAAATTAACCACAGTATATCTATACAATGTAAAAAGCAAAATTATAAAGATCCTTTACGCACTGATATGAAACACTTTCCAAAACAAATTAAGTGGGGAAAAAAAAAAAAAAAAAAGCAAGGTACAGAACTGTATTGAATAGTTGTTGTGTGCCATTGAATCTATTCCAACTCAAAGCACCCCTATAGCATAGAACAGAACTGCCCTAGAGGGTTTCCAAGGCTGTAATCTTTAGGGGAAAAAGGAGCTCTGGTGGCATAGTGCCTAAGGAATTTGACTGTTAACCAGAAGGTTGATGATTCAAACCCACCAGCCCCTCAGGAGAAGTAAGACAAGACAATCTACTGCAAAGATTTACCACCTCAGACAACCTTTGGGGGTCGCTGTGAGTAGGAATCGACTCAGTGGCAGTAGGTTTAATCTTTACAGAAGCAGATTGCCACATCTTTCTTTTGCAGAGTGACTGATGGCTTGAACTGCCAACCTTTCAATTAACAGCTGAGCACTTTAACCACTGCACCACTGGGACTCTTTGTATGTGTTGTTGTTATGTGCCGTCAAGTCAGACCCGACTCATAGCGACCCCTCCTTGGGTATCCGAGGCAGTATCACTACAGATACAGCAAAAGGTGAGCAGCAGGAAACATGTGTATGTGTATGTATATATGTATGTTTTTGTTTTTAACAACCAGAACTTCTCTGAAAGGGAAGAGTGGAAGAGAAGTTTTTTTATTCATTCTTTTCTATATCCTGAATTTTGAACCATGTGACTACATTGTTGTCTGTTTAAAAAAATGAAGGTTCTGATTTTAAAAAAGTTTTTAGTACAAGTGTGTCTTACTTGTTAGGCAGTGTCTGGTCCTAGGAATGATGAAGCGTGAGTTTCTCTTAATGATGACTAATGTCAGAGGCTAAGGCAATGACAACAAAGTTACTGAAAACCCAGACATTCTTGGAACGCTCCACTTGATGGTGTAATAGTTGGGTTGCAAAGGAGATGGCAAAGGAGATAATACCCTGATTAGTATTAGTAATATCCTGATGAGTATTCATGGATCCTCACCAGCCTGCAGAGAATGCTCTGAATTTCGCCTAAGTTTTTTTGGGAAAAAAATGTTTTTTCTCTTTTTTCTAGCATTGAAATACATAGTGACACAAAGCTAATGTTCATGGTGGTGAAATAATTCATAAAATGATCGTGATAATGGTTGCACAACATAAGGAACTACCAATATCACTGAATTATACATGTAAAAATTGTTGAATTGGTCAATGTTTTGTTATGTTGATTTGTACCTGTGAAGATAGAGTGGGGCTGGGGGGAGGTCTGACCTCCTTCAGCTTAACAAGGGGGAAAGAGAATCAAGACCAACAGCCTAAGGCTGATTCCTATGAGGGGAGGTCAGGTATCCCTCCACTCTCTAATTGGATTTCTTACTAATTCAAACACCAGCCATCCCTCCCACGGCACTCTCTACTTCTCTACTGCGTTCAAGGAGTTGTTGCAATGGCCTCATAGAACTCACAGACCATACTTACAGTTATGGGGTTTATTAGGGAAGTAACAGGTTACAATTCGGGATCAGGAACGACTCAGCATACAGTTCTCTGGTCAGACAGCTTCTCAGCCATGCCCACAGGCAGGCCTCGCCCTGGCCCAGAGCCTCCTGGCCTCTTGACCCCTTGAGCTCCTTGGGCTGGACTGGCCCTTGTCCTGAAAGTGTTAGAAAGCTCTTTAGCTCTGCCAATAAGTGCCCGGGGGCATCCCACTCTGCCAGCAAACCTCCTGCCTGAAGGCATTCAGCTCTCTTGCTCCCTGGCTGTCTCCTGCTGGTCCGGTTCTGCTGCCTCTGCTATCACTGTTTCTCTGTGACTGCTTCTAGCCATCTCTGCTGTTACAGAGGTCTAGGAGGTTCTCAGCACAGAGGTCGCAGGTCCAAAGGACACACTCCACTCCTAGCTCGTCTTTCTTGGTGGTAGTGAGCTCCTTGCATCTGCCTCTAAAATGGCTCTTTTTTTTTTTTTTTTAATTTTGTTGTGATTTGGGTGAAAGTTTACAGAGCAAATTCATCTTCCATACAGCAGTTCCCATACACTTTGTCTCATGACATTGACTGCAATCTCCCGTGATGCAACAGCTCTTCTCCCACTTCTTCCCCATAGCCACCTCCTCCCTGTGTCCTTCCCTCCCATGCACTCTTGTGCCCCGAAGGATGGTTCATTTTAAGCCTAGCAGAATGGTAAAACAGACCAATCCCCTCCTTAGAGTTCCATACACTTTGGTGAGCCAGAAACATCGAATTTGCATAGTCCCACCCAGTCATTTGGCAGGAGTTACAAGATCATGGCAAGAAAGGCCATATAAAAGTGATCCATCTCACTGTGGTACACAATAAAAAATCAATACATAGTAAGCCTGTATTTGGAAGAACATCATGTTTTCAAGCAATATGGTTTTAACTGGTTTGTTTTTGCAAAGAAGTAAGAGGAAGAGAGAATATACATTTTCTGTGGATTTCTTCTGTACTCTTTGTAGCTGGTAGTTTTGTTAGAAAGCCTAAGCAGAGCTGAGAAGAAAATGAAGTCTGCATTCTGACAAGCGCTGCCCTGCCATTTTAAGAGTATCTGGATCACAGCCCCCTTCACTTCTGCCAAAGCTTTGTTGTTGCTGCTGTTGGAGCCCAGTTCTAACTTATGGCGACCCCAAGTGTGCAGAGTCGAATGCTCCAGAGCATTTTCAAGGCTGTGACCTTTCAGAAGCAGATCTCCAACCCTGTTTTCCAAGATGTCCCTAGATGGCTTTGAACTGCTCACCTTCCGGTTAGCAGGCCAGTGCTTAACCATTTGTGCCAACCAGAGATTCCTGTCAAAACTTAGATTCTTTTCTTGCTTCTGATTTTTTTCTAACTCCTTAACTCCCTGAAAGGAGCCCTGGTGGTGCAATGGCTAAGAGCTTGGCTGCTAACTGGAAAGTCAGTGGTTAGAATCCACCAGTGGCTCCATGGGACAAAAGACCTAGTGATCTGCCCCTGAAAAGATTACAGCCTAGAAGGCCCTATGGGTAGTTCTGTTCTGTCATCTAGAATTGACTTGACAGTATACAACAACAGCAACTCCTTTAAAGTCTAGTTGCCCTGTATGGTAGTTCAGTTTGTATGTCAACTTGGCTGGGCCTGGTTGAGTGGCTTGGCAGCTGGTTGTAGTATTCCCCATGATGTGACTGGTAATCAATTCCATGGTGGGATCTACTGTGAGCAGCTGAGTAGCTGTCTTCTGAGTGTGGCCTGCTTCCTATATATAAGGAGAAGCTCTAGGCATGGTCTGTAGCTTTTCACACGCTTGAATCCTGCATGTAGCTGAGTTGTTATTCAGCAGCTTGCCATGTTTCTGCCTATCTTGGGACTGTTAATAATAGACTTGAATCAATGACCTGCCGTGTGGTTTGGAAATATTGGGACTGTGACTTTTTACTTGCTGACCTTGGGTTTGTCAGCCTCCGCAGCCAGCAGCTGCCTGAGTGAAGAAAAGTCTCCAGCTTCAGTGGGCCAGGATCAAGAGGCAGAGCTGAAGCTCAAGGTTGAGGGGCTTTCACCCAGCCCCTAGAGCCTAGCACTCTGAACTTGGACTTCTAGTTTCCAAAACTATAAGAGAATAAATGCCTGTTTGTTAAATCTCTCAGTTTGTGGTGTTTTCTGTTAGGGCAGCATGAAGTAACCAATGACCTAAGACCCAAGGGATATAACATTAATTTATTTAGTTAATTGATTAATTCCATGAATATGTACTGAGTGGCTGACTGTGTATCTGATACTGTAACAAGGGCTAAAGGTTCAAAGCAGAATAAGAAATGATCATGGTCTGGGGGAAATAGAATTACAACACAGTGCTGTGAGAGCCAGGTGTTACATGGGCACCATGAAGGGACACCTCACCTAGCTTTGGTGGGAGAAATATGTTGGGAAAGATCCCTAGGAATGTGAGAGTTGAGCTGAATCTTTACAGGTAAGTGGAGGTTAATCAGGGGAAGGTAGTGGCTAGAGGAGGACCTGGAGGATGGGTGAGAGTAAGGAGAAGTAGAGGTTGGTAAAAAAGAGTAAGGGGGTGCTTTTTGAGGTGATGAGGATCATGTACTTTCAGCAAGAGCAAAGACTTGGATGTAAGGTAAAAACCCAGCCTTCGTTGTTTTTGTATGTGCCTGTGCCCATTCAGTTTAGGTATGGTGTGTGCAGCAGGAAGTGGCAGTGGGTGAGGGAATGGAGAGTTCCAGGAAGAAGGAAGTAACCAATAATGTCAAATGCAATCGAGGTCCAGCAGGGCTGAAAAGTACTGACAGGTAGTAGGTCACTGGTGACCTTTGCAAAGCAGTTTTTCAGGAGTGGTAGGACCTGAGCCAGGTTCTGGTACATTGGAGAATGGATGCAAGCACCTCTCAGATAATAAACCAAACCAAAGCAAACCAGTTGCTATTAAGTCAATTCCAATTCTTGGCAACACCATGTGCGTCAGAGCAGAACTGTGCTCCACGGGGTTTTCAAGGCTGTGAACTTTCAGAAGCAGGTCACCAGGCCTTTCTTCTGAGGCACCTCCAAAAGGAGAAACACCAACGTTTTGGTTAATACTCAAGTGCTTAACCATTGACACCACCCAGGGACTCCCACCAAACCAAAATATTCACTGCCATCGAGTCAATTCTGACTCATAGCTACCCTATAGGACAAAGTAGAACTCCCTCACAGGGTTTCCAAGGATGGAAATCTTTACAGAGGAGAGTGCCCCGATTCTCCCATGGAGCGACTCGTGGGTTGAACCGCCTACCTTTGGTTAGCAGCCAAATGCATTAACCACTGAGCCACCAGAGCTCCTCACAGACTCCTAATAGTTAACATTTGTGACCACCTTCTTATGACAGGGGTCTGAGTTCATGCATTTGATTCCTACAACGGCCTAAGGGACAGACATTTTTATTTAGCCTCACTTTACAGATGATGCAATTGAGGCACAGAGAGGTGAAGCAACTTGCCAAAGATCACACAGTTAGAAGTGTGATGAAACTGGGATATAAAATTTCCAGGATGTAAACTCGAGAATGAACACCAAGGAACTGGGATTTCAGAAATGAACCAGTTGCTAGAGTGTGACGCAAGGCTGAGTTTGTTATTTATTTTTTTAAGGCTATGGGAGATTGGAACATGTTTATAGACAGAAGGAAAGGAGCCTGGAGATGTGGAGAGAGTGGATGGCTGAGAGGGCAAGGTCCATGAAGATAAGGCTGAACAGTGTAAGGCAATAAGTATGTCATTGGTGACCTCTGAGACAGCAGCTTTAGGGAGCAGTGGGGGAGGAAGCCAAACAGAAGGGGAGTGAGGGAGTGAGGAGAGCGAGGCTTGACGGAGTCATGGTTAAGGGCTCAAGAGGTGGGAACGGCCATCTGTAGGGTGGAGACAGCCAGACAGCCGAAAGGGAGATAAGGCCGGGCATGACGGCAGACAAATCTATGTTTTGGAAAACAGAAAGTTCAGATTATAGGATAGGGCTTAGGGTGATTGCCTCTCTCAAGTAATACGTATGCAGTGAACTGAAAACAATACCTTAAACCAACTTCTGCTGGATCCCTGAGGGCAGGTTGACCTTTTCCTCAACTGTCTTTACCAGACAATTTTGTTGTGTGCCCTTGTGTTGATATTCACCTCATAGTGACCCTATGTGACAGAGCAGCACTGCCCAGAGGGTTCTTTAGGCTGTAATCTCTATGGGAGCACATCACCCGGCATTTCTCCTGCAGAGCTCCTGAGTAGGTTCAACAGCAGCCTTTCAGTTAGCAGGCCAAGCACTTAACCCGGCCACCACCAGGGCTCCTGGGTGGATGCATGCTTAACCCTAGTTAGTAAATTGCTCACAAGCTTTATTACTAGCAAAAGAAGTGCTGGCTTTGTGATCTATTAATTCTGCATTATGTTCTGATGAGGACGGACTCTTGTTGACCCTAATTGCTACCTTATAGCAGCACCTTGATTTGGGTGTTCAGCACTACCTAATGCATTAGTCCCTGAACCTTTGTACAGACAGATGGTGAGGAGGTGGGTGATTCAGTGACTTGTCTGAAGCTTGGCCAGGAGGCTTTACAACCAGAATTTAAACCCACATCTAGTAGACTCCAAAACCAGTAGCCTTGGCCACCTGGCAAACATGTCTGTAATGCAATACTTCAGTCAGATTTCTTTGTAAAGGGTGGTATAGGAAAAATTTTTAAATGAAGGACTTGTAGGGCTCTCTGAGAAAACAGGCAGGAAATATTTACTGTTTCATGCTGGTTTTGCCTAGAAATACATCAAAATAACTTATTTTAAAATTTTCAGAAATTGTTTTAGATAAAATTTAATTCTTCATTGCAGATAAATGATAAAAAGGAAAATAAGTATCCCCGTGATTATGAAGATGGTGCAGAGAAGGGAACACAACGTTTAGTTCTGATATGCATTGAGGTTGCCATGAGTCACAGCCAAACTCAATGGGAACAAACAACCAGTATCTCCCATGCTGTTACCACACAGAATTAGTTATCACACTTTGTTTTGTATCCTTCCAGAATTTCTGTATGCATTTACAGCGTGAATGTGTATATATGTGCATGTGGATATATTTCTTTACAAAAATAGCATCATATATATGCACACATTAAAATACAGTTTCAACACCATATTTTATTAAAATACTTTTATAATAGAATTTTCTGTGCCACAATGTTCTTGGGAAGATAAATGATCATAAATAAGAATACCTTACAATTTATTTAATAGATACTAGGAGGAAGTCTATTCACATTTATTTTGCTACTGGCATTTCAGTGGCCTAACTGTTCAATACAGATTGGTGTGTGGTATTGGATAGAGGTTAAGCATATAGGCTCTGAAGCCAAACTGCCTGGCCTTGAATCTCAGCTTTGCCACTTACTAGCTGTGTGACCTTGGACAAGTTGCTTATCCTCTCTGTGCCTCAGTTTCCTGACCTATATAAAGGGGAATACAGGTAGTTCCTGAGTTACGAACGAGATCAGTTCCTAAGTGTGTCTTTAAGTCTAAGTACTTCTTCAAGTTGAATTTGTAGGTTAAGTTGGAACAGTTGCATATGGTTCTCAGTTAGCCTTACATTAGTGCAAGAAAAGGCTCAAAGCCTTTACAATGATTTAAAAGCTGCACATGCAACAAGTGAAAGTGATAGCGATGAAGAATTTGTTATGATTAGGGGTTGGTTCAATTGTTTCAAAATGAGGGCAAATTTATATAACATTAAAGGACAAGTAGGAGATGTCTAGCAGTTCTGGTGGTGTAGTGCCGTAGGCATTTGACTGCTAACCAGAAGCCTGGTGCTTCAAACCCACTAGCTCCTCCTCGGAAGGAAGGTTGGTCAATCTAGTTCCGTAGCGATACCTCCTCGAAAACCCAAGAAGGGGTCACTATGAGTCGGATCCAACTCGATGGCAGTGAGTTTGTTTTTTTTTTGGTTGGTTTGGGAGTTATCTATAAGTCCTGCATTAGTAACCCCAGGCACTGCCTGTAATAGTCTCTTGGGTCAAATGATTAACACTATCCCCTGCTAACCGAAAGGTTGGAGGTGTAAGTCCACCCCAAGGCATCTTAGAGGAAAGACGTGGCAATCTACTTCCAAAACATCAGCCAGTCCTGCTAACACACATGGAGTTACTGTGAGTTGGAGTTGACTGGATGGCAACTGGGAAGAAAAAAACATAGCACATGTGAAATGCTCAGAACAGTCCCGGGCACCTAATAAAGTTCAATGTGTGTTTGTGTTTCAAAACACATTTATCTTTAAACATTCAAGTTGCGGAGTCATGTTATCCAAGAAAGCCCAAAGATTCAGTTTGACACAGCTGAGGCAGATAAAGGAGACATTTGTCCTGCTTGATTCCTGG
>NW_006921608.1:9490488-9500704 GCF_000298275.1 Orycteropus afer afer | reverse complement strand
CGTATGTCTCCTTTTTTTGGTATTTTCATGCAAATTCTTCTGCTAATTGGGGTTTAGTCCAATTCTGTATCCTTCCCTTCAAGGCTCAGGGGTCCACGATTATCTTCTGTGTCTGTGTTAATTGTTTTCCCTTTTCTTTGTTGAAGAGGGTCTGTGCAATCCTTCTGCCTAGTCAGCCATCTTTTCGGAGTCTGTATTCTTAAGACCTCCCCAAGTGAGGGGGTTGTAGGATCAACCAGTTAGGTTTATGAACCATGAGTCTAGCACACTGGACACAGTTTGACAGAAGTTCAATGGTGAGTGAGACTAATCAAAAATCAAACTCACTGCTATAGATTCCAACTCATAGTAATCCCTATTATAGGGTTTCTGAGACGGTAAATCTTTACAGAGGTAGATTGCCTCATCTTCCTTCCGCAGAGTGGCTGGGGGGTTTGAACCTCCAATCCTCTGGTTAGCAGTCAAATGCCTTAGGCACTACACCACCAGAGCTCCATGGTGAATGAAATTAGAAAGATTCAAAACAGTAACTTTGAGATAACCTGTTCAACACAGTGGCTCTTTGTAAGTAGCAAAGCAAAAGTGATGTGATATTTAAAAGTAAACTTTGTTAACTGAGAATCTGTTGAGATAAAAAGGCCAAAGCCATGAAAGACTGGGAGAAACCTGCAGAGAGAGTAGGTTTCTTTTTGAAGTGAATCAGTACTTTATGCAGGAAATTTTTCTTTTTGTTCAATTTGTTTTTGTGTGCCTTATTTTTAAAAGCATTCAGAAACACATTTTTTTTCCCTTTTGTATGTTAACAGCTAATGTTTACTGAGTACCGGCATTGTCCTAGCAGTTTTAAGGTTTTATTACATGTACACTTTAGGACAGACATATGAGGTATGTACAATTGTTTCCATTTTACCAATGAAAAAGTTAAAGTTTGGAGATGAAATAATTTGCACAAGGCACAATAATCACTCTCCCTTTCTTCTTTAGTAATCAAAAATACCAAACTAACAAGTTGCCATCAATTCTCTTAACTAAAAATGTGCCAATTTCATTTGGAGTGGCCATGAATCCAATTTAAAGACTACATTTCCCAGTGCCCTTTGCAGGTAGGTGGAGCCTAACTAGGAGGGTGACTAAGTTCTAGCCACCAAAAACCAAACTCACTGCTGTAGAGTCATCTCAACCCATAGTGACCCCTCCTTGGGTTTTTGAGTATCTCTATGGAAGTAGATTGCCCAATCTTCCTTCTGAGGAGTGGCTGGTAGGTTTGAACTGCCAGCCTTCTGGTTAGCAGTCAATACAAATGAAAGTCTTATGTGGGCCTCCTGGGGAGGTTCCTTAAAGACTGGTGACTCTGCCATCAAACCAAAATTACAAAACTCATTGCATTCAAGTCGATTCAATTCATAGCAACCCTCCTTGGGTTTCTGAGCAGTATATCTGTGAAAGCAGATTGCCCAGTCTTCCTTCTGAGAAGTGGCTGGTGGGTTTGAACCACCAGCCTTCTGGTTAGCAGTCAAATGCCTTAGGCACTATGCCACCAGAGCTCCCTGACTCTGCCATCAGGGTGTCCTCTTTGTCCTTCCCCCTTATTTTTTTCTGATGACTGAATTGCAGATGTGGTGACAGGAGCTTCAATAGCCATCTTGGACTTCTGTGGTGGATTGTGGGAGCTTCAGTCACCTATGGAACTATTATGCCAGCCTTGGGCTATCTCTGACTTCTTTTACTTGAAAGGTAAACAAATGTTTGTCTTGTTGAAGTTCCTATCAACAGACAAACCTGATTACAGAACATAATAATACATTATGCTTATACTAAGCTTTATAAAATATAACTATACCCACTCCTCTCTTATTGACATGGTTAGGTTCCAAAGGCCAGGTCATTATGTTAAAATTGGCATTATGATAAAATGAAGGATGACTACATCATTATCTAACTGCCATATTACATCATTATATAACTGCCAAGCCACTTAGAATCATGGCCCAGCCAAACTGACATAGAACATTAACCATCACAGCCGACATTACTTTTACTTCTCATCTCGACATTTGTAACTACCAGATGCATGTTGTCAATGCATAAAATAGTTAGATTTTTTACTATTGTTGTAAAATATGAAATGTCAGATAACAAGACAGTTGAAAAAGTGAGGAGTAGGTGTATATGCCAGACACTTTCTTAAGTGATTTCTATACATTAACTAATTTAATCCTACACCTATGATGTAGGTGCTGTTATCACTCTCATTTTGCAGATGAGAAAGTTGAAGCACAGAGAGGTTAAGTAACTTGTCTAAATTTACACAACTAAAAGTGTTAGAGACAGGAACATACATCTAATAAGAATCAGAAGTGGAAGTGGAACCCAGATCTGTCTGATACCCAAATCTATGCTAGTCACCTTTATGGTCTCTTACATACTCAGTATGAGTGTGGTGTGCTTTGTGGTTTTCCTTACCCTAACTTTAGCTTCTGCTTTAATTCACAAAATAGAGGGATGTGGTGCAGTGGATTGCTTAATATGGCTTTTCTAGCCATGGTCTTTGTGACTCCCACCAGATGACTGGTTGGAACTATGCAAATGCGAGGTATTTATGGTCCATCAAGGAGATTGGCTAGCTTGTATGGAACCCTTGTGTGGGATTGGTCAGTGTTTGCCATCTGTTAGGCTTAAAATGAGCCATGCAGAGGCAGAAGGGGGGAGCTCACTGCCATCAAGAGAGAAGAGCCAGGAGTGGAGTGTGTCCTTGGACCAGAGATCCCTGCACTGAGATGATGGCAGAGAGACAGTGGCAGCAGAGGCACAGCTAGAAGAGCAGGACAGAGGCCAGGCCCAAAGGCTGAGGGCCAAAGAGAAGCATGGCAGAGGGGAGGCTGTCCTGAGAAAGAATTGTATCCCGAGTGTTCCTGAACCTGAATTATAACCTATTGCTTCCCTAATAAACCCTCTGATAATGAATACTGTCTGTGAGTTCTGTGTGGCAATAGCAATGAATGATTGAATTCAGCAGAGAAGCAGAAGGAGCTCTGGTGATGCAGTGCGTAAGGCATTTGACTGCTACCCAGAAGGCTGGCAGTTCAAACCCACCAGCTACTCTGCAGAAGGAGATGGCACGATCTACTTTCATAAAGATTTACCACCTCAGAAACCCGATTGGGGTGCCTTGGGAGGAATGGTTGGTGTCAAATTTGGTGAAAAGGTTGGAGGGTGGCAGCATGTCTCACCTTTGTCTCATAGGAATCAGCCTTAGGCTGTTGATGTTGTTGTGGATCCTGAGCACAAGAGGGAAAATGTGGAACAGAATCCATGGAATTCTCATGAAATCCATACTTTCTGGAGGCATGGATGCTGGGTGAACCTTTGAAACCATTCCCCTAAGATAATCTTTAAAACTTAAACTAAAAATATCTCCTGAAGTCTTCTTAAAACCAAATAATAGCTTAAGTAGGAGCAAATGCTTCTGTTGAACATTGTGCTCCTTTAAGATCTATCTATATGGCATCAAATTGACAGCAGCAACTAGAAAGCTTAGCTAAAAACTTAAGGGAGAGTAAGTTTCTATTGGTGGGGGAAGAACAACTTGGACAAGGAAAATGAGAATGGCTGCACAACTCAAAGAACGTAACCCATGTCCCTGAATTGTACATGTAGAAACTGTCAAATTGGTGTATGCCTGCTGGGTGTATTCTCAACAACAGCAACAAAGATAAAACAAATTATTTAATAAAAAGAAAAAAAGGAAGAGGTTCCTTGAGAAGAGCAGGGAAGAGTCTTCTAAGCTGAGGGAACAGTGTTGCCTAGGGTTGGAATGAGCATGGCATGTTCAAGGGACAGACAGAAACCCCATGTGACAGGAACATGGACAATGGAGAGTGGATTAGATGAGGTCAGATAGTTAGGTGGGGTCAGATCCTGCTGGTCATGAAGGTTTGGGGATTTACTCTAAGTGAGAGGGGAAGCTATTGGAGGTTTTAAACAATGAGTGGACATTAGTCACTCTGGCTGCCTCATATTCAAAAGCCCTGCTGGTTCTGCGGAATCACAAACGTGGTGGGAAGGAGGGCCCCACTTCCCACCATGGAAGCCAATACTTAGAAGGGAGAGAGGAGGTATTTTCTCTCCCCTCCCCCTAGTCCCTGAGTGTGCGAACAGTAAGCTACTATTTGACTGTATGGACTGCTTGCCCAAAGGGTGGCGTCTAGGAAGACAGACATGGAGACCTGCACCTGAAAGGTCACAGCCTGGAAAATCCATGGAGCGGTTCTCCTCTGCACACACGACATTATCATGAGTCAGAATCAACTCAACAACAGCTAACAACCCCAGGCCACTAGAACAAAGACAATCACATGTTCCTATCAGGGACTTTGAATCATGAGGGAGTGCCTCAGAGACACAAAGTCAGTCAGAAATTATGAGAGTGGCACTGAGAGAGCTCAGGGCTAGGTGTGCAGGGGCAGCAGAGCCCCACATGTAGTGACCCATGTCCACTGGCACTGCCTATGTGTCCTGTGAGATGGTGTCAGGGGTAGCGTCCTACGCAAACCCTTCCAGGAGCTAACTGCACAAGCCTTGTTTGGTACCTGTCCCCAGGCCTGTTAACTCTCCGAGTTCCCCAGCCACCTTTCCTTAAATTTCTCTTCTCTTGAAGTTACCCAGGGCCTTTTTCTGTTGTTTGAAACGAAATGCCTCCTTTTTAGGGTGGTGAAACTATTCTGTATGAAATTGTAATGGGGGACACACATACATTTGTCAAAACCCATAGAACTGTAGAACCCTCATGTGAACTATTGACTTCAGTTAGTAATAACCAAACCAAACACACTGCCAAGTTGGACCCCTCCTTGGGTTTCTGAGGCAGTATCACTATGGAAGTAGATTGCCCAACCTTCCTTCCAAGGAGTGGCTGGTGGGTTTGAACAGCCAGCCTTCTGGTTAGTAGTCAAATGCCTTAGGCACTATGCCACCAGAGCTCCCTCAGTTAGTAATAGGGTATCAATACTGGTCTGTCAATTGTAACAAACATAAGATGTTAATAAGAGGAGAAACTGTGCTTAGTGGGGAGAGAAAATATATGGGAACCCTCTGTACTGTTTGCACAATTTTTCTGTAAACCTGGAACAGCTCTTTAAAAAACAAAACAAAAAAAAAAGTGTATTAAACAACAACAAAACCCAGTGCATTGACTAGTACAGCAAGGATGTGATACACTCTAATTCTCATTTTCAAAAGATAACTGATTCACATTTTTCCACATAACTGGAAAATGCATTGAAAGGATGATCAATCAGGGGCCACTCAGAAAGAGAAACTACACTAGGTACTTCAAACAGAGGTTATTATGGATTTAACTGAAAAAAGTTCCATTGATGTCCTAACTCCTATACTGGTAATGACCCTGCTTGGAAATAGAGGATGCTCTTTTGTTACGTTAATTAGACCTTACCGAGCAGGGTGGACCCTAAAGCTAATCATTTCCAAGTGAGGTCTTATAAAAGGGGAAACAGACCTAGAGAAATAAACACACAGGAGGAAGACATACACCATGTAATGACAGAGACAGATGCATCCACAAGCCCAGGGTTCCCAAGGATTTCCCACAATCACCAGAAACTAGGAGAGAAGCCTAGAAAGAATTAAGATGGCTCAGACCCTAATTTGGACTTTGAGCCTCCAAAACTGTGAGCATATAAATTTCTGTTCTTCAAAGTCACCCATTTGACCACAAATTGACAAATTATAACAGCACTAGGTAACTAAGACAGAGGTGTTTTCATGCAAAGAACTGGTTTCCCAGGCAGGAGAAGGCCAAAAGCAGAAAAAATAAAGATGTGGTAACCCAGAGATGAATAACTGCAAGAGGCAACTCTCACCTCCTCCATCTGGAAAACAAGCAGAAACAGGAGTGTCACCAGAGCCTGGGAGCTTGGAGCAGGGGCCCCTGGGGCTGCTTGCATCTCTGGAGGGAGGGGTTGCTGTGTGGCTGGTGCATCCACCAACGTGTGAGGCTCTGTGGGGGCTCAGACCTCCCAGGGGCACAGTGCAACAGGTGAAGAGGTATCCCAGGCCTCATGGCAGCTACTGGCAGCTGAGGGGGCTGGAGATGGTAGGAAGCACAGCAAGGATGAAGCTGGAAGTACTCAAAGAAGCTGAAGATGGAGCCAATTATCTGCTGCTACTGGAGCAACACTGAAAACGGGAAGTAAAAAGCAGGGAAGAACACTTTACTCCTTCCTCCCTCCTTCCCATATTCTTGTGCTGCCTCACATTGTAGCCCCTGACAGGAAGCCAGCTAACAGGGAGGCAGGAGATTTTGTTTGCATAACCCCAGCCCCAGCATTATAGAAGAGAGTCCAGAAGGGCATCTTGGAGACCATAGAGACACAATCTGCACAGAGAGCATCAGGTCCTGTAGGCAGGTATTGCAGGAACCCCAGAGAGAAGACGGGGCACAGACTAGGCAGATGGCAAGAAATAGATTCAAGATTAGAGAGAATTTATGAGAATTTTCTCTGAGAGCTTAGATATTAATTTAATAATATTAAGAATACAGCTGTTAGATACCAGAGCAGAGTCCCTAGGTAGCATAGACAGTTAAGAGCTTGGCTACTAACTGAAAGGTTGGTGGTTTGAATCCACCAAGAGGCACTTTGGAAGAAAGACCTCATGATCTACTTTCAAAAGGTCCCTGCCATTGAAAACCCTGTGGACATGGTTCTAATGTGACACACATGGTGTCATCATGAGTTGGAAATGACTCTACGGCAACTAGTTTGTGTTTTTTTTTATACTTCTTGTTGTTGTTAGATGCCGTGGAGTCAGCTCTCACTCATAGTAACCCTACGTACAACAGAACAAACACTGCCCAGTCCTGTGCCAGCCTCACAATCTTTGCTATACCTCAGCCCATCATTGCAGCCACTGTGTCTATCCATCTCATTGAGGGCCTTCCCCTTTTACACTGACCTCCACTTAACCAAGCATGAGATCCTTCTCTAGGGAACGGTCCCTTCTGACAGCATGATCAAAGTAGGTGAGATGAAGTCTGGCCATTCTCGTTTCCAAGGAACATTCCAACCATACTTCTTCCAGGACAGATTTGTTAGTTCTTCTGGCAGTCCATGGTACATTTAGTATTCTTCGCCAACACCAGAACTCAAAAGCCTGAAAGCACCATGGTTTGGGTTAGCCATGCTGGATATCCAATACTATACCTTCCTAATGGTTGACAGGGTTATGTATCCAACAAAGGAAGGAGAAGCACCAGAAACTCAAAGAGGGGGAAGCTGTTAGCACTCCTAGACCTGATGAGGCAGGGGAGGGAATTGCCTCCAAGGAAGAGAGCCAAGGACAGGAGTCCCTGAACACAGCCACTGCCAAACATTGACCAGGAAAGGAGAGAGCTGGGGAGTGAGTGAATTAGAACTCTGCCTGCCTTTCTCCTCCATTCTTCTACTGTACCTCCCAACCGGAAGCCAGAGGGCAAAGGAGTCCAGAAACTGAAGCAGGTGAAAAACACTCTCTCCAGTACAGAGCAGGAGGCAGTGGGTCTAGAGGTGCAAACAGAAACCCAACAGAGATGTTATAGGTGATCAATTTTTTTCTCTATTTACTGCATTGATATCTATAATATGATACTTGTGTTGTCTTCAAACAATCTAAGATAGCTTCAAATCAATTATTTTGTTTTATGTTCAGAAGCATCTTGCAAGATAAGTAGGGCAGGTAATATTTCCAGAAAGAGGCAGTAAATGTGTCTATGACCATTTGGAAGCCTCAGTAACAGCAAAAATTAAAATGTAGGTCTAAGCTCTCATGTTTTGCACCATCTGTTTAAAACACGCTTCCTCTGTTTATGCAACTCTCAATAGGGCCAAGTTCCCTGTGATCATTTTTAATATGTCTGTCTACAACAGCATCTACCCTGTCTCCCAGGGAGGACTTTGGAATACCCCCTCTCGTTTTTCCTCCATTGACATTGTTACCCAACCTCCTAAATATCACTTTAACCTGTTCTCTTCCATGTTTTCCCGTAATTTAAGTCTTTATCTCTTCCTCCCTGGAGTATATGCACAGTTTGTAATTACATGTATATGTTGATTAAATTTGTCTCCCAGACTGGGCTTTGGTTCCAAGAGAACTTGTCTGTCAACCTCTCTACTAGACCTCTAGCTCTTGTCACAGTGCCTGGCACACAGAAGTTCCCACAATATTTGTTGTTGAGTTCACTGGTCTTTCTGTCGCTTAGTCTTTCTAGTCAGACTGCCAAAAGGATGAACTTTTAATATGCAAATCTGATATTTCCACTTCTCTGCCTACGAGCTCCCTTCAGTCTAGCAGAGGTTGCACACTGACACCCCACGTCATATCTAAAGATGTTTTGTTTCGCTCCCACGGTGCTTTTGTTTGTTTGTTTTTAATTTAGAATAATTGCAAACTTTAAAAATCTGGGTCTGTCTATGCCAATGCTCATTGCAGCATTATTCACAAAAGGCAATAGGTGAAAACAACTTGACTGTCCATCAACAGATGAATGAATAAACAAAACATAGTATTTCCATATATCAAAACCAAACCAAACTCACTGCCGTTGAGCCAGATCTGATTCATAGCGACTCCTCCTTGAGTTTCCGAGGCAGTATCTCTACAGAAGTAGATTGCCCAATCTTCCTTCTGAGGAGTGGCTGGTGGGTTTGAAATGCCAGCCTTCCGATTAGCAGTCAAATATCTTAGGCATTATGTCACCAGAGCTCCATGTAAGAGAATATCATTCAGCCATAAAGGGAAATTCTGATACATGCTATGATATGGATGAACTTTGAAAACATTATACTGAGCACAATATCAGACACGAAAAAATATCATATGCTCTCTTACATGAATTAATCTATAACAGGAAATTTCATAGAGACAAAGTGGTTACCAGAGATGGGTGGGAGGGAGAAGTGAGAGTTATTGGTGAAAGGGTATTCAGTTTTTCTTTGGGAAGATGTAGAACTTTTGGAAATGGATAATAGTAATGGTAGCACAACATGTTGAATGTAATTAATGTCCCTAGATTGTACACTTAAAAATGGTTAAAATGGCAAACTTTTTGTTATATATTTTTTACCACAATAAAATTAAAATGAAGAAAATATGGATCTGTCTTATAAAGATCAGGAATTCCAAATTTCCTTAAAACTCCCTGGGCCTTCCTTGGAATTGCTGCCATTCTCCTTGAACCTCACTGACAAGCCTCCTGTTAATAATTTGGGCCAAGTGATTTCTAGGTTTAATGACTCCCCTTAGTCCCTTCTGGATGCAACTGGAGGGATATTTACTTCCTTTAGTGGGGACACAGGCTCAGTTTGCCACATTTGCACAGCATGGAGGGGAAATTCAGGTGATTCTTCTCCAAACAAAGACTAGCTCCAAGGTAACCAGGGCTTTCTATCTGGAAAGCAAGATCTAGCCACTTTTAAACATGACAGCTTTTCTCATAAGAATATTTTCAGTTGTGCCTTGTATTTGGGAGGGTTCCCTATAAAACGGAATTGGAGTATGTTCTCAGGAATAACACATATAAACCAGTAAAGGAAGTAGGACTGGGCAAAGGAAGGAGCTGAATTGCAATGCAATTGCAGCAGAGGCCTTGCTGATCCCACCAGCAGCTGGAGAACTGGGGTGAGCCCTCAGAGTTGTCTCCAATCGAAGCAAAGAAGCTGGCCTTTATAACTAGTCATTGACCAATCACTGGACTATCCCTGCTCCAGGGTTATAACATTGGAGGAGGCAGCACCCTTCCGTCAAAGGCAATTCCAGGTTGTTGAGTGAACTATGAGCCTTTAATAGGAAACACTCCCCATAGATGGAGGAAAGAGTGCCTCAGTGTTGAAGGTGTGGTCTGGGCAGGGCCCACAGCATCCCCTATCCAGGCATTTTTTTTTTCCAGTGTTTATGATGATTTAGGTGGAAGTTTACAGAGCAAATTCATTTTCCATACAGCAATTCATACACATTTTGTTTCATGACATTAACTGCAATTCCCCCCAATGTAATAGCTCTCTTCCCACCTCCACCTTGTAGTTACCTCTTCCCTATGTCCTTTCCTATGCATTCCTGCCCCCTGAGCCATCTCCCTGTGCAAATACTGCCCTTCTGTTCTTCCAGCATCCATCTGAGGTAAATGTTCACCCCCAGGCACAATTTATTTATAACTCTGTCTTCC
>NW_006921608.1:9476434-9486547 GCF_000298275.1 Orycteropus afer afer | reverse complement strand
AGCTCTGGTAGCATAGTGGCTAAGTCACTTGCCTGCTAACCAGACGGCTGGCGGTTCAAACCCACCAGCAACTCCTCGGAAGGAAGATTGGGCAATCCTACTTCTGTAGTGATACTGCCTCGAAAACCCAAGGAGGGGTCGCTATGAGTCGGGGCCGACTCGACGGCACATAACAACAACAACAACAGAAAGAGTAAATGTAAATCCAACGGCTCTGTAATAAATTATTATTAGTTGCATTTATGCAGAATTTCTACATATGCAAATTATTCTCCTAAAAATATGTGTTATAAATATGTAAGTGCTGCAAGCAATAATGTCTAATAAGACCTGTCATCAAAATGAATTAATATTTAGTGGGCACAAACTAGGAGCATGACCCTGCCAGAATGCATCTTAATAACAGAACTATTTTAAGGTTTCAGAGCTGGCATCTGAATTTATTTTTTGAATTGCTCTTTAGATCTTCTGTTTAGTTAGAAAAATCTCCTCTCCTCATGTCTAACTCCTGTTTTCATTATATAGTGTCTCCAAAGTTTATTGAGCATTATATCCCTGCTATTGAACCATTTGATCTTGGCTGTTTTTGCATTTCTTCTGATGTTTGTATTTCTCTTGCCAGTAGTCCTATGTTTCATGGACATTTATTGTTTTGACTATTTAGAACGGCAGCTCTCTTCCTTTGGAAAGGCTCCTTTAAACCATGTGATCCTAGTTCTAGATCACTTCAGTGGGAGCTGCCAATCACAGAACCCTGCCCCAGGACCACAGTGGTTGGCTCCCAGTTAGTCACATGATCCCAACTGGACCAATCACACAATTCCCTGGAAATTTATACCTTGAGCTGGGAAAAAAAGGGCTTTATTTCTCTCTGCCCATAGAGTTGCTTGGTAGGCTAGGAGCCCAGAGTTGGCAGAGGCCATACCCTACCCTATGATGGAACCCTCCTGCAACAGGAATAAAGGGGGAAATCTGAGGAGAGAAACAAGGTGAGAGATGGGAGAGTCCTGAGAACTTTCTAATTCCAGCTTCCAGAAGCTGAAATCCTAGAGATGCTATTTCCTGGCCTTTCAAGCTGTAGCTGTCAATTTCAGTCTTCATTCTGAGAGCCACCTTCGTTTGTTGTCAAAAATCTTTCTTTTAAATTTAACCTAGTTTATGTTGTTTCTATCAATTCCTATCCAGAGAATCCTCCCCCACACACATTTTCTATGATCATTTTGTAGAATCCATAGGATTTACTAATCTGAATACTAACCTTGTAAACTTTGGGTTGTCAAGGCACGCACAGAGCTCAGAAGCATTGGCTTAAAAGCCTTGGGTACAAATCCTACCTTCATCCCCAACTGGAAATTATCTTGAGTAAGGTGTGTAAATAATCTGTGCCTTAATTTGTCATATGTACAATTTGCATCTTGATAAGAGGGTTGTTATGAGCATTCAATGAGATTGTATCTTTAAAGTCATAGGACAGCACCTGGCACAAAGCAAGAACTCAATCAACACACCTGCTTTGACCTCTTCCCTCTTGTCATTGATTTCTCCCATGGCACGATCACCCAGTGGGATTCAGTACAGATTTCCAGAATCTCCAGTCTCTTTCATTTTTACTTTTGTGTTGTTAAATAAGTGTTTTTGACATTCCATAGCCTTTCTCTTAGACCACATTATTTTTTTTCCCTTTTTGCCAATCGTTCCATCCTGATTAGTGCTCTTTCCGTTTTCTTCTGAATTCTCTCCCACAAGACCTTCTATTCCTATCTCCCAACATCATACTCTTCCTTATAGAATGTTTCTTATTATGCTTACACACTGAAACGTTCCTTCTGTAAGAAGCAATTTGTTATATGTTTATTTCCTTTGGAATTCTCTCTCCTTTATGGAAGCAAGATTAGTGTCTCCCTAGGATGTAGCTTTTCCTGGTTTGGTTCAGGCATGCTGCAAACTGCCCGTGTAATTGCAAATCTCTGTAATATTGCTTTTTTTTTTTTTGGCCATGACACAAACCACAGTCAGAAAGGTTTTCCTGAGTTCTGAAGGTCAAGCAATTAGAATTTAGATTTTTCATTCTTTTAGGAGAACAAAATTCTAGAGACAAAGCCTCTTATCAGAGGAACTCTGTCAGTAATTCTTTGGGGGAATAATGGACTTGTAATTGGGGCCATCTGGGTTCTAGCCCTGTCTCTGCTACTTCCTCTAAGGGCATCTGTCAAGCTAGTTACTTTTCTTCTCTGAGCCTCAATTTTCTCATCTATAACATGGGTGGGTTTATAGCAATAATACACTGCTATGTGTAAAAATTTAAATGAAACAATGTGGTAGCCTGTGAACTTTACAGTGCTGCGCAAATGGGAGATTCCTAGCACAAGTCTGAACAGAACATCTGGGAGTATAGCGAGGTGACTAACATCACCTGGAGAAGTGGGGAAGACTTCACAAAGGAGCTAATTTTAGAGCTGATTCCTGAAGGCCAAGGAGTCTTGCCAAAGGTAGAGCATTGGGAGGGCACCCTGCTCCCCACAACCTCATTGAAAGAACAGCATGTGCTTTTGACAAAGGCTTGAAAGAGCTTGTTGTGTTCAGGCCACAGCAGGTCGTTGAGCAGGGCTAGAGTGAGGGCTGAATGGGTGGATGGAGGCGCCAGCAGTATTAAAGCTGAGGAAGAAGGTGGGACGAGGCTGGGAAGGGTCTACTGCAATCAGAGCCAAAGCCAGATCCTTGAGGCCCTGCCACCCTGCCACATCTGTCCTCAACTGAAAAAGGCATCACGTTTCTGTCCCAAATCAAAGGTAATTTTGTTAGATGCACTTTAACAGGAGTTAAATAACTTTAAAGGTGAACAGTTTGATCAGTCTCTTGGGGGAGCTTCATCTCCGCCTTTTCTTTTAATCTCAGCATCTATTGCGAGCCCTTCTTCAGTCTTCCCACCTGAGGACATAGGGCCCCTTATGCAAATAAGACCCTGGTGGCCTGCTGTGACAGCCCATAGTTATCAAGGTCAGTACTGAGATCAGGATTTGAATTTCTTCTGTACTGTGTACTGGCTGTAAACAGGAGTGAGCTACTTAACTTGTCCCAGCTTTACTTTCCTCATTGGTTAAAGGGCTTTTTCAAGAATTAATTTAGACAGTGTATGGGCTTCTTTAGTCCAAAGTTTGTTCTTTCCCAGCCTTCCTTGTCTCGGTGAAAGATACCAACATTCACTCAATTACTAAAACAAGAAACCTGACAGTCATCCTTTTGTTGTTGTTGTTGTTGTTTGGGGAAATGTATATATATATATATATATATATATATATATATATATATATGCACCAACATTTGCCAATTCTACATTTTTCATGTGTACAATTTAGTGGCATCAATTACAGTTACCATATTATGCAATCATCACCAAAATCCATTGCCACGTTTTCCATCACTATAAACAGAAACCTGAGACTTGTTCTTAACTTCTTTTCCTATCAGTTCTATCTCCAAAATATACCTTATTTCTCTCCATCCCGACTTCCTCAGTCCTGCTCAACACTATCTCTCATTTGACTACTGGACTATTTATTACTCTCAACTGCTTTTCCTGATTCCTCTCATAATCCCCAAGGAGCTCTGGTGGCATAGTGCCTAAGGCATTTGACTGCTAACCAGAAGGCTGGCAGTTCAAATACAACAGCCACTTCATGGAAGGGCAATCTACCTCTGTAAAGATTTACTGCCTCAGAAACCCAAAGGGGATTGTTATGAGTCAGACTCAACTCGATGACAATGAGTTTGTTTTTTGTTTTGTTTTGTTTTCTCATAACCTCCTCGAGGTAGCCAGGGTGATGGATTTGAATCAAATTATTTCATGCCCCAGCTTAAAACTCTCCAGTGGTATTCCATTTGGAGTAACTCCAAACTCCCTCTCACAGCCTACAAGGCCTGAATGAGTTGGCTTCTGGCTTGCTTGTGCCTCTGTCCCCATTACTACTTGCTGTCGATCCACAATAGTTTTTGGACAATTTCTAGTACATGCCACACTCTTTCATGCCTGATGACCTTTGTCCTTTCTTTTCCTTCTGTCTGTCTATTCTACTGCTACCTTTCATTTAGTTGATTCCTTCTCATCTGAAATGTCACCTCCTTGGATACCCTTTCCTGTCATTCCTGTCTAAAATAGGTCCCCATTATTCTATCACAATACTCCTTTCCTCTTAGACTCAGCTCATATTTATTTATTTACTTTCTGTCTTAGGTCGAGCTCCCCAGAACTAAAGCCTGAAATGAAGCTTCACTGGTAAGTGATTTTTTAAGGAAATGCACCCAGGTAGGTACCTTATCTTCCTGTTCACTGTTAGATCCCTAATGTCATTTGCATAGTACCAGACACATGGCTAGCAATCAGCAAATTATTTGAATGAATGATTAGTGTAGTGTGTGGCATATGTTGTGTGTGGCATATGATTCCAACTCATAGTGATTCTATAAAGATAGAGTAGAACTGTCCCATAGGGTTTCCTAGAATGATGGTGCAATGGTTAAAATGCTCAGCTGCTAACTGAATGGTCAGAAATTTGAATCTACCAGCTGCTCTGTGTGAGGAAAGACCTGGTGAACTGCTCCCATAAAGTTTAAAGCCTATGAAGCCCTATGGGGGAAATCTACTAAGTCATGTAGGGTCACTATGAGTAGGAATCTACTAAAGGGCACATAACAACAATGTTTTCAGGAGCAGATCTCAAGGTCTTCTCTCCAACAGACCAGCTGGTGGGTTTGAATTGCCAACCTTACAGCCAATCTTTCAGTTAGCAGCCAAGGGCTTAATCACTGCACCACTAAGGCTTATGTTCAGTTAATGTTATTGGAAACTTTTTCAACTTTTTAATAGTTTCCCAATCATAACAGAGGTATGCTCTTTTTTTTTTTTTCTTTTTTTAATTGTTATTGTGACTTGGGTGAAAGTTTACAGATCAAATTCATTTTCCATACAGCAGTCCATAGACATTTTGTTTCATGACATTGACAGCAATTTCGCACAATGTAACAGCTCTTCCCACTACTCTCTGTAGTTACCTCTTCCCTGTGTCCTTCCTTCCTATACATTCCTGCCCCACTCAAGCTATCTCCCTGAACAAATACTGCCCTTCTGTTCTACCGTGATGGGTTGCTCTAAGGAGTATGTCTACCTGATCTAAATGTTCATCCCATATGTCTGTCTGTTGTTTGGCTGGAAGCCACAGGAATGAGTTCAGTTCCAGACGTGAAAGGTAACTAAGGGTCATAGTCTCAGGGGTCTCACCAGGCTCTATCAGACCAGTAAACCTGGTCTTTCCCATGATTATGAGTTTTGTTCCACACTGTTCTCCCACTCTATCCAGGATCTTTTGCACTGATCCCTTTCCAAGTGGTTGACAGTGGTAGCTGGGCACCATCTAGCTCTTCTGGTCTCATGGGTCACATAGGCTGAGGATTACATGGTTTACTAGTCCCCTGGACTAATTATTTCCATGTGTCTTTAGTTTCCTTTATACTTCTTTGCTTTGGACAAGGAGAGACCCTTTTTTTGCATCTTAGATGGCTGCTTGCAAGCTTTTAAGACCCCAATTACTACTCGCCAAAGCAGGGTGAGGAACAATGTTTCTGTGTAGTATGTTATGCCAGTTGTGCTTGATGCAGAGGGATGCTCTTTCATGGCCTGAGAAGCATGTGCCTCAGTCCTGGGACATTGAGAAAAAGTCAGCTCTGGAAAGAGAAAAGACTGGTCCTAGAGAAGTCATCTGAGCTATTAATAAACAGAAATCTCAAGTGTAATTGGCAAGTGATAGAGAATGGGGGTCAGGAGATGGATATGCCAGTTCTGTATTTGGAACATGGCAAGTATAGCCACCAGGCAATTGTCCAAGTCCGAAGGTAACAGCTTCAGAGCTCTAGGCATAGGATCTAACCTCACATAGGAGAAGGCAGGATCCCAGGGCCCCAGTGGAACTACTGGGATTGCGAACAAAAATTTAGTCCAGGAATGGTACAGGAACACTGGCACAGACAGCAAGGCAAAGCCCAGGCCTAAAGACTGGCTAGCCCCATGTATGTTAGGCACCTCAAAGGACAAGGAGTAGTGCCACTTTCTGGTTATCAAAGGTACTGAGTTCAATTTGTGAGGGTTCTTGCAAGGTAAGATAATCAACTCATCTCAGGAATCCCCTCAATCCTGGGCAAACCAGAACAGTTGATCACCTCCTTGTAAGGAAGAGAAACTGTCACCGGTTGGGTTGCCTGAGAAGCAGGCTCTAAGATCACCTTGCATCAGGTATATTACAAAGTGCTCTTGGGATTACTACCGAAGGAAGGGAAAAGACGAGAAGGAAGCAGGAATGAGAAGAGGGAGATGATGGCTGCAATGAAATCTTGGTGTAGAGACTCTGCCAACCCCATGGGGAGCTCTGAAACTGGGATGACTCTTCAGAGTGGCCTAGAGGTTAGGATTGCCACATTTAGCAAATAAAATTTTAAATCTGAATTTCAGATAAATAGCAAATAATGTTTAATACATTATGTGCCATGCAATATTTGGGAATGCTTATACTACTAAAAAAAAAAAAAAATCATTGCTTATCTGAAATTCAATTTTAACTAACCATCCTGTATTTTATCTGGTAACCCTACCTGAATGTGGGTAAAGGGACCGACATTTACAGCCTATGTTGACCAGTCTTGGAGCTGAACTGCCCCAGGAAGGGGGGCCTGACCTTGGGTAATGAGATTCTCTTCAACTAAGGCAGTTCTGAAGAGGGCTGACAGCTGAGAGTTGCCTGCCAGCAGCCCTCTCAACAGCTGGGGAGAATAAATCCTTCAGACCAAAAGGGGAATTTGGGTGGCTCATCCCAGCATCTAATAACAGAAATAGACTCTAGATAACATGGGAGTAAAGGAATTTACTGGAAGTCTGTTGTATTGTGTAAATCAATGGACAAGCTGGAGAACCAGGCTCAGAAAGTACACATGAATGGAGGAGCCGAAACAGCAGGAAGAACATGCCAAGGGCACATCACAGAAAGTTTGGCTGGGTTGCTGTTGCAGGTACCACAATCACTGAATGCTAACTCTCCCTATTCAGTAGACTCTGAACCCTGCCGCAGTCATATTGAATAACTTCCCAAGAGTCCCTGCATCATCTTGTCAGATTTCAAGGTAGCAAGTCATGGTGTGAGCATCTGATTGGCTGATTTGTATCATATGTCCACCCTTCAACTCTTGCACTGGTAAGAGATTCACTACCTCCCAGTTAGTCTTTTTCTCCTAAAAAATAAAAAAGGGTCTGTCAGGGCCTGGTGTTAGGACAACACTAGGAACTGATGATGTTGTGTTAATTGGAGTTATTTTTACAAAATTAAATAAGAAAACAAGAATTGACTATTTAAAAAGCAAATACAGCTATCTGGTTTCAATATTAAATATATTAAAGGAGACTTCAGAATGCTTCCCCAATGGATAGAGACCCTATGTGTCTTTCTTTGCTGTTCTTAATTATCAAGCCCAGCTGTATCAGCAAATCCAACACCAGTGGATTTCGTGTACACAGCATGCTTGGCACTACATGAAGTGAATTAAACACACACAGTCCCTGACCTCTGGTGGTATAGTGCCAAAGGCATTTGACTGCTAACCAGAAGGCTGGCAGTTCAAACCCACCAGCCTCTCCTCAGAAGGAAGGTTGGGCAGTCTACTTCTGTAGAGATACCATCTTGGAAACCCAAGGAGGGGTCTCTGTGAGTCATATCTGACTCGACGGCAGTGAGTTTGGTTTTTTTTTTTTTAGTACCTGACCTCATCCCTTACCCTGCCCAATTGAGATTCTAACACAGAATATTGTGATATAGACCATGTAATGGTTAAACTGGACGCACAGCAATGGTGCCCAAATCCCACAGGCTACTCCTGTGAAAGGAGCTCTGGTAACATAGTGCCTAAGGCACTTGACTGCTCACCAGAAGGCTGGCGGTTCAAACCCACCAGCCACTCCTCGGAAGGAAGGTTGGGCAATCCTACTTCCGTAGTGATACTGCCTCGGAAACCCAAGGAGGGGTCGCTATGAGTCAGGGCCGACTCGATGGCAAACAACAACAACAACAACAACTCCTGTGGAAGCTTCTTGTTTCCTCTCAATGGGAACTAATATGCCTCATCATGCACTTCTAGGGTCTCCATCTATTGACCACCTTTCTATCTGGACATGTCCTAATCTTCCATTCAAACCAGGCTTGTATGGTTTCCAGCCCAGAAACCCTACTTGGCCATCCCCTTTTGTTCCACCATTCTGAGGTTTTTGAGTTGTAGAACTTGTTTCTGCTCTTTATCAAACATCAAATGCCTAAGGGCATCAAAGACTATTTCAGTCCAGCTTTTTCTTCTCCCTCTGTCATATGCCCCTGAAGAATCCATCCATTTCTTCAGCCTTCCATGGATAACTCCAAAATCTATATACTCTTAGCCCTGACTTCTCTCTTAAGCTCAGCCCCTCATTTCTAATGGTTTGATATATACTTCTAAGTAGATATGAAACTATTAGTCTCTGGGTAGTACAAATGGTTAGTTAATATGCTCAGCTGTTAACCTAAAGGCTAGAGGTTCAAGTTTACCAGAAGGCATCTCAGAATAAAGTCCTCATGGTCTACTTCTGAAAAATCAGCCATTGAAAACCGTATGGGGCACAGTTCTACTCTGATACACACATGAGTAAAACTGACTGGACAGCAACTGGGTTTTGTTGTTGTTTTGTTTTATGGGGCTATTACATTTTATATCTAAAACTAAGTACATTCCTACCCTCTCAAAGCCATTCTCCTTTCTACTGTCCCTATGTCTATTAATGGTATCAAGTTTTTTTTCCTAAAGATCCAGAATAGAAATGCCTTTTCTTCCCCCTCCCCTCATATTTAAACAGTCACTAAGTTCTAATGTAAGGAGCTCTGGTGGCGTAGTGCCTAAGGCATTGGACTGCTACCCAGAAGGTTAGGGGTTCAAACCACTAGCCACTGCAAGGAAGGAACAGTGGGCAATCTATTTCTTTAGAGATTTACTTCCTTGGAAACCCAACGGGGGTCGCTATGAGTAGGAATGTACTCCATGGCAGTGAATTTGGTTTTTTTTTTTTTTTTTTGTGCGTGGGAGGTGGTAGTTTAAGTTCTAATGTGAAATTGCCTCTTTGCACTTCCATGGCCATCCCACTCACTCAAACACTTAGCCATTATACTTGGAGTAACTCAACGGCGTTCCCTCTCTCGTCCAATACAGTTGGAGGAACCATCTTAAAACTGCCTTTTCTTGATGCCCTTTATGTCACTGTCTTATAGGGAATACCCACATTAGGAATCCCTCCCCTTTCTGAGTCACTCTTCATTGTGATCTGTCATCATGAGGCAGAAGCACATTCAAGTCACGCAAGTCTTTTACTCCCTATTAAATTTTGTGGTTAAAACACATTTAGATTTCATCGACTTGGTTTTTTCAGTGCTCTGCCTGAAGGTAGGAAACTTCCACGTTTGAGAGCCAGGAGCCTCTCTTCTCACTTGTCAGTTAAGTCATACCCTTTCTCAGGTTCTTTGAACTCCATGAAACCTTTTCCTGCTTCTCCAAACCTTCAGGATGTCGTTGTTCCTCCAACGCTTTATTGATTTAATATATAAATTCCATATACATGGTAGTGATGGGAAAGTTATCCCTGCCTTCCAGGTGGAAGAAACATATGCCACAAACATGACTCTCTTGGCCTTCTTCTGCCGGTTTACCCCCTCTGCTCAGGGCAGGTGGATCGACTGACCTGACTGGTAGACGTGGTGGGAAAGTAGCTGGGCACGCACAGCCCAGCTTGGCAGCCTTCATTTTTGGATAGTGACTCCCTACAAAAGGCCGGCCCACCCCATTCAGCACAAAAGCCCTTATAAACCTATGACTTGCTGGTAAATTCACAAGATTCTGGCATTCAGTATCAGTGAGTCCACTTGTTTGTACATATGACACTTGCCCTCCGACTTAGCCTCTGTCAGAAATGTTGTTGTTGTTGTTGTTGTTATGTGCCGTCGAGTCAAACCTGACTCATAGCGACCCCTCCTTGGGTTTCCGAGGCAGTATCACTACGGA
>NW_006921608.1:9453523-9461066 GCF_000298275.1 Orycteropus afer afer | reverse complement strand
CATGAGACAAAGTGTATGTGAACTGCTGTATGGAAAGTGAATTTGCTCTGTAAATCTTCACCCAAATCACAATTTAAAAAAAAAGAGAGAGAGAGAGATTAGCAAGTGTTAGAGAAATAAAAAAGGCAAACTAGGAGCTCTGGTAGGAGATCTGGTGGTGTAGTGCCTAACACACTTCACTGCTAACCAGAAGGCTGGTGGTTCAAACCCACTAGCTACTCCGCAGAAGGAAAATGAGGCATGGAGCAATCTACTTCCATAAAGATTTATAGCCTTGGAAACCCAGTGGGGGTCGCTGTGAATCAGAATTGACTCAATGGCAGTGGGTTTGGTTTGATTTTTGTTTCATGCCTAATTGAGGAGTCCTGGTGGTACAAGTTTTAAGCCCTTGGCTGCTAACTGAAGAGTTGATGGTTCGAACCCACTCTGTGGCTCCTTGGGGATAAAAATGGGTCATCTGCTTCCATAAAGATTATAGCTTAGAGGACCCTGTGGGGCAGTTCCACGGTCACATGGGGTCATTATGAGTTGAAATCAGCTCAAAGACACCTAACATCAGTGCCTGATTGAGATTTTTTTCTTGAAATGATTAGAAAATGGTTAGATAGAATCTGCTGAGGCAACCTTCCATGAGCACGGAGGAAGAGATCCACAGGGATGGAAGGGTGGGCAGGCGGTGTGTTGGGAAGATGAACAGTATGTGGCAAATCTAAAGGAGAGGAAATGCTAACCGATACACATCGAGGTTTAAACCATTTGCAAATCTCAAGCAACAACAACAAAACCAAAACAAGAAGCCAAACTGAAGAAGAAAATTTTAAAATCTTATTTCCATTGACTGCTGTATAACTCTGTGACTCTGTTCTTTAGAAAATAGACAGCATGCAGTTAAAGCCCATTCTAATCTAGTGGAGGACTCATGTAACCATTCTCCTATTGAGAATAAAAATGTCAACCAAATAAATAAATAAATGGGCAAACATAATTGATTATAATAAGTATGTGACCAGCTTCCTAAGGTTTCCTCTGCCTTTTTACTAATTACTTTTTAAAATCCTCAAGAGCAGGAGTTTAGCTTTAGAAAAGCTAATTTGTTTGAAACTCTTCGAAGCCACCAATGAAATGTCTTGCCATCAATGAGTAGTAGATAAACACTGAATTGTGTTGACCAAAGTCTTTAAAGCTAAGTGGAGAATGACAGTTGATGTCATAGAGCACTTTATGTATGAACTATGGAATGGGAAACTAATTTGCTCTGAAAACTTTCACCTAAAGTACAATTAAAAAAAAAAAAAAGAAGAAGAAAGAAAGTGACAGTTGCATGGAAGGACTCTTGCTTTATTTCTGCTTTCAAAGAGATTATTCAACTGGTCATCCAAGAACGGGAAGACTTCCCTCTGCAGGGTGAGCTCTGATCTAGCTGGCCACGTCAGAGTGCTAGTTGGCATTTGATGGTTGCTGACATTGAGTAAATCTATGCATCGACAAAAGTGAAAATGAAAATCTTCAGGACTTTTCTTTTCCCCCTTTGGGAAGAAAGTAACCTAGCCTAGAAGTCAGCAAATTATTACTGGTTAGCAAATCTGGCCCCGCCACCTGTTTTTATATGGCCTTTAAGCTAAGGAGTCCCTGGGTGACTCAAAAGGTAAGCGCTCAGCTATTAACTGATAGATTGATGTCTCACAATCCCCCAAGAGGTGCCTGAGAAGGCCTGGTGATTTACTTCCAGGATCACAGCTACTAAAAAGTCTAAGGAGCACAGCTCTGCTTGGCACATGGGGGTCACCAAGAGTCAGAGTCAACTCCATGACAACTTTATGATAATTTTTTTAAAGCCAAGAATGGTTTTCACATTTTTAACTGGTGGTAACAATCAAAAAGAATATTTTGTGACTTACGAAATTCCAATGTCAGTGTCCAGCCTCAGTCTTAGTGGAATTTAGCCCCACTCATTCATTTATGTGTTATCTTTGTATGATTTCATCCTACAATGGGAAAGTTGAGTAGTTGCAACAGAGACATTTGTGGCCCATCAAGCCTAAAATATCTATTGTCTGGTTTTTACAGAAAAAAATTTTATGACCCCTGTCCTAGACCCTTGGTTTCAAACTTGGCTGCACATTGGAATCATTTGGGAAACAAACAAACAAACAAAAATACTGATGCTACTGACACCTGGATTCCTACGTCAGAGATTCACATTTCATTGGTCTAAGAACTAGGGTCAACAACAATAGGTATCACCTGAGGGTAGTGTCAGATTACCCAATAAGCAAGGTAAGCATGGGCTTTCCTGTGTTTATTTACTAATCTATAGTGAACACTTTCACATTTTTTCACCACATCAAAGATTCTGCTTCTAGCTATGGCTGGCATCTGTCTCCCTACGAACCCCACAGCACCCTCCTACAGAATCGAAGCCTCGTGTCAAATTTACAATCCCAAATTTACTTTGCTTAGTTACTAATCTGCAGTGAACCGTTGTGTATGTTTTTCACCACAGCAAAGACAGTAAGTAAGCACAATTAAGCCTGTGCTTACCTTGCTTATTGGGTTATCTAGCCTTGCCTGGGGTTTAAAATACAGGTTCTGATTGACTTGGTCTGGAGAGGAGGGTATATTTATGACGAGCTCCCCAGGCCCTAGGTATGCAAATGATTTCTCTCCATTACAGTGCCTAAGGCATTTGACTGCTAACCAGAAGGCTGGTGGTTCAATCCTGCCAGCCACTCCACAGATGGAAGATGGGGGCGATCTACTTCCATATTTACTGCCTTGAAAACCCAAGGGGAGGTCACTATGAGTTGGAATCGACTCAAAGGCGATGGGTTTGGTTTGGGTGTGGTTTACTAACCTAAAGGTTGCTGGTTTGAACCCACCCAGCGGTGCTGTAGGACAGTCTAGTACTATACTTCTGCAAAGATTATAGCCAATAAAACCCTACAGAGCAGTTCTTTTCTGATACATGGGGTCTTCAGGAGTGGACAGCAACTCCATAGCAACAGGTTTGGTAACACAAAAAACTTTCCAGTGGTGGGTCCCAAGGCTACTGGTCCATGGACAACACTTTGGGTAACAAGGACCCATCCTAACTTGTCCCAGAAACGGGAGAACAAAGCTTTTCCATGTGCCTTTTAAGTTCTCTTAAAAGTAGGTTAAATGATGCCATAGAACAAATTTAGCTCATAAGATTAATCTTAAACTTGTTGTTGTTGTTGTTGTTAAGTGCCGTTGAGTTGTTTCCGACTCATAGCAACCCCATGCACAGCAGAACGAAACACTGCCCGATCCCGCGCCAGCCCCGTGATCCCTGCTATACTTGAGCCCATCATCGCAGCCACTGTGTCAATCCATCTCGTTGAAGGCCTCCCCCTCTTTCGTCGACCCTCCACCCTACCAAGCATGACATCCTTCTCCAGGGAATGGTCCCTTCTTACAATATGACCAAAATAGGTGAGACGAAGTCTGGCCATTCTTGCTTCCAAGGAGCATTTCGGGTGCACTTCCTCCAGGACAGATCTGTTAGTTCTTTTAGCAGTCCATGGTACTTTCAGCATTCTCTGCCAGCACCACAACTCAAAAGCATCAACTCTTCTTTGGTCTTCCTTATTCATTGTCCTTAAACTTCTCAAGCAACCTCAAAACCCAAACCCATTGCTGACTAATTGATTCTGACTCACAGCGATCCTATAGGACAGGGTAGAACGCCATGGCTGTAAATCTGGAAGCAGAATGCCACTCCCTGGAGTGGCTGGTGGGTTCAAACCACCACTCTTTCGGTTAGCAGTCAAGCTCTTTAACCACTGTGCCACTAGGGCAACCTCAGTGGACTGGAAATCTAGCTTGCATGCTGTGAGGGACTTTGATCCTTCCCCCGAAAACCAATGATTTTGAGTGCGTGCCTTAATGTCAAGTGCACGACTTCCCTATTTGCTGAGGCACTGGAAGAATAATTCCAGCGTTGTCCTCACTTCCTCCCATTCCTTGAGGACAGGTTTTGAGGAGCGTGTATAAAAAATCCTGTGTTGGTAAATGGCCTTGAAATTATGGGTGGATTAGGAATTAGTCCGAGTTCAGTGTTTTACAGAAAAGCGTTCCTGATTGGCTGTGGTTGCACGATAGGAATTAACTAGGAGTAGAATGGCCTTCAGTGCACTGAGTGTTCTGGAGTCCAAGTCAGCCTGAGTCAGTGGAAACCCCTTTGGACTCAAATAGAAAACGGAGACACTACGAGATTCTCATGCAGGCATTTTATCCTCAACTTCCCTAACCTTTGCTATAAAGAGCATTAAGAATGTGGAATTTATGAAATCTCTTACCTCATTGTTAGTTTGCTGCATGAAAGCTATGTCGTTTTTTGAAATACTTTACCTGCTTGTTACCCAGAAATTGCTGAGTGTTTAATTACCCCAAATCTATTTGTTGTTAGGATCTATTTAGTCTTTGGAAATACAAATAGTCAAAAAACTTTAAATATGATAAAATGATACTAATGAGTTCTGTGGAAATAAGTTTCACTTCCTATTTCCTTATCTCTGAAAAGAAAAACCATCTCAAATAAGTTATCTTCTTGTAGCCTCAAGTTATATAAAAGTCTTTCTTCCCTTTGAAATTCCCTAACCTGACCAAAACAACAACAACAAAAAACCTCACTGCTGTCAAGTCGGATCCAACTCATAGCGACCCCTCCTTGGGTTTCAGAGGCAGTATCACTACGGAAGTAGATTGCCCAACTTTCTGAGGAGTGGCTGGTAGGTTCGAACTGCCACCTTTCTGGTTAGTAGTCAAATGCCTTAGGCACTACGCTCCCAGGGTGTGACTGAAATTTTGATGACTCCTCCCCAAATTGCACCCTACAAACAGAATGAAGACTCCAGGAGGCCATAGAACTATGATACCAGAGTGAATCTCCTTCCATACAACCCATGGCAGTCCCTAATCCACTTTCTCTCTTTGTGGAATTCAGGAAGGGTTTTGTGGTCAGAAGATTGGGTGCTGGTTTCAAATTCAGCACCCCAGCTGGCTCCTTCATTTTGAGCGAATCTATCACCTCTCTGGGCCTCAATTCCTCAGCTGCCAGATCTGCGGTTTTTAAATATGGCTGCACGTTAGAGTCAGTTGGTGAACATATTTATCTATCAATCTATCTGTCTACTAGTGCTCAGCCCACACCTACAGATCCTAATTCAGTTGACCTGGGGTGGGATAAATAAACAAACAAACATCCAATCAAACCAGTTGCTGTGGAGTTGATTCTGACTTATGGCAGCCCCATGTGTATCAGAGCAGAACTGCATTCTACAGGGTTTTCAAAGGCTAGTTTTTTTTTCCATAGATCACCAGGCCTTTCTTCAGAGGTGCCTCTGGGTGGACTCGAATCTCCAATCTTTGGCTACAGCCAAGTTCATTAACCCTAGGCACCACCCAGAGGCTCAGGCATGGGGTTTTTAATAAGCTCTGTAATCAGATGTGCTCCAAGGCCTTACTATCAAAATATGGTTGGGGGGATCAGTGGAAGCGGCATCTCCTGGGAGCTTGTTAGAAACGCAGACTCTCAGGCCCCTCCCAAGATCCATGGAGTGAGTACCTGCACAGTAACAAGCCCCCCAAGTTATGCGTGTGCACATTAAAGTTCCAGAAGTGCTGCTTCTGGAACCCTTCCAGCACCAACAACGTGATTTTGTGATTCCTTCTCCATCTTTCATAGGCTATCAGGTGATTTTAGGAAGCAATTCCCACAAACCAAAATTTACCCCACACTGGAAAATTGGCTCTCAGTTTACTCAGTGAACAGGATATGGGATTATACCATTGGCAAAGTCTTACAAGAAGTTTATTCAGTGATTGGTAATTACACAGTACTTTGGAAGAACATCAAGTCATTTTAGAGTGGTTTTATCTACTGTCCAGAAGCAAAAAAAAAAAAAAAGGAACTTAGTGTTTAGGTGGCAATCTATACACAATTTTGATAGTAGTAAAAGCTCTATATCAGAGACGCTCAACTCTGGCTGAATACTAGAATCAACAGTGAGGATTAAAAAATATGAAGATTCTAATTTAATTGGTCTGGGTTGGGGGCCTAGACATCAGGAGTTTAAAAACTCCTAGGTGATTCTAATGGTCAGCCAAGGCGGAGAACCTCTACTCATACTGCATTAAATGCAAACCAATTGCCTGTCTGACACATGACTTGTGCAAATTACAGAATGCATCAAAATTGAAAGACATTTTAGAGTTATTTTGATGTATAGAAGAACATCAAGTCATCTTAGAGTTGTTTTATGTACTACTGTGGTGTAGTAAATTACTTAGTATGGCTTTTCTACCCATAAGTTATTATAAACTCAGTGGTGGAATGAGCAACTGAGGAGCTCCTCATTGTAATGTTATCCACCTGGGTTATTTCTGTTGGGTGTGGCACAATGCAATGTTCTGGGAGGCTCACTCTCAGGTGCTTAGAATTCCGTTGTTATGATTGGTTGGATGGGCCACTCTGCCAAGCTCAAAAAGAGGCCTCCTAGAGGTAGAACTCTCTCTGACTGCTGGCTGAGGAAGGGTGTGCTCCTGAGAGACACGTGCTGCTGGGAAAGAGACGCAAGAGACACACATTGTTGAGAGAGACACTGAGGGACACGCATTGCTGGGAGAGAGACTGTGAGAGACTGTTGAGAGATGGCGGGCTGGGAAAGAGACTGAGCATTATTTCTTGAACTCGAATTGTAGCCTGGTGCTTCCCTAATAAACCTCATAATCTGTGAGTTCTGTGTGGCCACTGCAGCGAATTATCAAACCCAGGAGAGAGGTGGTGGGTGCTTTGAAAGGAACAGTTGGTGAAAGGGCTGGAGGGAGGCAGCATGTCTGGCCTTGTAGGAATAAGCCTTGGGTTACTGATGATGATCCTATCTTCCTCTTGTAGGGTTAGAGGAGGTCGGAAGATGTGGCCTCCTTGCCCTTTTAACAACTACCCAGAAGCAAACAAAAAATGAAAAAGAACCTGGTGTTTAGGTCACAACCTGAAGCCAATTTTGATGCATTCCTTACTTTGCGCAAGTCAGGCAGACAACTGGTTCGTATTTGAAGTGGTATGAGCAGAGCAGTAATGGCTGGCAATGTGGAAACCAGGATGGACCAGAACTTGCAAAATGTGGGTGCTTCAAGTGACAACTGGAACAGGGAAAATTACAGGTCAATGCCCTGCTAGAAACTTAATCTCTCTCTTGGAAAACAAGGGCAGCATGCATGTTGCATAGCAACCGAATCTCTTGTTCGGTAGAGTCCAAAACAACTGTGCCCTTCTCAAAGATGGTGGCCAACAGTACCACTTTGAATGTGTGTCACTCTCTACGATCCTGGCCATAATCCAATCACCCACATCAAGCTTCTGAAAGCGTTCACTATGCCTTTCCCAAGTCTCCCATTCCAGAGCCTCGACCTGTAATTTTTCCCATTCCAGTTATCATCCCAATCCCCAAAAAACCAAACCCACCGCCATCAAGTTGATTCTGATTCATGGTAATCATTTAGGACAGAGGAGAACTGCCCC
>NW_006921608.1:9421026-9450788 GCF_000298275.1 Orycteropus afer afer | reverse complement strand
CCTGGTCCCTTGTTTCTCTTGCTTTATCTTGCTTCTTTGTGTGGACTGTGATGCTCTGTTGTCTCTGAGGCATTGTGATGTTTTTGTGTTTATATTTAATTGGTGATTGTATGTTGGAGTGACTTGCCCACAATTTTCATTTTCTTTGTTTTGTTTGTATGTTATCTACATAAGCAGGGCACTGTGCTCTACTCCTCTATTCACTAGTTGGCAGTACTTACATACTCACAACGTGTCTCCTTTCCTGTTGTCAGCCTCCTGTATGTCCCTGCCATCCTTGGCAAACAGAGCCTATTCTTAGGTCCCTGGAATCTGAGTGAGAATGCTGTCACTTTAAAATAAAAAATGGCTGCCACTTGTAAACATTCAAAATGGCTGCACCCTCAGTCACTTTAAATATCCAAAATGGCTGCCACTTGCAAACAATCAAAATGGCTGTGCCCTCTGGATAGCCAAAAGTCCACAGCTCAGATTGTCTCCCTCCTTGCTGTTTCTCTTCCTAGTCATAGGTCACCAGCACAGTCATCCCTGCAGCCCTGGCAACCAGGGCTGATCTTTAAGTTAATTCTCAGGTCCCAACACCACTTGGAAATATTCAGGCTGTTGGTCCCATCAGAGTAGCTGACAGTCCACTGCTCTGACTGTCTCCGTACTCACTGTTTTCATTTAGGTTTTTCCATTAGTTGGTGCCTAATCCACTTCTGTATCCTTCCTTTCAAAGCTCAGAGCTCCAGGATTATCTTCTGTATCTCTGTCAATTGGTTTCTCTTTTTGTTGAAAAGGTCTGTGGAGCTTGTCTGCCTATTCCACCATCTTACCAGAAGTCCTCGATAGGGTTTTGAAGGCTATAAATCTTTACAAAAGCAGACTGCCTCATCTCCCACAGAGCAGAGCAGCTGGTAGGTTCAAACTGCTGAACTTTTAGTTAGTAATCAAATGCTTCAACCACTACACCACCAGAATACCTCCTTGTTATCATTCCAGGCACCAACATTTTGCAAATTCTGGTCCAGCCTGGTTTCATTTTGTCAGCCATGACTGACTTGGAAAAGATCAGTTAAAAGCCATGGAGCAGAAGTCCTCTGCCTTGGCTGCCCATTATAATCAGCTGGGACCTTTTAAAACTCCTGATGTCTAGGCCCCCTACCCAGACAAATTAAATCAGAATCTTAGTATTTTTTTTTGAAGCTCCCTAATTGATTCTAATATTCAGCTAAAGTTGAGAAATCACTGATATAGAGATTTTACTATTCTTACCCTGTTTGGGATCTACAGAAAAATAATCCTGTTTCTGCACCTTGTTAAGGTCTATGATGTCATCATGGTTAAGTGGTTTGTTGCTAACTGGAAGGTCAGCATTTTGAACACACCCATTAGCATCTCAGAGAAAAATGTGGCAGTCTGCTTCAGTAAAGATTGCAGCCTTGAAAACTCTATGGGACAGTTCTACTCTGCCCTATAGTGTTGTTATGAGTCAGAATTGACTCCATAGCAATGGGTATGGTTTTTGGTTTGTTTCTGTAAAGAATACCGCCTTAGAAACACTATGGGGCAGTTTCACTCTATCCTATAGGGTCACTATAAGTTGAAATCGACTCGACAGCAATGGGTTGTTGTAAAAGTTCAAGGAAGGAGCCCAAGACGCACAATGGTTAAACACTTGCCTAGTAACTGAAAGGTCGGCAGTTTGAACTCTCTCACTAGTTCATGGGAGAAAAGACCTGGTGATCTTCTCACGTAAAGATTACAGTCTTGAAAACCTTAGGGGGCAGTTCTACTCTGTCATATGGGTTTACTATGAGTTGAGATCAACTCAATAGCACCTAACAATAACAACAAGATCTAAGGCTGTGTTTCCAGTGCATTATTAATGATGCAGTTTAGTAGCCATGACAGAATAACATCTTAATGTCTTGAATACCATCAGCAGGATCTGATAGTCTGCCAATGAGTGAGAACTTGACAGAAGCTTGGAGAAGGCAGATACCTTAACTTTTTGCTTGACCAAGCTCAGCACAGTGGCAGTCCTGACACTTTGCATTTCTCCAGTCCCACATACACAAGAAAGCCTATGCTAACATTTTAAATAGGGCCTTCCCAACCTGCCTGCAGATTTTAGGAAGTCATTGGATATGCAGGTATAAGTCTTTTTCTTGACTCTCAGATCCACACTGGTGGTGCTAAAAAGTTGAAAAGCAGATATGTGCTGAAAATGGTGCCCAGCCCCTAAGGGATGGGGAGCTGGAAAAGAAGCCTCTGGGATATGACCAATGACATACCACAACCCACAGCTATTAAGCTGATTGCAAATCATAGTAATACTACGGGGCAGAGTAAAACTGCCCCATAGGGTTTCCAAGGCTGTAAACCTTTAGGAGGCAGACTGTCTCATCTTTCTCCCATGATACAGCTCGTGGGTTTGAACTGCTGACATTTTTGTTTGCAGCTCAATGCTTTAACCCCACCAGAATTCCTTCTAATGACATAAACCAAAATCAAACCAAACTCACTGCCGTGGAGTCGGATCCAACTCACAGTGACCCCTCCTTGGGTTTTCGAGACAGTATCACTGAGGAGGTTGAACAATATACTTCCGTAGTGATACCACCTCGGAAACCCAAGGAGGGGTCGCTATGAGTCGGGTCTGACTCGATGGCAAATAACAACATCATCATCACTAAGGAAATAGATTGCCCAACCTTCCTTCCAAGGAGTGGCTGGTGGGTTTGAACCACTGGCCTTCTGGTTAGCAGTCACATGCCTTAGGCACTATGCCACTAATGACATAAGAGGTTCACAAGTGGTTGTTGTTGTTGTTGTTGTTATGTGCCGTCGAGTCGGACCGACTCATAGAGACCCTCCTTGGGTTTCCGAGGCAGTATCACTACGGAAGTAGATTGCCCCATCAAGTGGAGCAGTTAGTAAACAGTGTTTGCAGAAAGTAATTGCAGTCTTAGATGGCAGTAAAATCAGCAAGAATTGCAGGAATTCAGAGGAATAGAAGTCAGCACCGAAAGGAATAGGACAGAGAAGCTTCATAACAAAGACATCTCAGGAAAAGGGTGAGGAAGGTCGTGGAGGAGATAAACAATGTATATGGTGCTCTTATGATTATTTATTACATAGAATACTGTTTGTTATATTTATTATGAACCAGGCATTGTGCTAAATGACTTACATGTATCGTCTTATTTACTCCACACAACATTTTTAGGTAAGAACTACAACTATCCTCATTCTATAGATGATGATACTGAGACACAGAGAAATGTTATATGAAATAAAAATGGAATCATGTGGTTGACAAAATGGCATCAGTGGTAAGGTGGACAACATCTCTAAAACTTAGCTTTACAAAACTTAAACCTTTGTTGTTATTAAGTGCCTTTAAGTCTGTTCCGACTCATAGCAACCCTGTATACGACAGAGTTAAACACCGCCCAGTCCTGCACCATTCTCACGATCATTGCTGTATTTGAGCTCATTGTGGCAGCCACTGTGTCAATCCATCTCACTGAGGGGCTTCCCCTTTTTCACTGACCCTTTAGCAAGCATCATATTCTTCTCCAAGGACTGGTCCCTCCTGATAACATGTCCAAAGTACATGAGATGAAGTCTTGCTATCCTCATTTCCAAGAAGCATCTGGCTGTACGTCTTCCAAGACAGATTTATTCATTCATCTGGCAATCCATGCTATATTCACTGTTCTTCGCCAACACCATAATTTGAATGCATCAGTTCTTTTTCGGTTTTCCTTATTCATTGTCCGGCTTTCTCATGCATATGAGGTGATTGAAAATATCATGGTGTGGGTCAGGCACTCCTTATTTCTCAAACTTAAGCATAGCTTTCCCGTAAGTCAAGCCATCCTCATTGACCAATGAGATCTTGGCAGAGCTCCCACACTTATTGGCCAATGAAATCCCAACAATGTTTCAATAGTAAATTGTATAAACCAATCAGTAATAAACTTCACTTAATAGATTAATTTTATTATTGACTCAGTTTCTTTTGACAAAAATAAATTATCCAAGGTCACAATACAGGTACAAGATAAAGAAAGGATTTGAACCAGGTCTATAATAAATCCCAAATCCATGCACTCCACCATAGTATATTGAATAGTCACTTAACATTTATTAAATGCTCACTGTGTGCCAGGAGTCACGCACTTAACATTTTACATTACTATTTGAGTTAATCCTCAAGACAACCCTTTCAGATAGATAGTGCCATTATTCTCAGGTTCTGGATAAGGAAATTTGGGCATAGAGAGGTTAAATAATTTGCCTGTGGTCTAGGGGTGCCAGATAAAATACAGAACATCCTGTAAAATTTGACAAATATCAAATAATTTGTTAGTATAATATTGCTGAAGACATGCTTAAACTAACAATTATTTGTTGTCCATATAAAATTCAAATTAAACTGGACATCCTATGTTTGTTTTTATAGAATCTGGCAACCCTGCTCAGGTCATCCTGCTGATAAGTGATAAAGCAAGGTTTGAATCCAGGTGGTCTTACTGTCTGACTCCAGGACCACACCTTTTTTTTTTTTTTTTTTAATTTTTGTTGGAAATATACACAAAAGTACACCAATTCAACAGTCTCTACATATACAATACAGTGACATAGATTACATTCTTCAAATTGTGTAGCCATTCTCATCATCCTTTTCTGATTTATGTCTCCCCTATAAACTCACTTCCCCCTACTTTTCCTGTCTAACCTTTTGTGTTACTGTCATCAATTTGATCCCATATAAATAGTTTTTCAAACAGCACAATGTTCAGAGGAGACATTTTTAGTAATAAAGCTAAACAGTTGTTTGATTTAATAGACTTCAGGAAATATTTTTGGTTTACAATTTCAGGGGTAAATATTATCTCAGGGAAGTAAGTTAGGGGGTTTATCCAGACTACTAGGGCCCACACCTCTTTTTATTATTGTGGTTTGGATGAAAGTTTATAGAGCAAATTAGTTTTCCATTCAACAATTTACACACATTTTGTGTCATGACGTTAGTTGCAATCTCTTCAATGTGACAGTACTCTTTCCATTTCCTCCCTGGGTCCCCTGTTTCTGTTTCACCATCTTTCCTTCCTCTTCTTATCTTCTGAACTTTGTTTTTGGGCAAACGTTGCCTTTTTGGTCTCATATGGTTGATTGCTCTGGGGAGCACATTTCTCCTGGGTGATATTGTTCATTTTATAGGCCTGTTATTTGGTTGAAAGGTGATCTCTGGGAATGGATTCAGTTCCAGGTCTGAAGGATGTCTAAGGACCATAGTCTTTGGGGCCCACCAGTCTCTATTAGATCAGTAAGTCCAGGCTTTATTTATGATTTTGAATTCTGTTTTACATTTTCTTCCACTCTGCCCAGGACCTTCTGTGATCTGGTCAGAGCCGTTGGTAGTGGCTGTTCTTCTGGTCTCAGGGTAGTGGAGGCTGTGGTTCATGTGATCCATTCATCCTTTGGACTAATCGTTTCCTTCAGTCTTTGTTTTCCTTTGTGCTTCTTTGCTCCAGATAGGAAGAGACTACAAATTTTATCTTAGATGGCTGCTTAGAAGCTTTTAAGATAGGGCCCATATTCTTAACCACAAAATTCCAGTTTGGCTGGAGACCACAGGTCAGGAATAATACTAGCATGTTGGGGGAAAAGTAAATGAGCTTGGCTTCCTGAATCTGAGATTAAGTTGAAGAGGAGTGAAAGAAAATTAAGGACTCTTTCACCCCTCCCCACCACCCATGCTTACTTGATGGTGGTAAAAGAGTTCAAGGTACTTGGTAACAAATGCTAGGTTATGATACCTAGTACAGAAGGAAAACAGGAGAAAAGAGTGACTGGTTTTCTGTAGACAGTGTCACACTTAATGCTTTCCTATACAAATCATCATGAAGAATGGGAATTCTAGAACATTTAATTGTGCTCATGAAGAACCTGTACATAGCGCAAGAAGCAGTCATCTGAACAGAACAAGGGGATAGGACATGTATTAAAATCAGGAAAGATATGCATTAGGGTTGTATCCTTTAGCCATACTTATTCAATCTGTGTGCTGAGCAAGCTGAGAAGATGGACTAAATGAAGAATGCAGAATCAGTATTGCAGGAAGACTCATTAACAACCTGTGATAGGCAGATGACACAACCTCTCTTGCTGAAAGTGAAGAGGACTTGAAGAATTTACCCATGAAGGTCAAAGACTACAGCCTTCAGTGTGGATTCCACCTCAACATAAAGAAAAGAAAAATCCTTACAATGGGACCAATAAGCAACATCATGATAAAGGGAGAAAAAATTGAAGTTGTCAAGGATTTCATTTTACTTGGATCCACAACCAATGTCCGTGGAAGCAGGAGTCAAGAAATCAAGTGACATATTGAATTGGGCAAATCTGCTGCAAAACTCCTCTTTAAAGTGTTCAAAGGCAAAGATGTCACTTTGAGGACCGAGGTGCATCTGACTCAAGCCATGGTATTTTCAGTCGCCTCACATGCAAGCAAAAGCTGGACAATAAATAAGGAAGAATGAAGAAGAATTGATGCATTTGAATTATGGCAAAGAATATTGACTATAACATGGACTTCCAGAAGAATGAACAACTTTGTGTTAGAAGAAGTACAGCCAGAATGCTCCTTGGAAGTGAGGATGGCAAGACTTTGTCTCACGTATTTTGGACATGTTATCAGGAGGGACAGTCCCTGGAGAAAGATATCATGCTTGGTAAAGTAGAGGATCAGTGAAAAAGAGGAAGACTCTCAATGAGATGGATTGACACAGTGGCTGCAACAATGGGCTCAATCATAGCACTGACTGTGAGGCTGGCACAGGACTGGACAGTGTTTTGTTCTGTTGGACACAGGGTTGCTATGAGTTGGGACCAACTTGACGGCACCTAACAACAACAACACAAATCACAAAAAGGAGCCTGGGTGGTGCAGTGATTCAGCCTGCTAACCACTGATGGCTTGAGTCCACCAGCAGCTCCACAGGAGAAAAGACCTGGTGATCAGTTCCTGTAAAGATTAAACCCACTGCCCTCAAGTCAGATCCAACTCATAGTGACCCCTCCTTGGGTTTCTGAGGCAGTATCACTACGAAAGTAGATTGCCCAACCTTCCTTCTGAGGAGTGGCTGGTGACTTTAATGGGTGGAAAAAAAAGCCTGGAAGACTTTTCAATGATTTAAAAGCTGCAAGTGCAGCAAGTGAATGTTGATTGTGATGAAGAATTTGTTGCAAGGAGGGGTTGGTTTAATCATCTCAAAGTGAAGGCAAATTTACATAACATTAAAGGGCAGGTGGAAGCTGTCCAGAAGACCAACCTTTGTAATCCAGGGACTGCCTTTATCTAAAGAGCAATCACAGAAACAGAGGCTGCAGTTTTAGGACTGTCTTGTGGGCCACTATTCACCAGAGAAGTAAAACTTGTCAGGGAGCCTTCTGACCAGTCAATCAAAGTAGACCCAGGGGTTATCAGCCCTGGGGCTATGCCGCTGGGGTGTCACTTAGAGAACCAAGAGTCCTGAAAAAGTGTGACATCTCCAGTGTAGGGGTGGAGTACAGCTACAACCCTTCCCATCGTGGAAATCTGGCTTAGCATACTGAGCAGCAGGGGTTCACAGCTGCAGAAACAAACTTTCCTGCAGTTGCAGAGAGCAACTGGTATCCTTGAACAGCAGGCAAATACAGAACAAATCTGAGAGCTTAACAGGACCAGTTGTTGTTGTTGTTATGTGCCATCGAGTCAGACCCAACTCACAGCGACCCCTCCTTGGGTTTCTGAGGCGGTATCACCAGGGAAGTAGATTGCCCAACCTTCCTTCCGAGGAGTGGCTGGTGGGTCCAGAGTGATACTCAAAACCAAAACCACTGCCACCGAGTCGGTTCTGACTCATAGCAACACCCATTGGGTTTCCAAGGCTGTGAATCTTCATGGAAGCAGACTGCCTCATCTTTCTTCTGCAGAACAGCTCGTGGGTTCAAACCACCAACCTCTTGGTTAGCAGCCAAATCCTTAACCATTACACCACCAGAATGCCTTAGAGCTCTACTCAGGAAAGGGTAATTAGAATTAGCAATGACAAGGTAAGCAAACACTGATAAACCATTCCCTCTTGTGGAGGAAGAGGGGTTCATTAAAGAACTCATCATATATAAAAAGGTATACACACATATTTATATCTAGTAAATGTTTATATTTAATAGCTTAAAAATATTTTTATTATTTGCATTTGTTGTTTTCCAAAGGCCTAAGAGGAGGAATACACATGAGTATTACCTGAAATGACTGAGTTGTAGCCCAATGATGCCAAGAGTGGCAGTTTCAATCTCTATTTTGAGAAGGTATCAGCCAGTCTCCCTATCCCAGTCTCTCTGCCCTCCAGTTGTTCCTCCATACTGCCACCAGAGGTATTCCTGTAGAACACGGATGTTAGAACACCATCAATTGTGTAAAAGAGCCCTGGGCATGCAATGGTTAAGAGTTCAGATTAAAATGCACTAGCAGCTCCATAGCAGATTTGGTGATCTGCTCCCATGAAGATTACATTACAGCTTAAGAAACACTCTGGGGCAGTTCTACCCTATCATGTAGAGCTGGAATTGAGATGACGGCACCTGACAACTGGAAGAGTGAGTTCAAGGTGTCCTGGTGGTGCAACAGTTAAGTGTTTAGCTGCTAATTGAAAGGCTGGTAGTTCAAACCCACCTAGGGTTACTATGAGTTGAAATCTACTTGAAGACACCTAATAAGGTGAGTTCACCACCATTGCTTGTCAGTTTGTCGTGCTATGGTGACCTGCATATTGCTATGATTCTGGGAGCTATTTTACTGGCGTGTCAAACACCAGCAGGGTCACCCATGGTGGTGGACAGGTGGCAATCTACTTCTGAGAATTAGCCAACAAAAATTCTATGGGTCACAGAAGAATTGTTCAAAATAGTGCTGCAAGATGAGCCACCTAGGTTGGAAGACACTCAAAATATGTGGCTGCAACAAAGGACTCAACGTACCAACGAAGACGTCACAGGACCGGGCAATGTTCTGTTCTGTTGTATCTGGAGTCACCATGAGTCACAGCTGACTCAAGAGCAGATTAAAAATAACAAGAACAAGGTGGGTTCAATGCCTTCTGTAGTCTATTCCCAAACTGTTCTCCAAATTCGTCTCTCATCACAGGTTACACCCTTCTTTTTTCGTGCATTGTAAGACCCAGACAGTGCATGCTTCCTCATTTCCATCTCTTGCTCAGCCCCCATCTCACACTGTGCAGAACAACAGTCAACTAATCACTAGACATTTGCAGACACCCATGCCTTTTCATGAGCTGGTGTTTTGGTTTTGTTATTTTCCTTGTCTGGTCCCTCTAGTGGTGTGCTGGAGCCAGCTGGGACAGTTCGTTCACATCTTGTCCCAACTCAGTGGTCAGTGATATCATATTGATAGCGTGAAGTCTGCCACAGTAGATATATTTACAAGGAGACCTGGTAGCGTCACAGTTAAGCATTTGGCTGCTAAATGAAAGGTTGCAGATTGGAACCCACTGAGCAGCTCCATGGGAGAAACACCTGGTGATCTCTTTCTGGAAAGATTAAGCCATGAAAACTTGTAGGGCAGTTCTACTGTGTCATACGAGGTCAACACTATAAGTAGGATTTTGACTTGACAGCACCCAACAACATCAACTGGTTGTTGTTGTTGTTGTTAGGTGTCATCATGGAAACTGGGAAATGCTACAAATCAGGATTTGCTGTTTTCTTTTCCCTCCTGGAGTGCTGGTAGTTAAACATTTACCAGCAAACTGTTACCATCTCCCACTCTGTGCCTGGAAGACTCCTACTCATTTTCCAAGACAGAAAGCTTCTCTGTGAAGCATTCTTAGACTCTCACTGTCTTGGTTACATGATGCTGCTCTAATAGAAGATACCACAAATGGGATGGCTTGAACAAACAGGAGTTTATTCTCTTACAGTTTGGAGGCTTTAAGTCTGAGTTCAAACTGTCAGGCTCTAGGGGCTGGGTGAAAGCCCCTCAACCTTGGGTTTCAGCTCCACCCTCTGTTCCCGGCCCACTGGAGCTAGAGGCTTTTCTTCACTCGGGCAGCAGCTGGCTACTGAGACTGACAAACCCAAGGTCAACAAATAATAAAGCACAGTCCCAATGTTACCAAACCACATGGCAGGCCATTCATTCAAGTCCATTGAAAGTCCCCAGATTGGCTGAGCATGGCAGGCTGCTGAACAACGACACAGCTCTATGCAGGGTTCAAGCGTGCCATAAGCTAAAGACTGTTCCCCAAGGCTTCTCCTTATACACAGGAAGCAGACCACATCCCTAAGGCAGCTACTCGGCTGCTCACAGTAGATTCTACCATGATGTTGATTACCAGTCTCATCATGGGGACTACTACATCCAGCTGCCCAGCCACTCAACCAAGCCCAGCCAAGTTGACACACAAACTTAACCACCACACTGACAAAGGAACAGGGGGGAGAAAGCAACTCCTCTGTGCTAAGCATTGGAGCTCAGTGCTTTACATATATAATTCTCATGTTTCTACTAAAGCAGTTGCATCATATTATAATTACTTATTTGCAATTGTCTTCCTCATAAGTGTTAATGGTGAAGAGTGCAATCTACACTGATTTTTGAAACCCAAGTAATCTTCAAAGTATCCTATAAATAGTGGGTTCTTTGTGAATGTCAAGGTATTTAATTAACTGAGAACTAGGAGAAAAACTCCATTGCTTTGCTTCATCTGGCTCTGTTTTCCCAGAGAGCACCTGCTCACAAGACAAGCAATGCCAAGTGTTTTCCCAAGGTCTTCTGAGGAGTGACCTTTGTGTCTACACTAAACAAATTCATACAAAGATATTACTGGTTGAATACTTCTAGGGTGTTTACAGATGTAAAAGGAGGTTGTAGGAACTGATGATGGAGCCTCTTAGGTGGCACAATGGTTAATGTGCTCAGCTGCGAATAGAAAGATTCAAGGTTCTAGTCCTCCCAGAAGTGCCTTAGAAGAAAGGTCTGGCGATCTACTTTTAAAAAATCACTGAAAACCCTATGGAGTACAGGTCTACTCTGCCATACATGGGGTTGCCGTGACTCTATGGCACCGGGTGTAGGAACTGATGTATAAGACCTATGTTTAGGTCAGTAGCAGGCAGGTGTTGTTATGTGCCGTCAAGTAGGCCCCGATTCATAGCGACCCCACCTTGGGTGTCCGAGGCAGTATCACTACAGAAGTAGATTGCCCAACCTTTCTTCCGAGGAGTGGCTGGTAGGTTTAAACTGCAAGCCTTCTGGTTAGCAGTCAAGTGCCTTAGGCACTATGCTACCAGAGCTCCTCTGGCAGGCAGGTAGGAAAGGCATTTTTGGCCAGAAGAGCTCCTTAGTGACTGCTCTTGTTAGATCTGTGAGAGTAAAAGAGGTACTATCTTAGCATAGTGCTTGCCCTGAGATAGCTATCACTACTACCATCACCTCCATCATCATCATCTTCATCACGGAACACTGGTGATTAGCAGGACTAAGCAAAGCTAAGAAAACATTCAGTTGCCTTGAAGCTGTGTCTGAAAGCTTGTGATTTTCCTTAGTTCACTATTTCTCAAATTTATTCCAGCACCAAAATATTACATAAGAAAGCTTTATTCTGTGGCTGTTGGAATACTTTGTAAATATGACTCATTTATTGTCACCTCCAAGTAATGGAGGTACAGAATAAACATTTCTTTATCCTGATTCAAATAGATGCTCTAAAAGGAATGGCTGAAAGGACTTTCGTGTGATGAATATATTCAAGTCAACTTAACCAAAAATTGTTGTTGTCAGGCGCTGAGTCAATTTTACTCATAGCAACTCCCTGTGACAACTCACAACTGCCCCAGAGGGTTTCCTAGGCTGTTATCTTTATAGGAGCAGGTCACCAGGTCTTTCTCCCACAGAGCCACTGGGTGGGTTCAAAGTCTTTCAGTAAGCAGCTGAGTCTTAACCGTTGAGCCACCAGTACTCCTAACCAAAAGTTAGGTGTAGATAAAAATTATGAAACATTCATCCTTAAAAAAGCAACAACACAACTGGAAGAAATAGTAAAGTAGGTCTTTAAAGACCACAGTGTTGTACCAATAAGATTAGAGATTATTGTGAGCTGTGGAAGGGGCTTCACAGAAAAGATGAGACCTCAGCAGAGACGGGTAGGAATGGCACATGAAGGGTGTTCTGAGGGAAAAGGCAACAGGGCTAAGTGCTTTGTTTTGCAAAAAGGCGGTTGGCAAAGAGGATTCCGTGACCAAAGAACTTTGGGAAATAGTACATACACCCATCTTGGTTAGACTATTGTAGGCTCTGAGAACACGTGAAGTACAGAAACCTGTTCTGTTTAACCTAAGTTTCCCATATGTGCTTGAGGTGTATTGTTGTTTTTGATTTTTCAGAACACATATTAACATCTTCCAGAATACTCACTCCTGTTTCATGGAACACTGTTGGAAAGCACCAATTTACAGCATGATGTTTTAAATGCTATTATCTACTGGTACATTTTGAGACCTCAAAAAGAGTTTATCTTACTCCTCAGTTCCTAATATCGTCGCATTCTTGGCAACTATCTCCTTTATTTCATTTTCCTCCCTTCATCGCTAATCCCTATTCCCTATAAGTACCTACTTTCATGTTTTTCATACCTATCTTTAAATATGTCTATATTGTATAAAGTATTTTTTTGTGTGTATGTGCTATAAATTTTGTTCTTTCTTACTAAATTTTTGTCACTCAGTATTGTGTTTTAAGGGAGCTATGGTGGCATAGTGCCTAAGGCATTTGACTGCTAACCAGAAGACTGGTGGTTTAAACCTTCAACTCTGAAGGAAGATTGGGGTATCTATTTCTGTAGAGATACTATCTGGGAAACCCAAGGAGGGGTCACTCAGATCTGAGTGAGAGTCAGATCTGAGTTGGTTTTTTTTAAATTATGTTTAAAGACCTAATCTTGTCTTTGTACACTTATTCAGTTTGTTTCTAACTGCTAACATTCCATAGCAGACAGTCTATCCATTTTACTTATCCATTCCTCTGCTAATGGACGCCAAGGTTAGTGACATCAGGGACTCTTGAAATTGGGGCATCAGAGCAAAGAGAATGTAATATCTGCTGGATAAATACTTTGAATACTTTCTTCTATAAAATTGAGCAGGACTTAACTTGATCAAGCCCAGGAGTGATAAAGAGGGAATTTCAGAAGCAGCAGCTTTTGAATAATTTGCTGGAGCAGGGATTTAAAATCACTTGGTTCAGATTGCCCAAATCTGCCATCCACATCTGTTATCCTTTGCAATTTTCAAAATTGTACATTTAGCCCAAAGTGTGAACTGTTGAAAATAAAATGTTTTCTTAAAAATGAAGAAAGGAGAAAAATTAATGAGGAAAGGTAAAGAAATCATCAATTGTAGACTTTTAGCAAGAGGCCTCTAGCTGGGGCTTGAACCATGTACCCAGTCGAGCAGGTCAGAGGAACAGGAGGTTTGACATAAGGACCTGATGAGTCTCCGGGGAAGTTCATGAGACACAGTGACTTTCTTCCACTTCTCCACCCTCAAGACCAAAGCCTCCCTGTGTAGTGAAATGAACAGTGTTTAATATGAAGGATCCCACTATATCAGGTAGTAACTATACAAGAGAATCGTGGCAATTTGAAGGAGTCAAGAGGAATGGCAACCTCAGTTATGTTGTGACACAACGGTGAACACCATAGCTCTGGTCAGAGAAGCCATCTAATCATGTGAAACAGGAAGTATTATGGAGTTCAAGAACTTCTGGGCAATGGAGGAAATTCTTCCAGGTAATTAAAGTACTCAACTTGGAAGCTGTTCACTTCCTTCAAAAAGTGAGCAATTGTGAAACCCCTCTCAATTCTGTTGTTCTGCTGTTTAGATGGACAGTGGGGAGCCTCATTTCTAAACAGAGATGGTAACTGGACAATTGGCTTTAGCCTGAATTGTGAAAAATATACATATTGAAGAAGAAATATGTTAAAGTCCACCATCATGTGGATTCTCACCATAGCCAACATTCGTGAATATTAATAGCAGAGCTAACAATTAAACTTAGAGAATGAACTTTGTGTATCTACAGATGGAGAGACCGAGAACTTTCTGAAATGGAGATTAACAACCACAAACAACACAGTAGAAGGAGGCAGAAAAGGTTTGCTGAACAACAGAAGGAAAGGATCTGAGTTGGACCATAACAGAGAGACTTCTGGATGAGAATGTCTAAGGGTTTTTACCAATTCACTATAGAGGGAGGATGGGTTTATACCACAAGAACGTTGTACAGTATTTGTAGTGTTGTTCTCTGCCTTTGCTTCAGTACCTTAATGCCTGGAATACAAAAGGCATCTAGTAAATGTCTGTTGAATGAATGAATGAATGCAAGTAGTTCAAATTCACTGTTGACTATTGTATAAAGTTCATTTTATTCTGGACATTTATAAAGCCATAGGTTAGAACTTCTTTAGATACTTATCAGTGTGAATTAAACCTGAAAATTTTAGTTAAGACAGATGAACACAGACATGTCACTCACTGTCTGCTTCCTGGTCTTGCACTTTGCTTCAGCTGCTTCAATTCCAGGAGAGAAATAAATGTGGGCAATAGTTATTATCACTACTCTTTACTGTTTTTATTATTTAGTGGGAAATATCTATCTGATAGATCCAAATAGAGTAAAAACCATTCATCCTTTGATGGATAAAAAGTGTTAAATTGAAATAGAAGGTTTTTCAAATAAACACACAGTATATATGTGCCCAATGCTAGTTTTCCAGAATTAAATTTGATCGTCTTGAAAATTTATGAATAAGAGACATAAAGTATGTTTTACCAGGTAAATTGCCATTTCACTAAGAAAAGGATCATGTGCTTCTTTGTTCTCTGTGGATGATATCTGTAATTGAATGCATTTTCAAAATTCATTGGCAAACATTCATACTTGTAAAAACACAAAATATAACTGAATTCAAAAAAGAGAAGAAGACAGAGAAAAGAACACGTGGGGAACAAGGCTTATTTTTGACAGGGTCTGTTACATGTTATGATAGTATGTTGGATTATTCTAGGAAGGAGAAAGCTCTGTGTTGGGGTTAGTGTCAGCATTTGGTTATTGGATTAGATGCATTTGGAGTCTCTGAAATCACAGCGAAAACACACCCCTGTCTCCAGGGTGAGCTTTCCATGTTATGTCCTTAGCTCAGGGCCTTTTGCTGTGTCCCAGTATGATATTGTCAAGCAAAGCTGTGCCTAAATTAGGCTCTGGTGTAATGCAACAGTGGCCACATGTGTGACTCTGTGGCCAACCACAGCTCCAGCTTGCCAGATGTTTCAACAGAGCCCACATCCATCTGCTCTCTTGGCACTTTCCTGATGCATGCAGGAAGACAGACAGATGCAGGGCCTGGCTTACAGCCCCAGTGCCAATAGTAATAACTTAAGGGGAATATATATTTTGTATGTTTACTCAGATGTTTGGAAATGAGTTTTAGAAAAATCAGTAAAAATAATGCAAACTGTGGGGAACCTTTGAAGTAAGCCAATGCCTTCTCCCTGGTGTTACACAAAAATTATCCTATAACTCTCCACATTTTTTTTTTTTATTTAATAATTCCTTTCCAAGTGCTTGACATTGGTAGCTGGACACCAGCTAGTTCTTCTGGTCTCAGGGTCTTATAGGTTGAGGTTCTTATGGTCCATTAGTCTTTTGGACTATTTCCATGCATCTTAGATTTCCTTCACTCTGGCCTAGGAGAGACCAACGGTTGCCACTTAGATGGCCACAGTTGCTACCAACTGAAATAAGATATAGACATTGTTTTTGTATACTATGTTATGCCAATAGAGCTTGATATCCCCTGTGACCCTGGTCCCCAGCCCACAGGCCCAGCAATCCACTCCCTCAAAGTGCTTATTTGTGGCTAAGAAGTTATCCTAACTCTCCACATTTTGAAGGAAAATACGAAGTTTTTTGTTTGGGTTTTTTTTTTTTTTTTTTTGAGAGTTTCTAGTCTGGCCTCGGTCTAGAATGCAATCAAGCTCTTTCACTCTTTCACTCTCTGTTTTCACATTTATTATAAACCCAGAAACCAAACCCACTGCCATCGAGTCGATTCTGACTCATAACAACCCCAAATGAGTTTCTAAGGTAATAAATTTTTACGGAAGTAGATTGTCCCATCTTCCTTCCACAGAGTGGCTGGTGGGTTTGAACCACCAACCTTCTGATTAGCAGTCAAATGCCTTAGGCACTATGCTACTAGAGCTCCTTCTATTTATTATATATACATATATATTCATTATATCGTATATGTTGTTGTTACGTGCTGTCCAGTCACTTTGGACTCATAATGACCCCATGTCCAACAGAACAAACACTGCCCCGTCCTATGCATTCTCAGAATCGTTGCCATGCTTGGGCCTATTGTATATATCATATATATTTACATAAAAATTAAAAAATATGTATAAACTCACTGGATTGGGAATATGAGGAGGTAGAGAAAATATGTTATGACCTTCGTCCATTTCTGAAAAGCTTTTTGCCTTATTACACTAAGGAAGTTCTACTGATAACTCCTTCCACCAGGATTACTCAGTGGAGTGGTCTGTGGGAGAGGTCAGAATACTTGGATTTTACCCTCTACATGCTATAAAAAGCCGTAACATTGTTGAAGTCATTTAATTCCTCACTTTCTTTAGCTGCCCAGTGAAGGGGTTGGACTAAAGGACTTCTGAGGGTGTGGCTATATCTAATATCCTGGGACATTTGATCAGTTTCTCCTCTGGAGCTATCTGAGTGAAAAAATGTGTGGACACTGGTGTCTTCTCACCACCACCCAGCTTTCTGTACAAGGAAGGGACGTAGGGGTCACTCAGCATCCATACTCCTTTCCATTGGTAACAGTTCTCTGAGTTTCTTTAGGGGAGCCAGACTGACCTTCCATTCTGTCCCAGTGCTTTGTGTGAGGTTCTGACCCAGACTCCAGGATTGGCCTGGACACTCAGGACCCATGGTAGGTCCAGTCAGAGTGAATTCCAGCACTTCTGTTCTCTCAGAAAGAGTCTGCCTTTCTACCTGAACCTGGAAGGATGTAAAGCTGGAAGTGCTGCAACCATCTTATCACCACAGGGAAGGAGCCAACACAGAAGCAGTAGAGCCAAGAGTCAAGGAACAAAGAGAGCTCCTTATGACATAATTTGAGTGCCTGAAACCTTGGACTTTTCGGTTCCTTAAAATAAGCTTTCTTCTCGGCTTATTAGCTTAGGTTGGGTTTTTTGTCAAGCACAGAAAGAGTCATAACTTTTCCAAATATTCTTTTTAAAAATAACAACCAATTTTATTTTAAAAGACTTAGTAAGTGAACATTAGTTATCATAGTGAAGTTTATCATAATATGAAAGGAAGCCCACCGTGTGCTCATTGGTGACAGGGACCAAAATACCTGCATACATATTCACTCCCTTTTGCCCAGGACACCCCCATTCAACCAGCATTGCACAAGAACAGCAGCACTTGATAAAAGGGAGACACAACTTCATGTTTCAAATTGTTCCCTCAAGGATGTGAGGACAATCTTGGTGCAACATCTGTCATTCCATTGATTGGGAGGGTGGATTCAGCTGATCTGGCTGGCTAGGTAGGTGTCCTCTTCCTCCCTCACCGCTCCATGTGTGTCCCTTCTGAAGCTGTGCGCTTGGTTGAAGAGCACAGCCTTCCCAGATAGAGAGGGACTGTCCTTCCGTCAAGGTTAAATGAGTAGCTGTGCTCCCTTGCTGGAACCTCCAAACAAGCTCTCAAATTGTCCCATCAGAGCACTCAAACTTCCAGAGACAAGAGGGACCACCTACCATGTTATATTACTGTCTTTTTAAAAGCAAGATTTTTGCTTCTCATCTAATTCTGTTCCAACTTTGATAGGTAAAAGAGTGAGCAGTATGTGTGTCCAAGGAAGCCTGTTGCTTCTGAATGATGAGATTCACACCAAATACATGGAAATCCATTCTGTCATCTTAACAAACATTTATAAGATTCCAGGGTTCTTTTCTATACAGGCTGGCCCTGGTCAGCGGTCAGCTTTCTAGGCACTCTGTTGACTGGGCAATATTTTGACACTATCTATCAATAGTGGGTCTTATTCGTTATATGTAGGTTTAGCCATTTTTACTTCTTTTGGCCCTCTAATTTATTGATTGGGACATTATACATACACATTGGAATGTCTGCTTCTAACACTTGATTGTAAACATTCTAATGCAGAGATCATGTCTTATTAATCTCTGTATCTCCAAGGTACCACCCATGGATACCATGGATACAATGCTGGAAGAATTCACTAGTCACTCACCTACGCTAAGAAATTTAGAAGACAGCTACCTGGACAACTGACTGGAAGAGAACCTTATCTGTGCCCATTCCATTGAAAGGTGATCAACAAAATGCAGACTTTATCGAATAATATTAATATCACATACAACTGAATTTTGCTGAAGATAATTAAACAATGACTGCAGCAGTACACTGACAGAAATCCAAGTCAGATTCAGAAGAGGACATGGAATGAGGGATATCATTGCTAATGTCAGATGGATCTTGGCTGAAAGCAGAGAATACCTGAAAGATGTCTACCTGTGTTTTATTGACTATGTAAAGGCATTTAAAACTATGTGGGTTGCAACAAATAAGGAATAACATTGCTAAGAACAAGAATTTCAGAACACTTCATTATGCTTCTTTGAGATCTGTACATAGACCAAAAGGCCAGTTATTCGAACAAAACAAGGGGATGCTGAATGGTTTTAAATCAGCAAAGATGTGCATCAGAGTTGTATCCTTTCACAGGTTCAAGGTCACAAAGTTGGTAAGAGTGAAAGGCAGTCTGGTATGACTCTTACACCTTTATTGGGTTGTTTCCATATCATATCTTCTAGATTAAAGGATTTTTAGCACAGGAGAGAATCTGATTTCTTGGAATGGGGGCAGGTATGACAGGACATCAAAACTTTAAAACATGCAAAGCTAAAGATTAAGCCACACAGATTATTTTTTAAAAATAAGTGATTAAAGGAGTTAGTTATCTTTAAAAAAAATTGTGCGTGAACATTTACTTCTGAGCAAATTGGTTTTCCATTCAACAATTCATGCACATGTTGTTTTGTGATATTCATTACAATTCCCACAATGTAACAGCACTCTTCTTACTTCCTCCCTGTATTTACTATTCCCTATGAGTCGGGGCTGACTTGATGGCAAATAACAACAACAACAACAACAAAGTACTTCTTTCCTATCCCTCTACCTTAACTTTATCCCTACACAAATGCTACCCTTTTGCTCTGGTATGGTTGATTGTTCTAAGAGTGCATACCTTCCTGGCATTATTGTTCATCTTATAAGTCTATCTATCATTTGGCTGAAAGTTGAGGCCATGTGGTTGAGTTCACTTCTCACCTTAAAATGTGCCTGAGGACCATAGTCTCAGGGATTCCACCAGTCTTCAGCAGACCAGTAAGCCTGGTCTTTTTTGTGATTCTGAGTTTCGGTCCACATTTCTCTCCCACTCCGTCCAGGACCTCCTATTGTGAATCCTTTCAGAGCCATAAGCTATGGTAGCCAGGCACCATCTAGTTCTTCTGGTCTCAGGGTCATGGAGACTGGGGTTCATGTAGCCCATTCAACCCTTGGATTAGTTATTTCCTTGCATCTTTGATTTTCTTCACTCTTCTTTGCCCCAGTTGCAGTTGTTGTTGTTGTTGTTCAGTACTGTTGAGTTGGCTCTGACTCGTTGTGACCCAAAGTACAACAGAATGAAACACTGCCCGTGGTCCTGTGCAAGCCACACAATCATTGCTATACCTGAGCCCATTGTTGCAGCCACTGTGTCAATCCATCTCCTTGAGGGTCTTCCCCTTTTTCAGTGACCCTTCACTTTACAAAGCATGATATCCTTCTCCAGGGAATGGTCCCTTCTGACAACATGACCAAAGTAGGTGAGATGAGATCTGTCCATTCTTGCTTCCAAGGAGCATTCCGGCTGCACTTCTTTCAGGACAGATTTGTTAGCTATTCTGGCAGTGTATGGTACTTTCAGTATTCTTCACCACCACCATGACTCAAAAGTATCAACTTTTCTTCTGTCTTCCTTATTCATTGTCCAGCTCTCACATGCATATGAGGTGATTGAAAATACCATGGCATGTGGGCAGTGCAGACAACAAATATAAACCCTTTTGCATATACAGTACTGAGTTGTCAGTGAAAGCAAACATGGATATATGGACAGATGGATGGGGGGACAGGCTAAACAATTAGGTATGTCTAAATGGGGAGTGTATCCAAGATCATGTGTAGGGTTGGCAGACAATGGTCCCATAAGTTTATGTGAATGATCAGAGTTCCCAGGTGTGTAGTAGAGCTGACGAGGGGCAGGGTTGTGGTCATTGCTTGGTCGCAGCCAGCTACCCAGAGCGACCGAGTGGTTGATCCTGCGGGCTTGGGACCGTGTTCACAGGGGACATCAAGCTCGGTTGGCATAGCGTACTATACAGGACGTTGTTCCGCCTCCTGCTTTGGCGAGTAGCGACTGGGAACTTAAAGGCTAGCAGGCTGCCATCTGGATGCAATGATGGGTCTGTCCTCGTCAAGAAGAAGAAAATCAAAATTGATGGAAACGGTCGGTCCTAGCGACTGGTGCACCATCTGATCTGTAGCCTGTACAACTATGAGACCAGAGGAACTGGATGGTGCCCGGCTACCACTGTCGTCCACTTGGAGGGGATGTGGGGGATCCTGCATGGAGAGGGAGAGCGTTGTGGGGCAGGGCTCGCAATCATTTGGAGACAAAGAAAAAGAGAGGGTGGGGACCAGGTTTGCTGGTCCGGTGGAGCCTGGTGGAGCCACTGGGACTGTGGCCCCTGGCTGCCCTGCAGGTCTGGAGTTGGGGCCGAGCCTGTGGTTTCCGGCTGGACGGAGTGCAGGCATGTGGGTTGAACGTTTGCCTCGGGTGGACGCACGCCCTGGAGGGAACAATCATGGGAGGGGGAGGGGCTGCTTGTGCATGGGGAGATGGCTTGGGGCGCGGGGGAGTGTGGAGGGGTGGACACTGGGAGGAGGTGGCTGTGGGGAGGGGGTGGGAGGGGAGCTGTGGCATTGTGGATTTTGGTCGGTGACATGAGACAAGGTATATTATGTGAGCTGCTGTGTGAAGAGTGAGTTTGCTCTGTGAATCTTCACCCAAATCAGAATGAAATTTGAAAAAAAAAAAAAAAAAATACCATGGCATGGATTAGGCATACCTTAGTCTTCAAAGAGATGTCTTTGCTTTTTCCTTAGTTTTCAAAGAGACATCTTTGCTCTTCATCACTTGAAAGACGTCTTTTGCAGCAGATTTGCCCAGTGCAATGTGTCATCTGATTTCACGACTGCTGCTTCCATTGAGTGATTATGTGTTGATTATGGAACCAAGTAATATGGAATCTTTGACAGATTGAATCTTTTCTCCATTTATTGTGATGCTGCTTATTGGTCCAGTTGTGAGGATTTTTGTTTTCTTTATGTTGGGATGTAATCCATACTGCAGACTGTAGTCTTTACTCTTCATCAGTAAGTATTTCAAGTCATCTTCATTTTCAGCAAGCAAAATTCTGCCATCTGAATATCACAGGTTGTCAATGAGTCTTCCTCCAAGCCTGATTCCACATTCTTCTTCACATAGTGCAGCTTCTTGGATTATTTGCTCAGCATACAGATTGAATGAGTGTGGGAAAAGGATACAACCCTGATGCACTCCATTGAAGATGTTAAACCATGCAGTTGTATCCCCCTGTTCTGTTCAAATAACAGCCTCTTGTTAAGTGTTCTGGAATTCCCATTCTTCTTAATGTTATCCAAAATTTGTTATGATCCACATAATCAAATGCTTTTGCATAGTCAATAAAACACAAGTAAACATCTTTCACCTCAGAAGGAAGATTGGGCAATCTACTTCCATAGGGATATCACTTCAGAAACCCAAGGAGAGGTTGCTAGGAGTCAGAGCCAACTCGACAGCAGTGAGTTTGTTTTTTTGTTTTTTGAAACATCTTTCTGGCATTCTTTGCTTTCAACCAAGATACACTGACATCAGTAATGATATCCCTTGTTCTACGTCCTCTTCTGAATCCAGCTTGCATTTCTGAAGTTCTCTGTCAATATACTGCTGCAACCGTTTTTGAATTATCTTCAGTAAGATTTTATTTGTGTGTGATATTAATGATATTATTCAATAATTTCCATGTTCTGTGGGATCACATTTCTTTGGAATGGGTACAAATGTGGATCTCTTCTGGTCAGTTGGCCAGGTAGCTGTCTTCCAAATTTCTTGGCATAGATAAGTGAGTGCCTCCAGTGCAACATCCGTTTGTTGAAACATCTCAATCAGGAGTCCATCCTTCCTGGAGCCTTGTTTTTTTTTTTTGCCAATTCCTTCAGTGCAGCTTCGATTTCTTCCTTCAATACCTTCTTCCTTTCAGATGGGGAGAGACCAATAATTGAACCCTAGATGGCCACTCACAAGCTTTTATAAGCTCATTTGGTACTCACTACAATACAATTTAGAACGCTGTCTTTGTGGACTACATGATGCTAATTGAAGTAATTTGTCATCTTAAATGCAATCTCTCAAGACAAAACCAGGATAATAACGTTATTGCCCTTGAAGAACTTGCCATCTGTCTGGTGAGACATATGAACTAATTACCAAATAAAAATGCAGTTAATTAATTAATTAGTTACAATAGAAACAGGTTATTTTAGTGTTGCCACTTTTTATTTTTAAATACACTTTACTTTTTAGAGCAGTTTTAAGTGTTCAGAAAAATCAAGTAGAAAGTACACAGTTTCCATATGCCCCCTCTCCCCTTGCACACAGTTTCTCTATTATTCCCTTAATGCACTAATGTGGTACATCTGTTACAGTGATGAACTGATACTGATACATTATTATTAACTAACAATCACGTCACTTCTTTCAGAGTCTGTTGGTGATTAGTCTTTGTGCTCAGTTCTGATATTCAGTTCACACACACAGACAGCAAGAGGTGTAGTTGGGTTATTGAGTCCTTGTTTCCCAATGAAGAAATTCAAACGACATTTTATAAAATTGTAACCAAGAACTGAACAAAAAAGATGAATTTGCAGGAAAAAAAAATACACAAAAATGTCCCAAAAAGTAGTACCTCCAGAAGTAAAATTTGAGGCTGACTTAAGTAGAGTTTAGAAGAAATAGCTGACTGTAGGAATGTTGACACTGCCGTCTTTGGAAAGACTCTAGATAAGCAACCAGAGGAACTTAATGAATGTGAATGTATCCACATAAATGAGGAAGTGATTACGACAAAAATGACAAAGATGTCCCAAAGGAAGTGACACTGGCAAAAACTTAACATTGAAGCACCCCTTGAAGATTTTTTTGTGATCTTGAAAGCAGAAAGAATAAAATACTGGAAGCAGATCCAAACTTAGGAGTATGGCACTACACGAAGCCGTGGGAAAGATGCTCACTCTCAATCATAAGTTACGCAATGAGAAGAAAGTAAGCACTGTCCAATTAGTCTTCATAACCCTTTTAGTAAAGAAATAAACCATTGTAATTGTCAATTATTTCAAGATTTTAAATTATAGTGCATTTAATATTAATTTTACTATTTTTTTTCATTTCCCTATACATTTATAATCAGCAATAAGATGGTTTCTAATGTTTTAACAAACATTTCTAAAGGTCACGGAACAATCATAATTTTTCCCATTAATTAATTAATCACTTTACATGGCTTCAGCTTGCATGGTCATTTTAACAATCCTACATTACCATGCAAAGTGAGGACTCCTTGTATGTGCAACTGGAAGTTTATACAGCCTCTGTGTCTACCACTGTCTGAGGGTGGTCAATGGCTTAGAAAGTTCAGTGTCTGTGATGTCAAGATCTCTGGATGCATCCACCAAGATGTCTCCATTCCATCTGCCAGAGTTAAAGGTTTTTTCAACCTACTCCCTGACCTCGACATAGATCTGCCATGGCTGGGCATTTAATCTTTTAAGTTCAACCACTAGGACTATTAGGTCCTGAGTTTGGTCTGCATTTTTTTCCAACTATCATTGCAGGGGAAAACGAGCATCCAACAAGGCCCTCAGCTTTCATACCTGACTTTCATGCTCAGCTACTCTTTATCTTTCTGTAGAGCCCCAGTGACAATAGCCATCCAATCTCATCTTTTTGTCTACCTTGTTCTTCAAAGTTTCAAATGCCTGGCACATTGCATGTGCTAGTGCATTCACTCCCAGTGGTACATGCTCCGAATTCACACACAGTGGAAAATTTAACAACTGAATGGCTACCTTGTCCTCATGGTGTCTGGGCTCTACCTACCACCAGGGATGGGGTTCTCATTGCCACTTGAGTGAGTGATCCAGTTCCCAAACCTCATCTTACTGTCTGTTTCTTAGACCAACAGTCTGGAAGTTTAGGGTGTAAGATGTTTATTAAAAATCTGCAGCAAATTGACAGCGACAGTGAAAAGATTACTATTTCCAGAGGGTTGAGGAGAAGAGGAAGGATGGAATAGGTGAAGACAAGGTGTTTTTAGGGCAGTGAAGCTATTCTGTCTGATACAGTAGTGGTGAACACAGGACATTAACCATTTGTCAAAACCCATAGAGCCGTGTAACACAAAGAGTGAACCTGAACTGTGGACTTTAGTTAATAATGGATCAGTATTGGTTTATCAGTTGTAACAAAGGTACCAGAGAAATATAAGATGTTAACAGGAGACACAAAGTACAGGGTTAGTGACAAATGGGAACTCTACTTTCTGCACAGGAGCTCTGGGGGCTTAGTGCCTAAGGCACTTGACTGCTAACCACAAGGCTGGCAGTTCAAACCCACCAGCCACTCCTCGGAAGGAAGATGGGGCAATCTACTTCCATAGTGCTACTGCCTCAGAAACCCAAGGAGGGGTCGCTATGAGTTGCGTCTGACTCGACAGCACAATAACAACAACAACTTTCTGCATAATATAAACCTAAAACTGAGCTAGAAAAATAAAATCTATTTTTAAACAATCAGTTATACTTTAAAAAAGAAAGAAAGAAAAAGATTAATAATCTGTGAAAGGACGTGAGCTGTACGGAATTGGACAGCAGAAGTTAACTAAGACAACAACCAGGCAACATTCTGTTCCACTCTGTGTGGGGTTGCCATGAGTCAAGGGCAACTCAACATCAGCTAATGATGACAACAAAGTCTTTGGCAGAAACATCTCGAGCAAGTGTTGCTTATCACAGTTTCCCCAAAAAGCTAAAATGGCTGGACCTTTAGACTCTCCTTCCCTGGGTCATTGGATTCCAACTGTCCTGGGAAGGCATGAGCTCGGGTGCCAGAGGCCTTTGCTGACCGTGTTCCTCCTAGCTAGGCAACACATCCTTCCTTGAAAGGGGTCTGGGCTGCTCATCTCTGTGTTTACCACATGAATCTTTGGAGTCATGTTCCTCACACCCATCCCCGTTCCAGACGATAGCCTTGCTACAAGTTCATTCCAGTTCCCAACTGATTTTCAGATATTACAAAACTGGAATAAAAGTCTAGTAGCAGAACTCTCATCCTGAGACTGAAAAACAATTAGGTTACTTATTCATACTTTTTTAAAAGAAAAACCCTCTTAATTATTTCTTTATTACAGCACAGATACTCACAAACAGAATATCCATTTATATTTCATTCTTTCAGATTTTCTAGGAAATAAAAAACTTGAATTATTTTTCCTTTCCAGTATCCTTTTAGTTAAATTTCCAAAAGATGATGTTGGAAAAGCAAAGTCATCTAGTGACCCCCTATTACTAATACACAATTAAACAGTTCAGAATTAAACACAGTCCATGTGACTGTCATGGGTTCTCTCTGGAGAGCTGAATCACATTTACTAAAGCAAACTCCTCTGGAAGAATAACAGACACATGGGAAAGGAGAGGAAGTCTCACTGTTAGAGACTCAGCATGAAGGGAGCTTGGAGCCTAGCCATGACCTGAATTCCTAAGGTGCTGAAATAATAAGATGATTTTTAGTCAAGCAATAAGTGTTTCCTTAGCACCTCCTATGTTACACATCTAACATTGTCCTGAGGAGAGGCTGAGGACTCCCTGGTGGCATAGGGCATGAGGCATTTGACTGCTAACCAGAAGGCTGGTGGTTCAAACCACCAGCCACTCCTCAGAAGGAAGACTGGGCAATCTCCTTCTGTAGAAACCCAAGGAGGGGTGACTATGAGTTGCAATTGACTTGACGACAGTGAGTTTGGTGTTTTGGTAAGGTCATTGTCTTAGTTCTCTAGTGCTGCTTTAACAGAAATACCACGAGTGAATGGCTCTAGCAAACAGAAATGTATTAGAGGCTAGAATTCAGGAAATCAGAAAGGAGAAGGCTTTCTCTATTGGCTCTGGGGGAAGGTCTTTGTCTGTGGGCCAAAGTTCCTTGGAGATTTCCGTATGTCATGGCATCGGTCTTTCCCTGGGTCTAGGAGCTTCTCAGCATAGGTACCCGCATCCAAAGGACGTGCTCCCTTCCCGGTGCTTCTGTCTTGGTTGTAGTTGCCTTCGTCTTTGTTTTCTTCTCTCTGCTTCGATCTCTAAGATAAAACGTGATGCAAGCCACAGCCCAGGGAAACTCCCTGTACAGGGATCAGGGCTGTGACCTGATTAACAGTGTTGCATCCCACCCTAACCCCCTTACAACTGATTGGCTGGTCACATCAGATCACATCATGGGAGATAATTACATCATTATATAACTGTCAAATTACATCACTGCATAACCACCAGGTCACTGAGAATCATGTCCCAGGCAAGGTTACACATATTTTTAGGGGAACACAGTCATGTTGCTGGTTTCTGGCAAAGCTGGGACTGAAGTCTAGGCAGCCTGACTCCCAGTACTGTGCTCTTTCCTCTATTAGGTTGTTATCTCTCCAGCACTGAGCACTAGGTCTGATATTGCTGTTGTTAGGGGCCATAGAGTCAATTCTGACTCATAGTGACCCCACATGAAAGAGTAGAACTATTCCATAAGCTTTTCTTGGGTGTAATCGTGATGGAAGTAGGTTGCCAGGTTTTTCTCCCATGGGTCAAACTGCCAACTTTCAGTTAGCAGTTGAGTGCTTAACTGTTGTGTTACCAGGGCTCCTTTCTTGGTATCATATGGATATAAAGCAAAGGAAAACAGGAGCATTTATTTCCTTTTATGAAACAGTTCCATTTTTGAGATCCCTGTAACAGATGCTATTTGTGGGCACTGGCTCCTCAGGTACTTTGGCTCCTGCCAGCCAACACCATCTTCTCTTTGCTGAGAAGACTCTCCTCAGGCTGCTAGAACCTTCTTCTATTTGCTGAGAAGACTCTCCTCAGGCTGGTAGAACCTTCTTTTACTGGGGTTCACAAATAGGCAGATGTGCCTGGGGATTATCCAACCCCTTCCCCACTCTACTTCCCAAGAATTGTTCTTAATCAGTGACCGACAGACATGGGAGTATTAATATTCCCAGTCCCTTCCCTCTGATGGGCCAGTTCTGAGGTGTGACCTATGCTTTCCTGAGAGCCAAGGTCAGCTCTGTTTGATATCACCCCATTACTTGACTTCTTTCCCGCTCAGGATCCATTTCTTCATTCTTCCTAATGATTTTTCCTGGGAGCACTCTCTAATAAATCATTTTTCATATGAATTCCCCTCATCTCAGAGTCTGCTGAAGAATTCAAATTAAAATGCCATCAGTCTCAATCTTCACAACCCTGAGACCAGAAGGCCTAAATGGTGCCCAGCTACCAATATCAACCACTGGGGAGGGGATCAAAATTAGAGATCCTGCATAGAGTGGGAGGAAAAATGTGAAACAAAATTCAAAAACAAAAAATGACAGGAATTACTGGTCAAATAGAGACTGGTGGAACCCCAGAGACTATGGCCCCTGGTTCTCCTCCAGGCCTGGACCTGGACTCACTTCTGTGGATTAGCTCTCAGCCAAACAGTAGAAAGGCCTACAAGCAGAATACCTTCCCTAGGGAGACGTACCCCCTCGACCAATCAACCATGAGACCTCAGAAGGGCAGCATTTGCACAGAGGAGAAGCTGGACAGGCAGGAACAAGATGAGAAGGGCACAGGGAAGGCGTAGTCACCGGGAGGAGAGGGGAAGAGAGCTTTTATTGTGGGATTGTAATCAGGGCATGAAACCAAATGTGTATGAACTGTGGAGAGTAAAATGAATCTCCTTTGAAAATTTGCACCCAAATCACAATAAAAGTTTTGTTTTAAAAGCCATCAGTTCCTAAATTACACTGTCATCACCATCAACATCATTATCTTCACTATTATCATTGTCATAAATCATAATTATTATTATTACAACCACCTTTTTTTTTAAATTGTGATTTGGGTGGACATTTACAGTGCAAATTCATTTTCCATAAAGCAGTTCATACACCTTTTGTTTCATGATATTGACTGCAATTCCCTACAATGTAACAGCTCTCTTCCGACTTCCTCTCTGTAATTTCCTTTTCCCTGTGTCTTTCTTTCCTATGCATTCCTGCCCCCTGAGCTATCTCTATGTGCAAATACTGCCCTTTTGTTCTAAGGAATGTATGTAACTGATGTCAGTGTTTACCTTTTATGCCTATCTATTGCCACAGAAGTGAGTTCAGTTCCAGACCTGAAGGGTAGCTAGGAGCCCTAGTACAACCACACCCACTGTATAGAAGAGGGAGTGAGAGAACCCTGGCTAAAATCTTTCATCCACTGCTGCCTAGCTGTTTGACTTTGGACGTGTTACTGAAACTCTCAATCTATGTCTCCTTATCTGTGAAACGTGGAAAATGATCTCCCTGTCAAGTACAGTCAACGCCTGTTTGTATGTAGGTGTATGATGAGGGCTGAGGACTCCATTAGGAGGAGGGTAGGTTGGTGCCCTAGTGTCCCCTCAGTAAGGCTGCTGCCAAATAACTTGCAGACATGTCTGTTACTAATGCCCATGACCACAGTGTAGGGGGGTGGAAAAAATCACTTCCAAACTTTGCTGATCAGCAGGGCAAGAAAAGTGGTGTTTTTCTGTAGCCATCATGGAACTAGACCACTGAAGGTTTACCACAAGCTCTTGTTGGCAGGTTAGTGAACATGGGCAAGCAAGCTCTCAGTGGGGTCTGGAGCTCTGTAGTGGAAGGTGGGAGAAGCTGAAGGGAGGGAGTGGAAGAGGCACAAGCTTGAGCATCAGGCCTGACACGGAGGGAAAAAGGGGACCTAATCCAGTGAGTCCTGGGGAGGGAGCTGAAGATTCCAGAGGAGAAGGGTGCTACAGGAGCGACAAGTTCTGGGGCATAATTAGAAGAGTAGAGACTGGATGGTGACACACCCACAGACGAACACCCAGGAAGAGAAGCTCACAGAAACAAAACATAGGCCCTGATGTAAAAAAAAGAAATGTGTTTTGATCACTTACAAAGTCCTAAGCAATGTGGTAGGTAAGGGGCAGGGACTTATGGCTCAAAGAAACACAACACAACCCATGTATGTAAGGAGAGCAAGTAGGTGCCTGCGTGTGGTGATTTCAGACATTTGGAAAAGCGCCCCCCACAGAGTTCCTGCACAGCCACAGTGCCCGGGATTCCTGCCCTTAACCAAGCCATATGAT
>NW_006921608.1:9418423-9419906 GCF_000298275.1 Orycteropus afer afer | reverse complement strand
ATTGCCCCATCTTCCTTCCGAGGAGTGACTGGTGGGTTTGAGCTGCCAGCCTCCTGATTAGCAGTCAAGTGCCTTAGGCACTACGCTATCAGAGCTCCCCAAACTAGCTCTAGATCTTGTTTATTTTAATTGTATTAATAAAGAGCACACATTATTATTTTACATTCTAAAACACATTTTGATAATAGTAATTCAATATAACTGGTTTCCTTTTTATTTCATTTTATGCACTTAAAACTATTATTCTGCCAAGAGTCTAAAAACAAAACCCACCTACCATCCAGTCGATTCCGACTCATAGCGACCCGCATTGGGTTTCCAGGGTTGTAGATCTTTATAGTAGACTGCCTCATCTTTTTCCCAAAGAGCAGCTGGTAGGTTTGAACCACTGACCTGGCTAGCAGCCAAATGGCTTACCCAGTACATCACCAGAGCTCCTCTGAAAAGAGTCTCCAAACCAAAAACCAAACTCACTGCCATCCAGTCGATTCCAAACCCTAGCAACCCCCTTTGGGTTTCCAACGCAGTGAATCTTTATGGAAGTAGATTGCCCAGTCTTCCGTCTGCAGAGTGTCTGGTGGGTTTGAACCACCAACCTTCTGGTTAGCAGTCAAATGCCTTAGGCACTATGCCACCAAACCAAAACCAAACTCACTGCCGTCAGTGGATTGTGACTCATCATGACGCCTCCTTGGGTGTCCGAGGTGGTATCTCTACAGAAGTAGATTGCCCAGTTTTCCTTCCGAGGAGTGGCTGGTGGGTTTGAAAAACTAAAGTATTAAAGGTCACAAATAATAGCTCATGTGAGTAATAGTGTTTTCCTTTAAACTCTATCAAATGAATTAATCCTTCAGTGGGGCCTGGAAAGAAGGGCACAGCAGGCGAAGGGAATTCTGATGAGAAAAAAAGATTAAGCTCAGCCAAGGAGGGCAGAGCTTGGGGTGGGAGCCACACCTTTTTCTTATCCATGTATCTTATTCTTAGTAACATGTACTACATACAATGTTGCAACATGTAATTTGTGATGTTATTATTCTCAGATGTTCCCTTGCAGATGTTCAGTTTTATGATTCACTGTTCAAAACATTGACATATAGATTTCATTTTCTAAACTAAATCAAGGGCTTCAGTTAATTGCAAACATGGATCCAAACGCTGATCGCTTTGCTAAAAGTCAACAAGCAGACTTAAGAAGCAGTGAGATGTCACCATGAAATACACAAACATAAGAAAAAGGAATTTTCTAGAAACTCCATCTCTAGTCCCAGGGATTATTCAGATGATCCAGAACCTTCCACATGAGGGGTTATTGCTTCAACAAAATGTCATCCAATTCTTGTTTGAGTAAATTTTTATGATTTGTGCACTTTTTAAAAAATGTGTATATTATTAAATAAGGAGCTCTGCTGGTATAGTGGGTAAGGAATTTGGCTGCTAACCAGAAGTTCAGAGGTTCAAACCCACCAGCTGTTTCGCAGGAGGA
>NW_006921608.1:9397017-9418276 GCF_000298275.1 Orycteropus afer afer | reverse complement strand
ATGTATAAATTTATATTGAATGTTTCCAATCCCCAAAGATTAATAAAGATCAGGTTTATAAAGATACTGATAATACAAGGCGATCATAATGCAAACCAAAAAAAAAAGAGGTAGTCAATTTACCTCAAAATCGATTTATCACGGAGATGTTGGAACAGAAGTAAATCGGGGATTACCTATGTAAGGAAGTTAGGATAGAAGAAAATCCTGTAGCTTTCCAGGGAACAGCTGGGCTGTCTTTGACATGCTAATTTGTACCTGAATCTCTAAGAAGGAAGACTGGACTCCCTGCTGGGTTATAATCCAACCTCCAACTGGGGCAGGTGGATGGACCCTCCACCCCCAAGAATTCTAATTTCTGTGTCATTCGTGAATGTATGATGATATCTCCTTCAAACGCCCAGATCAGAACATTCCTTGGATTATACGAAATGTTTTTAGTAGGTCTGAGTTCTAATCACACTTCCAGCCCCAGTTTTATATCAAGTGAAACATTTACTTACTAACAAATGCTTATTATGTAAATTAAACATTCTAATCTTAGTGTAATTAAATGCAATTTTTTTTTAGAAGCTCTGAGGAGTAAATCCACAGTATGTTTCAAAGCGAGATTTAAATTGCTAATTTCCAAGTATTGGCATGTGAGAAAGGATTGTCACAGATTTACCAAGAAATCCTGAATTTAACATTCTTATGTAGTAACCGGCTTTTCAACTGCATTTTGGTTTGGGAAACAGCAAGAGCCAATTTCCAGCAGAAAGGGACAACTTTGTTGTTTATTTTAAAGAGAATAACAATGTAGGACATAAAGCAAAATCCTCTTTAAAAGTCCCGAAGAGCCTCTGCCTACCTGGAAAGCACTTTCTCTTTAGGCCTCATATGATTTTGTGCCTTTGTTCACATTGGAGGGCACTTTCCTGTTTGGGGTCTGCACGTTGGTGCCCAGAACAAGGAAATGAAGGAATGTGTAAGAGACACCCATAAGAGAGATGTAAAGAACAAGCCTATCACCAGAAAAGACATGTGATTTGGAACAAAGATACTTTTATGTGTTTAAGGTTCAGAAAAGGAGTTCCAGTGGCACAGTAGTTAAATACTCAGCTGTAAGCGAAAGGTTGGAGGTTTGAACCCACCGGGGGCGCCACAGGAGAAAAGACTTGGCCAGCTGATCCCATAAAGATTACAGCCTTGAAAACCCAATGAGGCAGTTCTATTATATCCTATAGGGCCACTATGAGTTGGAATCGACTCCATGGCACAAAACAACAAGAGCAACAAGGTTGAGAAAGTTGTGCCAAGAGATGCTCTGAGGAACTAGAAGAGGTTTCCCTCACACCCAACATTTCATCTTAGCTGGTTCCTCAGCACTCATTCTCTCTTCAGTGGCTAAGATGTGTCATTTTGACTGCTAGCAAAACCTCCTTATGACAATTCCATGGCATGATTAGTTGATGATTCAGCCAATCTTTGTTGGGCACCTTCCACGTATGCCAGAATTTGGCCTCAGCCCTTTATACACATTAGTTCCTTGACTTCTCACAATAACTCCATTGCATGGATTTCATCATTCACTTTTACAGAATGAAATTTGCAGTGCTGGCCCAGAGGAACCACTCAATGAAGGCCACTGTTATTTTTCATCATCGTTATTACTTTTGTGAATAACTTCCAAATGAGGTGATCAGGAAAACTTCAAACTTTGACTTGAGCCTTGGAAAATAGGTTCCATTTTGATAGATGGAGCTAGAGAGGAGGCAAACAGCCATTTAATGTAAACCTGACATTGAGGGAAGGAAGCAGTAAGGTGTATTGGGGTAATTAGGAATAAACTAGCTTAGCTGAACTGAGGAAATTGTACAGAAACATATTTGGAGCCACACCTGAAAAGAGAACTTGGAGTCCAATTTTGGAGCCTTGCTACACCAGGGAGTTTGGGCATGAATTTCTCAGATGGCGTAGTGCCTAAGGCATTTCACTGCTAACCAGAAGGCTGGTGGTTCAAATTCACCAGCCACTCCTCTGAAGGAAGGCTGGGCAATCTACTTCATTAGAGATACCACCTTGGAAACCCAGGGAGGGGTTGCCATGAGTCAGGGCCGACTTGACAGCAGTGAGGTTTTTTTCGGGGGGGTGGTGGCGGGGCCTGGTGGTAACTCACTGAAGGTTTCTGAGAAAGTGTTCTGGGGTATTTGGGAAGGATTGGAGGCACGGAGGAATGGAGAGGGATACATTTCGAGGAAATTGCATTATTCCAGGTTTGAAGTGATGAAGACAGAGCTGAACCAGGATAGTGATGTCAGAGCAGAAAAGAAAGGGTATGTGTGAGAGGTATCGTGAAAGAGGATCTGGCAGGGCTGAGAGCCAGAGAAAATTTGTAAAGAAGATGGAGAGGTCCGAGAGAATCTCAGGGATCTCAGGGTCCTCACCTTGAAACAATTATAGTATCATTTCCAAAGAAAGAGGATGGTTTGGAGCTAGAAATTTGTAGGTCTGACTTTGGACACATTGATTTTGATGGGAGAAGAGTATCTAAGTGAAAAATTGCAGCTGTGAGATGGATGAGTAGTTTAAAGTCTAGCCATATGAAAGAAAAACCATTCTTTAGAAGCACTCCTATTTCTTGGGGAGAAAGGAAGAAGCCATTGAAGGAGAGAGAGGACAGATTTGATATGTGGGAAGAGAAGCAATAAAATAAGTAGTTTCAGGTAAGCCAAGAGAGGGGAAGGATCAAGCCAGGGGATGGTGGTAGAAGGTGGTCAAAACTGAAGCGGACAGCTAACCTTCTCCTCACCTCCCTGCTTCTGAATGGCACGTGGAAAATTATAGGGGGTGAGGTGGGAGGTAGAAGGTAGCTCTATGAGAAAGTGTAAGGCTTGCATTGATTTTTTTATTTACAGCCCTCCAAATAAATCTTAGTCATGGTCACTAGCACTGTTTTTAGAGGGCAATTATATCATTTTATTTTTCATGTCATTGTCAACATCATCTTGGAGCAACATTTACTGAGCACTTCTATATCAGTTTAGACATTTTGGCTACAAGTAACAAACACAGAGTCAAACTGGCATTAAAAATAGATTGGCAGTCCTGAGGTAAAGCAGACATACAATTAACTAGCAGTTAAACAAAGTATTTAAGGACCTAGGTTTTTTTTTTCCAGTTTTCCTCTCTGTCATCCTAGTGGGAGTGTCATCCTCAGGGAGATAGCAAGATGGCCTGAAGTTCCAGATATTACAAAAGAGGCATGAATTATTTGGAGGACTATTCCTCCAACTATTCCTTCAGCATCAACTTTTCACAGACACCCCCGAGCAGACTTCCTGTCATGCTTCAGTGGGCAGAATTAGGTCACATGCAAATACATGAACCAGTGATTGGCAAGAGAAATGGCATTGTCTTTAGACAAATCAGACCCACTCTTGACCCACTCTGAAGTTCTTGGCTGTATGAGGAGGGAGCGGTCCTGAACAAAATTAGAACTCTGTTAAAAAAAGGAAGAAGGGGTGGGCACCTGGGCAGACAACTCCTCTAGAGGGTATATTGTTAGTCTTTAGGATTACAAAGAAATGCTTCTTTATGATCCTTATCTGAAAGGGGCTTTTAATCTATCCGATGTTAACAAAATGCATTCTACTGAGCTACATTACAGCCAGAAGAGATATGAAGAAATCATTAAGGAAGTCAGCACCTACATTAAGAATTGGCTACAATCCCAACACAGTAGCTTTTGTGCCAGTTTCTGCTTGGAATGGTGACAACATGCTGGAGCCAAGTGCCAACATGCACTTGGTTCAAGGGATGGAAAGTCACTCATAAGTGCCAGTGGAACCACGCTGCTTGACGCTCTGGATTGCATCCCACCACCAGCTCATCCGGCTGACAGGTCCCAGTGTCTGCCTGTCCAGGATATCTACAAGATGGGTGGTATCGACACTGTCCCTCAGGGCAGATGAAGACTTATGTCACCTTTGCTCCAGTCAACATCACCACTGAAATCAAGTCTGCTCAAGTGTGCCATGAAGCTTTGAGAAAAGCTTTGCCTGGGGACAATATTGGCTTCAATGTCAAGAATACCTCTGTCATGGCAGCGTGACTGAGGACAGCAAAAGTAACCCACCAATGAAAGTGGCTGGTTTCACTTTTCAGGTGATCATCCTGAACTATCCAGGCCAAATCAGCGCTGGCTGTGCAACTGTGCTATGTTGACACACAGCTCACACTGCTTGCAAGTTTGCTGAGCTCAAAGAGAACATTGATGGCCGTTCTGGTAAGAAGCTGGAGGATGGTCCCACATTCCTGAAGTCTGGTGATACTGCCTTGTGGGCATGTTTCCTAGCAAACCTGTGCGTGTTGAGAGCTTTTCTGACTATCCTCCTGCAGGTGGTTTTGCTGTTCTCCATATGAGACAAACAGGTGCTGAAAGTGTCATCAAGGCAGTGGACAAAAAAGTGTCATCAAGGTAGTGCTGGAGCTGGCAAGGTCACCAAGTCTGCTCAGAGAACTCAGAAGGGCAAATGAATAGTATCCATAACACCTGCTACCCCAGCCTTCACCGGTGGTCGAAGAACAATCTCAAAATTCTTTGTGTAAAAGACTAGTTACACAACCTTCAGAAGGAAAGGAATGTTTTCTGGGCCGTTTGTTTCTTTCTTGTGTGGCAATATTAAGTTACTAGTTTTTAAAATCAGTACTCTTTAAACAACTTGATCAAAAATTTGTCACAGAATTTTGAGACCCATTAAAACAAAGGTTAATGAGAAATCAAAATCATTTAATGAATCATCAAATTAAAGAGCTAGCAGCCTACCTTCTAATATTTGTAAAGTGGTTGCCAGGATCCACAAAATAGTGTTTTATAATTCTAATCAGAGAACCATATGTTCAAAGGGAATTTATCATGCAACTTTTTCCTTCTGACTCCACAGGTATTGACTGATGAGGGGAAAGGTGAACTGTGCCTCAACAATTAAACAGTGTTTCCAAGTTTAAAGATATTTGTTTTATTTCAGAATACATTCACTTATAAAACTATCAGCTTGCTTTTTGATAAACAGATGAAAACATTTGCTCATTTATATCCTTCCCCAACACCAGTGTTTTTTCCCCCAGATTTCTTTATGATAAGGGGTCCCAGTGGCACAGTGGTTAATGTGCTTGGCTGCTAACTGGAAGGTTGGTGGTTCAGATACACTAGCCACTCCATGGAAGAACAATGTGCCTCGACAAACTTATGGATGTGGAGGGTAAACTTTTAGTTCCTCTTTGACTGGAAAACTTACGTTTATTGAAAGAAAGGCTTAGTTTATCACAGTTCATATTTAACGGTCTAAAGTGAAGAAATAAGAGTCTAAATTCCAACCTGCTTCTTTCATGTTGGCAGTGTCATTTTCATTTCTATTCCATTTGTGTTTTTCTTTATTTCTTAATTCACTGTTTTACTTTCAGATTGTAGGTTATAGTCACCCCTTATGTTTGCTTTGTGATGTGCACACACACACAAGAGTATGTGTGTGTGTGTTACTAGAAAATAAACATAAGACCAAACCCATTGCCATTGAGTCAGTTCTAACCCATCATACCCTCCTGTGTTGCAGAGCACAACTGCTCCACGAGGCTTTCTTGGCTGTAACCTTTGTGGTAGTAGCTTGCTAGGCCCTTCTTCCATGGAACCACTGAGTGGGTTCAAACTACCAGCCTTTAGGTCAGCAGCCAGTCTGTGGGTGTTTTAATAGTAGATGGGTTGTGATTACTCACCTAGTTCTTCAGACAATGCTTATGCTCAGCTTCTGCTGTAGCTTTCTCATGGGGACTCAGGGCTTTGCTTCCATTTCTGGTACCAGCCCTTAGGAGCAGAGATGTGAGATCTCTAGCCCACCATGCGGTGCCAGCTTGAGCCCAGCTGTCCTGGTGTTTCTTTTCTGGTAACTTGGTTACTGCTTTTTTGAGATTCAATTCCCTTCCTTGTATTCCAATTCTATTAATAAAAATGAAAAGGATAATTATGGCTAGCATTTTGGGGGGAGTCACAGGGTGCCAGGTACTAACTTAAACGTGTTATGAATGTTATCTCATTTTATCTTCCTAATGAGCTCATTAGGGTTTGTACAGATGAGAAAACTGAGATTCATACATGTTAGCAAGTGGTAGATCCAGGCCTACCTTACTCTCTGCATCTGAGTCCCTGCCTCATACCCAGTCTGTCTGGGGAAAGATGGTGCTTTGCAACTCTCCTTCCTTTGATTGAGGCCATGCTCCCTTTCAATCATCATAAATGTCTCATGGACCTTAGCCCAATTAATAAAGAATTTTTGCCTTGAGCATAACACTCTTATAAAGAATTAGCTACAGGAGTTTGAACTGATAACAGTTCATCTAAAGCACAGATGAGAACTCTAAGGAGCAGAGAGCCTAAACTAATGGTGATGAAACAGTATGGGCAGAGATAATGAGAATGGTGACACGCTATGAGTGAAGTATGTAAGGAGTGTCATTGAACTGTTTGTGTAGAAATTGTGAATGGCTGTATCTTTGGTCGTGTCTCTTGCCACTACCCCACCCCCCTCAAATCTCGTAGACAAGTTAGTCTGCCACCGTTGAATGGATACCATGGTATAATGATATTAGACACAAGACTCCCGGATCAAAGACAAAGGACTTTCTCACAGCCCAGCAAGCAGCATGGGCATTAGAACACTTGCATCAGCTCCCCTGGCCTCTAAGCTCTACAGAGTGACATGGATGGGCTCAGATGGATGCCTGGACAACAGTGGATTACATTACAGAAGAGGAACCAACCTTGAGCTTAGGGAACCAGAATCTTTTAGATTGGAAAGTATAAGAGTTTACCTATACACTTATATCCTAATGTTAATATAATGCAAACTGGGTATAGGGTTTATGGGAGCTCTCTATACTGTACTAACTTCACAACTTTTCTGTACATCTAAAACTATTTAAAAATATTATTATTTTTATTTTTAAATATCTTTGCTCTGGACAGAGACACTGTATATTCCAATCTTGTTTGTTATACAAACATCCTTGAAAAGAAAGTCTTACATAAAGGCAGTCAGTGCCTCTGCTGGCAAGACATGCAGAAATACATGAAACCCATGGAGGAACTGTCTCTCAATACCTACCACTTGTTTCTGCGCTATCTTTGTTTCTGGTGAATTTTCCCATAGATACATCACTCTGCTAGCCCCCTCATGCAGAATCTAATGAAGGAAAAAACCCCCAGGAGCCCAAGCAGCAGGAGGAGAGAACATACTGCAGTATTAACTTCCACCATGCCCTGCCCCCACCTCAGGGTCTCAGAATCAACCCCTCTTGAACACATCTCATCTCCCTAGTTTCTGCACTGACCGTCTCCTGTGGCCTATGGCAGGGCATAGTGATCGAGCAGACTCCCCCTTGGCCCACAAGGAAGAAGCTGAAAGCAATTCTATTACCTATAACAATCTTGGTCAGTAAATTGAGGCTGACTTGAATGTCTCCCAGGGCCAAGGGCTAAAATCAAGGACAAGTTTTGTACTGGCTTTTCTAATTGGATGACTTTCACTATAGCAATAACTGGCCACAGATTATGCAGAAGTAATAAGTTAGTTATCAAGCTCCCTAGATAGTCAAAAAGAAGCTTCATTTCAGAGAAATCTCCACAGTCATCTCCGGGCTATTTGCTTTATTGGTGGTGTTTCTTAAACACTTGAAGGTCTCTTATGATCATCCCAAAAGTATAAGTCATGATGCTTTGGGGAGAGAGTAAAGCTAGCACCTGGCTTCCTTGCAAGAAACATACATAGTATCCCTAGAAAGAAAGTGTTGTTTACAATTTTGAGTGCTCTCCAGATGAAACTTATACTATGTGGGGAGCACAGGTTGACAGTGTCTCTGATGTGGCCTCCTGGCTGACAGGTAAACTTTGCATAATTGAGCCTAGTCTTTGCTTTTGGAGGAATTGCCAGAGGGAAGTCAGCCTAACCTCTCCTATTTGTCGGTGCCAACTGCCAGGTGGCATTTATCAACTCCACAGAATGACTGGGCAATGGCTATGGGAATAGCAGTGGGTAAGACATACTGACAGAGACATTGACAGGTGTTTTGCCTGTGAGGTGCAGGAGCTGGGGCCATCTCCCACTGTTTCCGATAAACTTCTTTGTAAAATTAAGTGGAATGGTCAGAGCCACCTAGCAGAGGTGGCAGACTCAGCATCAAATTAAATGTAAGGTGCTTGCAACAGTTTAGCGGGACCACACTAGGATGTTTTCCTTCATGAGGAAGGGTCTTGGGATGCCTCTTGTTGTTGTTATGTGCCGTCGAGTCATACCTGACTCATAGCGACCCCTCCTTGGGTTTCTGAGGCAGTATCACTACGGAAGTAGGATTGCCCAACTTTCCTTCCGAGGAGTGGCTGGTGGGTTTGAACTGCCAGCCTTCTGGTTAGCAGTCAAGTGCCTTAGGCACTATGCTAGCAGAGCTCCTTGGGATGCCTCTAAAAGACAAAAATCATTAAGGTCCTTCCTTCCCACGCACCTACAGGGGTCTCAGACGTAACTTCTCTAGGTACTGGGTGGTTGTTCTCCCTACTCCATAATAAAATTCATGTGTCCTATTCCAATATAACTTCACCTTTCTGCTCCCCGCCCCCAGTTATTCCCTACTCACATCCAGACTTTTCATCTAAGAACAGTCATGCAAGAGTCATGCCTCATACGAAAAGGGCATGTTTTCAAATCTTACAAACTCCTTATGGCTCCCCTTTGGCCTGTAGGGGTCATTGTAGGGAGACTTGATGAGTAGTTTATTCAATCAAGTGGCCATTATCCTTATGTTGTTCGACAGGGGGTGGAAATTTCTACCTAACCAGGACAACTGTTGGAACTAGTCATTGCAGTGGGGCAGACCTAGGCTAACTGCCAGAGTGGTGAGGAACTCCCTCTGCCTGGGAGAGAGTTGGCAACAACCAGTGCACTATCTGGGCAGCTGTCTTCGGATTTATTGCCCAGTAGATGGCCTCAACCACCTCCCCAGTTCCTCCTCATCAACACCTAGAAGGTGGAGGGCCATTTAATGCTCAGTTTTTGAAACAATGTGGCCTGTTCCCAAATCCCAGGGACCAAACGATTTGGCTTACTACTCTGATAGCGTAATGCCTAAGGCACTTGACTGCTAACCAGAAGGCTGGCGGTTCAAAGCCACCAGCCGCTCCTCAGAAGGAAGATGGGGCAATCTACTTCCATAGTGATACTGCCTCAGAAACCCAAGGGGTTGCTATGAGTCGGGTCCGATTCGAAGGCACAAAAACAAAAACAAAACCCATTCCCATGGACTTCCCTCAAACTCCATTAATTGTCATGAGGTCCTCATCCTTCCTCTTCCAGAAAGCTACGTCTCTGATGTATCCCATCCTTGTCACTACCCAACTGAGAAATGTAGGAAGGGTCTGAGATTTTACTCTACAAGTTAGCCTGGCCCATCACAGTTCATGAATGCTGACAGAAGACACAAGACTCTGGGGTCAGAGACAGAGGACTTTATTACAACACAGCAAGCGGCAAGAACATCAGTATAATTGCACCAGTCCCCCTTGTCCTCAATTCCCACAGGGGAGGCATGGATGGGCTCAAATAGATGCCTGGCTTTCATTACCAGAGATTAACCCTGAGTTTAGAGAACCCAAACGTTTCATAGCATAGACTAAGTCTGGTTTTCCGTTACTGCAGCAGGAGACACTCTAAATTTCAATGCTGTTTGCTGTACAGACATTATCAAAAACATAGTCTAGAAGAAAGGCAGTCAGTGCTTCTGCTCTCAAGACATGCAGAAATGTGAAAGAGCCATAACAAATTGTTTCCTGACAGGAGTGACATAAATAACAATTGTAACGGCTGAGATAGACCCCCAAGTCACTTAAAATCAATGTGCATTATTTCTGCTAATAGCTTTTTGGCCAGGCATCCTCCTCCCTTTCAGTCGATCAATTGACCAATCTATTATTAACTATTTTGAAGGATATGTAAATTCAGGAAGTTCAGGAATTAGGTACAACAACAAAAGGGGACTGGGGAGAAGCTGTTTATAATTATTAAATACATCAGCTTTTGTTGTTAAATTGTTAAACTTTGTTAAGTTGTTAAACTTCCTGGGCTGAGCTCTGTTGGTATAGTGCCTAAGGCACTTGATTGGTAACCAGGAGGCTGGCAGTTCAAACCCACCAGCTACTCCTCAGAAGGAAGGTTGGGCAATCTATTTCTGTAGAGATACTGCCTCGGAAACCCAAGGAGGGGTCGCTATGAGTTGGATCTGACTTGACAGCAGTGAGTTTGGGTTTTTTTTTTTTAAAGTGGAAGAAGATGAAAATTAAATAGTTTTAGTCCATAGGCCACTATTTCTTTGTACAGTATACTGGTTGTTCTAAACCGTTCCCACTTTGCCCTTTAGAGCCAGAAAGAGCAAATTAGAAAGTAGTAGCAGAGAGGAGAAAATCTTTAAATAAAGGTGGAGGGCAGAACTACTTGTTTAAGAGAAGCTATTTTACCTTCATGGCTCTATGAGCATTTGCTGCTCCAAAGGTTTCATAACCTTCAAAGGAGATCATGGCAAAGGTGATCTTTGCCATTAGTTCAGGGACCAAGAATACAGGCCGCAGAAGAAAGGAGCAGACAGATTTACTCAGATTATACAGTATCTCTTTCTGTCATACAACGTTTTACATCTAGCCTTTCCTTTAGTTGTGAAATTCACTGAGCTGCCATCTGTTGAGTGTTCACCAGGCATGCAATGCATATTCCACTCTCTGAGTAAAAAGTGGTCTTGGTAGGCTTGATAAAATGTAACCAGTGAAACTAGCTAAATGCCATAGAGTGCCATGAAATTTCAGAATTATACATTGTGTTTAATTTAAAAAGGAGAAAAGGATTATGTTTAAGAAAAACAGTATGAGAGCTTTATACTGTAGAGGTTAACAGCATAGATCCTGGAGACAGACAGCCTGGGTTCAGAATTCAGATTGCTACTTACAAACTGGTTACATGACATAATCACCCTGTGCCTCAGTTTCCTCACATATAAAATGGAGAGAACTACAATCTCATAGGGTTGTCATGAGGATGAAGTGAGTTAATTTATGTAAGGCACACAAAACAGTGCCTGGCACAGGGCTAAGCTGTTGTTGTTTATCTGATCATGGGGATCAGAAAATCTTCCTGGATGAGGAGGTATTAGAGGGGAACCTGGTCATTCGCAGGAAATGAGATGTAGACCCCCATATCTGACATGAAGCTGAGGCATCAGGAAGGTGGGACTCCTCATATACATATACATATATATATATATACACACACACACACACACACATACATATATACATATATACATATATGTTAATAGGAGCTCTGGTAACATAAAGCCTAAGGCACTGGCCTGCTACCCGGGAGGCTGGTGGTTCAAACCCACCAGCCACTCCTCGGAAGGAAGATGGGGCAGTCTACTTCCGTAGTGATACTGCCTTGGAAACCCAAGCAGGGGTCGCTATGAGTCGGGTCCGATTCGACGGCACATAACAACAACAACAAATATATATATATATATATATACACACACACACACACACACGTATATATAAACGTATATATGTGTGTGTGCTCCCAAAAAAGGAGGAAAAATCAGGTTGGTATCAGACTGCTCCCTTAGAGAAGAAAATAGTGGAGCAATATTTAAATAATTCTGAAGGTAAAAATTTGAAGTTAAAAAACAAATTAAAAAGAGAAATATTCTCCATGCTGGTGATTTTCCCTGGACACTAGGAGCCCTGGTGGCACAGTGGTTAAGCAACTTGGCTGCTAACAAGAAGGTAGGTGGTTTGAACCCACCAAACAATCCACAGGAGAAAGATGAGGCAGTCTGCTTCTGTAAAGATTTACAACCTTGGAAACCCTATGAGGCAGTTATACCTCTAGGCAGAACTGACTCCACAGCAATGGGTTTGGTCTGGTTTGGGTTTTACTAACCTAAATGTTGGTGGCTCAATTCCACCCAGTGGCACCACAGAAGAAGGGCTTCTTTAAAGATTACAGACAAGAAAACCTCACAGAGCAGTTCTACTCTGTAGCATATTGAGTCGCCATCAGTCGGAATTGACTCAATGACAACAGGTTTGATTTTTTTTTTTTTGTTTAGTGGGATAATGGAGCTTTGTTTATTTTCTTCTTTTTATTTATCTACACTTTTTAGTTATTAAACAATTGTTGTTGTTATTGTTGTTGTTATGTGCCATCAAGTCAGCTCCAACTCATAGTGAAGCTACATACAACAGAACAAAACACTGCCTGGTCTTACACCAACCTCATGATCCTTGCTCTACCTGAGCCCATCATTGCAGCCACTGTGTCAATCCATTTCTTTGAGGGCCTTCCTCGTCTTCACTGACCTTCCACTTTACCAAGCATGACATCCTTCTCCAGGATATCTGGAGAACATGACCAAAGTAGGTGAGACAAACTCTGGCCATTCTTAATTCCAAGGAGCATTCCAGCTGCACCTTTTTATTTTTTTTTAATACATTTTATTGAAATATAATTTATGTACAGTGAAATACACAAAAAGTGACATGGGTCAATGCTTTTTTTTTTTTTTTTTTTTGCAGTGTTCCCTCCTCTCCTCTTCCATCCCTGGTAACCAACAAAGAAAGTTCCCTTCCATGTATAAACCTTTCCTTGACTTTTTACAATAATGAACTAAAACTATATTTGTCCTTCTGTGATTGAATTATTTCATTCAGCCTGTGTCCTCCAAGTTCATCCATGTTATGCTGTGTTTTGCAGATTCTACATTATTTAATGTTGCATAGTATTCCATTGAGTACATGTACCATACTTTGGTTATCCATTCTTCTGTTGATGGGTACCTAGGTTGTTGCCATTTTTTGGCTATTGTAAATAGTGCTGCAATGAACATGGGTGCGCATATATCTGTTCTTGTCCTGGCTCTCACTTCTTTAGGATATATACCTAGTAATGGGGTTGCTGGGTCAAATGGTATTTCTTATTCCAGCTTTTTAAGGAATCGCCATACTGTTTCCCACAGTGGCTGTATCATTTTACAGTCCCACCAGCAGTGTCTGAGAGTCCCAATCTCTCCACATCCTTGCCAGCATTTGTTATTTTCTGTCTTGTTGAACTTTGTCATTAGTGCAGGGGCAAGATGGCATCTCATTGCTGTTTTGATTTGCATCTCTCTGATGGCTAATGATCCTGAGCATTTCTTCATGTATTTGCTGGCTGCCTGAATATCCTCTTTGGTAAAGGGTCCATTCATGTCTTCTGCCCATTTTTTAATTGGATTGTTCATGTTTTTGTTCTTGAGGTGTTGGAGTTTTGTATAAATTTTAGAGATAAGTTCCTTTCAGATATGTAATTATCGACAAGTATGAATTTGTTGCTGTCATTTTTTAATGTGCTTTTTCATGGTGCTGATTTCTTTGTTCCATATAATTTTCTGTGTTGAGCTTGTTTTGTTTATGACTTGTGTTAATCACTTCCTTCGTTGCTATTGTTTTAGTATTTGTTAAATATTTGTGCTGGTCCTCTTCTTTATTTTGATGTGAAGGTTCTTGGATTATTTGCTCCACATACAGATTGAATAAGTATGGTGAGAAGAAATAACCCTGACCCACTCCCTTCCTGATTTTAAACCATGCAGTATCTCCTTGTTCTGTTCCAATGACAGCCTCCTGGTCTATGTACAGGTTCCTCATGAGCACAATTAAGTGTTCTGAAATTCCCATTCTTCTCAATGTTATCCACAGTTTGTTATGATCCACACAATCAAATGCTTTCACATAGTCAATAAAACACAAGTAAACATCTTTCTGGTATTCTTTGCTTTCAGCCAAGATCCACTGACATCACCAATGACGTCCTTCATTCCACGTCCTTTTCTGAATCCAGCTTGCATTTCTGGAAGTTCTCTGTCAATATACTGCTGCAACTGTTTTTGAACTATCTTCAGCAAGATTTTACTTGCATGTGATATTAATGATATTGTTCTATAATTTCCACATTCTGTGGGATCACCTTTTTTTTTTTTTTGGAATGGATACAAATGTGGATCTCTTCCAGTCATTTGGCCAGGTAGCTGTCTTACAAATTTCTTGGCATGGATGAGTGAGTGCCTCTGGCATAGTGTCTGTTTGTTGAAACACATCACTAGGTATTCTGTCAGTTCCTGGAACCTTGTCCTTCACCAATTCCTTCAGTGCAGATTTGACTTTTTCCTTCAATACCAGTAATTCTTGATCATTTGCTACCTCCTGAAATGGGTGAAGACTGACCAATTCTTTTTGATACGGTGACTCTATGTATTCCTTGCATCTTCTTTTGATGTTTGTTGTGTCATTTGATATTTTGCCCATAGAATCTTTCAATATTGCAACTCGAGGCTGGAATTTTTTTCTTCAGTTTGTTTAGCTTAGGAAATGCTGAGCATGTTCTTCTCTTTTGGTGTTTTAACTCCAGGTTTTGGCACATTTCATTGTAATAATTGACTTTGTCTTCTCGAACTGCTCTTTGAAATCTTCTGTTCAGCTCTTTTATCTTGTCATTTCTTCCCTTTGCTTTAGCTACTCTCCATTCAAGGGCAAGTTTCAGAGTCTCTTCTGACATCAATTTTGGTCTTTTCTTCCTTTTATGTCTTTTTAATGACCTTTTGCTTTCTTCCTGGATGATGTTCTTGATCATCCCGCAATTCCTATGGCTTTTGGTCATTGGTGGTCAATGCACAAAATCTATTCTTTAGGTGGTCTCTACAATCAGAAGGGATTTTATCAAGGTCATATTTTGACTCTCGTGACTTGTTTTAATGGGTTTCAGCTTCAACTTGAACTTGCATATGAGCAGTTGATGATCTCTTACACAGTTAGCTCCTGGCCTCGTTTTGGCTGAAGATATTGAGCTTCTTCATCATCTCTTAGCACAGATGTAGTTGATCTGATTCCTGTGTACTCCATCTGGCAAACTCCACATGTATAGCCACTGTTTATGTTGTTGAAAAAAGGTAATTGCAATGAATAAGTCATTGGTCTTGCAAAATTCTATCATACGATCTCCAGTGTTAAATGTCATAGGAATAAATGACTGTTTTAAAAAGCTATGTTTCACAAAAGACAGCATTTATAGATATAAAAATTGTTTATATTCTTCCCAAGCAAGGGCTCATGGTGTGTAACAATTTGTGATTGTGATAAGTCAGGAATTCAGTATGAGGCTGGCATACAGGGGCCACTCACCTAGCCAGTGAGTGAGCCTAGTTGACTGACTGATGTGCACATCTAAAAGCTACAGTGTCACTTAATTTGTTACATGAGTCTATTTAATTCTCTCAACATTTGAGGTAGATATTATTGTCTCAATTTTGTAGATAAAAAACCCTGAAGGTCCTATGTACTGTATTGGTAATCAAGAATTTGGGAATCTGAGAATATCACAGGTCTAGCAGTCTCAAATGGGAGCTCTGGTAGCATAGTGCCTAAGGCACTTGACTGCTAACCAGGAGGCTGGCAGTTCAAAGCCACCAGCCACTCCTTGGAAGGATGGTTGGGCAATCTACTTCTGTAGTGATATTGCCTCAGAAACCCAAGGAGGGGTCACTATGAGTCAGGTTTGACTCAACAGCACATAACAACAGCAACAGTCTCGAAGGAGCTCTGGTAGTGTAGTGGCTAAGATATTTATTTGGTTGCTAATGAGAAAGTCAGTGGTTTGAACCCACCAGCTGCTCTGTGGAATGAAAAGGAGGCATTCTACTCCTGTAAAGATTTACAGCCTTGGAATGGGTGTCACTGTGAGTTGGCATAGACTCCATGGCAGTGTTTTTTATTATTATTATTATTATTATTATTATTGTTAACATTCTCAAGGATTCTCAGCCTGAACACTATTGACATTTTTGATTGGATAATTCTTTGTTGTGGGAGCTGTCCTGGGCACTGTAGGATGTTTACCAGCATTCTTGGCCTCTACTGTCTAAAGGTCTCCTAGTTGTGACAACCAAAAGTATCTCTAGATACTGCCCAATGTTTTCTGAGGGACAAAGTCATCCATGGCTGAGAACCACTGCTTTAATGTATTCTTTTCATTAAACCCACTGCCACTGAGTTGATTCTGACTCATGGTGACCCACACTGGGTTTCCAAGGCTATAGATCTTTAAGAAAGTAGATTGCCTCATCTTCCGCCTACGGAGCGGCTGGTGGGTTTGAACCACAAACCTTCAGGTTAGCAGCCAAATGCCTTATGCACTTTGCCACCAGAGCTCCTTACTTTATTCATTAGACATGAATATTAACCTCTAAAAATTCAAGATACCAACCTGACATTTCAACACCTGAATGTCATAGTAGTCTTAGTGTGTCAACTAAATCTTTAGCAAATGCTGTTGATGATGAAAACAGACATAAACAATGATATAATGAACATATTTGCATAAATATTTTTCCATCTTTTGCTTCATTTCCATCACAATATGGAGCCAATGAAAGAACATCTTAAAGGTTTCTCATCCATACCATCAAATTATTGTCCAGAAATGTGCAACAATTTACATTTCAGCTGCAGGGAAACAGTGCCTATGTTACCACACTATCACCCTTACTTACTATTACATTTTTTATGTTTGCTACTATAATGGTTGTTCTAAATTATATTTTTGAGGAAACATTTTCTCGTGTTTTAGCCAGTGTTTTTCTTTTCTGATTCTTCATGCTCTTTGCTCATTTGTCTATTAGGGGCTTAGTATTTTTTTTTAAATCAATTTACTTAAGCTCTTTATATATTATAACCTGGATGCTATAAATGTCTACATAAACAGCTGGCTCACATAAAGCATTTGAGTTTAGACTTTATTACACGTTTGGACATAGGGCAAAGATTTACATCCTAGTAACTGAAGCAATCTCAAATGGAGCTCTAAACACTCTTCTTCCAAGCCCTTTGTCACACTGCTTTTTTCCTTCTCTTGTCTCTTCCCATCACTCCCTTATGCCACCCCTTCCCCTTTAGCTCCCTCCTCCTAATGTTCTATTCTTTTCCAATAGAGACTAGATTAGTTATCTGTTTCTTTGCCTCCATTTACCTAAGCTCTTACTTTATCTCCCACTCCATTGGTTTACCAAGGTATTTTTTGAAACAAGGGCACTATCTTTCCTTAGGGGAATACCAGTACCAACTATCAAGATATTTTTAATATTACAGCGGGGTGAAGAAAGGTTATGAATCTTTTTGTCTTATTTGTTTCGAATGTTTCCCCCTTTAATTTATTTCCCCCTTGAAGAAGTTGTAAGAAAAACTATGTCTTTTCTAAGCTTTCTGTCAGTGCTTTCAGCTTAGAAGGTGCTTCCAGATGGGTGGTATTTAAGTAGCTGGAAATGGAGGGGAAAGCTGTGGCAAGCCTGTTATACATACCTAGATGCCTGGTATGATCCTATGCATAGTATAGAGAGCAAATTGTCTCTCTGTCAAAATGTATTCTCTTACTATTAGAAGCCATTAGAAAGCAACTATGGTGTATGTTCTGGTTACCTAGTGCCACTCTGATAAGAATATGCCACAAATGGGATGGGTTTAACAACAGGAGTTTATTCTCTTACAGTTTGGAGGCTTTAAGTCCAAGTTCAAAGTGCCAGGCTCTAAAGGCTGGGTGAAAGCACCTCAAACTTGGGATCCAGTTCTGCCTCTTGCTCCTGGCCCACTGAAGCTAGAGGTGTTTCTTCACTCAGACAGCTGCTGGCTGCTAAGGCTGCCAAGCTCAAGGTTGACAAGTAACAAGGCACAGTCCTGATATTACCAAATCACATGGCAGGTCATTAATTCAAGTCCATTTAAGTCCCAAGGTCGGCAGAGCATAGCAGGCTGCTGAATGATGACATGGCTACATGCAGGATTCAAGGTGCCATAAGCTAGAGACCATTCCCAAAGCTGCTTCTTATATACAGGAAGCAGATCACATACCCAAAGCAGCTACTTAGCTGCTTGTGGTAGATCCCACCATGGAGTTGATTGCCAGTCTCATCATGTGGAATAACTACATCCAGCTGCCCAGCCAGGAGCTCTGGTAGCATAGTGCCTAAGGCACTTGACTGCTAACCAGAAGGCTGGTGGTTCAAACCCACCAGCCACTCCTTGGAAGGAAGGTTGGGCAATTCTACTTCCGTAATGATACTGCCTCAGAAACCCAAGGAGGGGTCATTATGAGTCGGGGCCGACTCGATGGCACATAACAACAACAACAAGAAGCTGCCCAGCCACTCAACCAGGCCCAGCCAAGTTGACACACAAACAAAACCACCACAGTATGTTTACATTAAATATGCTTGCTAAAATTTTTAATGAAATATGCTAGGCCTAAACAAAATATGGTGGGGGGAGGGACCCAAACTCACCATTGTAGGGTCATTTCCAACTCATAGCGACCATTCCTTGGATTTCTCAGGTGGTATCTCTATAGAAGTAGATTGCCCAGTCTTCCTTCTGAGGAGTAGCTAGTGAGTTTGAACTGCCAGCCTTCTTGTGGTCAAATGCCTTAGGCATTGCACCACCAGAGCTTCCTAAAATATGCTAGAAGGTGGCTAAAATATCTCAGTTGAGAGGGCTTTAGACTGAAAATCTAAAGGTCTTTTGTTTGATTCTTGGTTTCAGCAATTAGTTCTTTGGAGCTCTGGTGGCACAGTGGTTAAAGCATTGGGCTGCTAACCAGAAGGTTGACTGTTTGAATCTACAAGCCGCTCTGCTGGAGAAAGATGACACAGTCTGCTTCCATAAAGATTTATAGCCTTGGAACCTCCATGAGGCAGACCTACTCTGTCCAGTGTGTTTAATCATTAGAGGTAGGTCCCTGGGTGGTGCAAATGGTTTGCACTGGACTAACCTAAAGGTTGGTGGTTCAAATTCAGCTAGCAGCACCGCAGAAGGAAGGCCTGGTGATCTGCTTCCAGAAAGATTATGGATCCAAGAAAACCCTTTAGATCAGTTCTACCCTATAATACATGGGGTCACCATGAATTAGAACCAACTTGACAGCAACGGGTGTCATTTGATTTGGTTTAATTATTAGAGCTAACATTTATACTTGGGGTCCTTAGGTGGCACAAACAGTTAAGCACTTGAATAGAAGCAGAAAGGCTGGAAGTTTGAGCCCTCCATAGGTACCTCAGAAGACAGGTCTAGTGACCTGTTTCTGAAAGTCATAGCTGTGGAAACTCTAAGGAGCACAGATGGGGTCACCACCCATTGGAATGGACTGTGCAGCAACCTCCTCCACCACCGCCACATTACACTGCCTCCATGTATGACAACAATAACAACATTAGCAAGTGGCAGGTCAGAGGAGGGGTAGTTGAGCTTAAAAGTTAAGAAACTGAGATGAGAAATCTGCTTAAAAGAAGCTTAAAGAAACCAAGAGGTTTCAAATACACACCCTAAAATTGTATCATCTAAAGTGGTGCATGTGGCTATTTACAGTTCTATTAATTAAAGAAAAATAAAATGAAAAATTCAGTTTCTTGGTTGCATTAGCCACGTTCCAAGTGGTCAACAGCCACATGTGGCTGGTGGCCACCATATTGGACAACACAGAACATTTCCATCATCACACAGAGTTTTATTGGACAGCACTGATGTAGCCAAAAATTGTCTTTAGGTCCATTTTATGATTCCAGAGAAAGCCTCTGGAATTCCTGGCAAGTTCCCAAAGCTGTGTTATAGATCTGGTTATTGGAATTGCCCAAACTTCACCCAAAATTGGTAAAAAGCAAGTTTTGTTCAACCTAATACCGAAGCTCTAAGAAATTCTGTGGCAAATTTTTAGGCGGCACAACAGAAAAAGCACAGGCTAGGCAGAAAATTTGGGTCCTGTAGTAATAATGGTGGCCATTTACTGGGTGTTTCCTGTGTGCCAGGCACTGTGCTAAATGAATAGTTCATTTAATTGGCACAGGGCCTCTATAAACCCCCCCCCCCAAAAAAAAAAACCCAAAAAACCCAAACCCACCTGCTACTGAGACATTTTTGACTCATAGTGACCCCCATTGGGTTTCCAAAGCAGTAAATCTTTACAGAAGTAGATTGTCTCATGATTCTTCCACAGAGAGCTGGTGGGGTTGAACCGCCAGTCTTCTAGTTAGCAGTCAAATGCCTTATGCCCTGCACCACCAGAGCTTCTTAATACCTCCTAAGGCATGTATTTATTATTGCCTTCATTTTGAAGGTGAAGATAAAGTGTAGAGAGACATTAAGGTCTCTCAGCTAGTAAGTAGTGGATCTTGGATTTAAAACCAGGGGTGTCTATTCCTTTATGCTAAACATCTCTGCAACTTCTGGTTCTTCATGTTCCTCAATACAAAAGGACGAAACTGGAAAATCTCAAAGGTCCCCAAAGTTTCTAAAGCTCTGTGTTCTAAATGCGAATAATTTCATCTATTTTCTTAAAGCAATAAAACATGCAGAGTTCAGAAGAGTGTCTTGTTCCAGGCCTCTGTCCTGAAATCTTCCTTTGTTTCCCATTATCTAGCGTGATTTAAGGAGCTCTCTCTGGTGGCATAGTGGTTAAGGCATCGGGCTGCTAAATAAAAGGTGGGTGCTTGTACCTCCTTTCCTAAAGATTTACAGCCTTGGAAACCCTGTGGGGGCAATTCTACTCTGCCTTATAGGGCTGCTGTGAGTTGGAATCCATTCTACAGCAGTGGGTTTTGGTAACGTGTTTTCAATTATTTATGATGTTTATCACACACTACGCGTCATCCCTAAACATGAAAATGAGGTGGTTCATTCAAGCAGGTGATCCTAAAATATTTAGCACAATGCATGGTACACAGTCAATATTCCATGAACATATATGGAATTTTGTTGAAGCGGCAGACTGGAAGGAAAAGGTGAATCAGCCTAAATGAACTACCCAGGGTATTATTCAGAATACGAGGCTAGCCAAGAAAACCTCGCGTGGAGAAGCCTATGTAAGGGGCCAGAGACAAGTTCTGGGTCACAGAAACCTGAAGAGGTGCAACAGTGTTAGGGATGGTGGCTGTGACATTCCCCTGTGGGGGACAGGACGCCGCTCCTGACACCAAGAAAAGGAGAAAACGCCACCCACGCAGAGCCAAGGGAGGCAGGGCCCACCTCCCTCTCGGAGCCGGCCTCCCGGCCCCGCCCCTCCTCCGTGGCGCGGAGCCGGCCTCCCGGCCCCGCCCTTCCCCCGAGGCCGCGGCGGCGGCG
>NW_006921608.1:9329219-9396880 GCF_000298275.1 Orycteropus afer afer | reverse complement strand
AGCTGACTGCTCCGGTTGGCACGTGATTTTCTCCGTAGGCGCTGGGGTCGAGGAAGCCGTGAGGCCGAAGCTCAGGTTGGGGAGGAATGGATCGCTGAGCCGTTAACGTCTGCCGGGCTGCCTGCCTCCGCACCTGTTTCTGCTGCCACCTCTTCGTTTGACACCTTCCTGGGTCAGTGAGCGATGGCCATCCCGGATGGGAAGTCCTGGCCGGGCCGAAGCCGGCGCTGCGGTCGGCGCCCGGGAGGGATGGGGGCGGGAGTGGGGCTGAGGCCGTGACGCTGGCGCTGCAGCCCGCGGGGCGACTGTGTCTGGTTATCCGGCGCCGGTTCGTCGCAGCTTGGGGCCTAGGTTTCGTCTCTGAGGAAGAGGAAGGAGGAAAGGAAAGGACTCTAGAGGGTATCCCATGGCAGGGGCAGAAAAGAGGTGACTCAGGTGATACGGGGCTTTTCTCCTTGGGAGCGGATCACAGCGAGTCTGCACCCTCTGATTTGAAGAGGACAGGGTGGTCCAGGTGAGGACCTGGGGTGGTGCGTGTGTGAGGTCACAGCACGTCTTCACTGGGTGCGCGCGCGTGTGTGATTAGGGGAGTGGCAGCCTAGAGGGTCTAGGAGCCCCTGACTGCGGGCGGAGGGCTCAAACTAAGTACTGGAATTCACAGAGAACGCATCCTTTTATTTTTAAGTAGAATGGGGGAAGGGTAGGTAAGAAACCCCTGAAAGGGAACTGGGGCCAAGAGTCACATAAGGAATATTGAACCACCTGAGAAATTGCAGTCAGGGGGAAGCTCATATTCTTTTCAGGGGAGAAATCTGGTATATTAGGGAAAATCACACGTTTCAGAGAGTACTACTACCTTAGTACTGCGCTGGCAGTGGAGGACTAGGCTGTCAGTAGTCCAGCGTTAGCAATTTGCACCTTTGTGGGGGAGACAAGTCATACACACATGACATATTTCAGTACTATGAGATTATGTGTAATTAAAAAACCTAACGGCTTGAAGTGTGGAGCAGGGACAGTTGTATGAACTTGTGTTATCAGGGTAAATATCTTGGAGGAAAGAAAACTGAAGTCTTGGCAGAACCATGGGGTGAACTTTCTAGGCAGGGAGAGCCATAGGATTTGAAGGACAGAAGATGAAGAAAAAGAGTGGTTCTAGGGGAGTCAGAAAGTTTTGATTGGTGGTGGATGTGAACTGTGGAGAACTGGGAAAGTTGAGGTCCAGTGATAAGGGTAAATGAAGACTTTGGAGTGAAATTCATTTACTTACACATTCAAGCAGCTGTTATCGAATGTGTGGTCTATGCCAGGCACTGCATTGGAGTCCTGTGGTGCAGACAGTTCCTGTGCTTGACTGCTAACAGAACAGTTGGAGATTCAAGTCCACCCAGAGGCACTCGGAAGAAAGGCCTGGTGATTTACTTCCCAGAAAACGAGCCATTGAAAACCCTGTGGAGCACAGTTCTACCCAAGCACACATAGGGTCATCATGAAGTGGAATAGACTTGGTGGCACCTGATTTTTGGGCCAGGGCTAATGCTGGGGCTACAAGTACAGAATACAGTATACCTGTTCTCAGAGAGCTTATGGTCAGGTGGAGGAGATGGATTTTAGTAAGTAATCCTGCAAGTGTGAAATATGCTCTGAAGTAATAACAGAATGTTGTCAAAGGGTTTACCAGAGACATGGCCTTTATGGAAGAAGGTTCAAAGAAGGCTTTGCCTGGGATATGACTTTTGACCTGAAAAGAGGAATAAATGATGGCATGCATTCAGTGACTATTGGCTGAATGTATGAGTATCGTCCAGAAGTCTTCATTACCCTTCTTGCTTGACCTCAGCTTTCCTGCTTTTCCACAGTTCACGCTCACCACAAACCAGAACCTCTCTGACTCCCCCAGAACCACTCCTGCCTTCGTCTTCTGTGCTTCAGATCCTCTGGCTCTCCCTGCCTGGATTTGAAAAGAAGAATAAAAGTTAATCGGGCAAATTCGCTGTGAAGGCGTGAGTGAAAAGAGCATCCCAGGCTGAGGGAGCATATCCCACGAAGTTGAATGAGGACCAGTGTGGCTGAAACACTCGGGGAGGGAGTGGTGTGAGAGGCCGTGGGAAGATTGGGGCAGCCCAGGAAGGCTTTTATCCTGAATGCAGAGGGAAGCCAGTGACGATTGTAGGTAGTGGAGTGGGTGAGACATGACTTTTGAAAAGATAATTTTGTGGGGAATGTGGAGGGTGGCAAAAGTAAATGAGGCAAGACCACTTAAGGGGGATGCTGTTGTAATTTAGCTGAGAGATGACAAAGCAGTTTAAATTGTTTCCTGTAGGAGGTGGAAGGTGCTTTGGTGGTGCAGTGGTTAAGGCATTTGGCTTCTGACCAGAAGGTTGGTGGTTGAAACCCACCAGCTGCTCCTGGGGAGAAAGATGAGGCAGTCTCCTCCAGTAAAGATTTACAGCCTTGGACACCCTATGGGGCAGTTCTACTCTGTCCTGTAGTATTGTTTTGAGTCAGAATCAACTCAAAGGCAGTGGGGTTTTTTGGGAGGTAGGAAGTGGAGTGCCATTATAGGGTTTGAAGGTAGGCTTCATTCTCCTAAGGGATTATGGAGACTGTTATAGCTGTACTCACTTTTAGAGGGGGTAAGGAGTTTGGGGACTGAAAGAGTGATTAGATTGTTTTTGTACCCTTCACTGAGGGGAATTTATTCTAGGTATAGTTACTCCCTAAGTGGTCCTGAAGTACAGAGGGGAGGCTGGATCATTTTGGGGTTGGTGGAGACCCCTTTGCAGACATTGGTTTTGACTTTCTAAAAGTGTCCTTCTGCAGTGGCATCTATTCCAGAAAACTGTTGAAATAAAGTTAGTAATGGGGAGGACTTGGTTACCTTTCATACTTATTTTGTTGTCTCAGGTCTTTGAGAAAAGATGGATGAAAGTGTACCGGTAGGAACCTATCCTAGACCCTTGGAACTGCAAACAGATAAAGTGGTTTGACCCCATCTGGCATAACACCCACAGTCTTTTGACTGCCGGTGTCTTGTTCCTCTGATTACTTACAGAGTCCTTAGCAGTCACTTGAGAGAGAAGGATGAGTTGCTTTTTTGGGGGGGGGGGGGTGGTGGTGATATATTCCCTTCTGCTTAACCATACCTGATCATTCAGCCTGTCTACCCATGTACCCACCTGTAGATTCATGTTTAGTACTGATAATGCAGCATCGTGTATGTAGAAGTGTTTACCTTTGTTGTCTGTACCTCTTGTGCACCTCTGTGTATCTTCCTTTTCCTTAGTGTTACTGTGGTGGTCACTCGTTTTTAGTAGATTGTCTTTCCCTTCACCCAGATCGGTACTCGTCTGTTACCTGTATAGCAGTTTTCTCTCCCATCCCATCACATCCCTGGTAACCAAGAGGATGAGTTTCTGGAGTACATTGGAATCTTAGACCCAGCACTTGGGGTGAGTTTTTTCTAGCAGGACAGCTTCAGGGGATTTGGCAGTGGTGGCTAGTACTTAAAACACGGCTTCTGTGGAAGCTCAGGTAAAGCTGGTTATCTTTCAGTTCAGGCGCAGGAGGTAATGGGCAACAAGCTGAGCTGAAAGTGCCCGGGTTGACAATCACAGTTCTTTGGCAACAAGCAAGTCTCAGATTGTGCTGAAGGGTTGTGTCTCAGAGCTCAGGATCTTTTTCTCTTTTGGTGTACCTTGCAGGACCTGGATAAAATCTAAAGAAACAGTGCTAGGGACCTGGCTAAAGTAAATGCTGAGAGCTGTGGGATTGGGGTAAGAATGCTTTTAAACCTGGGCAAGATGTACTTGTTTTTATTTTTGTGTGTATTTGCCTTAGGATCCTGATTTACATTACTTTTTACCAGATTTTTGAACCAGAGGATTCTTATGTACATGTAAGAATACATGGGAATCTTGTTAAAATGTAGATTCTGATTCAGTATATCTGGGCTGGAAGGACAAATCCTCAGCAGGGGGTTGAACCAGAATGAACCAGTTTGAATCTCTGGTTTTTATAACCTAGAGATACTTTGGGGCTTCAAAAATCGGATTCTGTCATTATTTCCACCATGTGTGAAATAATTCCATGGTCCAAAGAGCAGAAGTGGAATGCCACCATAAACCTCTGCAAGAGCATCTTTCTGTAGTTTACCAGTACCTAGGCGCTCGGACTGTTTTTTGAATTTGAGTCTGTGTAGAGGTAACTAAAGGACTCCCAGTGGCACAGTGGTTAAAGCATTTGGCTGCTAATGGAAAAGTCAGTGGTTGAAACCCACCAGCAGCTCTGTGGGAGAAAGATGAGGCGCTCTGCTTCTGTCAAGATTTACAGGCTTGGAAACCCTATGCGGCAGTTCTCTGTCCTGTAGGGTTGCTTTGTGTTGGGATCTCTATGCCACTTGATGGCAGTGGGTGGTAGTGATTAGTTATAAATTAATTTGTGTTAGATTTCTATTTCACTGATGTTTTAAAGACATAGTAGAAGCCATTAGCATAGCATCCTGGGAAAGATTGCCCAGACCAGGGTCGTTTAAAATTTTATATCAACACAAGTTGACCCTTAGAACTAGAAATTTCAAACATTTTCTTGATGATGAAACATTTCCAATAGAAGGTCTACTCTGAACACTACCACTGTGTCCATCTATCTGCTCTACATTTATTTAGTTAAAAGAGGAGAGGGAGGCACTGGAGGAGACATGCTTTGGGTACATCAGGGGATAAAAGATTGGAACCTTGGCTCTGTAGCTGACATGAGATATTGTGTGTGTGTGTGTGTGTGTTTTAAAATAAAATGCCAGATAAAGTTAAAAAATGGTGTACAGGAAGAGATTAATTTTAAGCAAACCATCAATTAATCAGAAGTTATTTGTAAAACATACTCATTAACAGATGGACTAACTTTATTTTGAAAGTTTTCTTTATGAACAGCCTATAGTTTAGCATATGGTATAGCCTATAATATAGCCTTCTGCATGGATGCTGTTGTCATTTTGGGCTTGACTATCCCTTGTTTAGGTGCTCCGGTAGCCTGGTGCCTAAGGCATTTGACTGCTAACCAGAAGGCTGGTGGTTCAAACCCACCAGCCACTCCTGGAAGCAAAGTTGGGCAATCTACTTCTACCACCTCAGAAACCCAAGGAGGGGTCGCTATGAGTCAAATAGACTCAATGGCAGTGAGTTTGGTTTTTGGTTTTCGAGTCTTTAACTTGATGAATTTGAGGTTAGACTACATATGTTAGATATGAGCATCGTTTCATGGAATTTGGTATTTGTTGGGCTCCAGTTCTGGGGACTTTTCTAAATGACTAGCCCAAAAGAAAAGGGAAGCGGTGTTCTGGGAGCTGTGACCGCAGATGCAGGGGATCCCTGGCGTGGAAGGACTTGTTTGCTCCTTGCACCTCTGGTGCGCTGCCTGGGGCAGAGAGGGAACCCGCAGTGAGGAAGGTTCCGGTTTCAGTCAGTATATGCTCATAGCGGCTGCCTTTTCTGTGTCCCTCAATCCAACCAGCTTTAGCAGAAATTTCAAGAAATTTTCTAACTCTGTTTTGTGTTGTTACCCACCCACACACATTCTCCCAAACAAGTTTCTGATTTTTGTGATAGGCACCTATGCACAAGTAAGGTTTTCATTTGAAAATTTATTTCTAGCCAACTGTGGAATGGAGAGGGCAGTTAAAAAATATGTCTATTAAAGATTAAATGTTCCTCATATATATGGCATGCAGTTCAGTTAGCCTTGCATAGAATAAACATAGGGTGTTTATTGGTTCACTTGAAAATGAACCAAGCAAAAGATAGGATTTATTTCAATACGGTATATATTCTGACGGGAACTCTGGTAGCATAGTGCCTAAGGCACTTGACTGCTGACCAGAAGGCTGGTGGTTCAAACCCACCAGCCACTCCTCGGAAGGAAGGTTGGGCAATCTACTTCCGTAGTGATACTGCCTCGGAAACCCAAGGAGGGATCCCTATGAGCCGGGTCCAACTTGATGGCAAATAACTACAACAACATATATTCTGACAGTTCTAAATATTTGAATTTCATTCCGTATTCATTCTTGCAAGTTTTCCTTGAAAGGTGAAGCACCCATTTTAGTTACTGGAAACATTTAAACAAGTTATATTATGGGCAGGCCTCTCCCACAGTCCCAGTGAAAATGGTTCTGTTTTGAAGAGTAGGAGTCCCTGGGTGGTGCCATGCACTTGGCTCTGACTGAAAAGTGGGTGGGTGAGTCCACCCAGAGGCGCCTCAGGAGGAAGGTCAGGGGGTCTGTTTCTGAACCATCCACCCCTGGAAGCGCCGTGGAGCACACTTCTGTCTGACACACAGGGTTGCCATGAGCTAGAATTGAGTGGATGGCAGACGGTTTTGGATTTTGGAGGGGTAAGTTTTTAACATTCAAAGAGGAAGCAGTTATATTTTTCTCTGTATGGTGTTAAAGATTTCTAGAGTAGAGTATGGTAACTTTTTTTTTTTAAATAAATGTGTTGTGTTTGACACGGACCAGTTCTGTTAAAAGTCGGTGTGCCACATTGGAAGGCGATGTGATTGATATTTCACTGGTATTTGAGGTATGTCTTTCTGTTCTTGTTGGAATAAGCCGCTTTAGTAAATTTAACCACTTTCCTGTTTTTAATATATTGTGAAATATAATTGGTTGTGGAAGGTGATTGTATTCAGAGACTCAAGTGTTAGTTTCTTGAAAACCTTATAATCAGCTTCGTATGGAAGTACTTACTGGATAAGGCTCCAGTTTCTAAGGTCAGGCTTGTGTCTTCCTTCCAGGCACAGAAGTTCTAGCCTCTGCCCCATTCACGCTTATTACCTCACATCTGTCATGGTGTGATTATTACTGTTTTCTTTTTTTAAAAAAAATTCAGTCAATTATGGCAGGAGACTACTCCAAAGCCTTTGAACTCTCTAGAATGGGTGATACAGTAAATAAATCAGTCCCAGACTTTAGACCCAGGTTTTCCTTCCCTCCTTTCCTTCTACTTTTTCTTCTTTCCATTAAAAAAAAAAAAAAAGTTATTCCTTTTTAAAAAAACATTTATTGCAGAAAGCCAGGCAAGATAGAAGTGTTTAAAAATCTGACTAGTGTCATCTTTGTGCCTCCATTTTACTCTGCCTGAATTTTGTGTCTTGGCATCTACCTTAGATTCACCCCCTCTCCTCCCTACACACACAGAAACCTACCTACACACTTATACAGACTTGGGTATGTGTACATGTGCATGAACACATGTGTGCGCACGTGCACACACACACACACACACACACACTTGATTGTAAGCTCCTTGAAGACAGGGCTGCATTTTGTTTGTTTTGCCTCTCCTAGCCACCATAGTTCTGGGAGCTTAAGCACCAGAAACATTTTGTGAAATGAATCATATGCCCCTAACTTGTAAGTAATTATAGTTGAGTAGGAGACTGCAACCAAGCACAAAATAAGTATTTCCCTTGATGCAATTAATTATATGGGTTTAGATGGACATAGGGGTTGAAGGAAGGGTAGTTTGGAATTAAACTAATGGGCTTGGTGTATGGATGGATTTAATTTGGAAAATCTTTTTGTTAAGGGAGACTTGATTGGTTTAAAACAAAAGATAGAAGTTAGTTCAGACACAACAGATTGAGCAGAGGCAGAATTAGGAAGGAGAGCTAAGATGGAGAAAGAGAGCTCAGGAAGGGTATGAGGATAAGGTAGAAGAATTCAGACAGGGTCAGTTGTGATGACAGTGAAGACTGGCAGGTTTGAGTTACGTTTCCAAGAAAGAAGCAGAAGTAGGGGCATATGTTTCTGTGAGTCATTAGGCCTTCCATCATCTAGAACAAGTTTTTCAGAACAGGAAAATTTTTTGGTGAAAAGCCTTAGGAATTAATTAGGACCCAACACTGTGATCACAAAGCCACCTGTTATTTGTATGTAGGGCTTCTCAAACTTTTGTGTCTGTTCTTCATAAGTTACCTAAAGTTGTACATTTCTTGAGCAAAGCAAGGGTTTAACCAGATATCATTTTGTTCTGTATTTTATATGTCGTATTTATATTGATTTATTTTTTTTAGGTTTGTAAGGAGCTCTGGTGGCATAGTGCCTAAGGCATTTGACTGCTAACCAGAAGGTTGGCAGTTCTAACCCACCAGCCACTCCATGGCACGGAAGACTGGGAAATCTATTTCTGTAAAGATTTACTGCCTTGGAAACCCAAAGGGCATTGCTATGAGTCAGAATTGACTCAATGGCAGTGAGTTTGGTTTGGTTTTTGAAGCTACCATAGAAAGGATGCGGGGCGAAAAAGAAAATGAATTGTTACATGTAACGTTTCTAAATAATTTCAGTGTTGTGAAAATAACAGTACTGTGTGGTTTTTGGTAATGAATGTGACATTTAGCCGTCTTATTAAAAGAGTATTGCTGTTTATGTTAAACTCACTGTATCATCTTGGAAACGTTAGTATAGTGGGTCCAAAGCCGGCTCATGGTCTGCATTAGCTGAGGAACTGCACTGAGCAAGGAGCAGAGTGGGTAAATCCACCTTCATTGCTCACTGTGTGGTGGGACTCTGCTTGAGTCTCATTCCCAAAATGTGTGGATGGATCCAGTGTTTGTCTCTCCACTTCCCTATCCTAGTTGCCAGCTCCCCAAGTGTCACTCTCTCTCTCCAACCCTAGCCACCTGGAGCTAGTCACAGCTCAAGTTAGACAGACAGTGTATTTCAGGCAGCTGCCCTTGCAGCCCTTCTCTTGCCCTAGCCATCAGAGCTCACAGATTAAAAGGACACCTTCTTTCAGACTGTTGAGCCGGCAGACCCCAGCCCCTGCTGGCTTTTACTGTCCCTCTGGGCTCATTAATTCGCTGTAACAACTCACAGAATTCATAGTGTAGTCCATACTGAGGACTACAGGTATATTGCAGCCAAAAAGAATACAAATGAAGACATACATACGGTAAGGTCTGGGAGGGGTCCCAGTGTAGAGATTCCATGCCCCAAAGAGGGACACATTATCCTCTCACTTGCATGGTCACCTTCCAGGAAGGTCATCTTACTGGCCTTACCACATGGCTGAGATACATTACATCATGCCTTCTGAGGCTTAGTCAATACCAGGCTCCCAGGTGTTCTGGTCAGCTCCCCACTTACTAGTCTCAGATGTGGTCTGGCTAGAAAGAACCAATGTCACAGGCCATATTGATTTCTGCAAGGTGATTTCACACCTCCCAGAAACTTAAAAGGAGATGGGGAGAGGAGAGTCCTGGACCTCCTCCCAGTGTGGATTCATGGAATCTAAGCAGAAGAGGAACTTGGGTGGGTATTGTAAGCCACTCGTCCCATTTCTCAGCTGAAGAAACTCAGAGCAGTGCTGTGGTCCCTGCATTGTGCTTCCTGAAGGTGTGTTTCAGGCCGGGTGCCCTTGTAGCCCTTCTCTGACTTTAGCCATCAGAGCTCATAGGTGGCGTCTGGATTTCCTCTGGTTGGAATTCCCCGAGAGATAGAAAGCCGTTTATTTACCTTGATGTCATGCTCAGACACAGCTCTTAGCGACCACCTTTGTCCCTTCTCTTTGTATTATCTCCAGGGATTTGGTTAGGATGCCATGTAGTGGTCCCTAAAATTTTCAACTCTTTCAAGTGTGTGGATACTGCCCCGCTTTGTAAAAAAGTGTTCTTTTTGGTGTTAACATGTAATAATTCACTATTAAAATATTAGGAAACAGGAATATATAGAAAGAATGAAAGCAAACGTCCGTAATCCACTCCCCAAAGATACTCATTAACAGTCTTTTTATAATTTAATGTTTTTACCTGTACACATTCTTATTTCTGTAGAATAACTTTTTAAAATTGGGCTAACTGGGTCAAAGGGTGTGCACATTTTTATAGCTCATGATATTTGATAAATATCATCAGATTACCTTCCTGTGCTTTTTTTCTTAATTGAATTTTTTTGGATTCCCACATGGTCGTCATTTTAGACTGAGAAAATATTAATGATGGCGAGTTATGTCTTTATATTGCCTTTAAATGGATTTATATTAACAATCACAATAGCACGTCATACATAGATGACCGCATGGAATATTTATTCAAGTTACAGCTTACTTTTTTTTTGTTGTTTGTTTTTAAACAAAAACTTTCCTCCTTATTCCTAGAGCAATGCATGTTCATTGTCTTGTGCTCCATTCTTTGCACAGTATTGCTTCAGTCCTTTAGCCTGGGTTTGATAAATATCTAGTGTTCATTACAGGTAGTCCCCAACTTACAACATATTCAAGTTATGACAAACTGCACTTAGGACCATTTGGGTTTTTTTGGTACATCTTATCATTAGTAATGTATACTACATGCAGTGTTTCAACCCTCAAAGACAAATAAAGATTGGATTTATAAAGATACTGATAATAAAAGGCATTTATGATGAAAACTAAAAAAAAAAAATAAATGAGGTATTTGACTTGTGTCGGAACTGACTTATGACAGAGTTGGCTGAATGGAACCTCCGTTGTAAGTTGGGGACTATCTGTATTGTCAGTTTTGTTTTCTATAAAATGTTAAAAGTTGGGTGTGGAAATGTGCCAGGGAGGTTGGAGCTGGATCCCTGGATAGAAACAAACAGAGTCATTAGATAGCAAACCTCAAAACCTATGAACAGTACATCCAACAAAATGAGATGAGACTTCAGGTTCTGGCCACAGTGGGGTAGGTGGTACCAGACTTACATTCCCATCAAAAACAAATGGAAAAGTGGACAAAATACACGGGAAAAACAACAACAAAGACTATTTCTAGACATTGCACAACAGGCAGCACAGGACCTGAGAGACAGGAAACAGAGTGAGCCCGTGATCCCTCCGACTTTCTGACTGGAGGGAGGTGTTTTCCTGACCATAATTTAGAAAAGCGAGGCCCAAGCAGAGCCGTTGGTCTTGTTGCATTGAATGGATTGGAGTTGGGGGAGGGCTTATCTGGGTCAGTAGAGAGAAGAGAGGGAGGCCAAGAAAGGGCACCAGAGATGTATAGAGGAGCCCTGTTGGTAGGTCAGCACATGCACCAGGAAAGCTGTATGCTGCAGGTTGCTACTGCTCACATGGCTGGGAGGCATTTGAGTTCTGACTGGATAGAGGACAGAGACCTTGTTGAACACCTGGGCTGTTCAGTAGAATTTCCGGAAAATCGTGCCTTGATGAAAAAACAAATCCATTGCCATCGAGTCCATTCCGACTCATCGTAGCCCAATAGGACAGAGTAGAATTACATCATAGAGCTTTCAAGGCTGTAAATCTTCATGGAAGCAGACTGCCACATCTTTCTCCCCCAGAGCCTCTGGTGGGTTCAAACTGCCGACCTTCCAGTTAGCAGCTGAGTGCTTAACCATTGTGCCACTGGGGCTCCTTCACACGTTAATACACACTGCCACTGAGTTGATTCCAACTCATAGTTACCCAGTAGGACAGAGTAGAACTGCCCCATAGGATTTTCAAGGCTTAAGTATTTATGAAACCAGACTGCCACATCTTTCTCCTACTCCCACCTTAGTAGTGGAGTTAAATTAGCCATAGAGTAGAGCCTCTGACTTATCCTAACAAAGTAATTTAACAGCCTGTCAGAGCACAGTACAACAGCTCTTGAAGGGAAGACAACAACAACGTATCATTGTGAATTATAAATATGCTCAGTGATTGAACAGAAAGCATGCGCATAATGAGGAAAAGGAATGGAAGATTTGTAAAAGTGGAAATTTACAGACCTGAAATACATACCTACTCCTCACTTAGGGACTATCTTGTTAGCTGACATTTAACTTTTAGGACAATAGTAACCAGAAAATCTATACATCTGACTATTTTGCACTTTAACAGCATGTCTGGAAGTAATAAAGGCTGAGGTGCAACGTGAGAGTAACACTGACTGTGATGGTTAAGGTCATGTGTCAGCTTGGCTGGGCTGTGATTCTCAGTATTTGGCAGTTATGGAATGATGCAGTGTGGCATTGTGTAATGATGTAGTTATCCTCAGTTTTCCCATAACACTGATTTTCATGACGACCTGGTCTTGGAACCTAACCACGTGGATAAGTGAGGAGTGGGTGTATGTCTGAAGTAAAAAATTACTGGATGAGATTAACAGCAGATTAGGTGCTCTAGACAAAAAGTCAGCAAACCAGAAGGTGTAGCAATAGATACTGTCCAAACTGCAGAACAGAGAGGAGAACAGTGGAAAAAATGAATGGAGACTCATTGACCTGTGGGATATTACATGTAATTGTCTCAAAACAACGGGCATCAGGGAAAAAAAAAAAAAATTGAAGAAAATAATGGTTGAATTTTTCCTAAATTTGGTACAAACTATACATACACAGATCCAAGAAGTTAAGTGAAGTGAACCCCAAGCAGGATAAATCCTTATGACCATGGGGTAAGCACAATTTTCTTATGACACAGAAAGCATATATTATGAAAGGAAAAATTTAAAAATTGGACGTTGTCATTACTGAAAACTGTTCAAAAGTGCTATCAAGGAATGAGGAGTCTAGATGCAGTGGAGGGGCTTGGAGTGCAGACAAACGTTTGGGGGAGTCTTCAGCATCTAGACTGGTAATTGCTGAAGTGTAGATCGTGTCACCGAGAGAGAGACTGTCCACACACACGTTTCTTCTACACACAGAGAGAAGGACTTGGACCTAGATCTGAATCTTGATTAACTCCATCATTTAATTGGGATGCTTTTCTAGTAATTTTCTTTTTTGTTTAACATATTATTTGCCAACATTTACGCCTGACTTCCAATATATAATATTAAGCATAGGAAAATAGGTATAAAACCAGAAGTCATTTGAAGCAGTCAGAGGAGGTGGCAGTGTCCAGGTCTTTGGTGAGTTGATAACCATTGGACATCAGTCTTGCAGCTGAGAGAAAAAGTAAAACATACTCAGCAACATGGATTCCATTTTCTGACTTAAAGCATACCTGTTTGCAGATACTTATTTTTGTAAACTAGCTTAAGTTGGGAGCTTTGGTAGCGTAGTGCCTAAGGCACTTGACTGCTAACCAGAAGGCTGGTAGTTCAAACCCACCAGCCACTCCTCGGAAGAAAGGTTGGGCTGTCTACTGCCATAGTGATACCGCCTTGGAAACCCAAGGAGGGCTTGCTGTGAGTTGGGTTCGACTTGATGGCACATAACAACAACAAGCTTAAGTTGGTCTTAAATTTCAACGAGAACATTTTATCTGTTGTCTTGAAGAAGTGACAGGTTAAAAATGAACATTGTAAAAAGAGGGGAGAACTGTAGTTTTGCAAAAGGCTGATGCTGTTCTCCTGGGCACTTACTACACTGATCATTGTCTTTCCCACCAGGCTCTTAGAGTTTGCTTTGACCAGGCGACAGAAGACCTGAGGCCATGAGCTTTGCCTGAAGTACCAGAAAGCCAAAACCATTGCTGCTGAGTCATTTTCAACTCATGGCAAACCCCTGGTCACTGAATAGAAGTTTCATAGGGTTTTCTAGGCTGAAGTCTCTACAGAAGTAGATTGCTAGGCCTTTCTTCCTCAGTGCCTCTGGGTGGGTTTGAACAGTTGACCTCAAGTCAGCTAAAGTCGAGTGCCTGAAGTACAGAGAGCTGCTTTCTCAAGCCCTCTCTTTTATGTATTTTTTTAAAACTATATTTATCCTTAAAAAATTTTTTTTTTTTAAAAAGCCGAAAGCTTAGGAACCTGAAACTTTATCAAATTTTAATTTGTCAGCTAAAATGAGAATTTTTTTCTGAAAGGTCCTAAACAAAAACAGCTTTAAGAAACAATTTGCACATTACAAAGGTTGCAGCCAATGTCACAGAACAATTTGTGTGTAAACTATTGATTAGAAAACTAGTTTGCTATGTAAACTGTTACCTAAAGCACAATAAAATATTAACAACAGAAAACCAAAACATATGATTAAAATGTTTTTCTTGGCATTTAGTTTTCCTCTAATTGAACTTTCTGATTGGCTCAGATTCATTGCTATATTTGCATTTCATTTATTCATTGAACATGTCTGCTGTTGTCAAGATTGTATATGCTGGGTGTTAATAGTTTCACAGAGCGGAAGATATGTTTCTGGCCCTTAAGAATTTCATAGTCAGGTGGAGAGGAAAATAAGTTATAAAAACCAAGGGAGGATAGTGTGATCAGAGTGGTGTTTTTATAAGGTTTTAAATAAATAGAAAGAATTTTTCCCACTTGGGGCACTGTGGAGAGCCATGGGAGTGGTGGTGGTGGTAGGATGAGCTGGGATATCAGCTGGAACAGTCATCCCAGGAATGGAGGCCATGTGGGAAGGGGAAGGTCTGGTTCATTATTTTATTCATTCCTTCTGACATCTCTGTGAAGAGATTGATAGTATTCTCACTTTACAGATGGAAACTATTAAGCCAGTGTTTTGATGGTTATGAGACCTCAAAGTTTGAGTTCTTTAATTTTGCAGAGCCCTTGAATCTTTACTTCTTTTTTATTTTTGCCTTTGTGTTTGGAGAAATCTTTGTTCTTTCTAGGAGCTGGCATACTTTTGGATGCTGGATTATGCTGTTCTAGAAATTAGGGTGAACCTGCATGAAAAGAAGAGGGAAAGGAAGGTCAGATCTCTGTATCTAACAGAGTTTGTTGGCCATAGATGATGGTGCTCTGATCCTGGAACTAAACATAGAGCAAAGGGGTTCCAGGTTACATGTGGATCTCTTTTTTTTTTCTTTCCTAATTTTATTATTGTTTGGGTGAAAGTTTACAGAGCAACTTCATTTTCCATACTGTAGTTGGTACACATTTTGTTTCAACATTGACTGCAGTTCCCCACTATGTAACAGCTCTCTTCCCACCTCCTCCCTGTAGTTACCTCTTCCTTGTGTCCTTCTTTCTTAGGCATTCCTGCCCCCTGAGCTGTCTCCCTGTGCAGATACTTTAAATGTGGGTCTCTTCAAAGAGAAGAGCTCAGGTAGGCTTGGGTACGAGATGTTCTCATCTGGCATGGCACGGTAGAAAAAAACATGGGCTTTAGAGTCAAACACAACTAGATTTGAGTGCCAGCTGCCACATTGTGTGACCTTGGGTAAGTTACCTAAACTCTGTCTCCTGGGGTTGTTGTGAGAGTTGTGTAAGGATCATGTGTGAGAAGTATGTAGCACAGACTAAACATAGAAGACACCTTTTCCTGTCCTCCTAGTCTCCAGACAGACTCTAGAGAAGGTTCCAGCTAAAGAATTGAAGAACTGCTTTACAATTTTCCTAGGCATTCTGGACTCTAGTTTTGTTTAGAATATATTTCATTTGTTCCTGATAAAAGCTCAGTGAAGTAGGCAGAACAAGTACTGTTTATAGAGGAGAAAATGATTTCTTGAAATCCTTTGGAAAACTGTTGGATAAGAAAGATTTTTGAGAGCTTGGACTGGTAGGATAGTGACATCTACTGTAACAGCATGTATTACTGCAGTCTTTGAGAAGCTGAATTTAGATCATTTAACATGTGGTTTTACTCTCTGGGAGGAATTTAACAGTTGATTTCATTGCTGTTTTTTGGGGGAGAGGAGGTGTATAAAACATGTCATAAACATGCTTGATTTACTAGAACTACTTGTATAAATAATTAGAATACAACCTCCATTTACCAAATCACCGTCACTTTAGAAGGCCCGTGTCTTAGTTATATAGTGCTGCTGTAACAGAAACGCCACAAGGTGACTTTAACAAACGGAAACTTATTTTCTCACAGCGTTTGTAAAATTGGGGCTGTTAGAAGTCCGAATTGAGGGTCCAGATGTTAAGGGCAGGCTTCCTCACTCTGTCGCCTCTGGAGCGAGGGGCTGGTCTCTGAGCTGCTGCTCCTGGGTGAGCTTCATGGGGCCTGCGGCTTTCCCCCCCTCCCCCTCCTCTGCTTCTTGCTTGGTTACTCTCATATCTCAGAAATAACCCCCAAACCTAACCCACTGCCATCAAGTTGATTCTGACTCAAAAGAGATTGATATAAAACATATCCTACACCAATACTGTCCCATTAACATGATAAAACCATTGCCAAATGGGATTATATCCACATTTATAGGAGTTAGGGTTTATAACACTTACTTTTTGTGGGTACAGTTCAATCCATAACCACCTACATTATTAAAAGGTTTACAAATGTTACCATGTTCTAAGAACTTTAAAGTTTGAGGAGGTCCTGTGATTGGTGTTTGGGCTATAACTTGATTTAATAAATTCAAGAATATTAGATAGAAGAAACCAGAGATTGGGAAACAGACAAGGCCAGAGTGCCCAAAGGAAAGTGAATATACTTGTGCAAGCGTTGGAGTAACTCAGCCATGGTGCCCAGGTATAGCAGAAACAGGAGCAAAACGGATGACTGGAAGGTAAGATGGATGGACAACATTTCTGAGGAATTTATTCTGAAAAACAACTTCCTGAAATAGATTCCAGAGTTATGCAAGTGTAACCCCTGCAACATCATACAATTAGAATTGTTGAATATATTAACCTTGAAATACTTAAAAAAAAATTATATTCAGTGTATTATGCTTGGTCACAGATGGATATAAACAGATTAGAAAGCATTTTAGAAAAAAAAAGGAGCAGAAAAGTTGTGCTTGGAGATTTAATTTGGTAACTAGACCACTCTGCTCTCCGAATATCCTATTTTAAAATTTATAGAAATTTTGTTTTTTATAAATTTGTTTAGCATCATTATATTTTAGCTTCTCAATCGACTTGATGGTAGTGAGTTTGGGGTTTTTTTTTGTTGTTGTTGTTGTTGGCACAGTGCCTAAGGCGTTTGGCTACTAACCAGAAGGTTGGCAGTTCAAACCCACCAACCACTCCACAGAAAGAAGAAGAGGGGCAGTCTACTTCTGTAAAGCTTTACCACCTGGGAAACCCAATGGAGGTCGCTATGAATCAGACCAACTGAATAGCAGTGGGTTTGGTTTTTGATTTTGGTCATAAATTAATTGCATTCTTATAAAACATTTTAAAATATTGTGAAATGTTTCAGATATGTGGAAAAAGTAAAAATATTTCAGATTAATAGACACTCATGTGCCCACTACACAGCTTGATCAGATTTTAACGTTTTGCCATATTTCACTCGGATTGCTTTTTAAAGAAAGAAAATATTATACATAAAATGAAAGTGCTATTTCTCACGTTTTTGTACTTTCTGTAAGTATATAGCTATGAACAATGTATACCATTGTGTCTTTTTAAAATTGGGGAAATATGAACTCTTACTCTATTGGCAGGAACTTGAGTTGGTAATGGCATTAGAGAACAATTTGGCATTACTCCATAGAGTTGACAGTGGTCTGCATTAGTTATCTAATGCTGCTAAAAATCACCCCAAAACTTAGTGGCTTAACATTACGATTTTTTCTTCTGTGGGTTGTCTGGGTGGTTCCATTGATGCTTTCTTTCACCTGGGCTCGGGGATGTGACTCGAGCATTCAGCTGCAGAGTTGTCTGGGCTGATAAGTTCAAGATGGCCTCATGTGTTTGGCAGTTAATGCTGGTTGCTAGCTGCAGTGGTGGTGGTTATCCACTTTGTGGCCTTACATCTTTCAGTAGGTGTACTGGCCTTCTTACACGGTTGTCAGAGGTCCAAGAAACAAAAACCATATTTACAGCTCAAACTTTATTATAACCAAAAAGAATACAAACAGATGCGCAGTGTAAGGTCTGGAGAGGGGAGGACATGGTATGGACCGTCCATGTACCTGCTCCTGTGCATAGTCACTAACCAGGAAGCTCAGGTGAGCCTCAGGCTTCCAGGTTCTTACTGGACTTTCCTTATAGCAATAACTGGTCACACCATGCCTTGTGAGGCTTAGTCAGCATTGGCCCCTAGGTAGTCCCTCTTGGACTGGACAACTCCCATTCATTAGCTTCAGCTTTTGATATGACTAGAAAGAACCAAGAATAAAGGCCTATTGCCCCCCCCCCTCAGGGTAATTCCACACCTCACGTGGTGGTTCTAATGAGGGCATATCAATAGTGATGATAATGTAGTATTTCCGTTTTTATGAGTTCTTTTGTGTTTGAATACTTTATCCACTTAGCTTCTGAATAGATTTAGCTCCGCCTCCCTCCACCTTTTTATGTATTTGTGTGGGAAAGGGAGAAGGATTGAGTGTAGAAGAGGGGAAGGTGTTTCTTAATGAGACTTTTTTTTTTTTTTAAATAGATCCTTGTCTTTCCTTCAGATGCAACAGTATTGTATTAAAATCTTAAAAAAAGAAAAAAAAAACCTTTATACTTTAAATAGCAGTGCAGATTGGAAAGAATTTTTTGCTGATTTGTAAACCTCTTAGCTTGATGTTGTTGTTGTTGTTGTTATGTGCCATAGCAGCCCCTCCTTGGGTTTCCAAAGCAGTATCACTGCGGAAGTAGATTGCCCAACCTGCCTTCTGAGGAGTGGTTGGTGGGTTTGAACCGCCAACCTTCTGGTTAACAGTCAAGTGCCTTAGACACTACACTACCAGAGCTCCTCTTAGCTTGATAGCAACCAAGTATATCAGGGATTTGAGGAGATTCCTCTGGGTTAGTATGGAGTAGAATTAAACACTAATTTGAATAGTCTAGCATTTGCTAAGACAAATGAGGCAAATTTATTTGGTGGCTGCTGTTCAAATACAAAGTAGCTCTGGTAGCATAGTGGATAGGCATTTGGTTGCTAACCAGAAGGTCAGTGGTTCAAACCCAACAGCTACTCCCTAGGAGGAAGTTGGGGCAGTCTACTTCCATAAAGATATATATAGCCTTAGAGACCCAGTGGGGGGGGGGGCGGTCACTGTGAGTCAGAATGGACTTGGTGGCAGTGAGTTTGGTTTTTGGTTTGGTTGAAATGCACTGATTTAATTAAATTTTCCAAACGTGAAAGGGACGTATATTTTTTATTTTCTACTTTGATTGCATGTTTTAAAAGTTTAAAATGTATTTATAAATTTATGACATCAGCTTCTTTTGTGGAATGAAATTATTGGTGGCTGGTGTTTTGAGTAGTCTCACTTCTTGCACTATTCTCTATAGTTTTAAAGATGAGGTACTTTGTGAATTTAGGTCTTTATTATTTTTTTCATAGTATTGTAAATACAATCACCTTTTAACATTTAGAATAGATCCAGGTAAGTAAAATTGACTTGACTTTGGACCCTACTGCAGCCTTGGATTGGTTTTGAAACAGATGGTACATTATCAGTTGTCCTGAGACTCCAAAGCACTTTGGAAACAAATTATATTAAATATAGGCTTTTTTGTTTTATTTTGTTTGTCTTCAGTCTCTTGATTTTGGAAGAAATACCTGGTAACAAGCATGACTGAATTCTGGCTGATATCGGCTCCTGGGGAGAAAACATGTCAGCAAACATGGGAGAAACTGCATGCGGCAACTACAAAGAACAATAATCTTTCTATTACTTCAAAGTTCAACATTCCTGATTTAAAGGTGAGGGTGTGCTTTCTGAAATTGTTTGTGACTTATCGTCAAGAGGAGGACCACTCCCTATACAACTATGAGACCAGAAGAACTAGATGGTGCCCAGCTACCACTGCCATCCACTTGGAAGGGATGTAGGAGATCCTGCATAAAAAGGGAGAACAATGTGGAACAAAACTCAAAATCATTTGGAGGCAAAAAAAAAAAAAAAAAGAAGGTGGGGACCAGGTTTGCTGGTCCAATAGAGCCTGGTGTAACCACTGAGACTATGGCCCCTAGCTGCCCTTCAGGTCTGGAATTGAACCCACACCTGTGGTTTCCAGCCAAACAAAGTACAGACATGTGAGTTAAACATTTACCCCAAGTAGTCACATGCCCTGGAGAGAACAATCATGGGAGAAGGAATGGCTGCTTATGCACAGGGAGACAGCTCAGGGCGTAGAAGAGTATGAAAGGATGGACACTGGGAAGAGGTAACTATGGGGAGGAAGTGGGAGGGGAGCTGTTGCATTGTAAATTTTGGTCAATGACATGAGACAAAGTATATGTGAACTGCTGTATGAAAAGTGAATTTACTCTGTAAATCTTCACCCAAATCCAAATAAAATAAAAAAAAAAAAAAAAGAGGAGGACCACTCAGTTCTCTTTGCTTATCTTTGGTAATAGTGAGTTATCATGATACCCAGATGAGAAGAGAACCCGCTCCTCTCTGGCCATTGGCGTAATTTAAGACATGTCTTGACCTTCCTTATCTTTAGATTTTAGATAATGAGGAAGTTGGGATTTTAGAATTATTCTCAAAAGGAAATAACACTTTTTTCTACTTAAACTTTTTTTGTGGTTTTTCTAAATGGTACTTTAAATTGTTAAGTGAAATTTTATGAAAATATTTGGTATTAACATTCAATATTTTACAGAAGTGAAAAAATCGTAATACCTTCTTACAGTAGCACAGTGAATAAATTTTTCTGTTAAATTTATATAATGCTGTAAATGCTTTAAGATAGCACCTTACTTAATCATACTTGGCAAATCCAATCCAATTATCTAATGTAATTAATGCATTTAACATTATTAGAGACCAAACTTAGCAGCATTGAAGAGAAGCAAGCTGCCAATAGTCAGCTGACTGAACATTTGTTAAGAATGGAAAAGATTCTATTCTGCTAGTTAACTAAGTGAAACAGTCCTAAGCAGCACTGGCTTAAGAAATACTTGATTCCTGGTTCTTCGTATTTTTTGAGTTACGACTTCTTTTGGGACATTGACATAAACTGTGGATATTTCTTTGAAAACATGCACATTTACACATGTACAGTTTTGAATACAAATTCAGTTACTGACCTTCTGCTGCATGTTAGCTTCAGACTCTACTTAAGAGCCCCTCTTAGAAAGCCTGACTTCCACTAACCCACCACTACGGGCTGGTACCAGCAGAGGCGCTGGGCTGCCTTGGAGGAGTCTTCATGTCTTCAGTGGTACATGTGCTTATGATTTAGAGGATCACCTTGTACATGGAAATAACTTTGAAAATGTGGCCAACTTTTGGTCCTTTGACCATACTTGCACAATATGAAATCACGTTTGAGGAACTTAAGATTTCTGGGCCCTTCAAATCAAGATGTTTCATCATCTTGTAAAAGAAAGATGGACCGTGAATAGTAAAACGCTGTCTTTCTCTTTTAGGTTGGCACACTCGATGTCCTGGTCGGTTTGTCAGATGAACTGGCTAAACTGGATGCATTTGTAGAAGGGTAACGTACTTCCTCATTGCGTAGAGCAGGGCAAAATGAGCCACTGTTCCCGGCTACCTGGACATTAGGTTTAATGTCACATGTATGCCCTGCTTATAACAGTGATTTTAGAAAATAGTGACTTTTTCTGTTTTTGTAAATCAGCTTTATGAAGGCACAGTGTAATACAATAAAACATACTTACTTTAACTTATTTAACAATAGAATATACTTACTCTAAAATGATCCTTTTCTACGTAATACCTTAACTGAGATACAATTGTTGCTAGGTGCTTTTGAGTCTATTCCAATTCCTAATGATCCCATGTGAGAAAACAGCCCGGTAGGATTTTCTTGGCTGTAATCTTTATGGGAACATATCACCAGATCTTTTTCCCACAGAGCTGCTGTGGGGTTTGAACCACTAACCTTTCAGTTAGTAGCCCATTGCTTCTTGACCATTGCACCATTGGGGTGCCTAGTGGGTGTTAAGTAATAAATTGTATTTTTAATTTGCATTTCCCTGTTGGCTAATAATATTGAGTATCTTTTCATGTGTCTTCTTACCCGTTTATATACCTTCTTTGGAGAAATGTCTGTTTAGATCCTTTGTCCAGTTTTCCATTGGGTTATCTTTTTAATATTGGGTTGTAAAACTTTATATATGTATATATATTCTGCTTGCTTGCTGAAAGTGAAGAAAACTTGAAGCACTTACTGATGAAGATCAAAATATCTTCAGTATGGGTTATACCTTAACATAAACTAAATCTTCACAACTAGACCAATAAGCAGCATCCTGATAAATAGAGAAAGGTTGAAACTATCAAGGATTTCATTTTGCTTGAGTCCACAATCAATGCCTGTGGAAACAGCAATTAAGCAATCAAAGGATGTATTGCATGGGGCAAATATTCTGCAAAAGACCTCTTTAAAGTATTTATAAGCAAAGATCTCACTTTGAGGACAGAAGTGTACCTGAACCTAGTAATGGTACTTTTAGTTGCTTAATATGCATGCGGAAGCTGGATAATGAATAAGGAAGAGGTAGAAGAATTGATGTATTTAGCTTATGGTATTGGCAAAGAGTATCGATTATATGATACATTGTCAGAAGAACAAACAAATCTTCTTGGATGTAGTGTAGCAAAAATGCTCCTTGGAAGTGAGGATGGCAAGACTTCATCTCATGTCCTTTGGACATGTTGCCAGGAGTGACAGTCTCTGGAGAAGGACATCATACTTGGTAAAGTAAAAAGTCAGTGGAAAAGAGGAACATCCTCAGTGAGATGGATTGACGTAGTGGCTGCTACAGTGGGCGTAAACATAGCAACTGTTGTGAGGATGGTGCTGGACTGGGCAGCGCTCATTCTGTGGTGCATAGGGTCACTGCGAGTTGGAACCAACTCTGTGGCACCTAACAACAATAGCAAACTTGCAAGTCTCTTACCAGATACATGATTTGCAAAGATTTTCTCCCATTCAGTGGGGTTTCTTTTCATTTTCTTGAATAGTGTCCTTTGAAGCGCAGAAGTCTTCAAGATTTTTAAAAATCGTGGCTTTTACTGGTTCATGTTTAAATTGTTGCATGAGTTTCTTCATTTGCCTTCTAGTGCCTCTTGCCACCATTGTGTGTGTAGCCATCAGAATAGTTGTCCTGTGCCCCATTTCTTCATAGTACACCCTGTCTGAAGTCCAGCTTTAGAGGTGCTCCTTCTGCTGTCTGGCGCCAGCCTCCCTTCCTATCCTAGCCTATCCTCCCCCCTCCTCGGGGTGAAACTCCGCTCAGTCTGAATTCAGTTTCTCTGAATGCCCATTGCTTTCCCACCTCTCTTAATTTCTGACTCATATGATGCCTTGTAGCAAGAATATGCCTTCCATCCATCTAACCATCTTTCCGAATCATCACATCCTTCATTGCCCTGTTCAAGAGCCATTCTGCTTGTTTGCCTACAGTAGCTAGAAGTGATCCCGTCTTCCTTTATGCGTCTCTCTGTAACAGCTGGCACTTGTCACAGATTGCTTTATATTTAGTCATGTGCATATTTTTGGTATCTCTCCAGTTAAATTTTAAGCAGTGTAAAGGTACAGTGACTTTGTCTTGTATAATTTTGTATCCCACCCAGCACCTGCAGACAGACGTGTCACAGAGAAAAGAACACTAGATTCCAGTGTCAGAACTTACCATTAACTCTGCCATTAACTGGTCTTGTGATGTTGGATAAGTCACTTAAACTCTTTATAACTTGGTGTCTTTACTTACAAAATAAAGGGATTGACAAATTGGTGTCGCCTCAGTAGTTGAGGCAGTGTTGTTCTCTCTGTAGCACAGTTCCCTGCAGATAGTAGACGCTTAATAAATACTTAACGAATAAATCATGTTGGGCCTCACTCATTACATCTGTTGCCGCTTGTGTCCTGTTGTCAGTCAGATCCCTTTTGCCCTAAGAGGAAGCATAGTGCATGGCACATACCTAATGGGTACTTGCTCCCTGACTCCTCCTTTGCTCTTGCTTCTTGCAGTCAGGTGTATTGTCCAGTTTGTCCTCCTATAATGGATGGCTGTTTATAGACTGCTTCTCACTAGCTTCTCACTACTTTCTTTCCAGACTGATAAACACATGTAGTCTCCTTAAAACCTGACAGTTTTTCTTCATTTTTACATATACCAAAATATTGGTCCATTTCATGCTGAAATATCTTATAGGATAGGACCTATTCTATATTATAAGCATACAAGTATAAATAAGTATAATATGTGGGATAAGTATAATGGGAGTATATATAATCAAATTCATGTCTTAATGTAATGTGTTCATTGAATAGCACAGAATTTAGGTCTATTTTCTATTTTCTGAAAACGGTTGTTGATTTATTTCTTTCAAGGGTGGTGAAGAAGGTGGCCCAATACATGGCTGATGTGTTAGAGGATAGTAAAGATAAGGTTCAAGAGAATCTGTTGGCCAATGGAGGTAAGCTAATGTTTGATTTGATAATCATTGATTTACGTAAAGTAAATGACATACAAAAAGGAATGTTGGGAAAAAAAACGTTAGGTAAATACGTAAATACAATAGAAAGCCCTTACGGTTCTTTTATTATTATGGAATTTGGCAATACTGCCAGCTATGTGCTGTCCCCTGAAACACAATCTCATGTAAGATGGTCTTCCATTATGTGTAATATGATTAATGATACTGATGTCAAGTCTCCCCAGAAGCAGTGTTACAAAGATTGACCTTTGTTCTTTCAGGGTCCTATTTGTTTACTCACAAGTAAATTTCTAATTGATGTGTCTCATCATTGTTCCAATTGAGTATTTGCTGTCTTAGATTAATTGTTACATGTCCCCAATTTACAACTTGTAGCTTCTGATGTAAGTAGAATACCTCTGTTTGTTTGTTTTCATTATTATTACCTAATTATTATCAGTATTTTTATAAATCTGATCTTTGCTGCCTTTGAGGTTGGAAACATTACATGTAAATTTTCAGATATGGTAACATCAGCAAATTATACATTGCAACATTGTATGTAGTACATATTAATAATGGTAAGATGCACCAAAAACCAGAGAGTCTTAAGTGTGGTTCATCTTAACTCCAATACATCATAAATTGTGAGGACACCCTGCAATTTTATTACAGGGTAAGGCCACCTCTCCACAAATTTGAATATGGCAGTACTTTAGTACTCATGAAGGAGCCCTGGGAGTACAGTGGTTAAGTGCTTAGCTGCTAACTGAAAGGTTGATGGTTCCAACCTGCCAGCTGCTGCATGGGAGAAAGATGTGGCAGTCTGCTTCCGAAGATTTATGGCCTTGGAAACCCTGTGGGGCAGTTCTACTCTGTGCCATAAGGTTGCTATGAGTTGGAATCAGCTTGACAGCAATGGGTTCTGCTAGTGTTTATAAAATATTGTACTACTGATCTCTGTAGCTAGAAATTAATGTTTACACAGAATTAGCTCTGTGTTAATAATGGCTTTGTAAAGATGGCTTTGACCTTATTGTTTTTACGTAACAATTTATTTTCTTGTGAAATATCACTTCAGCATTTGCTTCATTTTAAATTAAGCCTATCTTTAGTGATATAAATCATCATAATAAGAAGGAACTGTTTGTTTTAATTATATACTGTATTGCTTGCTGTGATAAAGTCACTGTATTTTAAATCCGGCGTCCGTCTAATCTCATTTCTTCTTGAAAATGATAGACATTCAGTAAATATATTTTTTTAATTCATTAAAAAAAAGAGATAGTAATTTCTTCTTACTCTTTGTTATAGCAATCCTGCCCTAATTTTTTACTGTTTCCATTGATTCGTGTTTTGGGACATCAGAACAAAAGGGAAATAGGTTAATTTATAGTGTATTTATTGATCACCTGCCTATGTGGTACAGTGGTTTAAGCATTAGGTTGTTAACCAGAAGGCCGGCAGTTTAAACCTACCAGCCACTCAGTGGAAGATGAGGCAGTCTTCTTCTGTGGAGATTCACAGCCTTAGAAACCCTGTGGGGCAGTTCTACTCTGTCCTGTAGGATTGCTATGAGAAGGAGCGCTGCTGGTGTGGTGGTGAAGGCATTTGCCTGCTAACTGAAAGGTCAGTGCTTTGAACCCACCAGGTGCTCTGTGGAAGAAAGATGGGGCAGTCTGCTTCTGTAAAGATTTACAGCCTTGGAGACCCAGCCGGGGTTGCTATAAGCTGAAATCAACTCAGTGGCAGTGAATGTGGTTTTTTTGAGAAGTATTTGATGAACTAAGGCAAGCAATGTAGTAGGTGAAGTAGGGGTTGACAGTTTGTGGGACAGGTGTCTTAAAATTGCTTTTGGAATATCATCTGTGTTATTGTAGATTATGGGTATAATGTAAGGAGAAGAGAAGTCAAAGAGACAAAGATATTTTGATATGAATCACTTTATCATTTAGCTTTGTTTACTTGTTTGATTTCTCTGACCTTGATCTCATCAGATTTGAGGGTATAGTTGATTCCTAAACTTACAAGTAGTTGAAGTGTCTTTTTTGGCTTTCCTTTTTCATTTTCCTCATTTGGAAGTGAGTGGATCTGTGTTTTAAACATTGTTGGAGTGTGTTGATGTTAGTCATTGTTGAGTCTGTTCCAACTCAGGACAGAGTAGAACTGCTTTGTAGGGTTTTCAAGGCTGGGACCTTTTGGAAGCTGATAACCAGTCCTGTCTTCAGACATGTTTCTGGGTAGGTTCAAACTGGCAGCCTTTCAGCTAGTAGTCGAGTGGTAACCCTTTGCGCTACCCAGAGATAACACACAGTGTAGACTTCTAGAAACAATCATCATGTACTGCTTTAGGTGCAAGTTTACAGAGCAGAGTTTGTTTTACATTTAACATTTCATGTACATTTAGTTTTACTCCCCATTTACCATGCCCAACCCTAACCCACTCTCCTCCCCTCCCTGCCCAGTAAACCCCCCCCCCACATGCCCCTCATAGTTATGCACTCCTGTGTGTCCTGCATTTCCTCCATGCAAATGTTGCCCCTCTGGTGCCCCATGGCCGATTGCTCCAAGGGATGCATCTCCATAGAGTATGTGGGTGTATCACCCTAGGTTGAGTGGTCTGCCTGTACATCTTGTTTACTGTTGAGCTGAGAGCCAGCCCCTGGGTATTGAGTTTTATTTCAGGCCCAGAATGTATCCCAGGGCCATAGTATCGGGGGTCTTACCAGACTCATATCTGACCAGTAATTCTGGTCATTATTGTGTTTTTGGATTTTGTTCCACGTTTTTCCTCCTACTCTATCCAGAATCTCCAACTTTCATCCTTTCCTGAGTGGTTGGCATTGGCAGCTGGGCACCATCTAGTTCTTCTGGTCTCGAGGGCCATCATGTCCTAGGGCTGATTGCTTCCAAATGTCCTTGGTTTTTTACACTCTTCTTTGGTTCTGATGATAGGAGACCATTAACTGCATCTTAGATGGCCACTTGAAAGCTTTTAAGACCCCAGTCGCTACTCACCAATGTAGGATGAGGAATAAGTCTTTTATGTATCACATACTTTTAAATGGCAAATTCATTTTCACTTTGGGTAAGTTGGAAAAGAAGGAACATACTTTTGTCAAGTTCTACTTTTTGAGGAGATAATTCTAATTAGCTTCTTAATTTTCATGTCTCTTTCTCGTATGTGTGAGGGATATTACAGGTATGTGCATATTCCGTTTATTAAATCCTAAAATAGAGGAAGTGTCTTAATATGTATGTTAAGTTTTGAGTCAAGAGAAAAAAATCTGACTCCATTTACAAGGTAAAAATTTTGATTAATCCATGTTACTTAATATAGTTCCACATTTATTTAATCAGAACTCTTCAGATATGAGATACTTGCTGATTTTTCACAGCCATTTCAGCATTAAAATGTATTACTGTGTAACAAACTATAAAAAGTTCCATTGGTTTATCTTCCATAATCAATGTATTCCCTCATTTCAGTTGACTTGGTTACATATATAACAAGATTCCAGTGGGACATGGCCAAATACCCGATCAAGCAGTCCCTGAAAAATATATCTGAAATAATTGCCAAGGTAAGAGCAAAACTGAGACAGGAGGATGCATTGGTTTATAGCTAGCTATGAGATTCTTTTTTAGGTTTTTGACAAGGCACCTTAGCAAACAGGAGGTACTGTTGTTAAGAAAGAAACTATAAAATATAACCTACAAGAATGCAAGATGTTACTAGGAGGAGAAACTGCAGGTGGGGGAAGCAAGATGTACTAGGAGGGGAAACCGTGCCGGTAGGGGAAGGAGAGTGTGCGGGAACTCTGTACTTCCTGCAGTTTTCCTGTAAACTTCAAACTGCTCTAAAAAACAGTTTGTTAAAAATACATGTGCTTTTACTTTCACGCATAGGTTATCTGAGTTATGTAGTTTACTTACTAGCCTTATTATCTTTTAAGTATCACATCAACAATTTTTAAGTAGGAACAGTAACTTTAAAATTCTGTAATTATCATGTGTACACGTTTTAATGGTAACTAAGATCACACAGAGTAGGAAATTGGAAACTATTAAAGATTTATGAGTCATTCAGGTAGATGGTAATAGTCACTTAAAAAGCAAACAAATCAACTTATTGCCAACTCACAGCAACCCTTTAGAACAGACTAGAACTTCCCAAGCCTGTACATCTTTTTAGAAGCAGGCTACGACTTCTTTCTCTGGAGGAGTGGCTGCTGAATTCAACCCGCTGACATTTCGGTTAGCAGCTGAGCTCTTAAACACTGTGCAACCAGAGCTCCTTAATAGTATGTTTTACTGCTGTATGAAAAGTGAATTTGCTCTGTAAATCTTCACCAAAATCCAAATAAAATTAAAAAAAAAAAAATAGTATGTTTTATGTACAGTACTCAGATATACTGAAGGTCATAGAGATGGCACGGGACCAGGCAGCATTTCATTCTGTTATGTATAAAGTCAGCCAAACAGAACAGCAATGACAACAATACTGATTAAAAACATTAAACCTTATGGAGTCTCTGATGCCTGTGACTGTGCAGAATTAATCTTCTACCCAGAAAAATGCACGTGTTCATATATCACATGGTGCTACACACAGTTTCAGGGAGAGCATTTGAGTCCTGAAGCCCAGTCATTAACTCACTGAATTATTTATTTTGAAAATCCTTGAGCTCGGTAGAAAATATAAAGTTCTTTTTTTCTTTTGTAACTGAATCAGGATTCTCTCCTCTCACATTGTCCATCTCTCCATCTCACTGCCCACCCTTTGTTGTCAAGTTGGTTCTGACTCATGGCAACACTACATGTAACAGTAGAGCTGCTCCCTAGAATTTTCTTGGCTTGGAACCCCAGCAGGGGTCACTGTGAGTTGGAATTGACTCAGTGGCAGTGAGAGTCTTTTTGGAAGCAGATTGTTAGGCCCTTCTTCCACAGAGCTGCTGGGTGGATTTGAACTGCCAGTCTTCAGGTTAATAGTCGGTTGATCGCAAATTGCTTCCAAGAACCTATTCTTTGCTGACAGTTTTAATGGCCTGGCCAGGGTGAAAAGTATGGTTTAGCCTATTGAGATCTGAGGACAGACATGACTCAAAGGACAACATGTGTAAAATAGTTTTAATAGAAAAGTCAATTTTAATGCTGTTTTAGTTCTTCCTGTACATTTGAGTACATTAAATGTACCAAACATATGAGCTTAGGCTCTGGAAATACAAAGATGAAAAAATACTGCCTGTAATCTTCAAATTGAGTTTGAAGCAAGGGAAGGAACCAGAGAGATAGGTATGGAAGCAGATAATGGCAGAGTGCTGTGGGAACACAGGAGGAATGAACTGAGTGTATATTTGAGTCAGGGAAAGGTTTATGGAAGAGTGGTATTTGAGCAGGGTCTAAAAGGGCAAGTTGAATGCAGGCAAAGAAGAGAAGGCACTCAGGGAGGACAGCATTTATAAGGTCGTGGAGAGGGAGAGAGCACATAGAATTTAGGAAAAGAAGATTATTGTCGTTGGGGCATTGCAAGTGGTGGAGTAGGAAAAAGATGAGGCTGTTAAAGGAAAGTCAGCACCAGGCCTTGATATAAAGCCTTTACAAATTGAATTAAAAACTCATGTTTTAAAAATGTAGTATTACTCAGCTTGAGAAAATTCCTCAGGTCAGGATTATCTACAGAAAAATTTACGTCCAGTCTCTTACTCAGTGAACTATAAATTGAACAATTAAAAGAAATGAACAAAAATTTGGACCATAGTTTATTAAAATTATGAGAAGGGAGTTACATAGTACAAATGCTGTCCTCACTCAGAAGTACGCTGTTTATGATAGAATAACTTTTTAAGCCATTGTAACATGGTAACAAACTACAGGAAAGATTAAGTTTGTGCTTAAATTCAAGTTAGCATCAGTGAATTGTTGTTATGTTTAGAATTAAAAATTGAGTCAGACATTCTATAAAGGGGCATATTAATGCCTAAAGAAGAAAGGAAAAAAGAGGCTCCTTAGATGATCAGTTTCAATCTAATCTGATTCGTTCTAATCAGCATGAAATACATGCTGCTTAACATTTTATGTTCTTTTTGGTAGATTGCAGTGTTAGTAGGAGAATACATTTGGGAATTTTCAAGTTGAGGCCTTGGAAGTCCTCCAGCTTTATAATTTTTTAGATGGAAAAAAATTAAGACATAGAAAAATGTACATTTTCTGTGTTGTGCAAGTGAAATTGATAGTCCTCTAATTTTAAGCTGCTCGTTGACAGTATACCTGATTAAAACAGAACTAAGGAGCTCTGGTAGCATAGTGCCTAAGGTACTTGACTGCTAACCAGAAGGATGGTGGTTCAAAGCCACCAGCCACTCCTCGGAAGGAAGGTTGGGCAATCCTACTTCCGTAGTGATACTGCCTTGAAAACCCAAGGAGGGGTCGCTATGAGTCGGGGTCGACTCGACGGCAAATAACAACAACAACAACAATGCTTAGCAAGCCATGTTTTGAGTACAGCCAAAAAAATTATTGTATCAGGTTATACGCATTTTAATTTAGAGGCTGTGACAGTATTGAGAAAGTTTTTTTCTATGTATCAGATCCAAGTCAGTATTAATACTCCATTTTACAGATAAGGAAACAGGTTTAAAAATGAAGGAAGTGGCTTAACCTCAGTGCCACACAGCTCATCAGGGTAAAGCCATGAGTTGAAACCAGCTCTTCACATTTTAAATCTACTCAGATTTTGTGTTTTCCAAGTTGTTGGAGATCTTTTTGAAAGATCTCTTGAAAAAATTATCTTTGGTAACATTTATAAATAAATGCAACTGCATTTTTAATTTCGTAGATAAAGTGTATTTTGCGTGATGATAGAGTTACGAACAAAGAAATTCTCTTGTATAATTTAGTTCCTTTTAGAAATTAAACCTTCAGCACAGTAAACAGAAGTAATTAGTAATCTCCAAACCCAGGGCCCTAAGTTCCATTTATAGGATTTAACAAGTAATACAGGAACCCTGGTTGTGCAGTGCTTTAGCACTTGACCGCTAGCCAAAAAGGTTGGTAGTTTCAACCCAGTAGTCGTTAGTTTCAGCCCAATAGCCGCTCCGTGGGTAAAGGATGTGGCATTTTGCTTCCGTGAAGATTACAGCCTTGGAACCCCAATGCTGCCGTTTACCTCTGTCCTGTAGGATCTGAAGGGTCAGAATTGACTTGACGGCAACAAGTTTGGTATGGTGATGATAATTCAAACACATGGTGACTAAAACATTATTGTAGAAAAGATTCATTGGAAATTACCACAATCACTAAAAATGAAGCAGGTTATTTAAAAACTGGACTTTTTATAGCTCTGCTTTTTAAAATATTAGAATATTCTTAGATCAGGAACTATTGGTTTTTTTTGGGGGGGGGAGTGGAAATTAATGTTAAAATACAGCTACTTTCATTGTATCTGTAGAGGCAGATTGAGGAAAATTTTGCCCTTTTTCCCTTTCTTTTTCTTTTAAAGGGTGTAACTCAGATCGACAATGACTTGAAGTCTCGAGCATCTGCCTACAATAACCTGAAAGGGAATCTTCAGAATTTAGAGCGAAAGAACGCGTAAGCATATCATGCACATATGTGTGAATATTAAACTTGGGGAAGTATTCTAGTATGTATTGAATTAGATATTGTTGAGATTTAGTAAGTTCTAGTTTGTGTTGCTTTTGTAGTCAATATGGTGTGTTTTTTTCAGTTAATGGAGAACTTTTCATTAAGGTAAGTTTACAGGATTCAGGCTAATTAAACGATGTGAGGCTGCTTAATTTTATTTGTTTCATAAATAATATTTGTGAGTAGAATTAGGTTCTGGTTTAATCCCTTTATCCATATGTTGTTTCACTGAAAAGTTGTCTAAGTTTAATTGTTTTAAATCAAATTGTAGTTTAATTGCTTATCTGCTGCCTAAAAGAATTCTATGTTGTTGTTGTTGTTATGTGCCGTCGAGTCGGCCCTGACTCATAGCGACCCCTCCTTGGGTTTACGAGGCAGTATCACTATGGAAGTAGATTGCCCAACCTTCCTTCCGAGGAGTAGCTGGTGGGTTTGAACTGCCAGCCTTCTGGTTAGCAGTCAGGCACTATGCTACCAGAGCTCCCAAAGAATTCTGTAGAAACCGACAAAAACAAACCCATTGCCACTGAGTCGATTACAACTCACAGTGACCCTATAGGACAGAGAACTTCTCACAGGATTTCCAGGGCTGTGATCTTTATAGAAGCAGACTGCCTCTAGTCTTTCTTCCATGGAGCAAGCTGGTGGTTTTGAACCACTGACCTTTCATTTAGCAGCTGAGCACTTACCCACTGTGCTCCTTAAAAGAATTCTATAGAAGACCCCCTTTTCATGATGTAAATAATCATTCTCTAACTGAACTATTTTCCAGGTTAGTGGGTATTCTTAAAATATGGCACACTTGCTTTGGTTGATCTCCTTTTAATTGGTATGACTTCTAGAAGTGTAACTAAGAACCGAACTATTCGGCTGATGCATTCCTCTCTCAAAGGAAGATTGGTTGGATACTGTACTGGAAGACCAAAGGGAGACTTCCTTGAAGGGGTTGATTATTGTGCTGACTAAACGAAATTGCCTGGTACCAAATGATACCCAGGAGAGGAAGGAAATCAAAGGTTGTGCCATATGATGTGATTTCCTAGTTATGATGAAGTAGACTTTTAAATGATGTCCAGTGAATAGCACTTTCCCAGTCAAGATGTTATGTATGTAATCAAGAGAAAAGCAGAGTTAAAATACATTTGTTCCTCACTTACTAGCTCATTATCCAACATTTCACATTTACAATAGTGCAAAATCTACTGTCCAGCTATTTTGCACATTAACAGCCGGTGTCTGGCAGTAACAAACGCTGAGGCATGAGTTGAGAGTAACACTGGCTGTGATGGTTAAGGTTTGTGTCAGTTTGGCTGGGCTGTGATTTAGTGGTTTGGCATTTATGGAACGATGTAGGCATCTTGTGATCTGATGTCATCAGAGTTTTTGCATAATGCCAGTTTTCACCTGACAGCCTGGTCTTTGGAAGCTAACCACGTCAATAAGTGGGGCATGAATGTAAACCAGATACAAAGGGAGATACTTAGGCAGTTTGACTTCTTACAAAATTGAACGTTGGCCATGCTGCTCTGATCTCACTCTGAGTTAGGTGGGACCTATGTGCCTGTGATCAGCCTGCTGTTTCTTTATTCTAACACATAATTATTTATATGATCACAGCACATAATTATTGACCTCATGATTTTTTTTCTTACTCCTCAGGGGAAGTTTGCTAACTCGAAGTCTAGCAGAAATTGTGAAGAAGGATGACTTTGTTCTTGATTCAGAATATCTCATCACATTATTGGTGGTAGTTCCAAAGTATGTCTTTCTGTTACAAAGAGTTTTTACTTCTTAAAATATAAGAAAAATGTTAGTATCCGGTATTGCAATGTGAAGTTTTCCTTAAAACCTAAGTAAGTGTAAAGGGAATATAACCTGCTAGTCGTTCTGTCAGCTAACATGGACTCGTGTAACACGTACAGTGGAATTGAGTTTGTAACTTGCTTGTGGAGATAACAATTATAAATTGAGATTCCAAAACAAATTTAGTAACTTGGTAGAATTGACTCATTAAAAAATTAAATAATGCTAAGTTATTTGATTTTTTTTCTTAAACACAGATTTTAGATTTTTCAAAATAGTAAGGTCTTTGTATGTTTTTCTGAAAAATCTTTTTGACTAATTAGATGAATTAGGAACCCTTGTGGTACCATAGTTAAGTGCTCAGCTGCTACCAAAAGTTTAGTGTTTGGTTTAAACCCACCAGCTGCTTTGGGGGAGAAAGATGTGGCAGTGTGCTTCCATAAAGATTCCAGCCTTGGAAACTCTATGGGGCGGTTCTGCCTGCCTGCAGGGTCACTATGAGTCAGAATTGACTTGACGGCATCAGGTTTAGGATGAATTAAGCCCTCTAAGAAGCAAAGGATGGGTAGATGAGAGGTTAACAAAGCTTTTCTGTAAAGGGCTAGTAAATGTTTTAGGCTTTGCAGGCCGTATGGTCTGTCTTTGTTGAAGCTACCCAACTCTACCACATCAACTCTGTATCTGAAAGCAGCCATGAATAATACATAAACAAATGAATGTGGCTGTGTTTCAGTAAAACTTTATTTACAAAAATAGGTATGGTCTAAGGGTGTAAGATTTGTCAACCCTTAGGTTAGATGACTCTTAATACCTCCTTTGGATTAGGCCTTCTGTGTTGACATTTTATCATAGTTAATCTTGGTAGAATGAAATCTTTGAACACTCATAGGAAGAACGGAATTCAGTGTGTGTGTTAAACACTGTTAACGGTTACTAACTTATACTAAAGTCTCACTATTAGAGAAACTTGGGGCTCCAAACATCTGGGAGATGTGTGGCCTTGTCAGAGCATCATTGCATGAAGCCTTCCCATGCTTTGCTCTGCATTTTTATGTGGTTAGGAAACAGGGAATATTGGAAGATGTCAAGATGCCACCTGGAAGGGGGGGTGTGGGAAAGATACTCCTTAGAATTTCCAGTGGCTGCAGTATTCTCTGTCATCTGCACTTCTTTGTCTTTACTGCAGAATATGTTGTTGTTGTTAGGTGCCACCGAGTCATCTCTTACTCAGAATATAGGCTTCTGGGTTATTCTTTGCACATGAAGAAGGGTTTAAACTAGGAGTTTGATTCCAGAAGTTTTGCTTTGTGTTTTAGTTACATAACTCTTCCTTGTGAATGCTGAAGCACTTGATTATTTATAGTAAATAGCTCTGTATCTGTTTTAATACTATTTAGGAAAATGCTCTTTGCTCAGATAAAAGGTTTGCCTCATTCAACTATTTAAACTTTGTTTTTAAAACTAGAAGTGTTCATAGTTAAATACACTGTAATTGGAACATAGGACCTAGGTCATCTTATGTAATGCATTGCTCTCTGTCTGGCCCACAGACACTAGTACTCTAAATTTTAAGTCTTGTATTTGTTTTTCCTCATACCCTCAAAAGCCAGTGGCCTCTAGGGAAGGTTGTTGCACAATGTTTCTTGACAACGTAGTTTACTGTCACTTTATTTACGTACTACTTCCTGGTACTCTGTACTTTATGTAAATACAGTTTTATCCAACCCTTTAAGCTCTGGTGGCGTAGTGCCTGAGGCATTCGACTGCTAACGAGAAGGTTGGTGGTTCAAACCCACCAGCCACTCCGAGGAAGGAAAACTGGGCAATCTACTTCCATAGTGATACTGCCTTGGAAACACATGGAGGGGTTGCTGTGAGTCGGATCTGACTCAATGACAGTTGCGTTCGGTTTGGTTTTTGGTTTATACTGGTCACTTGATGGAAATGATAGGATTCAGCGTTGTCATTTTCTTTTTAAAAATGAGGTAACGTATACCAGCCATAACATTTGAAAGTAATTTAGGATCTAAACTTTGCTTTACTCCTTTGCAAGCTTAATTCTAGGCTGTACCTCTGTTGCATTTGTTACTGCATATGAGAGGGTGGCAAACTATAGTTCCTGATACATTCAGTGTATTTGGAATTCATTCTCAGTAGGAAATTAGACTAATTTTGTTGTTGGATTTGAGGTATGCTTGCTATAGCTGTGTTTCCTATTGGTCCTGTATATTTTTTTCTCTTCCTGGCTATGGCAAGAAGTAAGATTCTTCTACTTCATCAATGCTTATACTTTTTCTGCAGGCTCAACCACAATGATTGGATTAAGCAGTATGAAACACTAGCTGAAATGGTAGTTCCAAGGTCAAGCAAGTAAGTAGTATTCTGTAAAACTGAATTTCCTGTACAGTTTGGGTTGGAAATCTCTGTGCTGTCTTTCTTTTGAAATAAATTGAGTTGTAGAGCCATCATTTTCACCTTGCAAATAAGGGAGTTGCATTAGCTCTGGTTACCTGACTTTAGACCTGGAAGGGACTGTGCACACTCTGTTTGACCCACTCATGGTTATTGATGTAGAAGGTTGAGGCGGCAGAGGTGAGGCCCTTTGCCCAGAGTCACACACAGGGCCTTAGTGGCAGGGCTAGAATTGGAACTCAGGCCTCTGGTGTGGTACTTGTCTGCTACACTGTGCTGCCTGCTAAAAATTCTTCATTCATGATTATCTTCATTCATTGCATGTCTGCTTTGTAGCTTTAATTCCTCATTTTACCTTAGAAAGGAAGTATACTAGAGGGCTACTAGAATATTCTACTAGAGAACTGCTTCTGCCTCCAAATCTTCATCATCGCTTTCTTTTTACTTTTTTTTTTTTTTTTTTCTGTTTGTTTTAACTTATTTTTATTTGGGGGGAAGTTTACAGAGCAAATTGGTTTTCCATTCAATAATTTGTGCACATTTTGTATTGTGACATGGATTGCAGTCCTCACAGTGTAACGACACTCTTCCCATTTCCTGCCTGTGTTTGTCATTTCTATTTGTCCTTCTTTCCTGTCCCATCCTGCCATCATCTCGTTCTAATGAGCATAGAATTTACATAATCTATGCTTTCCTTAAAAAAATACCCAAAATACCATACTTTTATGAAGTATTTTTTAATAAATGAATTTATCATATATTGTCTAATTTACTATTTAAAACAATTCTCTGAAGTGATTTAGGCAGTAATTGTTCTCTTAGATGAGGTATTCAAAATGCAAAATGGCTAAATAGTTGCCTAAGATATATAACTGTATGTGTCCAGAGGCATAGTAAAGACTAGAACTCAGGTCTGTTAACTCCAGACCCTGTACTCTTTCTGACTCTACATATTCTGCCATTGCCACGTGAAGCGTTCTTTGGGAAAATATTTAAATACAGTGTGTATGCAACCCACAAAGGATTCTTCTGCATGTATATGCCTCAAGAGGAGGCAGACTGCTGAAAGGAAGGGATAGGAGATAGTAGAGAGGTGGTATTAGTAAGGCCAGGCCCATGAAATATTTTCTTTTCCAGTTTCTTTGTGTCATAAGGGAGATAGCTTAGTATATTGGGAAGAGTCTTGGGCCCAGGGATCTGAGTTCAATTGCTGGGTACTGCTACCAACTTGCTGTGTTACCTAGAGTAAGTCTTTTAACTTCTCTGGGCCTCATTTTCATTATCTGTAAAGTGAGTAGAGTATCTTCCCTGTATATCTCATGAGGTTATTTTAAGACAGTAAGTAAAGAGTTGTTACTGCAGTATCACAAATGTAGATGTTTTAGGATTAAACAACAAGCCTGTTCTCATCATGAATTTTTTCCCCCCATTTTTGGGGAAATACTTTTCATGCACAGCAGTCTTTCACATGATGAACTGAAGACTAAGGTTGTACCTTGATGATTTTTCATTTAAGCAGCTTAACCTGACAGATGTCACCTTACTTGACTTGTTGTTGTTGTTGTTAAGTGCTGTAGAGTCGTTTCCAACTCATAGCGACCCCATGCACAGCAGAACAAAACACTGCCCGATCCTGCGCCAGCCCCACAATCCCTGCTATACTTGAGCCCATCATTGCAGCCACCGTATCAATCCATCTCGTTGAAGGCCTCCCCCTCTTTCATCGACCCTTCACCCTACCAAGCATGACATCCTTCTCCAGGGAATGGTCCCTCCTTACAACATGACCAAAATAGGTGAGATGAAGTCTGGCCATTCTTGCTTCCAAGGAGCATTCTGGCTGCACTTCCTCCAGGACAGATCTGTTAGTTCTTTTAGCAGTCCATGGTACTTTCAGCATTCTTTGCCAGCACCACAACTCAAAAGCATCAACTCTTCTTTGGTCTTCCTTATTCATTGTCCAGCTCTCACATGCATACGAGGCGATTGGAAATACCATGGCTTGTGTCAGGCGCACCTTAGTCCTCAAGGAGATATCCTTGCTCCTCAGCACTTGAAACAGTTCCTTTGCAGTTGACTTTCCCAATGCTACACGTCGTCTAATGTCCTGACTGCTCCGTCCATTGGCATCGATTGTAGAACCAAGCAATGTGAATTCCTTGACAACCTCAATCTTGTCTCCATTTATTGTGATGCTGCTCATTGGTCCAGTTGTGAGGATTTTTGTTTTCTTTATATTGAGACGTAATCCATACTGCAGACTGTATTCTTCAACCTTCATCAGTAGGTGCCTTAAGTCATCCTCACTTTCAGCAAGCAAAGTTGTATCGTCTGCATATCTCAGGTTGTTAATGATTCTTCCTCCAATCCTGATACCACGTTTTTCTTCATATAGTCCAGCTTCTCGGATTATTTGCTCAGCATATAGATTGAATAAGTGTGGAGAAAGGATACAACCCTGACGCACTCCCTTCTTGATTTTAAACCATGTAGTGTCCCCTTGTTCTGTTCGAACAACAGCCTCCTGGTCAAGGTACAGATTCCTCATGAGTACAATCAAGTGCTCGGGAATTCCCATTCTTCTCAACGTTATCCATAATTTGTCATGATCCACACAATCAAATGCCTTTGCATAGTCAATAAAACACAAGTCAACATCTTTCTGGTATTCTTTGCCTTGAGCCAAGATCCATGTGACAACAGCTATGATATCCCTTGTTCCATGTCCTCTTCTGAATCTGGCTTGAACCTCTGGAAGTTCTCTGTCAATATACTGCTGCAAACGTTTCTGAATTATCTTCAGTAAGATCTTACTTGCGTGCGATATTAATGATATTGTTCTATAATTTCCACATTCTGTGGGATCACCTTTCTTTGGAATGGGCACAAATATGGATCTCTTCCAGTCAGTTTGCCAGGTAGCTGTCTTCCAAATCTCTTGGCATAACTGAGTGAGTGCCTCCAATGGGGCATCTGTTTGTTGAAATATCTCAATCGGTATGCCATCAATTCCCGGAGCTTTGTTCTTTGCCAGTTCTTTCATTGCAGCTTTGACTTCTTCCTTCATTACCATTGGTTCTAGATCATATGCCACTTCCTGAAATGGATGAAGATCCATCAGTTCCTTTTGGTACAGTGACTCTGTGTATTCCTGCCATCTTCTCTTGATGTTTCCTGCATCATTCAATATTTTGCCCATAGAATCTCTCACTATTGCAACTCGAGGCTTCAATTTTTTCTCAGTTCTTTCAGTTTGAGAAATGCTGAGCGTGTTCTTCCTTTTTGGTTTTCAGACTCCAGGTCTTTGCACATTTCATTATAGTAATTGGCTTTGTCTACTCGAGCTGCTCTTTGAAATCTTCTGTTCAGCCCTTTTACCTTTTCATTCCTTCCATTTGCTTTAGCTATTCTCTGCTCAAGGGCAAGGTTCAGAGTCTCTTCTGTCATCCACTTTGGTCTTCTCTTCTTTTCTTGTCTTTTTAGTGATCTCTTGCTTTCTTCATGGATAATGTTCTTGATATCTTCCCATAATTCATCTGGCTTTCGGTCATTGGTGTTCAGTGCATCAAATCTATTCTTTAGATGATCTCTAAATTCAGGAGGGATATATTCAAGATCATACTTTGGCTCTCTTGGACTTGTTTTCATTGTCTTTAACTTCAAGTTGAATTTGCATATGAGCAGTTGATGGTCTGTTCCACAATCAGGTCCTGGCCTGGTTTTGGCTGAAGATATTGAGCTTTTCCACCGCCTCTTGCCACAGATGTAGTCAATCTGATTCCTGTGTGTTCCATCTGGTGAAGTCCACATGTACAGCCTCCGTTTGTGTTGTTGAAAAAAGGTGTTTGCAATGAACAAGTCGTTGGTCTTGCAAAATTCTACCATACGAGTTCCAGCATTATTTCTGTCACCAAGGCCAAATTTTCCAACTACCGGTGATTCTTCTTTGTTTCCAACTTTTGCATTCCAGTCACCAGTGATAATTAACACATCCTGATTGCATGTTTGGTCAATTTCAGACTGTAGAAGCTGATAAAATTCTTCTGATTCAAATTCTTGAGCTGTAAGGGCATTAAAGCCAAGAGGTTGACTCTATGCCTAGGTGGCAGGTGGAGGAGGGTAAGGACCCAGTACATACAGCATGTCCTCCATGGTTGTACATACGCCAAGCTAGACTTGCAGGTAAGTGGTGTGTAGGCCAGTTAAGAAGGCCCGGATTTATTCTAAAACATGGGCTTTAAACATATTATTTTGCTTGGAACAGCACAGGAAGGAGGAGAATCAGGAATAAGAGGACGAAACGGAATGTGTGGCTAATTGCCTCCTTGAACAACTGCCTCTTTCATCTTCAGATCCGATGAACTGGGTGATCCCCAGCTACCATTACTGCATGTTTTAATCAAAGGATCTAGAAGAATCCTTACTGAAAGGGAGAAAATACAGAGTAGAATTTTGAATTCTCGTGGAATCCAGGATTTCTGGAGCTATGTAGGCTGAGATCTTTAAACCTTAAGCCAAAAATCTCTTCTAAAGTCTTAAAACCAAGCAATAGTTTATCTCAACTAATAAGGTATTTCTGCCTCGAGCATTCTGCTCTTTTAATATCTGTGTATATTGGAGCAGACTGACAGTAGCAACTGGGTAGGTTAGAGAGAAACCTAAGGGGCGGTGAGTTTTATGTTAATGAAGGAGGACCAACTTGGACAAGGAGGGTGAGAATGTATATTAATGAAGGAGGACCAACTTGGACAAGGAGGGTGAGAATGGTTGTACAACTTGAAAAATGTAATCGGTGTCACTGAATTGGACAAGGTGAAACTGTTGAGGTGTATGCTCTGCTGTGTATATTCTTAACAACAATAACGAAATAAAATTATTTAAAAAAAAATTCTAAGGTTTCCAGAAAACAGGTTACCTCTCGTGGAACTTTTTGGGGGCTAAGTAATTTGTGACCCTCAAATGAAAATAAACTCAGGATGTCAATGATGATACTTGAGTATTATTTTTGTACAAATGTCAATTTTGAATATTGACATTTGTAACACAAGTAATATAATTAAATACATGCACGTATCTGGAAAAGAATGCCACTTCAGTGTATTAGAGCTTTTGAAAATCATTTTAATAAGTTTATAGGAAAAAAAATGTCCAGGAAATAACATTTTAACTTAGGCAATACTTGTCTTATGGATGACTCATAAGTACACTCTGACCTTGAGTGTTCACAGCCCTTTGGAAGCGGCATTACAGACTCATTGGTGCTTTATAGAGGTTTTTGTTCGGGGAGCTGGAATTCCAAATGAGGCACAGCTAGGAAGGCCTGGAAAAATATGATAGAACCATTGTGTGGAAGGAAGATTCACTTGTGTTTTGGAGCAAGCATTGGAAAGATAACTTCTGGTTACCTAGTGCCGCTCTGACAAGAATATACCACAAATGGGATGGCTTGAACAAGCAAGAATTTATTCTCTTACAGTCTGGAGGCTTTAAGTCTGAGTTCAAAGTGCCAGGCTCTGGGGGCTGGGTGAAATCTTGGGCTTCAGCTTTGCCTCCTGCTCCCAGCCCACTGGAGCTAGAGAATTTTCTTCACTCAGATAGCTCCTGACTGCTGAGGCTGACAAGCCCAAGGTTGACAAGTAAAAAGGTACAGTCGCGATGTTCCCAAACCACGTGGCAGGCCGTTAATTCAAGTCCATTGAAAATCCCAAGGTTGGCAGAGCATGGCAGGCTGCTGAACAACACAGCTACATGCAGGGTTCAAGCATGCCATAAGCTAGGGCCCATTCCCCAAGGCTTCTCCTTGTATACTGGAACCAGACCACATCCCTAAGGCAGCTACTCACCTGTTCACAGTAGATTCCACCATGGAGTTGATTACCAGTCTCTTCATGGGGAGTACCACACTACATCCATCTGCCCAGCCACTCAACCAGGCCCAGTCAAGTTGACACACAAACTTAACCACCACAATAACTTTTATGAAGAGAGGCAGGGAAGAGTCTGTGGGGCAACAGAATAGGTTTAGGAGTTAGCAGGAGAGAATGGCAGGTCTTAAGAGAGAGATGAGTAGCAGTGGGAGGCTCCAGAGAGCATTAATAATCTCATGGGATGGCTGACAGATGCCATGAAATACCTGGAAAACATTGACTAGCCATTGAATTTTCATTTCCTATAGGCCTAGTTGTATCTATTAGAAGATAGTATTACTGCTTCTACATAACAATAGAACTAAAGGGTGAGAGTTTGGGTTATTTATTTGAACTATTGGGACTTTTGCATGTCAGGTTAAATTATACTCAGCCCCCTTACAAGCACAGCTCTTGCCCAACTTCCTGTTTGAGGATGGTTCAAGCTCTTTTTTGTGGCTTTCATTTTGTTTCTTCACCTCAGTCTCATCTGTCATTTAAGATCATTGCTGGTTTTGCCTTGGTTTAAATCCATCCAGCATTTGGCTTCTCAGCTTCCTGGTGCTTGCAGCCCATGGATGGTCACCGTGTCCCTCCACTTGATGTCTGCAGCCTGTTCGCTTGGCCTCACCCCCTATCACTAGAAAGGCTCTTCCTCTGGAATCCTATCTGTAACCTAACTATTAGATCCAAAGCTTCTCTCCATCTTTTTTACTCCACTGACCCTGCTCTTTGACCTTGCCTGCATCTCCAGTTCCCCAGCCCTTTCTTTGTGTTGTCTTTATTGATTCCCTTGAACCATGCTTCCTTTCTTTCTTGACATAGATTCTTTGGTCACCAGTTCATCTGTCCTCTTGGCAGCGCTATCAGCTTGGCCCCTGTGACCTTCTGAAAGTTGTCATCTTGTTTAATCTTTATTGTAGTCTCTTACCTTCTGTGCCTGAATTGCTTGAATGAGCTGGAGAGAATTTGGTAGCCCTCAGTATTGGCCATTCGAGACTTGGTTATTCCAATGCAGCAGGGGAGTCTCTTTTTCTGTCCGCCTGTTTCAGCCTCACCCATTGCTCTGATCTCTATCTGTATAGCATGCCTTCCTTCCATAGCTTTAGACTCACATAACCAGGTCCTACTGGACCACCCCATGGAGATGCTCCCTAAGTAGCTACCGGTACCACAACGTTGTCACGCCAAGCCCAGTCTCAAACTGTCCACTTTTCCTTGTTGTTGTTAATGCCGTCAAGTCGTCTTTGACTCATAGTGACCCTATGCATAGCAGACCAAAACACTGCCCGGTCCCATGCCATCTCCGCAATCCCTGCTATACTTGAGCCCATCGCCATAGCCACTGTGTCAATCTATCTCATTGAGGGCCTTCCCCTCTTTCGCTGACCCTCCACCTTACCAAGCATGACATCCTTCTCCAAGGAATGGTCCCATCTGGTGAAGTCCACACGTGTTAACATGACCGAAGTAGGTGAGATGAAGTCTGGCCATTCTCTTCGAAGGAGCATTCTGGCTGTACTTCCTCCAGGACAGGTCTGTTAGTTCTTTTAGCAGTCCACGATACTTTCAGCATTCTTCACCAGCACCACAACTCAAAAGCATCAATTCTTCTTTGGTCTTCCTTATTCATTGTCCAGCTCTCACATGTATATGAGGTGATCGAAAATACCACGGCTTGTGTCAGGCATACCTTAGTCCTCAAGGAGACATCTTTGCTCCTCAGTACTTGAAAGAGGTCCTTTGCAGCCGACTTGCCCAGTGCTATACGTTGTCTGATGTCCTGACTGCTGCTTCCATTCGTGTTGATTGTAGAACCAAGCAATGTGAAGTCTTTGACAACTTCATTCTTTTCTCCATTTATCATGCTGCTGCTTATAGGTCCAGTTGTGAGGATTTTTGTTTTCTTATATTGAGATGTAATCTGTACTGCAGACTGTAGTCTTCAGTCTTCATCAGTAAGTGCTTCAAGTCATCCTCACTTTCAGCAAGCAAAGTTGTGTCATCAACATATCACAGATTGTTAGTGATTTTTCCTCCAATCTTTATGCCATGTTCTTCTTCGTATGGTCCAGCTTCTCGGATTATTTATTCAGCATATAGATTGAATAAGTAAGGGGAAAGGATACAACCCTGATGCACTCCCTTCTTGATTTTAAACCATGCAGTGTCCCCTTGTTCTGTTTGAACAGCAGGCTCCTGGTCTATGTATGGGTTCCTCATGAGAACAATTACGTGTTCTGGAGTTCCCATTCTTCTCAATGTTATCCACAGTTTATGATCCACACAATCAAATGCTTTTGCAAAGTCAATAAAACATAAGAAAACATCTTTCTGGTATTCTTTGCTTTGAGCCAAGATCTGTCTGACATCAGCAATGATATCCTTTGTTCCACATCCTCTTCTGAATCCAGCTTGCATCTCTGGAAGTTCTCTGTCAATATACTGCTGCAACTGTTTTTGAATTATCTTCAGTAAGATTTTACTTGGGTGCGATATTAATGATATTGTTCGATAATTTCCACATTCTGTGGGATCACCTTTCTTTGGAATGGGTACAAATATGGATCTCTTCCAGTCAGTCGACCAAGTAGCTGTCTTCCAAATCTCTTGGCATAACTGAATAAGTGCCTCCAGTGCGGCATCCCTTTGTTGAAACATCTCAGTGGATATCCCGTCAATTCCTGGAGACTTGTTTGCCAATTCCTTCAGTGCAGCTTCAGCTTCTCCTTTCAGTACCATTGGTTCTTGATCATGAGCCACCTCCTGAAATGGATAAAGATTGACCAGGTCATTTTGGTACAATGACTCTGTGTATTCCTTCCATCTTCTTTTGATGTTTCCTGCATCATTCAATATTTTGCCCATAGAATCTTTCAGTATTGCAACTCGAGGCTTAAATTTTTTTCTCAGTTCTTTTAGCTTGAGAAATGCTGAGCGTGTTTTCTTCCCTTTCGGTTTTCTAACTCCAGGTCTTTGCACGTTTCATTATAGTAATTGACCTTGTCTGCTCAAGCTGCTCTTTGAAATCTTAACGTTCAGCTCTTTTATCTTGTCAGTTCTTCCATTTGCTTTAGCCATCCTCCACTCACGGGCAAGTTTCAGAGTCTCTTCTGACATCCGTTTTGGTCTTTTTTTTTCTCATCTTTTTTAATGACCTCTTGCTTTCTTTATGGATGATGTTTTTGATGTCATCCCACAGTTCATCTGGTTTCCGGTCATTGGTGTTCAGTGCATCATATCTATTCTTTCAATGGTCTCTAAATTCAGGAGGGATATATTCAAGGTCATATTTTGGCTCTCATGGTCTTGTTTTAGTTGTGTTCAACTTCAAGTTGAGCTTGTATATGAGGAGTTGATAGTCTGTTCCACAGTCAGCTCCTGGCCTTGTTTTGGTTGAAGATACTGAGTTTTTCCATCGCCTCTTACCACAGATATAGTCAGTCTGATTCCTGTGTACTCCCATCTGGTGAAGTCCACACGTGTATAACCACTGTTTGTGTTGTTGAAAAAAGGTATTTGCAATGAATAAGTCGTTGGCCTTGCAAATTTCTATCATGCTATCTCCAGCATTGTTTCTGTTACCAAGGCCAAATTTTCCAACTACTGGTGATTCTTCTCTGTTTCCAACTTTTGCATTCCAGTCACCAGTGATAATTAACACACTGTTAATTTCCTTTGCAGCATGTGCTAATAGCGTTATCAATTTCCCTTGTAGCATGTGCTAATAGGATCTACCTAGTGATCTAAACCAGAAGCATGGTGGTCAGTTGTGTTGGACTCTTACCTCTCCCTCAGCTCCCCACCTAAATCAGTTGTCATTTCTACCTTCCCTAGTGTTTGGTTGAACCATATGAAGTGACTGTTTTGTTGGTCAGAAATGGTCAGGTAGCCACAGTTTCATGGCTTCAGCTGCTTTCTGCTGTTCTTTCTCCCGTGTACTTTGTTTCTTTCTAGACTGCCAGCATCTTTTGCCTGGGCTTTTTTGTTAGTGCCATTAGCTCATTACCGCCAGTATTTCATCTCAGTCCTCATGTGACTGCCGTTTTCTTCTTTGTGAGACACAAATCTGTCTCTTCCTCCCACTTAAAATCCTGTCTAGCCTTCCTCACTTTGGCTGCCTCCCCTCAATGCACACACTGCTTCTTGTGCCCTTGTTGCTGCTGTACTTAATTTGTGGTGGTTTTCCACATAGGTCAGTTCTGCCTGAGTGCATTTGCATGTGAGAGTCTGCCTGGAATCATCTTCTCTCCTTTGTCTTTCAGACTTGCACTTGGTGTTGTGTATTCTATGCTCCTCAGGCAAAGTTATTCATTCCCCTTTTTGCCCCAGTATATCGTATACACCTTCTGTTATACAGTAAAACAAACCAAACTCACCGCCATTAAGTCGATTCCAACTCGTATCAACCCCTGTTGGGTTTCCAAGGTAGTAAATCTTCACAGAAGTAGACAGCCCCATCTTCCTTCCACAGAGCGGCTGGTGGGTTTGAACTGCCAGCCTTCTGGTTAGCAGTCAGATGCTTTTAGGCATTGTACTACCAGAACTCCTCACAACTAGATAGGACTGCCTTATTTTTCCGGGTCTTGTAAGTTTTCCCCCTCTGGCAGGATACAGTTAGCACTTTCTGTCACTCTCTGTTTAGTGGAAAATATTTGTGCTTTTCTTCTCGGACAGGTTTCTGTCTTAACGAAGGTTACGGCTTTTACCTGTTTTACTGTGGTGCTTAAAACTTTATTGTAGCAACCTGTTTATATATGTTTCCTTTATAGGCTCATCTGCTTGAGGTCAGGGAAACATGTCTTAATTAGTGTTACTCCTAATGCTTAGCACGAGCTTGTCACATATGATATAAAGGTTCCATACATGTTACATGACTGAAAATCTAGTATACTTAGAATTTGTGGGGGGTTTTGTTTGCTTTTTGTAAGGTTTTAGGAATTCTCTTTCTTGGAAGGAAGAAAGAAAAAGGATTTTTCACATCTTATTTTAATAAGGTGCTGCTGTGGGACTTAGTCATAAAACAAGACTGTTTTCTTGTTTCTTGGCTTCTTTTAGCATGAGGATTTAGATGGAGTAAGTCATTGCAACTTTGTGCCCCAGGTCTCGAGTGTTAGATGGGAATTTGCATGATAGATGCCTGTTCACTGATTGGCCGTGCCAAGCATCCAGTGCTTTTGAAAGGGCTTCAGGATGGCAAAGTGCTGTATAAATTTAAAGGATTAATATGTTAATGGCAGAATACTGTTTATGGGTGTGAAATGCCCTGTCAGGTTGGATTTGGATTTGTTTTTGTCTCAACCAATTTGCATGTCACTCAGTCTGGCACAGAAAGGTGTCATTACCGAGCTCTGCCCACTTGGTCTTTAGGGTTCGATAGGCCTTGGGGGCAAGAACTGACGGGCCCTAGTTTTGAGAAAGGCACCATTTGAAAGAAGACTTCACCCTTACCAGCCAGAGCTGTTAACTCTCTCTGCAGTCTGTGATCTGAGCCTTCAGTACTCCCAGAGGTGTCTGCAGGCCATACTGCAGGGGAGTCGACCTTGCGGCTGGCTGAGAAAAACATTTGTTTTTAAAAGCATTCTGAGGTTACAATTGCCTACTGAACTTACTTGGCTAACCAGGCAGTTCTTAGGCTTCCTGGGAAAATGAACCTAGCTTTTCCTTTCTGTTTCTGTTCTGTTCTTTGGGCGAGGGGGTTGTTTTCACCACGTATCTTTGAATTCCATAAGCACTTCCTCAGTTTTATAAAACTTTTATTACTTTTGGATTGTGGAAGTAACACACTGTAAATAAAAAACAAAGCTTCACATTAAAACGTCTCAACAAAGTGGAAAAGTAAAAGGGGCAGAAATCCTCCCCACCCCCAGGTAGTATTTTCCCACCTTCCAAGACTGTCACCGTTGAGCATTGTGTAGCCTCGTAGGCCTTGCGTATGGGTTGCCATGTATAGGCAGCTATAAGTAATTTTTGAAAGCCAAATTCGAGTCATGCTGTACATGAACTTTTTCTCCAAAGCATTACAACCTTGTATGATGGTTACCATTTCATGGTGGTTGTGTCTGGAAAATTTCCTGGTGATGTTTGTACACTGTGACCAGATGGAAGTTCGGATTCCATTTGGACCTTTTAATGCCTTGAATGGATCCCTTAGACACATTAAAGTGTGTCTACTCAGAGGTTATTTAGACCGTTGCCTTTATCAATTACTTGTTAGGATGTGGGTGGGAGAAAGGTAAGATCTGAGGTAGTGACACTGCAGAGAGCCAGGACCGGGCTCACTGGGAAGGGGCTGGGATGGAGAGATGAGAGGTAGTCTTCCAGAAGAGGGTACTTGAAGGCAAGCCACTGGAAGCAAGCCACCTCCTTGACAGTTTTGGTTAGGTCAGCCTGACACTGACAGGTGGAAAGTCGTGCTTTTTACATTTGAGTTAATAAATTAATGGGCTCAGTGTTTGAGGCAGTGCCAGTGAATAGAATTGAGGTGCTGGGGGGCAGGAGGCAGCTGTTAGACACTTCTGTTCTCCTCCTTCCCATATCTGAGTTCTGCCTTTGATGTGAAGAAGAGAAATAACTGCAACTCTTTAAGTGGACTTTTGTCTTTCTCTCATAGTGTTCTCTCAGAGGACCAAGACAGTTACTTGTGTAATGTCACCTTGTTTAAGAAGGCAGTTGACGACTTCAGACACAAAGCCAGGGAAAACAAGTAAGATTACTTGGTGTGGTGGTGGTTTTTTAATTTGTTAAATCTCTTATACAATGGCTTGGACAACTTTGTTTTCCGCCCCCAAATGTAGATTCATCGTTCGTGACTTCCAGTATAACGAAGAGGAGATGAAAGCAGATAAAGAGGAAATGACCAGGCTGTCTACTGACAAGAAAAAGCAATTTGTATGTGTTCTTAATATTCAGTACTGTTCAGTTAAACACAAGAAAAGGTGGTATTGCTTAGATTTAAAAGAAAGTAAAGCAGCTATGGTTTTGCTTTCAAGACATTTGTGTTTCCATTATTTGTTTGTTTTTTTGAATAATCAGAATGACTTTTCTCTAAGCAAGCTTAGATTTGCAAGGTAGACCTTGACATTAATTACTCTTTTTAAATCCTCATCAAAATTTAGTTTTAAATGCATTGTTTTAGTTAGGTTTCCTGTAGTGTGGGCTATTATTTTTAGTTAAATAATAAAGTTCTTTTCAGCAAGAATTTTCATTTTTTTGAGGCATATTTTATAAATCTTTAGTCTTTTGTTGAAGCAATTTGTATTGAAATCATTAAGGAGTTAGCGTCATAGGTGTGGTGGGGAGCAGGATGGAGTTATGAAGGTGAAAGATGCTGTCAACTTTCCTGCCTTCGTCAAGAGTAGGATTACTGTGAAGGCCGCTGTGAAGGGGAAACGTGCAAATGCGTTTCTCTTGTAATGTGTAAGCAAATAAAGCTAAATCCCATTTAAAATTATTTCATTGCTTTACAGACCAGGCCCTCATCATTGGGAGAAAACCAAACAAGTTATGTCCAATAAAAGCAACTTGTTAGGGAAGAGCCAGAACCCTTCTTAAGAACAGATCTTAAAGATTTTCACCTTTTTTGCTTATCATCTTTGTTTAAGTTAATGGGTGGTTATAGCCACAGGAGCCTAACAATGTTCCCCAGGTAACTGTTAGCTGAACTGATAGTATGTCTTTGAAGTATGGAAAGGAGGCATTAAGTTATTTGAAATCTCTTCCTTTAAAGAGAGATTTTTATTTAGTACTAGGAATCAGATTAAATATTTCAAGTTCAAAAGGAACTTACATTACATGTTGTTGTTGTTGTTGTTGTTACATGCCATCGAGTCAGACCTGACTCATAGCGACCCCTCCTTGGGTTTCCTAGGCAGTATCACTACGGAAGTAGATTGCCCCATCTTCCTTCTGAGGAGTGGCTGGTGGGTTTGAACCGCCAGCCTTAGCCTTCTGGTTAGCAGTCAAGTGCCTTAGCCACTATGCTACCAGAGCTCCCTACATTACATAGAAAGTCATTAAGATTTCAGAGCTTGGAGAGGTTTCAGAGATCTAGATCCACCCCTTAGTTTGTAACTGTGGATGAGGAAACTGAGACCTAGGACTGTTAAATGACGCATCTACCTAACTGTTAGTCTCTGTTCCTGGGAAGTTGGTTGTAAGTTGAATTCTGTTTTAAATATATTAAATGTTTTAGAATATTGGTTTTGGTTTACAAACTTAGGACACCCCTATATTTTGTTCGAGTTTAAACTCCTTTTATCAAAACATAGCCCTTTTTCTGTGGAGTAAATTGGTTCTTTGTACTTCAGTATCTGTTAAGGTTATGGAGTAGTGGCTAATCTTTTAACCTAATTTAAGTAAAGGGTCTAAGAGAATGAGAATAACACTTGTAATATTTTTAAGTGAAATATAAGTCTTAATTCTTCTAGATTCCTAAATGGCTATTGTTTCTTTTAAAAAAATACTTGTTCTGTTGCATTGCTTTTTTCAAGATTAAATTTCCAATGATTGATCATTTTTTCCTCCCTTTTCATAGGGACCTCTTGTGCGATGGCTGAAAGTGAATTTCAGTGAGGCATTTATTGCATGGATTCATGTGAAAGCATTAAGGGTTTTTGTTGAGTCTGTTTTAAGGTAAGGAAAGTTGAGCCTAAAGAGTTCACGGGTCCCTTGACGTTGGTCCTCCATCATTACACAGTGAAGCAGTAGGAAAGGGAGCTGAGAAACCAAAGTTCCAATCATGAGGGGATTCGTCAGTATCACGCAGCTGATGGCGTGTATATTACGTCAGGTTTGGAGAAGGAGATCCTTGCTGCTTGCTGTGCTCTCGGGTTCCTTTTTTATGTAATACTTAACTTAAAAGGAGATTGTAAAATATTAGCAGATTGAAGAATACAGTCTGCAGTATGGATTACGTCTCAATATAAAGAAAACAAAAACCCTCACAACTGGACCAATGAGCAGCATCACAATAAATGGAGAGAAGATTGAGGTTGTCAAAGAATTCACGTTGCTTGGTTCTACAATTGATGCCAACGGAAGCAGCAGTCAGGACATTAGACGACGTGTAGCATTGGGAAAGTCAACTGCTAAGGAACTGTTTCAAGTGCTGAGGAGCAAGGATATCTCCTTGAGGACTAAGGTGTGCCTGACACAAGCCATGATAATTCCAGTCGCCTCGTATGCATGTGAGAGCTGGACAATGAATAAGGAAGACTGAAGAAGAGTTGATGCTTTTGAGTTGTGGTGCTGGTGAAGAATGCTGAAAGTACCATGGACTGCTAAAAGAACTAACAGATCTGTCCTGGAGGAAGTGCAGCCAGAATGCTCCTTGGAAGCAAGAATGGCCAGACTTCATCTCACCTATTTTGGTCATGTTGTAAGGAGGGACCATTCCCTGGAGAAGGATGTCATGCTTGGTAGGGTGGAGGGTCGACGAAAGAGGGGAAGGCCTTCAATGAGATGGATTGACATGGTGGCTGTGTTGATGGGCTCAAGTATAGAAGGGATTGTGGGGCTGGCGCGGGATCGGGCAGTGTTTCGTTCTGCTGTGCATGGGGTCGCTATGAGTCGGAAATGACTCAATGGCACTTAACAACAACAACAACAAAATATTAGCCCCCAAAAAAACCCAAACTCACTGCTGTCCAGTTGATTCCAACTCATAGCGACCCCTCCTTGGGTTTCTGAGGTGGTATCACTACAGAAGTAGATTGCCCAGTCTTCCTTCTGAGGAGTGGCCTTCTGGTTAGCAGTCACTAGAGCTCTCCCAGTGTTTGTTTAAAAGGAAGGAACCCTGGTGGCACAGTGGTTAAGCACTTACCTGCTAACTGAAAGGTTGGCAGTTCAAACCCAATGGCTGCTCCATGGGAGAAAGATGTGGTGTTACGCTTCCATGAAGATTACAGCCTTGGAAACCCTGTGGGGCAGTTCTGCTCTGGCCGGTAGTGCCACTAGGAGTTGGAATTGACTCAGTGGGTTTTTGTTTAAAAGAAAGCTCCTTCAGATATCTTTCATATGACTTTGATTATTAACCTAATATATTTCTACATTTGGAGATACTTAAAATCAATTGAATTACTTATCTGCAGCAGTGTTCCTTATTTTCAAATTTCCTTAGATTATCCACGTAGATGTGGGGAATCTCATATTCTTTATTGTTGTAAACATATTAAGTAAGCTTATGTTGTACCATCCGTGTTTTCTGGGGGTATTCACAGATAACCTTAAAAATTCACTAGTAATTAAAGTAATTCCTACAAGAGAACTGGCTTTCATTTTAAAGAACGATTTCTAGTGAACAGTAGGGACCAGAGAAGGTTTGAATTTCTCTGTATATTCATTGAACTTGTAAAGATGGCCTTTAAAATGAGATTCTCTCTCCCCTTTAACCATGATTGAAATAGTGTGAGAATATTTGCTTGAAAAAGAAAATCTCTTTGTGTTGCTCATATTGTGTACTGTACTTTTGCTTCTTTATAAGGTACGGCTTGCCAGTGAACTTTCAAGCAATGCTGCTTCAGCCCAATAAGAAGACAATCAAGAAACTGCGAGAAGTGTTATATGGCTTGTATAAACATCTAGACAGCAGTGCAGCAGCTATTATTGACGTAAGTGCTTACTGGATGGCCTGGGTAGAATAGGAACTGGAGTAAATTTCAGGAAAAATGATTGGGAGAAGATAGAAAAGGGAAAGTAAATATTGTGATGCTTAATCTTTTTTGACTGGGTCTTCAGTGAACTCTGACTGTGTTTGTTAGACACAGGAAGCAAGGAGTGGACGTACAGTATCACGTGACTGACTCATGTGCAGACCTTAGGCTTGGCTAATGGATGAAGCAGTAGTGCCTGTGCTGGTATTTAGGAGGCGTTTTTTCTTGAAGCCTTTTTCCATTATCTTATTTACAGTTGAATAATTTCTCCTACAGTCTTTCTCTTCCTGATGTTTAAAATGTTTTCAATATTTTCATTTGTTCTGGAATTTTTGTTGTCATGGAACTTAAAAAGCTTCTGTTAAAAGTTTCATTCAACTAACAGGTATGGAGTAGGTTGGCATTTTGCTAGGCACTTTCACGTGCAGTTTCACTTGTATTTTTTCTTTTGTTTAGCCTTTCACTTCTTTGAAAGAAATCATCTGTAGCTGTTACAATCTCTCTCTTCTCTGTGCAGAATTGCATTCCTAGGACATTGTAAGTCACTTGCCTATGACCACTAGATTAATGAGTGAAGGATCTAGAATTGAAACCTAGCACTCAAGACTTAACCTTAAGTCTTCCAGGTGGAGGGCCTACTTCTAAAAAAAGAGTTTGTTTTTTCCATTACTTTATTAAACATACAAAATACTAGTCCAAATTAGATTCAAAAGACAGAAAAATTACCCTGTCAGATTGTCATGGAAGTTCATGGGATCTTTCTGGTTCTGTGCTTAACCTTACTGTGGCATGGTAACAAACAGTTGGCAGACTAGTCCCTGTTCACGGACCATACTTTGAGCAATACTAGGTTAAACAATTAAATGTAAGAAAAAACAACAAAAATCCTCCAATCATTGAAATCAAAACCCAAATTTGTTCTCTTGAGAGCAGAGGACTTACCAAGTGGAAAAGTAGTAACGGTGTGATGGGGAAATCAGTCACAGAAGAAAAAACAGCAGTATATTTGATGCCATGACAATCCTGAGAGAGCGTTTTAAGGCTTTTGCACAAGGCCGTTAGACTAGTGAGTAGAGCATCTAGAGATGCAGGACTTGAGTCTTTCTTAACTCCTCTAGATCAAGGGGTTACTCCAGAAAAGGTTTGGTTTTTTTCATTACAATATGAAGCCTATCAAAACCTTATTTCATTGTTTCACATCCTCTTTACCTTTTACCCAGAACACACCCTATTTTGAAATCCTTAAGTTGGTATATATTGCTGTTAACAATTTTATATTTGATAACACTGAATTCTCAAGCTAGGAATTTTACACTTTATGTAAGATTTTTAAAAAGCAGTCGAATGAAGCAATTTGTAGAAATGTGAGGTGTGGATGAGATTTTCTGAGTTAACCCTCTGGCTTTACCACTCAGTGACCATGACCTTAGACAAATTACGTTACTTCTCTTTTCCTCAGTTTTCTCACCTATAAAATGGGTGTGATAATAGTCCCTCCAATGGAGTACTGTTGGAAGGGTCCAATGAGTTAATGCACATAAAGCATTTAGAACAGAATCATAATAGATTCTCTCCACCTGTTATTTGTAGACTTTTTATAACCATAATGCTTATCTGTCTCTGGGAGCCTCCCAGATGTATTACTTACAAATAACTGTGTAGAGAGTTCGTTAAAGGTAACATTGAAGCAGTAGGTTGAGCTTAGCTGTAGTGTGTGAACCGTGGTTATTTTCTTTACAGTTCCAAGTATGTAAAATGAAGACATGGACATGTTTACATTATTTCCTTACATAAATCAAGTTTTGAAAGCAAACAGAACTCTGCACATTCTTGGATGACTTCTGACTTATCTGAAAGACCTTAACTTCCCAAGGGATGCTCCAGGCATGACAGCCATGGACGCCATCATGTAAACCTGTACACCCAAGGCTTTCTGTTGGGACATTGCCTTAGAGGGTGTGCTTTTTCCCAGCCTTTCTTGCTTTCAGGGACTCATGAGACCTCATAACACCACATAGTTGAACACGGTGTCCATGTTGTTGGAGGTTGTATCTTCAGGTAAATTCCTAGAAGTGGGATTTTCCTAGTTCAAGGGTAAATGCATATGTAGTTTTGTTAGTCGACTCAGAATTGCCCTTCATAGATCTTGTGCCGTTATTCCCACTGGTGGTGTGAGAATGCCTGTTCCCACAGCCTTGCCAGCAGATCTGGTCAGTCTCTTGAGTGAGAAATAGTATCTCAGTGTAGCTTTCATGTACATTTCTATTTTTATGGGAGTAATTATTCATGGTTTGAATTCATTGATCACTGGTTCTCTTTGGTTTCCTACATATACTGTCAGTGCCATCTGCAAATTGTTTTGTTTTTTCTTTTCTTATTCTTATGCTTTAGTATGCTTTTTCTGTTCTAATTGCATTGCCTACTACCACCAAAAAAAAAAAAAAAAAAACCCGCTGCTGTTGAGTCGATTCTGACTCATAGCAACCCCTTTTGAGTTTCCAAGGTGGTAAATCTTTACAGAAGTAGATTGCCCAGTCTTCCTTCCGCAGAGTAGCTGGTGGATTTGAACCACCAACCTTCTGGTTATCGGTCAGGTGCCTTAGGCATTGTGTTACCAGAGCTGCTTCCGGTATCACCAGAACAGTGTTATTAGTTGTGGAGTTAGTGACATCCTTGTCTTGTTCCTTCCTTTAGTGGGAAGCCCTCTAAGGTTTCCTCATTGAGCAGTCTGCTGGCTTTAGGAGTGAGTATATAAATTTAGAACATTTACAATTTTTGTAATTAAAGAATTTTTTAATAGGTATTAACTCTTTGGTGCTTTGTTGGAGGGAAGCGGTAGAACCTGAGCATTGTAGAGGTGCAGGTGCTTTTCAGTCATTAACTGTGGCTGACCACTCCATTTGTATAATGCAGAGGAAGGCCTTGCTGGCCGGGAACAAGAACAGTACAGTACGAGACCAAGTACAAACGCATAGCTCTGCTCCTCTGCTCCCAGGGCCCTTGCCGGCGCTTCCCAGCAAGCTGCTTGTGTGCCCAAGATTCTCCCAGCGTCCTCAGGCTCTTGCTGGTGCTTTTTTCTTTGTTACTCTTCCCAACGCTTCCTCCTGCCGGACTTGCTGTTCTTCAAAGTCAAGCTCAGCTACTGCTGCTTGGCTTTCTGGGGCGCAGCTGCTGCTCCGTGTGTAGGTGGTTCCCCACGCTGGCAGCATGTCAGTCTGTAGGCTTTCTAAACTGAAATCTTTGGGAATTGTATCTAGTAATCTGGATGTTTAAATAGTGCGTCTCGGTATTTCTGAGGCATGGTTGTATACGAGGAACGACTGTTTTACACAGTTCTTGCAACACTTTCTGTGCTACTTGGAGCTTGTGTGGTAACTACTTCTCCCTTCCCCTCCACCCAGCTCCTCACAGAACCTCATCCTATTCAGTCAATACTTGTGCATATGTTAATGATGGAATGTTAGCATGGTGAGTAAGGTACAAAGGAGAAAAAAGAAGAGTGATTTATTAATCTTTATTCATTAATGCTTAAGAGTTGGCATTCCTGTTAATTATATAGGAATGCCTGTAAATGTATGTTTGCGTGCATGCGTGCATATAGTAAATCACTTTTTGATGGTCGTCTTTGTCACTTCTTCCCCTAGCCCCCAGCCATTAAAAATAAGGGCAAGGAGTTTAGGAGAAAGCATGTTGTTGTAACAGTTGTTACCTGCCATCAAGTCGGCCCTCGTCTTGCGGACCCCATGCACAGTGGGTCCGTAGGGTTCTCACTGAAGCCTGTTGAACATCACGACAGCCTGAGAGCCTCCGGTGACAGCAGGTGGTGGTTGTACATGAGGAGCTGTGGCCTGGAGTCAAAACCAGGTCCTGGCTGCACAGAGGGCAAGAATTCTACCACTGAGCCAGGAAAAATACAATGATTATAAATGAATGAGGGTGTTCCCACATGTTCCTAAAACCCACGTGCCCAACAGCCTTCTGTTTTCCAAACGTTTCTCTCACTGTGCTTCCCGACGGTCACATCCACTCGATAGCTCATTGTAAGATATAAAGGCCAGAAAGTATAGTACCAGCTTTATGGTTTGGGTTTGGTGGTGTTTTGAAATGTTTATTGAGGTAATTATAGATTACTGTTGTAAAAAATAATAAAGAGAGATCCATTGTGTACTCTGTCCAGTTTCCCTAGTGGTTACTTTTTTAAATTGTGTTTTTGGTGGAAGTTTACACAGCAAATTAGGGTCCTGTTTAACAGCTTCTGTACACGTTCTCCACTGACTTGGTTGCATTCTTCACAGTGTGTCAGCATTCTCAGCTCCATGCTGGTTGTTCTGTTTCCATTCATCTAGCTTTTCTCCCCCTACCCCTACTTTCTCATTTTTGCTTTCTGGTAAATATTCACCATTTGGTCTCATACAGATGACTGTTTAAAGGCACATAGTACTCATGGCTGATACTGTTTATTTGATAAGCCAGTCTATTTTGGCTGAAAAAGTGACCTCCGAGAGTGGGTTCAGTTCCAAGTTCAAAATACATCTCACAGCAGTAGTCTTCGAGGTTCCTCCTGTGTCTCCCAGTCTAGGCAGTCTGGCCTTTTTGCAGGAATTTGAGTTTTGTTCTCCATTTTTCTCCTGTTCTGTCCCAGACAATTGGTGTGTCCGTGATCAGAACAGTCAGTAGGGGCAGCCAGGCACTATCTAGTTCTTCTGATCTCATGATAGATGAGGCCATGGTTGGTTTAGTGTTTTTTATGTTATAATACTTTACCTTGCTTACCTTGTTTTATGCCAGTTAGAACTGTGTTGCTTCTTAGTATTTCTAAAAGCCAGTCATTACCTTGCTGTGGATAAAATGTTTATAGATGGAGAAATACAGAAATACAGAAACAACCAGTGATACCAGTCATTTACAAAAATTATAAATTGCAAAGAGGACTAAAATAAGTAGTAAATTTAATTTTATTTAGTAGCATTAGTGGAGTGAATAGATGAGCATATGAAGAGCAGCCATCATTTTTCTAACATTTATAGGGTCTCATTTGTGCATCACTTAGAATCCATGAAAAACCAGTTTTTCTTACCAGATAGAAGGAAATGAGTTTTTGCATTTTCATACAGTTGTGGTTAAAATATATGAGGCCTGTTTGTTACATAATTTCCTACCAGTACATTCTTACAACATATATGTATAAAAAGTGCTATCTTTGAAACCACACTTAGTTTGCTTTTATCTGTTGTTGTTGTTGTTGTTATATGCCATCCAGTCATCCCTGACTCATAGCATTTTGTAAACCTTGTATTTCACAAGCACAATGCTATATAAACTAAGCCCTAGATTTAAAAAGTAATTTTTTATAGTAGACAGGAACAGGAATGGTAGAGTCATGGTTTAACACATAGGCTTTTTGAGTCAAAGAGCTTGAATCTGACTGTAGTAGTTATTTTCAAACTTTCTGAGACTCACTTTCCTCATTTGCAAAATGAAGGTAAGAATACCTAACTCAGGTTAAATTAACATAAGTGTATAAACTGGGTGCACGGTGAGTAGTCAAGAGGAAAGGTAAGTGCTACTATTTTTTTCTTCTCTTTTTTTTTTCCTCCAGTTCTGTGTCTACATAGTTGAGTAATTGTCTGGTTTTCCCCCTAGGCTCCTATGGATATTCCAGGCTTAAACCTCAGTCAACAAGAATACTACCCCTATGTGTACTACAAGATTGATTGCAACTTGCTGGAATTCAAGTAAAAATCTACTCCTCACCAGACAGTCTTGTCCTTGTGTTGGTGTATGCTACCGGAACCCGGCTGCCGTGTGACGGTGCTTCTGACGTGTCCCCTGGGCTGGCTTCTTCCCCTTTCCCTAGGCGAGTTCTCCCACAGTGGTCCGTTGCGCAACATTTTCTTTTTAAAGGAAAATCGCTGTATTTTTTCTTTTTATTGATCAGGTTTGTAAATGTGTACCAAACAAACAAACAAAATCAGAGTTTATTTATAAACAGAATAGATTATTTAAAGAGACGGTCTTTCCTCATTGATATTGTGGTATGCTTTAATTCCATTTGTTACTGTTGTGTGCGGAGACCCTGTTTACAAGGGAATAGTGTAAACCTTTGTACCATTTTGTTCACTGTGTTTAGTAGCCATACTGTTTAATAGTTATTGAATCGTGATGTAAAGAAATGTGACAATATCCAGATATGTGCTTCCTGAATGTTTCCAATTACAATCTACAAGCACTGTCAACACCCACAGGAGAGAATAAAATTACCTGTGCGAAGGTGTATTGTGGTGTGTGTAACTTGAGAAGACTCCAGTTCAGTTTGAGAGCCTACTAATGATGTCATAGTTAACTGGCTATGTTACTTTCAGGTTTTTGCTACATGCTGAGGTGACAGTTTATAGTCTGACTCTTGAATGATTTAACTGCCAAATTTGGGTGAGAGCACAAGTTTGCAGATTATTTTTCAGCAAATAATGGGTGTTTACATTTGGTCACTGAACTTTTAATTCTCTGAAATTACTAGGAAGTAGGGCCAATTTTAAATAAAGGAGCAAAACTATGTAGCTTAGTCATCTTTTCTGTAAGTCTTATTTCACTTGTTTAAGATCTGTGATTTTAAAAGCCTTTGTTTATGACACAGCCTGAAAATAGAGGCATTGCTAGCCTTTTTAAAACTCCGAGATAGCTTCAGCTTCCTGCAGGAGTTCACAGGAGGGTTCTGTGGCAGTGCCACCCCTACTCTATACCCACCGGCTTGTAAACGGGAGAGAGAAGGTTACGTTTCATTCCCTCTATTTAGAAAACTACGTAGCCTGAAAAATCTATTTACATCAGAGATCTAAAATAACTTCAAAGGTAAGTATTAACTTTAAACAAATACAGGCTTCTTTCCATTCTCTAGGTGAGAGCACAAGTTTGTATGCTCTTCTAGTCCTTTGTCTCTAACTGTACAATATCTCTATCACACACATAAACACAGAGTTTACTTTTAATAAAGAAGGATCGCAGCACAGATATTCTGTCAGTTGCTTTTTTTACTTAATGCTACATCCAGGCTACCTGTCCATGGCGGTCTCTTGGGAGCGACCTCACGTAAACGGCCACATGGTGTTCCTTCACGTGTCTGTGCCATAACATGTAGCCATTCACCTGTTGATGGGTATTGAGGGTGTTCAGTTTTTACTATTACAAACACTGCTGAAGTAAGCGTCTTTGTGCAAATATCTCTGCACACTTGCATCAGTATTTCTGTAGGAGAGAGCCTGGGGTTTTGCAGAATCATATATAGATGTATATGCATATATTTAAATTTTTGACACACATTGCCAGGTTATGTTAGAATTCTCAATCCAGGACCTGTAGAATTCCAATTTTGTGTTTGATTTTCCTTTGGACAAGAGGAAAGTGGAAATGTTTGGTTTTAATGTCAGGTAATTCTGTTTTTTTTTCTTAAGCGTTCTTTGAGTTTTGCCATTGTTGTTAGTGGGGTTCAAGTTGGCTCTGACTGATGGTGACCTGCGTACCACAGCAGAGTGGAACAGTGTCTGGTCCTGATCCGCCTTCCCCGTGAGTATGCGCGAGTTCGATCTTGTGGCCACTGTGTATTTTGAGTGCCCTGTAACCTAGGAGGTGTGTCTCCTGGCACTGTATCAGAATAGTCTGTTGTGATCCGTGGTGTTTTCACGGCAGATTTATGGAAGTAGATCACCAGCTCTTCTTCCGAGTCTGTCTTAGTCGGGAAGCTCTGCTGAAACCCGTCTGCCGTAGGCGACCCGACTGGTATCTGAAACACTGATGGCATGGCTTCCAGCGTCACAGCAACACATAGGCTGCCACAGTGCAAGAAACTGATGGGGTAGGTTTGAGTCTTAGTATCTGTAAAATGGGGGTAATATCTCTTTCATAGGGATTGACGTGTTTTGTGGATCAAAATAAAAGATTGGTAGGTCCACCTGATGACTTTTAAGATTCTATTTAGACCTTAATACTCTTTTGATGTGAGAAGGGACTGTTTTTGGTTTAAAATGCCAGCATAGTTTTAGAACTCTGGGACTTTGATACAATTTCTGTCAGGGGTGCAGTACAGCTGTTTTGGTTGCTTCATGCTGCTCTAACAGAAAATATCACAAATGGGATTTAACAGACAGGGATTTATTCTCTTACAGTTTTGGAGACTAGACGTCTGAGTGCCAGGCTGTAGGAGCTGGGTGAAAAGCCTCTTGTGGTAGTTAAGTTTGTGTGTCAACTTGGCTGGGCCTGGTTGAGTGGCTGGGCAGCTGAATGTAGTTATTCCCCGTGTTGAGATTGGTAATGAACTCTGTGGTGGAATCTCCTGGAGCAGCTGAGTAGCTGCTTTGGGGATGTGGTTTGCTTCCCATATATAAGAAACTGCTTTGGGAACAGTGTATAGCTTATGGCACTCTTGAATCCTGCATGTAGCTGTGTCGTTGTTCAGTAGCCTGCCATGCTCTGCCAACCTTGGGACTTTTAATGGACTTGAATGAATGGCCTGCCATGTGGTTTGGTAACATCGGGACTGTGCCTTTTTACTTGTCAGCCTCAGCGGACAGCAGCTGAGTGAAGAAAAGCCCAAAGTTGAGGGGCTTTCACCCAGCCCTTAGAGCCTGGCACTTTGAACTCGGACTTAAAGCCTCCAAACTGTAAGAGAGTAAGCTCCTGTTTCATTAAGCCATCCCCCTGGTGGTATATTTTCTGTGAGAGCAGCACAGAGGTAACCAGTACACCCCTTGATGTTGGGCTTCAGCTCTGCCTCTTGCTCCCAGTCCACTGGAGCTAGAGGTGTCTCGTCATTCAAGCAGCTGCTGGCTGCTGAGGCTAACAAGCCCACGGTCAACAAATAAAATGGCACAGTCCCACTATTACCAAACAACATGGCAGACTACTAGTTCAAATCCAGAGACAGTCCCAAGATTGGCAGGAAACATAGCAGGCTGCTCAGTGAAGGCTTGGCTACATGCAGGGTTCAAACATGCCAAAAGCTGCAGACCATTCCCAAAGCTTCTCCTGATACATGGGAAGCAGACTGCATCCCTAAGGCAGCCACTCAGCTGCTCCTGGCAGATTCCACATGAAGTTGCTTGCCAATCTTGTCATGGGGAATAACTACCACCAGCTGCCCAGCCACTCAAAACCAGGCCCAGCCAAGTGACACGTACCCTTAACTGCCACAGCAGCAGAGTGCCTGAGAGTGGGGTCTGGAGCCAGAAGGCAAATGTTCACATGCTGTCTCTGCTAGTGAGCAGCTCTGTGACCCTGGGCAGCATGGTCTCTGTGTCTCAGCCCCCTTGTTGGTATAATGGGTATCATTGTAGTTCTCACCTCATAGGGCTGTTGTGTGATGAGTAATGTGCACACAAAGTGCTCAGAACGGTACCCAGTGCATAGTGTGTGCCACACCTGTACTTCCTGTCTTTGAAGTACATAGAGGAGTATATGTAGCTCCTTTTCTGCTTGTGTTTAATTTGGGAATTTCGGGTGTGTATTTTGGAATTTTAAGGTTGGAAAGAAGTAATGGTGTGTGGGGGGCAGGGAAATAGAGTTTATCTGTAACTTAGCATTAAAGCACTTTGGTGTCAGCATCAGACTGTTAGATGATTGACACTGGTCTCGCTGGCCACCATTCCTGGAAAGGGACTGTTCCCATTTACTGGCCTTGCTTTGTTTGCTGAGGACTCTGCTGGTTATTCTCTAGGATTGAACTCAGGTAACTTTGAGATTCATTAACATTTATTTCCTGTTAGAGATGCTTATACATACATTACCTCACCCCTTCCCCAATGTTCGTGATGGGAAGGTTGCTGGGTCTTCATTTTACTTACGTGCAGACTTAGGTTCAAAGAAGTTAAATGACTTCTTGGTGCAAACTCTCAAATTTTGAGTGAGTAAGAATTTGAACGTGAGATTTCTGACTGCTGGACTCTGTTCTTCGCATCATACCTCATATCCTCCCTAGGTGTTACATGAGTAGCCTAAACACATTCCTTAATCTTAGTCCAGGATAGACAAAGATACAGAAAAGGTATTAGTTATGGATAGTCAACTAGGGCAACAGTCCTGGGCGGGGCACTTTGGGCATGATTTATCACTGCTGGTAAAGTGTAAAAGGAAAAACAAAACTGACTTTCAAAGAATGGTTTGTATGCGGAAACCAAAAAAGTTTAGTAAAATCAAAGTGAAAACAAATCAAGTTGGATATAGTAAAAGTAATTGTTGGTATTAGACAAAAAGAAGGAATAAAACGTAATGTACACCACTACCTTGAACTTGAAAGTAGTTTTTTGCTTGTTGTTTCTAAACCAAAGGGGAACAGAGACAATGCAAAATATCAAATCCAAAGAGCAGCTTTCATGTGTTTGTTCATTTCATAGGTATGTGGATGACCTAAGTGGGTAGTTGGCGACATAAGTAATTCTTAATAATCATTCTCAACACTGCTTGCCAGATTTTATATTAACTACTGAGGTACATATTTGGACAGGTTCTCAGAGCAGTTACAGGTCAGTACAGGTTTAATTTACAGAAGTGTAAAGTCATTTTATTTTTTAATGGAAAAATTATGACCACATAGGGACTGTGTTTCCACAAGGGGGCACTCTGTTGCCGTTGAAGAAGCAAATGGGCAGCTGCCTGGAGTCAGTGGCGACGTTTTTTCTTCTGCGCAAGGTTTCCTCTCCATTTCTCCCACCCCCATCTCACCACTCCTCATGGTTGGTTATGAAACACGCTTTAGAGACTTAAGAACAGTTAGTAGCATTCTGATTTGAAATACGTTACAAGTGTTGATTAACGTAAAGCTCTCGGAAGATTTTTGAGCACTCATAATTATTCTGTGATTCAATTAATTCTGTGTGTGTGCATATGTGTGGCAGTATACTGGTTCTAGAACCTTTTAGCAGGCTGATGTCAGCCAGTGACAAGAGTTTTCACCAAAGACAAAATGAACAACAACAACAACAACAAAAAAGGAGTGTTTTGATTACCTCTATTGCTGCTCTAACAGAAAATACCACAAATGGGTGGCTTTAACAAACGGATTTATTTTCTTACTGTTTAGGAGGCTAGATGTCTGAGTTCAAAGTGCCAGCCCTAGTGGCTGGGTGAAAGCCCCTCAACCTTGGTCTTCAGCTCTGCCTCTTGCTTCCAGGCCACTAGAGCTGAAGGCGTCTCTTCACTCAGGCAGCTGCTGGCTGCTGAGGCTGGCAAATCCAAGGTCGACAAGTGAAATGTCACAGTCCCAAGATTAGCAGACAACATGGCAGGCCACTAAAGTCCATTAACAGTCCCAAGATAGGTAGATAACATGGCAGGCTGCTGAACAACAACTCTGCTCCAGGCAGGGTCCAAGGATGCAGAGACCTTTCTCAAAGCTGTGTTCTTACATACTGGAAACAGACCACATCCCTAAGACAGCTACTCAGCTGCGCCAGTGGAGTCCACTATGGAGTTGATGCCCAGTCTCTTCATGGGGAATAACTACATCCAGCTGCCCAGCCTCAGTAAGGCTTTAACTACCTCATAAGCCCTTAACTACCACAACGAGATTGATGTATGTGTTTGTATGTGCGTGCATGTGCCTGTGTAAATCATTTTTTCAGCAAATAGTTATTGAGCAAATACCGTGAACCTAGGCATCGTTTCAGCTCCTGGGGACATAATGCTGAGCACAGTGTGTGCCTTCACAGGGCTGACAGCCTCGTCATCTGGTGGCAGCCCAACTTTTGGGCAACAACCCAAACTTAAATATTTTTATTGATTTCTGAAATCCAAGGTGTGAAAACATACTGAATTAAGGGTATTTGTCCAGAAAAGTCAACCCGTTGTATCAGTCAGTGCGTATGAAGAATGTCCCCAGGTTTTTTCAAATCTGAACACACAGGTGGTCTGCTTGAGCACTGTGCAGAAGAGTGTATTGTGATGGTGGAAATTCTCTATCTGTACTACCCAGTAGGATAACCCTAGTCACACATGGCTGTGGAGCACTTGAAATGTGGCCAGTGTGACTGAGAAACTGAACTTTTAATCTCGTCTCATCGTAATGTAGCCTCATGTAGCTCATGGCAGTAACGCAGGTCTAGTTGGTGACCCTTGGATAATGAGCCATTCCATGTCCCATAGCCTTTGGCCTTGTTTCTTTAACTGGAAGAGCCAGCCTAGCTTCTATCCCCTTTGCTGGAGTTTGTTTCCCAGCAAGCCTGAGGAACAAGGAGAGGGCTGCTTGCTCTCTGAATCGCTGTGGGCGCACGTCAGATTGCTACATGGGCAGCAGCTTTCATTTTACCGCAAAAGACTGCTACATGGACTGCACCAGGGGAAACTGGTAACTGTTGAAAGACCAAAAGCTGTTTCTGATGGGAAATAATCAGCAGAATTGAAAACACAGCTGTGTGAGCGTAATGGGAATGTCATCTCTTCTGTCAATCAGTGCTGACTTGGTGTGCATTGTATACAGGGCACTCGCTGCGCCACTCTGTGGGGAGGCATCAAGGAGACGTTGAGCACATGATCCTGAACAGTGTTATTTGTCTCTCTTTACTCTGCCAGGAATTGAGGAGGTTCATCAAAGGGCAAAGCAGTAGTCTCTCACCAAGCAGGCCAACAAGGTGTCCTCGGAAAGTGGCAAATTATATACAAAAGTGATAGCACCCGACGCATGTCGTTAGCTGCCTTCAAGTTGCCCCTGACTCACGGCGACCCCACGTGTGCAGAGAACTGCTCCATAGGGTTTTCAGGGCTGTGAGCTTTTGGAAGCCAGTCTCCAGGCCTGTCTTCCGGGTGGCTTGACCCACTAATCTTTAGGCTAGGAGTTGAGCGCGTCATTGTTTGCACCACCAGGGAATCCTGCACTCTGTCAGTGGGTGGTTTTCCCAGCAGTGATGTACCGGCGTGGGTCACCTCACTCTCGAGTGGCAGCACTGCAGGACAGCTGGCCGAAGGAGGAAGGGGTGCTTCAGGCACGAGCTCCTCGCCCTCGGCTGGCTGCCCCCCCTCGTATCTGCTCGTGCGTGGCCGGCCTCACCCTTTGCATCCAGGTGCATCAGGCTTTTTGGAGAGCTCGTGCCCAGTGCCATTCTTTTCCTTCCCCACATCCTCTGGTCTGACTTCTTTCCCCAGTCTGTTTTGACAGCCTCCTAACTGGCCCTCTTGTCCCTGATCTCACTCACCTTCAGTTCACCCTAACACCACAGCCAGAGGAGTCGCCAGTCGCTATGCATGACTCCTGAGGAGTCCTCGTTTACCGCAGAATAAAGGCCCTCTGTTCAAATTGGGTTTTTTCCATCTTTTTCATTTAGCTTCTCTCTGTGTTTTCTGAAAGCACAGTATTATTTAATGTTTGTTTTTAATTTGACTGGAGCATCTTTGATGGGGAAATTTAGACCATTGATGTTTGTTATAAATATCCGTACCGTGGAGTGTTGTTTAACCATTGAAAGGATTGGAGTAGTGATAATGTGCTGTGGTGTGGGTGAACGTTGACAGTGTACTACACAGCCAGACACAAAAGGCCACACACTGAATGATTGTGTGAAATGTCAGAGTAGGCAGATTCACAGAGACAGAGAGTAGATGAGCGTTTGCCAGGGGCTAGAGTGCTGGCGGGGGTGGGAGTGACGGTTGCTACGGGATATTTGGGGATGAGGCGGATGTGCTGAAGTGATGGTTGCACAGCTTCATGACTATACTAAAAACTACTGAACTGACACTCCCCAAGGGTGAGTTTTATGGTATGTGAATGAACCTAAACCAAAAACCTACCTGTTGCTATCAGGGAGCTCTGGTGGTGTAGGGCCTAAGGCATGTGACTGCTAACCACAAGGCTGGAGGTTCAAACCCAGTAGCCACTCCTCGGAAGGAAGGTTGGGCAGTCTACTTCTGTAGTGATACTGCCTCGGAAACCCAAGGAGGGGTTGTTATGAGTCAGATCCAACTCCACGGCAGTGAGTGAGTTGCTATCAAGTTAATTCTGACTCATAGCGAGCCTATGGGGCAGAACTACCTTACAAGGTTTCCAAGGCTGCAGTTACAGAAGCAGACTGCCACATCTTTCTCCCACGGAGCAGCTGGTGGGTTCAAACCACCAGCCTTTCTGTTAGCAGTCAAGTGCTTAACCACTGTGCCACCAGGGCTCCTTTGTGAATGAGCCTACCAGGGATTATCTCAAATTTTCTACAGATGCTTTGTATATATGTGTGTGTGAGTGAGTGTATGAGTGTGTGATTGGGGTGAAAGTTTACAGAGCAAATTTACTTTCCATATAGCAGTTATAGTTGCTTTTCATTATTTGCTTAAATACTTACCAGCTTAAATAATGTAATTAACAAAATTAACTTGCATTCCCTTTTGTGAAAGAGAAGGAGTTTTGCACTGTCAGGTTTTACTCCTTTCATTACTCATTTGCTTTGCTTTCTTTAATCCAAGGTTTTATAATCCCCTTTCCTGTCAGTTTGCTGTTTTCATCTTTTGTTTGCTTTCGTTCCACTCATCATCCCAGCTGGACTTGGCTGCAGTGGTCTTCAAACCCCCTCGTCTTCTGGGCTGAGTCTGTTCCAGGGGAACTCATATCACTGGCCATCACTTGAGTCCCCATTCACCTGAGCTGTTTCTGCCGAGAAGATCTGACTGATGATACACTCGAGGCTTTATGGATCTGATACTATGTGGTACGAACGGTTCATGTGCTCAGTGGCTAACTGGCAGTTTGGCAATTTGAGTCCCCCCAGAGGCACCTTGGCAGAAAGGCCTGGTGATCTGCTTCGGGAAAATCAGTCACTGGAAATGCTGTGGAGCACCATTCTGCTCTGACATGCCTGTCACCATGACGCCGTGTCATCTCCATGGTGACCGGTTCAGTGTTTCCACATCTGACAACTGTACTAGGTAAAAGTATCCTTAGTTCATTCATTGATCCAACAACCAGGGGCAGATTATCCAATAAGCAAGGTAAGCACAGGCTTGCTTGTGCTTATTTACTAATCTGTAGTCAACAGTTTCACAGTTTTTTCACCACATGCAAGATAGGGTGAAATGCATGTGAGATTGGTGGTGGTGGAGAGGACAGCCACACCTAG
>NW_006921608.1:9301248-9307550 GCF_000298275.1 Orycteropus afer afer | reverse complement strand
GGTTTTCTAGGTATAGGATCATATCATCAGCAAATAGGGATAATTTGACTTCTTCCTTACCAATTTAGATGCCTTTGATTTCCCTTTCTTTAGGCTGTACTCTTTACAGAAACATGGTCACATCCTTCTCCCAATTAGTGGCCAACCCCCAACTTTTTGGTCAGCAGTCGAATGCTTAACCTCGGCGCCACCAGAGCTCCACGCACTGACGTTAATGAGGGAAGTGGGGGTAGGAGTAGGAGGAAATCAGGTTCCAGAGCTTATGCACAACCAGACTGTGGAGGGCACTGCACTGGACAAGGGGAGTTTAGAATCATGCTGCTTTACTGATGCCTCTCAGAGTGCTGGCTAGCAGCTGCTATCCAATACACCTGATTGCAGGAGACCCAAGGCTGACTCAGGGGCTATTTTGTGCTGATGATAGGCAGCAAAGTGGAAGAAAGTTAATTTTAAAGTCACTAGCATATTATGCAGCTGATGTGTAGTAACTTCTGGGAAACAATGAGAATTCAAAAGTCATCCCCTTGAGTACTAGGAAAGGGAATAGGGTTTTATTTAATTTGCTCTCCGTTTCTGACACCTTTCTGTTAGTGACAGTTCCCTTCCCCAAAGGCAATAGTGACAGTGAATCTATACCCAAAATAATTTTTACTGTTGCAGATAAAATTATCACTGGTGAAAATTTGCATTGAAAAAAAACTTGGTGAGGCTAGAGCAGGAGAATAATGTGGAACAAAACTCAAAATTAAAAGAAAGACCAAGCTTAGTGCTCTGATGAAATCTTAGCCTGGTGAAATCCCTGAGACCATGGCCTCTAGTTACCCTTCAGACCTGGAATTGGAATCACTCCTGTGGGTTCTAGCCAAACAATAGACAGACATATAGGTGAACGTTTACACCAGGTAGATGCACTCCTTAGAAAATCAGTCATGAGAGAACAGGATAGTATTTGCACAGGAAGATAGCTCAGGGGGTAGGGATGCCTAGGAAAGAAGGACACAGGGAAGAGGTAACTACGGGGAGGAAGTGGGAAGAGCTGTTATGTTGTGGGGATTGCAGTCAATGTCATTAAACAAAATATGTATGAACTGCTATTTGGAAAATGAATTTGCTCTGTAAAGTTTCACGCAAATCACAATAAAAATTAAAAAAAAAAAACTTGTCAAAATAACATCTCATTGCAACTATACCTTAATCCTTGTTGTTGTTTGTTGTTATGTGCCGTCGAGTCGGCCCCGACTCATAGCGACCCCTCCTTGGGTTTCCAAGGCAGTATCACTACGGAAGTAGGATTGCCCAACCTTCCTTCCGAGGAGTGGCTGGTGGGTTTGAACCGCCAGCCGTGTGGTTAGCAGGCAAGTGTCTTAGCCACTATGCTACCAGAGCTCCCTTAATCCTTAGTAATTGACAAAACACACCATTCCCTTAATGCCTCCAGTGCCTTCCACTCCACTGACTGATACGACATCTCTAGGCTGTATGTGAGTTTCCCTTTGGGTAACCTTTCCCCCTGGCATAGGAACAGATTTAGCAGGTAACCCTGCTGCTCTGAACCGTGGTTCATGTCGTGGTGGACTTTCTCTTGGGCCTGGTGGTGGTAGCTGGGGGTTCAGGTTTCTGGAGATGGCCTCAGGGTAGAGGGGAGATTACTTGGGTACTCACATGAGAAGAGACTCACTTCTCCCATCATGAGTTATTGATCTATGAAATGTTGACAGGCTATGAAGCACTTAAAGAGCCCTGGTGGGGTGGTGGTTAAGCACTCAGCTGACAACTCAAAGGTTGGTGGTTCAAACCCACTAGCCACTCCACAGGACAAAGATGTGGCAGTCTGTTTCTGTAAAGATTACAGTCTTGGAAACCCTATGGGGCAGTTCTGCTTTTTCCTACAGGGTTGCAGTGAGTCAGTAGTGATTCAAAGGCAGCAGGGTATGACGTCATTGAACCCAACAGGGATTCTAAAGGACATCCCGTTTCTGCCTCTGTTCTAACACACCTGTCCTCAAACTATCCTTGGCAGATGCAGGAAGGGTTTTATAATTCCACTGTGCCAATGTATTTCTTTTTCACAACCTTTCCACTCAGTTAACATCTACCTCATCAATTATGTCCATTGTGTTCCAGTTAGAAATACCTGCCAGCTGCTCATCAACTGCATGCTGAACCTCGATATTCTTCAGGTGAGCTCTGAGTGTGCCAAGTCGGATGGTCATGCCATCTATTCATTTCCTGAAGAGACATTTTCTGAGTGCCTGCTGTGTGGGTCACTGGTAACTACAGGAGATGCAAAGAGAAAAGGAAATAATTCTGACCTTGAAGAAGATCATGGGTTTTTTAATTTAGCAATATTGTAAGGACTCAAACAATCATACACCCTGCATCCCAGAAGTCCATTTCAGTCCTTTCCTTGTAGACTGGGGATCTTTATGTCCTACTGGGGCCAGAGGGAGCTTGGTGGTACCTTGGTTAAAGTGTTTGGCTGCTAACCAAAACGTTGGTGGTTCGAATCCACCAGCTACTCTGTAGGAGAAAGATGTGGCATCTGTTTCCCTAAAGATTTACAGTTTTGGAAACCCTAGGGGGCAGATCTACCCTGTCCTACAGGGTCACTATGAGTTGGGATTGACTTTACAGCAATGGTTTTGGCGTTAGGGGTCAGAGGACTTGGAGGGTGGCTGCTGCTAGTGGTCTAGAAAACAGAGAGGCTCACAGAAGGCAGGTGTGACTGCAGGGTCATCTGGTAGTCTGGTGATGATTTGGGGAGGGAGACCAGACTTTGTAGGGGAAAATATATGAAGACGTATGAGTTCAGAAATAACAGACAGACTGAATTGCTGTGTGATGGTAATATCTCAGTGGAGAGAGGGCAGGGTTCCAAGTCTGCAGCTATTCCAGAAAAGACAATGCTCTCCTTTCCTGCCTCCTCTGATGGGCATGCTTCCTTCCCCGGAGACCCGGAAGGGATTCAGACTGCTGCTCTGTGCATTTTGAGGTCTGAGGGCAGAAAGGAAGTCTTTATGTATGTAATGTACTTAGAATCGTGCCTGGCACAGAGTAAGCACTGTCTGTCTGTCATTGTTGTCATCGTACTTGTTACAGTTCCCAAATGATCAAATACCTAACATGGGGTTTCCATCTGAATGGCCCATGAGCAGAGGGAGTGAATTCTATGCAAGCCGCTATGCATGGCAATTGGCATGTCTCTGCTCCAACCTTCTCGACCATCATGTGACTGGATCCCTCTGCTGCCTGCTATTAGAACTGGTTTCTAATAAGTTGGAAGCTAGGTGCAGTTCCAAGGCCCCATGCATACCTCAGAGTAGAGTGAGGGATAAGGAGATGTCTGCTGTGGGCTCTTGTTTGTATCCAGATGCCAAAGAGCCCAAGGACTCCTCACATCTGAAGGTGCAGCGACATTCTCAACTTTGTGAGGAAGATGAGGCTCTTGTTTTGTGAGGGAAACTATGGAATACTCAAGAAGCAGCAAGAGCTCCCAACTTACCTGTACTCTTGGATAGGATGCCCTGTTTCTATGGAGAGGGTAGCTTTTCTCATGTTCTTAAGGCTGTGGGACCTGTTCTGGTAAGTCAGTCCTTCTGAGGCTTACCAGGAATCCTCTAGAAGGCTTCCAAGATTTTCTCTGGAAATTGGGTAGAAAACAAAAAGAAAAAAATTGTCCACTTTCTTCTGACAGTAGGGGGCCCCAGTCAGCCATATGATAAATGTAAAATAAATGTTTTCACTATGAGATTTGTTTTGGTAGCATGATTGGAGGCAGAGATTAAGATACATACCAAAGAACCTTCACAAAATAATTTTTTATTGTAGTTCGGCTGAAAACGTATAGAGCAGTTAGTCTTCCATTCAACAATTTATACACATTTTGTTTTGTGACCTTGGTTAGAATCCCTTCACTGGAACAGCACTCTTCCCACCTCCCTCAGGGTCCCCCATTTCCATCTGTCCTTCTTTCCTGCCCCTTCCTACCTTCTGAGTCTTTTGGGGCAAATGCTGCCCTTGTGGTCTCATGTGGTTGACTGTTCTGAGGAATACCTTCCTCTCTGGTGTTATTATACACTGTTATGTTATGTGCCGTCAAGTTGGACCCGACTCATAGTGACCCCTCCTTGGGTTTCCGAGGCAGTATCACTACGGAAGTAGATTGCCCCATCTTCCTTCCGAGGAGTGGCCGGTGGGTTTGAACCGCCAGCCTTCTGGTTAGCAGTCAAGTGCCTTAGCCGCTATGCTACCAGAGCTCCCATTATTCACTGTAAGGCCTGTCTATTGTGTGGCTGAAAGTTGATTGCTAGGGTTAGGTTCAGTTCCAAGCTTGAAGAGTGTCTAAATGTCAGTCACTGGTGGTGATAGAGACCATGAGTCTCCATCAAACCATTAAATCTTGTCTTTTTTATGATTTTGAATGTTTTTCTACAGTTCTTCCCCTCCCTCTCTGTCCAGGAATTTCTATCCTGATCCTGATCAGAGTGGTCAGTAGTGGTGGTTGGGCACCATCTAGTCTGGTCTCAGGGTAGCAGAGGCTGTGGTTCACGTGCTCCATTGATGGGCTAATTATTTCCTTTGACAGTTTGGTTCCCTTCACTCAATACTTGTCTCTTATCTGTCTAGCAATTTTTGCTCCCCTCCCTTCCCATCTCTGGTATCCAACAAAGAAAGTTTACTTCCATGTAAACCTTTCCTTGACTTTTTTACAATAAAACTAAACCAAACTCACTGCTGTAGATTCAGATCTGACTCATAATGACCCCTCCTTGGGTTTCCAAGGTGGTATCACTATGGAAGTAGATTGCCCAAACTTCCTTCTGAGGAGTGGCTGGTGGGTTTGAACCACCAGCCTTCTGGTTAGCAGTCAAGCGCCTTAGGCACTATGCTACCAGAGCTCCTAACTTCACTAGTGGACTCAATATTTGTCCTTCTGTAATTCATTTCTTCCACTAAGCATAATGGCATCCAAGTTCATCCATGTTGTGAGGTGTTTTGTGGATTTTTCATTATTCTTTAGTGTTGCATAGTATTCCATTGTGTGTCTGTACCAGAGTTTGGTTATCCATTCATCCATTGATGGGCACTTAGGGTGTTTCCATCTCTTTGCTATTATGAATAGTGCTGCAATGAACACAGGTGTGTGTATATCTATTTGTGTCCTGGCTCTCACTGCTTTAGGATGTATACCTAATAGTGGGGTTGCTGATTTGTTTTCAATCTTACTAATTATCTCTCCCATTGATTCAATTCTACTCCTTGCCCTTTTAATATGTTATTTCTGAAATCCTAGTATTAATCTTCTCGATTTCTATTTGCTGTTTTTTATGGCTTCTAATATTTCATTTTGTTGGTTTGTTCTTTCATAGTTTTCCTAATTTATTCTAGCATTCTCTGTATTTCCTTTAATTTTGTCAGTGTTTTCCTTGATCTGTCTCTCAATACATTGAAGATACCTAAATATAATTCTTTTGACTTTCTTATGAGAATTCTATTTCTTCCTTAGGGAAGTTTTCTGGCTCAGTATCTTGGTCCCTTTTTTGTACACTTTATCTTGTTCTTTTGTGTGAACTGGGATGGTCAATTATCTTGAAAACATTGTGATGTCACTGTATTTATATTTAATTAGTGATTGTAAGCTGGTGTGATTCACTCAGTTTTTTGTTTTAATTTTCTTTTGATGTATCCAAGTGAGCAGGACTGCTGTGCTACTGTTTGCTACTTTGGGAACACTTAGGCACTTGTCTCCTGGTGGGTGTGGTAAAGAATGAGAATGTGTGCACTAATCTCTGTTAGCTGTTCATGAAGAGCAGTTGAGGGAGAGTTGGACTGGTATTATCTGCCATCTGCTGTTGATCAGTTGGTGATGAAGAAGCTGGTAGCCCTTGCCCAATAGGTGGGGTTGCAGGAAGTGCAGGTGTTATTGGGTCATGTGGGCACAGTTGCTATCTCCCACCCACTTGGATTAAAAACACACACACACAATACCAAAAATATAAAAACAAGAGAACAAAAAACATAAACTGCATGAACAAACAGCAAGAACTACAAAAAGAAAAAGCAATAGATGAAAATTTTAAAAAAGACAAAAGGAAGACAAAGAGATAAAGGAAAAATTATCTGGGGGAGAGAAGTATAAGAGAAGAGAGCAAGAGAAAAAGAATAACAAAGAAAAATGCGAAAAGAAAAACAAGGGATAGTGCAGTGTAGTAAATTACTTAGTATGGCTTTTCTACCCATAAGTCATTGTAAACTCAGTGGTGGAATGAGCAACTGAGGAGCTCTTGATTGTAAATGTTATC
>NW_006921608.1:9298870-9300207 GCF_000298275.1 Orycteropus afer afer | reverse complement strand
ACGGAAAAAATCAAACTCACTGCCATTAAGTGAAGTAGATTGCCCCATCTTCCTTCCGAGGAGTGGCTGGTGGGTTTGAATGGCCAGCCTTCTGGTTAGCAGTCAAGTGCCTTAGGCACTACACTACCCGAGCTCCCATAAGGTGCCTAGTCCCAGCAATAGTTCTTGCCAGCCCAAAATGCTGCTGGGAGTAAGGTGGCTGATTCCAGAACTAGTTCCTGTTTACCCAGAAGGCAACTAGGGGCAGGACACCTGATCTCAGATGAGTTCCTGCTGGTCCAGATGGTGTCTAGGGGCAGGGTTCCTGAACCCACACAGTTTCCTAGCTAGTCCAAAAGATGATTGGGAGCAAGGTACTTGGTTCCAGAGGTAATTCCAGCTGATTTAAAAAGCAGCTGTGGGCAGGGCATCTAGTCCCAGACAAAATTTCTCCTGTCTCAAAAGACAGCAAGAGTCCTATTCCCAGAAAAAAAGTTTCTGCCACCCTGGAAGATGGCTGAGTCTAGGATACTTGAGCTCAGAAAATGTTCTTCCTGGTTCAAAATGTAGCTGGGAACAGAGTGCCTAGTGGTGGGACCAGTTCCTTCCTGCCCAGAAGGCAGCTGGTGGCAGGGCACCCAGACCAGGATGGAATTCCTGTCCAGAAGGTGGGTGGGGGTGGGGGATGGCCACACCACTGTTCACCAAGAAGGTGTGAGGTACAAGAGAACAGGGAATATCGCACTTTTCTCATTATCAGTCACCAGTGCAGTTGTCCTTGCAGCTCGACAAATGGAGTCGATTCTTAGATTGCTGTATATATCAGAATGCCGCTTGCAAATATTCAAAATGGCCCCACCATCAGGCCAGCTGACAGTCCACAGCTCCGTTTGTCTCCTTAATTGCTGTTTTCATTCAGGTTCATCCACTAGTTGGTATTTAATACAATTCCTTATCCTTCCCTTCAAAGCTCAGGGTTCCAGGATTATTTTCTGTATCTGTTTCAATTGGTTTTGGTTTTTCTTTGTTGTAGACAGTGTAGCTTGTCTGTCTATTCTGCCATCTTGCCAGAAATCTCTGCATATGGTTTTCTTGGCTGTAATCTTTATGCATGGAGCTCTAGTGGCACAAAGGTTAAGTGCTCAACTTCTAACTGCAAGGTTGGTGGTTCGAACCCACCCAGCAGTTCTGTGGAAGAAAAGACATGACAAACTGCTCCCATAAAGATCACAAACTAGAAAACCCTATGGGGGCAGCTCTAGTCTATCACAAGGGCTTGCAGTGAGTTGGAATTGACTTGATGGAGACCAGCAACAACAATCTTTATGGAAGCAGATCGCCAGGCTTTTTTTTCCCCC
>NW_006921608.1:9297588-9298180 GCF_000298275.1 Orycteropus afer afer | reverse complement strand
AAAAAAAAAAACCTTTTGCTCAGCTACCAATAGTGTTATAATTCAATGTAGAAAGATTTTATAAAATAATTTTGTTATTATTCATATAGGAACTCTGGTGGCATAATGCCTAAGGCATTTGACTGCTAACCAGAAGGCTAGAGGTTCAAACCCACCAGCCACTCCTCGGAAGGAAGGTTGGGCAATCTACTTCGGTAGTGATACTGCCTCTGAAACCCAAGGAGGGGTCGCTATGAGTTGGAGCTGAGTCTGACAGCAGTGTGTTTGGTATTTTTTTTAGGTTTTAGTATTCATATAATCTAAAAAATATTAAATTTAAGCAATTTACAACTATATCTATCAGCTATTATTCTATGATTAATATTGATAATAAACATTACTAAGGATTCTGCATGGTCTGGTATGGGAAGAGGTACAGGGTGGGGGAGGTTGACACCCTGAGTTACTGCACTGGATGACACCAGCCCTATGGACACCACTGAGCCTAACTGAGGGAAGGAAGCCAACACTGAGAGTGGAAAGCTTTGCAGAGGTATATTTTTGAGACTGATGCAAGATCCCAGGCAGTGACGTTCCGGTGACTCAGCCCAGT
>NW_006921608.1:9295684-9297288 GCF_000298275.1 Orycteropus afer afer | reverse complement strand
AGTTCAGTGACGCATAATGTTAGCTGCCACCAGCCAGGAGGAGGGTCACTTGAATTCATTAGAAAGAGAAGCTACCCAATTTCAGTTAAAAATATTTTGAAATTGGGAGCACGTTAGAGAAGGAACTGTAGTAATTGAATCAGGCAGCTTACAGATGTCTCTTTTCAGAGCAAATAATAGGGGAATCAGCTTAGGAAAGAGGGCACAGGTTGTGGCTATGTTTGAAGTTAATGAGTTTTTTCTGTCACAGAGGTTGATGCATGGAACCAAAACAATGCCTAGCCACAGTGGTCTTGTGTCCTCCCTGGCCCGGGGGCGGGGTGGTGGTGTCTCCAGAGGTGAGGGGTAAATTAGGGTCTTTGCTGTGGTTTCTGAAGGACTGCAAATTCCAAAACAAAAACCAAAGCCTTGGAGTTGGCAGTGGGAGCAAAGAAAAGGGTGGTTCCTAGGAGTAGCCACCTCATGAATACAAATGAGCAGGAGATAGAAAAGGTTGGTTCAGAACAGAAATATCAAGTACAGAAGAACCCATGAACTTCATTGCATGAACCCATGACTACAGGGGTTCAGAACCTTCAGTTCCATCCCTCATCTTTGCTTGTCCCTAAGACCAAGGCTCCAGATTAGTAACTGGGACCAAAAATGACTCCTTTTATGTGCATGATTTTAAAGAACATTCACCGTGTACCCATCCTATGTCTGTTCGGTGCCTGGCTTCCCACACTCAATCCATATTTGTAAGTACGATGTATGTCACATTGACTTTTTCTAACAAATGTTCTCTTAGAGGACTCAAACATTTTCCAAGAGGTGATCTAAAGCCTGGTGAAGTAAGGACTCCTTTCTTTGTGTGGTGCTTGCAAGAGATAAGGGGATTATCTGAGTTGGCTCCGTCTGGAGAAGAACAAGGAATTGTTAGATACCTGTATTCCAGAACATTCCATACCTGCCATATTGCCCATCCCACAGAAATTCATACCATTTTCACTGTATTATAATTTTCTTTTCTAATTGCATCCAATATTCATATTTTCCCACAGTTCCTGGTCACAGTCTGCGTTACCACATTTGATGAATCCCTAAGAGTGCACTTTGTTCCATTCCTAGTTATATGCACAAGAGCAATGAGTGCATGTGTCCACAGAAAGAATTGCACATCAGTGTTCATGGCACTTTTATTTGCAGTAGCCAAAACCTGGAAGCAACCTGTTCTGGTTACCTAGTGCGGCTCTGACAAGAACATACCACAACTGGGATGGTCTTAACAAAGAGGAGTTTATTCTTACAATTTGGAGGCTTTAAGGTCAACTTCAAAGTGCCAGGCTGTAGGGGCTGAGTGAAAGCTCCTCAGACTTGGGTTCCAGCTCTGCCTCCTGTTCCTGGCCCACTGGAGTTAGAGGCATTTCTTCACTCAGACAGCTGTTGGCTACTGAGGCTGAGAAGCCCCAAGGTTGACAAATAAAAAGGCACAGTCTCGATGTTACCAATCCACACAGCAGGCCAGTAACTTAAGTCCACTGTAAGTCCCAAGGTCGTCAGAACATAGCAGGCTGCTGAGCAACGACATGGCTACATACAGGGTCCAAGCATGCCAAAGGCTAGAG
>NW_006921608.1:9294059-9295244 GCF_000298275.1 Orycteropus afer afer | reverse complement strand
ATTGACTACGAAAGGGCATGAAGGAAAAAAAGGCATGAGGGAACTTGTGGGGGTGATAGAAATGTTCTAGATCTTGATGTGGCGATGGTTACACAGATACATCCGTTTGTCAAAATGTCCATTGTACGTAGAAAATGGGTGTGGTTAATTATACATAAATCATATTTCAATTGATTAAAAAAACAATAATATGCACAAAATTTTAAATAAGAAAAAAAATGCAGTTGCTTTCTTAGTCAAGGTGACTTGTTCATGTGATGTCAAGAGACCAGAGCCTTCTGCAAAGCCCTTTGACTATGTGACAAGCTCAAAGTGCAATGAGGTTATCCCAAGTCTGTCTTATGTCTGAAGGAGAGGCAGACAGATGAGTGGTTCATAATAACAGGAAGATCATAAAGCAGCTGGGAGTGGTGTGTTCCCAAAGTTCTCTGGGGGGAACCTGCAATGTTAGGAGAATAATGTGCAGCCTGCAGCTGGCAGGGTTTGCGATGAATCATGATGCTTTTATGGGGAGGAAAGGGCTGTGAATCACATGTGTCAGAGTTGATGGGAATATTAAGGGCTCCCTTCCCTAGGGGGAAAAATAGAAAACTCTCTTTAAATATTTCATTTATTTAAAAAAAAAAAAAAAGTCACTTTGGCTCTTTCCCATTGATTCATTTGAGAGAAATCCCTGTTACATTTTGTGTTTGGTGAAATCCCCTCTCAGAACAAGACAGTGTAGGGTGTAGGAAAATCACCTACCTCTTGTCAGTATTTATTGCTTCTCTCCCTGTTGTTTGACTGTGAGCTCCCACACAGTGAGGACGGCAGCACCCCTGCAGAGGTAACTGGTGTCCTCACCCTGAATGAACGGTCAGGCAGGGGAGATGAGCCTGAATTGTAACTCTGTGTTTCAAAATAGACATAAGCTCATCAGATACCAGAAAAAGAGCCTAAACCTACACCAAACTCACTGCCATCGAGTTGATTCCAACTCACAGTGAGCCTAGTGAGGCTTTAAAAGAGGCCTTTGTGCATTAATCAAATTTTCATTCATCTTACGCATGGGCTTCCTTGAAGACTTGGTGGGAAAAGAGAGCCAAACTAGAGTTTTCCAACCCTGAAATCTTAGGCTGGGAAGCTACTTGATTTCTCTACCAATAACTCCAGGAACAGAGTCCTTGGATGGTACAAATGGTTAAC
>NW_006921608.1:9292579-9293574 GCF_000298275.1 Orycteropus afer afer | reverse complement strand
ATCTCGACAGCTTGAGCAAAGGCTATCAGAACAATTCAAGGTCCCACCAGGCTCAACCTTCTGCCGAGTCATCCTGAGGTCCCTTATAATTTTGGAAATTTGAACCACTTCATGGCTGGGTTTACATTAACAACCAAACCCATCAACACCTTTCCCCTAAAGCACTTAAGACGGAGGCCAAGCAAGGTCTTCTTCCTTAGAGAAAGAAGAAAGCCAAACCAAACCCACTGCCATTGAGTCAATTCTGACTCAAAGTCCCTTTAGGACAGAGTAGAACTGCCCCATAGAGTTTCCAAGGCTGTAAATCTTTACAGAAGCAGACTGCCTCATTTTTCTCCTGTGGAGCAGCTGGTAGGTTTGAACTGATGACCTTTTGGTTAGCAGCAAATGTTAGCACTGCACCATCAGAGCTCATTAAAGAAAGGAAGGAAACAAAGTAAAGAGTTATTGGCAGCTTAAATTCTTACCTGTACTGAATATTAATGCATTAACTAATTCATTTGTTCATTCATCACGAGGAGATGCTATGTTAGACTGAGAAAGCTGAGATCCAGTCCTTACCCCCAAATACTCCCTTATCAGGGGGGAAGCAGATACAGAAATCCAAGGTCATCTTTCAGTATTTGAGGAACAATCACAATAATAACAAGCCAGTGGAGCTGAGATACATGGAGAAAACAAGCGCAGCATCCAGGGTTCCAAACAGACTTGATCACAACAATCAAACTAAATAATAATCCAAACCGAATGCCCTGCCATCAAATAGATTCCAACTCATAGTGACTCTTTAGGACAGAACCCCGTACTGTTTCCAAGGCTGTAAATCTTTTTTTGGGAGCAGACTGCCTGCCTCATCTTTCTCCCTTGGAGTGGCTGGTGGGTTCAAACCACAGACCTTTTGGTTAAGAGCTGAATGCTAAAACCACTGTACCACCAGAGCTGCAAAAACCAAATAATAGTAGTTTATGTTTGTTAAATGCTTACTATGTTCTAGG
>NW_006921608.1:9290744-9291989 GCF_000298275.1 Orycteropus afer afer | reverse complement strand
ATGTGAGGGGCTCGGTAATTCATTCTGACTGGGCCATGGCATAAGGAGCTCTGGTGGTGCAGTGGCTAAGGCAGTTAACTGCTAACCAGAAGGTTGGTAGTTTAAACCTAACAGCCGCTCCATAGAAGGAAGATGGGGCAATCTACTTCTATAAAGATTAATTGCCTTGGAAACCCAATGCGGGTTGCTATGAGTTGGAATCAACTAGATGGCAGTGGTTTATTTATTTATTTTTGGTTTTGGGCCATGAGATGCTGGTGACTGCCCCCAGGTGGCCATCTTGGGGTACTCCCAGCCCCACTCTAGCCTATTGCCATGGAAAGAGCATTCAAATTGAACCCAAAGGACTGGTACAACCTCCACCTCTTTGTTTCTAGCTATGTGACTGGCATTTCCATCTGTAACGTGGAGGTAATAATCTTGAGAATGCTCGACCTGTCTATCTCTCAAGGTGTTGGAGGGAAGCAGAGGAAATTGTAAGTGACTCAACTGTGTATAACATGGAAAACGATTTGGCTGAAGGTCTTTAAAGAGACAGTGGTTACAAAGAATCCGGTTTCTTTCTGTTTATAGCATACTGAGTGTTCTTGCTCAATGAAGAAGTTATAATTACATAAATGTTAATCTTGGAACCTCCTCTCCTGGGAATAAAAGGGCCAACAGAGTGCACTTTCTCTATTGAAGGCAAATGAGTATTCACATAATGTGCTTTAAACAATTATCAGAATACAGAACGTTAGAGTCCACTGTTCTCGTTCATCAATTTCATTTATATTGAATCCTGATTTAGCAATGAAAATGCAGCTCTCCACTTAAGAAACTCCATTTGCCTTCAGAGAAGGAAATAAGACCATTCCTTAAATTGTTCTTTGCCATGAGGTTTGTAAATTGAGATGATTGGAGGAGATTACAATGAAGATATCAGCGGCATATAGGTTTCTAGACACTTTCAAACGGGTAGGAATACATTAAATCCCCAAATATTGTGAGAATATCTGCATAGTTTATGAAGAATCTAATAACTTGAGCACCACAAATACTCATGCTTGGATCTGAGATTTTATATAGATATATAGCTCTTGGCATTCTTCTTCAATTGAGAGTGACAGAAACCTAACTCATAGCAACCTCTCCTTGGGTTTCCGATGCAGTATCACTATGGAAGTAGATTGCCCAACCTTCCTTCCGAGGACTGGCTGGTGGATTTGAACCTCCAGCCTTCTGGTCAGCAGTCAAGTGCCTTAG
>NW_006921608.1:9260056-9265935 GCF_000298275.1 Orycteropus afer afer | reverse complement strand
AATATCAGACCTGTGCCTTTTTACTTGTCAACCTTGGGACTTCACAGCGTTAGCAGCCACCAGCTGTTTGAGTGAAGAAACGCCTCTAGCTCCAGTGGGCCAGGAGCAGGAGGCAGAGCTGGACCCCAAGGTTGAGGGGCTTTCACCCAGCCCCTAGAGCCTGGCACTTTGAATTTGGACTTACAGTCTCCAAATTGTAAGAATAAACTCCTGTTTGTTAAGGCCATCCCATTTGTGGTATATTCTTGTCAGAGCGGCTCTAGGGAACCAGGACAGATACCTTAGGCACTACGCCACCAGAGCTCCCACTCATCCCCTCAGCAACCCCTAAATGCCCTGGTGGCTTTGTCAAGGTCAGGGTGCTTCCTGTCTGAGCGGGATGGCCTTGGTGCTACAAGGGAGGTATATGCTGCCTGCTGGGTCCCCTCCACCAGCCCTTGCCCTCTGAGTGGCCTTGCCCCCACACCCCATCCCCACATCCCCATAAGAATCCATAATTCAGAGAAAACTTCCTCCAAGGCTGTAATGGGCAGGCCTGGCCTCTGCCCTTGACCTTAAACTGCAGCTGTCATTGGTCACTGACTAGCTGCCTTCATCCCTGCCCAGGTAGCCTGCCTTTACCTGTGCCTGCCCAGGAGGGGGCACTGAGGAAGCATAAGCCATTGCACAGGTGCTGGTCAACTGACATGGGGTCCTGTGGGCCCCAGGCAACTGCTCTATCTCAGGGTTCCTTCTGACCACAGCCCAGAGAGGCCCTGCTGCCCCTTGGGGCTGGGAACTGGGGCCAGACTTTGGGGTCCTTCTTCTTCCCAGGTGCCAAATGCACCCTACTTTTACGACACCAGCTGCTTCTGCTCTGGCCTCAGCCCACTGTGAGCACCCAGGACCTGCCAGGCAGCATCCCATCCCTGCCAGCCCTACTCCAGCTCCCCCCGCTCCATGCAGCACACCAGTGGCTCAGGGAATCTGTACCCCCTCTTCTCTCCCAGATGGTGAAATACTATGCGATAAGAGCATTCTTTCTACCTGCACATGGGGTTTGCCAGTCAGGGACCCTGTCAGTAACCTTGGTGTTGATTACTGCCAGGTGTGTGTCATTAACATGCAAAATAGTCAGATAGTAGATTTTTGACTGTTGTGAATGGGAAATGTCAGATAATGAGATAGTCGATAAGTGAGGAGGTGTGATCCTTCAAAGATGAGAGATGCATGAATAGATTTGTGGCAAATGACACATTCTGACTTCTTTTTCCAGATGTGGGCAATGAAGTCAGATTTTGTGTTTTGAAGAGTTACCCTCAAACTCTCTTCCTTTATGTGGTGGTTATGTTTTTGTGTCGACTTGGCTAGGCCTGGTTGGGTGGCCGGCCAGCTGGATGTAGTATTCCCCATGATGAGACTGGTAATCAATTCCGTGGTGGAATCTACTGTAAGCAGCTGAGTAGCTGCCTTTGGGTATGTGGTCTGGTTCCTGTATATAAGCAGCAGCTTTGGGAATGGTCTCTAGCTTATGGCATGCTTGGACTCTGCATATAGCTGTGTTATTGTTCAGCAACCTTCCATGCTCTGCCAACCTGGGGACTTACAATGGACTTGAATTAATGGCTTGCTAATATCATCACTGCCTTTTTACTTGTCAACTTTGGGCTTCGCAGCCTCAGCAGGCAGCAGCTGTCTGAATGAGGAAAAGTCTCTAGCTTTGGTGGGCTGGGAGCTGGAGGCACAGTTGAAATCCAAGGCTGAGGGGCTTTCACCCAGCCTCTAGAGCCTGGCACTTTGGACTTGGACTTAAAGCTTCCAAACTGTAAGAGAATAAACTCCTGTTTGTTAAGGCCATCTCATTTGTAGTATGTTTCTAGTCAGAGAGGCACTAGGTAACCAGAACACTTTACAACTCAATCACAATTTGTAGATCAATGAGGATGTACCAGGAGCCAAGGCCGGGGACTTCAGGTGAGGTGCTTAGTGGAAACCGCTTATAGTCATCCAGAGAGGACACGGGGCTGTGGTTCTGGTCTGCTCTCCTGGAGTAGCAGGGACCTGCTGAGGTTTGGCATTCAGGGCTAAAGAAACCTATCTGGGGTCTGCACTCCATTGGCCAGAATTTTTGCTGCTATTGTCCCTCATTTTGATTACTTTTTCACTTGGAAAAACTGCAAGTTAAAAAGGCAGTGCCTCTCCTTTACTCCTTTTCACGGCTGATCCTGAAGGCAGGTTTGGGTTCCTGCTGAGCCTTCCATTCTTTCATGATTATCTGCCTCACTGAAGGGGATCTTGTTAAAATGTAGGCTCTGATTCAGTCTATCTGGGGTGGAAATGCAAATTCTCAACAGAGGGTTGAACCAGAATGAACCCTTCAGAAGCCCTGCTTTTCCCAACTCACAATAGTTTGGCAGAGCCAGTGAAGCTGGGCCACAGAAATAAGACCTTGGAAGTGGGAGGCTTTGGGCCCCAAAGCCCTCTGCTCAGAGTTTCCATAGAAACCAGCCAGAGGTGATACCCAGGACAATGGGTCTTAAAGCCACAGATGCTTTATTTTGAGAATACCACTCAACAATAGTTTTTCAGGGCATGACCTGCTTCATTGCTTTGGATGGCTTTGGCCAAGGCTTTCTAATTCCCTGTTGCAAGGTTCTGTGCATTACCTGACCTTTCCTTTAGAAGAATGATCTTTTGTTGCTTTCAAAGTTGATGACCAATTCATGACGTAATCTCTTCCTTTGCTAGTCAAATCCTGAGCAGATGGTTTAAGATAATTTATTACAGCTCAAGGTTTGGGAGCAAATCCAATATTAACTGTTGTTGTTGTTGTTATGTGCCGTCGAGTCGGACCTGACTCATAGTGACCCCCTGACTCATAGCGACCCCTCCTTGAGTTTCTGAGGTGGTATCACTACGGAAGTAGATTGCCCCATCTTCCTTCTGAGGAGTTGCTGGTGGGTTTGAACCGCCAGCCTTCTGGTTAGCAGTCAAGTGCCTTAGGCACTATGCTACCAGAGCTCCCTGTTGTTGTTGTTGTTATGTGCCTTCGAGTCGGCCGGACTCATAGCGACCCCTCCTTGGGTTTCTGAGGCAGTATCACTACGGAAGTAGGATTGCCCAACCTTCCTTCCGACCAGAGCTCCCTAGAGGATGGTAATTAAGAGTATAGAACCAGCAGCCAGCGTTCCCAAGGTCTGGTTAAAACTCCAGCGTTGCCAGAGTTCCAGCAATTCTGTGAACCTTATGAATAGGATTTCCTTGTAAAATCAAAGGACAGGATCAGCTGATCTCTAATTTTTTCTGGGTTCTAAAATTCACCGACCACTGCCTATATGTCAGTTTATTATACTGTGGTGGTTTGTGTGTTGCTATGATGCTGGAAGCTATGCCACTGGGTATTTCAAATACCTGCATGGTCACCTGTGGCAGACAGGTTTCAGCAGAGCTTCCAGACTAAGAGTAGGAAGAAAGGCCTGACAGGCTACTTCTGAAAACCAGCCAGTGAAGAGTCTATGGATCACAAAAGAATATTGTCCGATACAGTGCTGCACGGTGAGCCCCTCATCTTGGAAGGCATTACACAACAGCCTCACCAATGGACTGAAACATACATGACGGTAAAGACGGCACAGGACTGGGCAGCATCTCATTCTGTTAGATGTATGGTCACCACGAGTTGAATGACAATAAGAACAACAACAACAAAAGTTCTCTGAATCCATGGTTTTAGGTAATGGCCAAAACATATTCCATGACAGAACAGAATGTTGCTCTGTTGATGATGTAGGAACGGTGGAAAGAGATTTTATTTACAGGAAGGTTGTCAGTCTTAACATGGTAATGGAAGGAAGAAGAAAGGTTTGTGTGTGGGAGACTACCATTGATCAAACTCCTGCAGTATGCAAGGCAGATTCACAAATACCATCCCATGTGAAAACACATAATTTCAGAAACATGCTCTTTAAGAGAGAGAGAGGTCATGGTTTTTCCTTGCCTCAAAAATGCAGTTGCTTGATTGTGTGCTTTCCATGTGCCAGGCACTCTTCTAAGCACTTCACACATACTCACACATTAAAAAGCCACTGCCTTCAGTTGATTTCAATTCATAATGACCCCCTATTGGGTTTCCAAGGCAGTAAATCTTCATCTTCCTTCCTCAGAACAGCTGGTGGGTTTGAACCACAAACCATCTGGTTAGCAGTCAAATGTCTTAGGGGCTATGCCCCCAGAGATTGTTACTCACACAATCCCTATTTACAGATCAAGAAACTGAGGTACAGAGAAGTTAAGCAACTCGCCCAAAGTCATCCATCTGGTAAATGGCAGAACCAAGTTTCAAACTCGGAGTTGAGCTTCAGAACCCACCCTCTTAACCACATCCCCATGCTGTCTCTTGTCATTTATTCCTTAAATATTTGATGAGCACTGACAATATGAAGGCATTGAATCAATCTCTCTTGGGGATACTAAGCTAAAGGAGATGTTGTCTTTATCTTTGAGAAGCTTAAAATATACATAGTAGATGCTCAGAAACGTGTATAGAATGAGTGACCACAGCCAACCCATGCTTGGCAGCACTTTATAGCTATCTCTTGCATTCTGCTAAGTGAAGGGTTGTCAATTAGGACTCACCCAGTGGCTCTGCAGGTGAAAGACCTGGTAATCTATTTCAATAAAGATTACAGCCAAGAAAACCCTATGGGATGATTCTACTCTGTCACACTGAGTTGCTATGAGTCAGAACCAACTTGATGGCACACAACAATAACTGCATCTTGAACGTGTTCCTAATTCCATTCAAATCAGTGGGCAGTATCTGGCAAGAAGGGTCCAGCCAAGAGGAGCCCTGCCCTGGACCCCTGCTTTTGAGGTCCCCCTCTGGTCCTGGCTCTCCTTATGGGCAATGTACCCACCTGGAGCCTGAGTTCCACCCACTTCTAATCTACCTGCTGGATACGTGGGACCTTGTAATTCCCAGCACCAAAAACCCTGAACCTACTTCCAGGGCTTGTGTTGACCTCTTCCAAATCCTCTTAAGGACAGACCACATGACCTAGGCACACAGCCAGAGGGGTGGCCAAAGGCAGCTGACTTATATATGCTAGCACAGTGTTTGCTGTAATAGGTATTTCAGTAAATATATGTTGAATGAATGACTCTGATAATTATTCTACAGAATAGTCTATTCCAGAGCCTGGTCATTGAGGATTTATTCTTCAAACCTTTCTGTTTTCCTAGTCCTCTCTTTAAGGGGTTTTCCTCCTGGGTTCTTTGAAACAGGTAAACTCCTGTGACTCACCCAAGTCTGAGCTCTGAACCCATAGGGGGCTAGGGGTAGACAGGGGAATGAAAGACTGACAACTGGACCGTGGCCATGTGGTTCCTGGTCCTCTTTTGCGTTCTTGAGAACAAAGTTCAGAGGATCATGGGTCACAGAACGGGAAAGGGTTTTAGTGACAAACTGTCTAGCTTAGAGTTCTCAAACCATAGGCCCTATGCCCTACCCCTCAAGCCAGCCAGCCAGCTAAGACCACAGAGACTTCTGACTGTTCTTAATTCTGCCTCTGTGATAACACTTTCTCCCCAGTTTGTCCTGGCTCCAAAGCTTTCCAAACAAGTGACCAGGAAAGTCGAAGTCCCTTCTATATGTTTCAATATATATATGTTGGGAGGGATTGGTGGATGGGTGGATGGATGGGTGGATGGATGGATAGATTGGCCAGATGCTGGGAGAGGTAACTATGGCGGGCGAAGCCCACAGCCCTTCAGGGGACCCTCTAGTTTGCACGCTAGGGAGGTCAGTCCTGCGCCCTGGGGGGCTGGGACGCACGTAGGGGAGGTGCGGGAGAGCGGGAGCCCTGAGACGGCCTAGGGGGAGCGGGGACCGCCAGGGGAGG
>NW_006921608.1:9248451-9259881 GCF_000298275.1 Orycteropus afer afer | reverse complement strand
GCCGCCTCCTCGCGGGCCCGGGCTACGCCGTGGGAGCTGAGCAGCCAGCCGAGCGGCTGCCGGGCGCGTCGGTAGCGCGGGGAGGATGGGCTGCGGCGGGAGCCGGGCTGATGCCATCGAGCCCCGCTACTATGAGAGCTGGACCCGGGAGACCGAGTCCACCTGGCTCACCTATACCGACTCGGACGCGCTACCCAGCTCCGCCGCTCCGGACAGCGGCCCCGAGGCGGGCGGCCTGCACGCTGGTGAGTGGCTCGGCCCCTCGGACCCCGCCTTGGCTGCGCGCTCTCGGCGAGGGTGAGGCCAGGGTCAGGGCAGTGAGAACCCGGAGGGTTGGTTGGGCGTCAGAGGCAGCGCGCAGCGCAGTCTCCCGCAGAGAATTCGCCGGAGAGAAAAACAGACCTAGGGTGGGCGCATAGGCAGACGGACGGACGGACCCAAGTCCGGCTTCGGGGTCTACGAGAGCCCCTAACACAAAGGGAGCTAATCCCCTGAGCTCCGGGGAAACCCAGCACTTCTTTGCCTCCGCCTATGCACGCTCATTGGCCCGGGGATAGATGGGTGGGAGCACAGTCCACGCACACCTGCCCCCAGCCCACTGTCAACCCACTCCACGCCCCTGACCCGCCAGGGTCGCCTCTGCCCTGCTTTGGTCCATCTTTCACTCTGGCCACCTGAGTACGCAGCCGGCTCACTTCTCCATCCTCTGGCCACCTGTCCCCCTCTGCCTCCGACTTACAGACAAGGCGACTGACCCGGATTGCCTGGGTGGAGTCATCCCTGTCGCTTTGCCTTTTCTCCCTGTGGGGAAAGAGCCCCCTCGCGGACCACAAAAACCAGACTCCTAGGACTGGGCGAAATAAATGCTCAGCCTTCCCATCACTAGTTCTGCACTTAAGCTTACTTTCCAAGCTGTTGTTTTATAGGAAGGATTTCTTCTCTCCACCCCACGGTGCCTCAGTGTTTTATATGAGGCAGGACATGAACTGGGCTGTGGCTGTAAGTGAAGTACTCTAACTTAGGTCATTCTCTGTCTAGCAGAGATAAATGGATATACAAAGATCTTTCTGGTTCAGCTGGATATTAAAAAAGTATATATACTAATAATTGTAGTCTGCTTGTTATAGACTGACTGTAATCATAAATATGTTGTAACATTAATAGGGGGAAGAAAAAAACTTTACTGCTCATTAAAAGCCAGATTAATATTTGGATAACTATTTGTTGTTGTTATGTGCCATCGAGTCGGACCCGACTCGTAGCGACCCATCCTTGGGTTTCCGAGGCAGTATCACTACGGAAGTAAATTGCCCAACCTTCCTTCCGAGGAGTGGCTGGTGGGTTTGAACCCCCAGCCGTCTGGTTAGCAGTCAGGTGCCTTTGGCACTATGCTACCCGAGCTCCTTGGATAACTATTAATATTTGGATAGTATTTAACTGTTTTCCTTTATTCTATTTCCAAGTAATGGAACGTAACATGCTATAAGGCTGATTTGAAGTGTAAAGAAGAAGAAAGAATGTGGAATATTTTTAGAAGATAAGCAATCCTAAATCCATGTCTCCTAAATAAGAGATGTCACACCTTAATCCTGAAAAATGGTCTCTCCATCTTTTTAGGACCATAGCTGATTCCATTTCTGCATAAACTTTGTTACTAAAGTTTTTGTGAGAACTCAGTGCATGCTGTGCAGAACATAATGCTCCATTTGTCTCTAATTTTCCTAACTCACACTGGCAATCATCAAGTTTCCAAATGATGTGTTGGCTAGATTCAGTGTCAGAATAAGGTTCAAGCATGAACCTTCTAATGGGATCTGGTGAATGTTAGGTGTGGCGGCATCTCCCCAGGAGACGTGGGACTTCTCAGCAGAGCCAATGGCCAAAATTCCATTCCAGGGAAACACGGCTAAAAAGGTCTAGTATGAAAAAGAACACCAAGTACAGCGTTAGGGAATGGTTGCCTTGGTGTCTGGGTGTGTGTGTGTGTGCACAGGTGTATGTGAGAGAGTCATTATCGGATGGTTAAATGTGTACAAGGAGTCTTTGGGTGATGCAAATGGTTAGTGCACTTGATTGCTACAAAGCCACCCAGGGCACCTTAGAAGAAAGGCCGGATGGTCTACTTCTGAAAGATCAGCCATTGGAAACCCTATGGAGCACAGGTGTGCTCTGACATACATGGGTCGCCATGAGTTGGAGTCATCTCAGTGGTAACTGGTTTTAAATATGTACATGTATGGTCCTGAAGTCTTTTCCAACACTTATTTGTTACACTGCCATCCTGAGTTATATTCCATCCATTATGAGACCTGGTTCCGGCAACAGGTGTGGCCTGGGACAAGTGCTCTCATTCATAGTACCCTGTCAGACATGGAGCAGCCCTGCCCGGCCAGTGATTTACAACACTGTGTCATTCAAGCTCCAGTTCCAGGAGAGTACCTGAAAACTGACAAAACTCCCATGGGCAGGATCCTTTCAGTTCCCCAGAAATTTCCATTAGCCATGAGGGAGGGAGTCATTTCTGAAGCTCAAGACTGGATCAAGGCTTCCCTTGGCATTCCCAAGGGATCTTGGAAGAGTGTCTTGATTCCTGTGGGTTTTTCAGTCTGAGAATTGGTCATCTTTAGCCGGAGTGGGTCGTCCAACTAAGCTATAAATCTCCTGGGTTTCAGACACCCAGGGAGATTAGTCGGATTCTTTATTTTCTTCTACTCCCTGTTCCCTCTGCCAATGTTCCACCCATGAATTCAGTCTCAGGCTGCTGGGGGAAGCTGATGGCCCACAGTTCTGTATTGTGATAGGAAGCTAGAATGACACTTAAAAAGAAAAAAAAATCAATCCTTTTCTGATTGGGGGGTGAATGGAAAAGCCAGATTCAGGAGGGTCCAATATTCAAGATCAACAAAAATGGCTTCATCACTTGAATTCTAGAGTGGGAAGGGGTCTCTGGAGGTCATCTACCCAAAACAAATGGAATCTCAGTTAAACTGCCCAGGGATGGACAATCCCCCAATCATTTCAGAACCCTAATTACCCCCAACTCCTCACTCCTCAAGAGTCCTTTCTTTGTGGGCCCTGGGTCTCTCTTCTTTAGTGTCAAATTGATGCCATTTTTCTCCTGACCACCTCAGCCTCAGGAACTTGGAGGACAGGGAGTAGGTCTAATTCACCTGCATACCTTCTGTGCTAACACAAATGTGACATGCAGTTGGGATTTAATGAAGGTTTTCTGAATGAATAGACACTAAACCTTCCTTTGGCTTGAACCTGGTCTTCAGTTCTGTCAGCTTTTTCTAGACTCCCTGCTTACTTTCCTCTTCCTTTCAGTTCTTGCTGTTGAAGTTTTCCCACTTGAAGCTGTTTAAGCTAGATACTCCTAAGTGCCTTTTGGATCCCACAGTTTCTCTTAAAAAAAATTTCTCTCCACCTTTACTCTACTTTATTGAAACACCTGGGCCAGCCCAGTGATTCCATTTCTTTGAATGAATCCCATTTAGAACGCTCTACCCACCCCCAACACCACAATTCCACAACCATATCTACCAAAACCCCACATTTAAACACACCCATTGCTATGAAGTCAACTCCAGCTCAGATTTACTCTACAGAACAGAGTAGAACTGCAATATAGAGCTTCCAAGGCTATAATCTTTATGGAAGCTGACTGCCATGTCTTTCTCCCCAGAAGGGGCTGGTAGGATTGAACCACTGACCTTTGTATTAGCAGCCAAGCACTTAACTACTGCACCACCAGACCTCCTTCCGTTTAAGTATATCTGCCTTTAAATCCAGGAGCTCTGGTGGCGTAGTGCCTAAGGCTTGACTGCTACTACTTGCTACTACTGCTCCTACTACTTGACTGCTAACCTGAGGAGGGTTCGCTGAGTCAGATCTGACTCAACAGAAATGACCCACTTCCGTTTCTCTTAGTCCCATTCATATTGAGGGCCTGGCATATGGCAGGTGTTCAGTAAATATCTGTTAGAAGATTCTGCATTTTGCTGTGGGAAGGGGGCATGCTTTTGCCATCCCCCAAAGGGAAGTGTTTTGCCTCCTTTTCTATCCCTAAGTTATAATGAGCCTCTGGTTCTTGGTTTGTGGAGATCACTTAGCCAGCAGAGTTCAATTCAGTGTTTTGGATTAGACTATCGTATAATTGGAATTTAAGATTTAACTGAAGCCACGGTAACTGATATCCATTGCTTCCCTGTGTCACCAAAGCCTGCTTCTCTGTCACGGAGGAAATTAAATTGGTCTGACACAAAAATCAGTTTGCTGGATTGATTTTGACTTCTGTGGTCTAATGGGGGTGTCTCAAGGAGAAAGAGGCTCTCTATCTGAGGTTACCATGACCCAGCCTAGCTCTGCCATTCCATATATTAATAACATCCTTGCCTCACCTGGATTTAACCACAAGTCCCTTAAATTACATCCTTAAATATCCCCATTTGTACTGTCAGATTCCCCTCCCCCCTCCTAATTTCTCTGGGGAATAAAACACTTCAAATTTCTTTAGAGGACTTCTAGTTTTTCATTTTAAATTGCTTTAATAATTGCTGTGGTATACAAAAGCTTGCAGACTGAGAGACTCACAGAAAAAGGATTTACCTACATAAATTGAAGGACAGTCAAATAAACTGAAAAGCACTTCTTATTACCATTAGCTAAGATTATTGATGACTTACCAAGGGCCCATTAATACTTAGCACTGTACATAAATTATCTCATTTAGTCCTCACACCCCGAATGAGGTAGGAACTGTTATCCCCCTTTACAATTGAGGGAATGAGACTTAAGAGAGTGTGAGTAACTTTTCCCTGGTGAGACAGAGCTAGGACTGGAACCCAGCTCTGTCTGACTCCAAAGCCAAGCTCTTTGCAAATAATTGGGGATGAACTATAGAAATCTTGTTTGAGAGTTGATGGGACTCAAAGTCTAAGTCTTATCTCATGAATGAATGATTTCCTTATGAGTCCTGGAATTGTACTATTGATTTGCCTTATTCCTGTTAAAATTCATCTTGTTGGTTTCAGTTTAATGTTTAAAGTTGCTGAAATTGATTAATTTTGACAGTGTGATGAAGACAATATTTTTGGTCGTTGTTTCCCTGTGTTGACAAACTAAAGATAAAAGATGTTTATTTGCTCTTTTGTTCATTCAACACACATTATTACAAAGATGAGTGAGAGATGTTGCTTGGCCTCAAGAAGTTAACATCGGGGGAGACAGACATAAAAGTGGACGCACTTCAGGTCAGTATGATATAAGCTGGAATGGCATGAGGGAACATGCTGGAGGAGTGCCAAGAGCCAAGTAGTTCATTCTGCCAGGGGAGTCTGAAAGCAGGGCCTCTGAGGAAGTGACAGGATGTGTAGATTTCTGCATGTGCACAGAGTAGGGAGCAGTTCTGGTTATGCAGGCCCTCGCAGCTGGGAGAGGTGAAGAACGGCCTCCTGGCTGTCCTGATTCCTCCTGGAGGGTACCCATGGAGAACCTGCCTCAGCCTCCTGCTAGTTAACCATTCCCTCATTCCACCCTCCCCATACCTGTTACCACTTGTGATTAGGTTTCCAAATAACTGTATTTTTCTATTTAATTAATTTATTTATAACAGTGTCTACATGTGTAATTCCATGACATTGATTACATTCTTCAAGTGGTACAACCATTTTTGCTATCCCTTTCCAAATTATTCCACCACCGTTAACATAAACTTGATGCCCTCTAAGCATCTACAGTCTCCCTGTTCTCTCCCTGCCACCCCTGATAATGAGTATTAATTTTTGGTTTCTGTATATTTGCTTATTTCATACAAGTGAGATCATATAATATCTATCCTTTCATAACTAACTTCTTTCCCTCAACATAATATTTTCAAGATTTGTCTATGTTATGGCATATATGCAGACTTCCTTTCTCTTTATGGCTGAGTAATAATATTCTATTGTAGATATGTACCACATTTTGTTTATTCCCTCATCTGTTGATGGACATTTTGGTTGTTTCCACATTTTGGCTATTGTGAAAAGTGCTGCAGTGAACATTCACGAACTCCATATAATTATTGACTAATGTCTGTGCCCCTCAAGGATGACAAGCTCTGTTAGGTCAGGTAAGGTATCTTTTGTTCACCATTGTATCCCTGTGCCTAACACTGTGGTTTCAAGTGATCTCTCTTAAATGAATGAATCTCCTCAAACTTCTATGTGTCCACTTCTGTCTTCCTATAGGCCCCAGAGATGATGTTTTCTTTCAAGATGATGGGTGACAAAATTGTTTTCCTCTGCTCATCCTTTTCCAGTTCTTGTTTGCCTGGTTGGTTACTGTTTTGGTTCTCTAGAGCTGCTATAACAGACATACCACAAATGGATGGATTTAACAAAAAGGGATTTATTTTCGTACAGCTTTGGAGGCTGGAAGTCTGAGTTCAAAGTGCTGGCTGTAGGGGCTGGGTGAAGGCCCCTCAGCATTGGCTTCAGCTCTGCCTCTTGCTCTTGGCCCACTGGAGCTGAAGGTATCTCTTAACTCAGGCAGCTGCTGGTTGTGGAGACTGATAAGCCCCAGGTTGACAAGTAAAATGGCACAGTCCAAAGATTATCAAGCAACACGGCAGGCCACTAGTTCAAGTCCAGAAACAGTCAGAAGATCAGCAGACAACATGGCAGGCCACTCACTGAAGACTCAGCCAAATGCAGGATGCCAAGAAGCTAGAGGCTTTCCTTAAAACTTCTTCTTTTGTACTGGAAGCAGTCCACATCCCTAAGGCAGCTACTCAGCTGCTCTAGTAGATTCAGCCATGGAGTTGATCACCAGTCTCATCATGGGGCATAACTATATCCAGCTGCCCAGCCACTCAAAACCAGGCCCAGTTGAGTTGCCACATAACCTTACCTACCATAGTTACATTGTTGTTGTTGTTACGTGCCGTCGAGTCAGACCCAACTCATAGCGACCCTTCCTTGGGTTGCCGAGGCAGTATCACTATGGAAGTAGATTGCCCAACCTTCCTTCTGAGGAGTGGCTGGTGGGTTTGAACTGCCAGCCTTCTGGTTAGCAGTCAAGTGCCTTAGGCACTATGCTACCAGAGCTCCTACCATGTTGTTGTTGTTGTTGTTATGTGCCGTCAAGTCAGACCCAACTCATAGCGACCCTTCCTTGGGTTGCCGAGGCAGTATCACTATGGAAGTAGATTGCCCAACCTTCCTTCTGAGGAGTGGCTGGTGGGTTTGAACTGCCAGCCTTCTGGTTAGCAGTCAAGTGCTTTAGGCACTATGCTACCAGAGCTCCTTCCTACCATAGTTACATAGAAAGAATATACTCCCATCTCACCAGTGCCTCTTCCTAAAACACAAGTTTCTTTGTTATAAGAGTTGTATTGCAAAAATCACTGCAAGAAACAGGCGGTATCAAACGTAGGCAAGTTATAAAGGTTCAGGAAGTCTCAGTGTTGTCATGGATCTTGTCTCCTGGGCCGAGCTATCAGATTCGGCTAGTGGGCTTCATTCCTGTGATACCACAGAGCTCACTGTATTGCTAGGGCTTATTCATGTCTCTGTCTCTCCAGTAAACTTATGAGCTCTTCCAGTTTGGGAATAATTGATATTTCCATGCCTGGCATCTAATTTGTTCAAGATTGTAGAAATGAATGAATAAATGGATGACTGATACAAATATGCAAGTATGCTCAGTCTGTCTTTCTTGTATCCTTTTTTGAGTCTCATCTTGGATACTTTTGTCTTAAAAATCAGTCCATTGAACACTAAATAAAAGATATTCTGACTTTAATCAGAGATGGATTTAGGGTGACTCCACTACTGGGTGCGGTAAGATCATGGGTGCGTTCCAGAGTTGCCTCATGATTTCCGCCCCCCCCCCAGGCATGGACCCCAGTGGGAAGAGACAGTTCCTTTCTCAATCTGGTAAGAAGTCTTTTTCTGTCTTAGCCTCTGCTCATCGGTGTCTTAGGTGTAGGTCTCTGGAGGTTCTGCCTTCATCACACAGCCCACAGCACCTTCATTCTGATAAGGTCATTCTATCCTTCAGTGAAGTTGGGTGTCTGAACCTGTTGTTCTTTGGCTCTTGGTGCCTGGGCATTCATCCCTGGAGCCTTTTGGTGTCAGACTGTTAGCTGCTTCCAGCAGACCATTTGGCTTCCTGTTGCAAAAATCCAATCCCCGTCAGGATTCCCTCGGAGGTTCTCTGGATGGACTGAATGGCACTGTTGCTTCCAGCTGTAGAGCAGACTGGATGGCTTTAACCTGAGCTCAAACCATGATCTTGCCTTTTCCACCTTAGCAAACAGCATTCACCTCCTCCTATGCTTTACCTCCTCCTATGCTTTCCTCTAGGAGCTCTGGTGGCGTAGTGCCTAAGGCACTTGACTGTTAACCAGAAGGCTGGTGGTTCAAACCCACCAGCCACTTCTTGGAAGGAAGGTTGGGCAGTCTACTTCCGTAGTGATACCGCCTCAGAAACCCAAGGAGGGGTCACTATGAGTCGGGTCCGACTTGAGGGCCCATAACAACAACATGCTTTCCTCCCACTCCCCCCACACTCCAACCATCCCCACCTCTCTGGAGATAAATCTTTTAGAGTAAGTTCTATGGGGACAAATGCTGTGAACATCTGGAAATAATGACAGAGGCTTTCCATTGTCATTCCTCATACTTCCTTCTGAGAGTGGGTCTATTTCCTTGCCATGTAGATTCACATATAGCATTTATTGAGCACTTATTTACTGTTTGCAGATGAGGTAACAGGCTCAGTGAGATTAAGAGCCTGAGCAAGGTCACAGATCTAGGCCGTGGAAGAGTCTGGATCAGAATTTTCTTGCTTCCAAAGCCAGGAAGTGTCCATTTTCCTGTAACTGCTGAGCACAAACTTAGTAGCCTCCCCCACCCATCTGCCTTTGGCTTTCTTGAAAGTATTAACCACTCACAATGGAAGCCTCCTGCCAACGTTTACAAGGGTGAGGACTCAGTCCTTGAGGAGATAACCTGCAACTTGGGGGCACTCCAGGGCCTCCTCCCTGTGCTAAGTGCCCTGCCGCTGTCTCTAGAGCAGTGCTGCAGGAGGTGTTCAGAACATCACCTGGTGGGCTTGTTAAAGACGAGCAATGCATAGTTTCAAATGCAATGCATGTTCCTCACAGCAAAGAAATTAGAAAATATACAAAAACACAGAGATGAAAATAATGCCTCTGTCAACATTTAGATCTCATTCTTCAGGTCCTTTATATACAGTACATGTTGCATCTTCTGTGGGGGTTCTGTTTAAAGGAGGGGTCCCTAGGCGATGCAAATGGTTAAGCACTAGGCTGCTAACCAGAAGGTTGGTGGTTCAGATCCACCTAGAGGCACCTTGGAAGGACAGCCTGGCGATCTACATCTGAAGGATCACAATCATTAAAAACCCGAAGCACACATGGGGTTATCATGAGTCGAACTTAACTGGCAACTGATTTGGTTTGTTGTTGCTGTTGTTAAGTTCAAGGGTTAGGGCCATGGTAAAAATCTCTCAAATTGCTCAGAAGCTCAAAGGGCAAGAAAAAAATATGTTTCTCTGATTTTAGGAAAATATTTAGAGTTGTTGTTAGGTAGCATTGAGCCAATTTCGAATCATAGACTCCCCTCACAGGTATGAAGGGACTAGCATGGCAGTGCTGTCTACCCTGGCACCTAAGATCCCCTCAGCTCCTCAATCTTGCACTGGGCTCATGCCAGTCTCAAACCCTGAGTCTCCTTTTCCCTCTTTTTTCCATCCTTGTGTCTGAGCTGCCTGGCATTGCTGGAAGGTTGGGCAGTCTACTTCCGTAGCGATGCTGCCTTGGAAACCCAAGGAGGGGTTGCTATGAGTCGGATCCAACTCAATGGCAGTGAATATTTATTCATTTTTAAAGTCATCTTCCACTTGTCCTGTTTGGATTCTAAATACTGTGAATTTGTTCCTTGTTATGATCATATGTAAGGACATCAAAGGCAATTCCATTTGGATGAAGGTCTGCTTTTCATCTCCATTGGGTCTACCCAAGTCCAAGTCACTGTCATGTTTTACCTACACAAATGCAATGCAATGCACTGCGGTGGAGTTGGCATGGAAGTAGATTGCCCAACCTTCCTTCCGAGGAGTGCCTGGTGGGTTTGAACTGCCAGCCTTCTGGTTAGCAGTCAAATGCCTTAGGCACTATGCCACCAGAGCCCCATGTTTTACCTGGACCTCTGCAATAGCCTGTTTTCCATTCTTGCCCTTCATGTCATAGGGAAAGTAATCTTTTAAAAACATATCCCAGGTTCTGTTGTTCTCCTGTTTAACATGCTCTAATAACTTCCCACTGTATTGAGAATAAAATCCCAACCCCTTCCCATGGCCTACAGGGGTCTGCATGACCTGGTCTCAGCCTGCTTTTCCAGCTCCATTTATCCTGCCTTTCTGTCTCACTCAGAGTGTTCTGGCTACACTGGATTTCTGTCTGTGCTTTGACTACCCCAAGCGTATCCTTCTGCCTGGTCTTCACACTTCTGCTTCCTGCACCATCTCCTTTACATGGTAGACTCCACCTTCCCTTCCACTGTCAGTTCAGACATCTCCTCAGAGAGACCAGCTTTCTCTATTGAGAACCAGTTGCCCTTGGGCAGTTCTGACTCGTGGTGACCCCCTGTGTGTCAGAGAGAGCTGTGCTCCTTGGGGTTTTAGTGGCTGATTTTTCAGGAGATTGCCAGGCCTTTCTTCGGCCTCTGGGTAGGCTTGAACCTCCACCTTTTGCATTGGCAGCTGAGCATGTTAACTGTACTACCCAGACACTGACTCCGTTCCCCAGTTACTGGCTGGTTGATTATTTCCTTCCTGGCACATACTACAATCTGTCATTGTTTTGTGAATCTGTTATTCCTTGACTCCCTCACTCCCTGAAGTCAGGGGCTTGACTATCTCACTTCACTGTTGTAGACCCAGTGCTTAGCCCAGCTTGACACAGAGTAGGCACTCAAGGAATAGATGAGGAGAACCCTCCTTACTCTTTGTATCAATTAGAAATTGGTTTGGCTGCATAGAACAGAAACTAGATGAACTGTGGCTTCACATGTAAAGGGTTCCTTTTTTGTGCTTAAGAAGTCTGGACATAGACAGATGTACTGCTCAGGATACTATCGAGGACCTGGGCTCCTTTCAGCTTATTGTTCTGCCATTCTCAGTGTGTGGACTTCATCCTCAGGGTTGCAACATACTGTGCCATCTTATTTCAGATACAGTGAAGGGGGAAGAGTGGAAAGGAGTAGTGTGCCTGAGTCTGTTCTTTTCTGTTGGTAGAATGACAGCTTTCCCAGAACCCGGCCAACTTTGCTTGGGTCTCACTTGCTGGAACTGTGTTACATGGCTATCCCTGGCTGCAAGGGAGTCTGGGAAATAAAGATTTGTAGCTGGGCACATGCCACC
>NW_006921608.1:9246315-9247436 GCF_000298275.1 Orycteropus afer afer | reverse complement strand
CGGCCACCTCCCTCATGAGTGTGGCTGCCCTTCCTTGGGTGTCCAGTATGTGCCAAGCGTGGCATATTTATTACTTACTACTGCTATCATTTTAAAGATGGCGAAAGTCAGAGAGATGAGGTGAAGGTAACTCGGCTAAGTGCCCACAGGTGGTAAGTGGCAGGGCGTTTGGCTCACCATTCTGAGTCCCTGGTTTTGCCTTCAATAGCCCCTTAGCTTCGGTCCTCATAGCCTTTCCCCTCGATGTTTGCAGCAGCTTTCTGACCTGTCCCCTGTGGTCCGTCTCCCCACTCCAGTCCCCTTTATACCATTGCCAGGTGTACACTCCTGAAGCATAGCTGAGGTCGTTATTGTCATTGTCCGCTTGAGGACCTTTCATAATTGCCCGTCGCTGACTGAAAGCCAACATCTTTGTCTACATTTCGGGCCTTTTCTCCAGCCTTGTCTTAGTTTCCTAGTGCTGCTATAACAGAAATACAAGTGGGTGGTTTTAAAGAATAGAAATTAATTTTCTCACAGGTTAGGAGGCTAAACATCTGAATTCAGAGCAATGGCTCTAGAGGAAGGCTTTCTGTCAGCTCTCAGGGAAGATCTTTCCATTTCTGTAGATTCTGTAGATTCATTGATTTCTTGGTGACCTCTACGTGGGAACCCGGTTTGTATTTGCGTCTTTGTGCCTGGTCTGCTCTCTTTATATTTCAAAAGTGAGTAGTTTTAAAAAGTGTATGTAAGACAAAAGTGTGTATAAGACACAGCCTGTAATGAGGATATGGCCTCATTAACATAACAAAGAAAACTATTCTCAAATGAGATTACATCCACAGGTTGGGATCTCAACGTGTATTTTTGAGGGACAAATTTAATCTATAAGAAGCCTTGTCCTCCACTGGTTTTCTCAAAGTCCTCTCGACTCAGCTGGACTCTGGCGCTGTGCCCTTTCCTGAGCGCCTCATGCCGACTGCCCGCACCACCTCTCAGAGCCCTGGCCTTTCCATGCGTCCACCTCAGACACGTCTTCACTACAGCACATCTTTTAAGACACTTACTGTTTTGAATTTTCTTCTTTATGATTGTGACTTATCTCTGCTCTATATGTCACACTGTATACTCTTTTTTTTTTT
>NW_006921608.1:9241160-9244360 GCF_000298275.1 Orycteropus afer afer | reverse complement strand
AACCAAGAAGGTTGGTGATTCATACCCACCAGCAGCTCTGTGGAAGGAAGACTGGGCAATCTACTTCCGTAAAGATTGACCGCCTCGGAAAGCCAAAGGGGATGGCTGTGAGTCGGAATTGACTCGATGGCAGTGAGTTTGGTTTCTGGTTTAGAGTTGCTGCATGTCCCTGGGAGGGGCAGATGGTTAATCAGCTGGGTTGCTAACCAAAAAGTTGGAGGTTCCAAGGGTGCTTCAGAAGACAAGCCTGGTGGTCTATTGAAAAACCAGCCAATGAAAACCCCATGGAGCACAGTTCTACTCTGACACAGGTGGGTCACCAGGAGCTGGAATGGATTCTATGGCAACGGGTCGGTGGACATCAGATCCATCTGGGAAACGACAATAACAACAAAATCCAAAACAACAACAATGAACACCACCTCCTCCTTTGGCTTCTGATATGGTTGGGTGGGGTGAGACCAGAAAATGTGAGTTTAACAGGTTCTTTAGGTCAGTGCATGAAGCCTGGTGTTCTTCATCTAACAAGCTCTCAGGTGATGCTGGTACTGCTGCTCTACTGACTGCTTGCAGGGAAAAGAGGTCTGAGGCGAGAGGTAGGCAAGTATTTTGTGCAAAAGGATGAATATAAAAATGTTAGGCTTTATAGGCCATATGATCCCTGTTGTAACTACTATTTTAGCATCAAAATATAGACAAGGCATAACTGAGTGAATATGGCTGTGTTCTAATAAAACTGTATTTAGCAAAACAGGTACTGGGTGAGGTTTGGCCTATGGGCCATTATTTGCCTACTCCTGTGCTAGGTGATTCTGAGGCACAGTCAGGCTTAAGAGCCACAGTTTAAACCCAGAGGCAGTGTGGAAGAGAGTAAAGAACATAGCTTCAGTGTCTGCAGTTACTTTGCCAACCAGTTGCTGTGTGTCTGGTTTGCTGTGAGTGGGCAGCTGATGAATGGGTTGCTGTTAGGATGTTTACTTTTCTGGATCAGGTGCTCCTTTGCAGGGGCAGGGGACTCCTAGCCATTATGTAACATTCATAAAACACTCCATGGACTTCTTAGAGGACAGGCATCATTTAAATAGAAGCTATTAAAAAAGTATTAACAAATGGACCCAGAGGGAGTGTGCTTTGTGACTTTTTTGCCTTATTTTCTTTTTGCACTTGAATGCAAAAATCGAACACTGTCTGTCCTTGGGACCCCAAAATCCCATGTTGTTGTTGTGTGCCATTGAGTCAATTCCAACTCATTGCAACCCTGTAGCTCATAATAGAACTGCCCTAGAGAGTTTCCTAGGTTGTAATCTCTACAGAAGTAGCTTGCGGAGTCTTTCCTCCCACAGAGCTTCTGTTGACTTCAAACTGCCAGCCTTTTGGTTAGCAGCCGAGGGCTTAGCCATCGTGCCACAAAGGCTCCCGAAAATCCCTCAGCCATAAGCAAAAATCAGTAGGAAATGTAGCAAAAGTTATATGAAAAGGGAACTTAACACCCCCCCCCCCCCCAGAGATTATACCTTCAACTGAGCATTGTCATCTGGTTGCAATTCACATAATAATTCTGGAATTCTTTAATGGGAACCTCAGGCAGGTTTGCTTCTTAACACAAAAGTTTAAACATATATAAAAGCTTGAAAATTTAAAATATATATATGTGTATTTTTCAAATATATATATATATATATATCTTTCTTCAAACATAGGTATTTCTTCAAACATATATGTATATTTCTTCAAATATATATGTAGTATATATAATATATGTTCAAATTCAACACTTAGTAACACATGGCCAATCTTTTTTCATCTGTATCTTTGTTCCCCCTCACCAGCTGGATTGTCTTGAAGCAAATCCCATATGTCACATAAGTACCTTCATTCATCCTGTCAAAGGGGCAGGGAGGCTGCATCTTCTGAGCTCCTCTAACCCCACAAGAGGAAGACAGAATCACCATCAGTAGCTCAAGGCCTATTCCTGGGAGGCCAGACATTCTGCCTCCCTCCAGCCCTTTCACTGACCCTGGCACCAACCGCACCTTCTGCAGCACCCACCACCTCTCTGCTGGGTTTGATAATTCACTGCACTGGCCACACAGAACTCACAGATTGTGGGGTTTATTGGGGATGCAACAGGCTACAATTCAAGTTCAGAAATGCACTCAGTTTCTCACAGCCAGCAGTCTGTCTGTCAGCAGTGTGTGTCTCTCGTGTCTCTCTCAGCAAGTGCGTGTCTCTCAGGAGTGTGTTTCTCTTAGCAGTATGTCTTTCTCAGCCAGCAGTCAGACTCCTGCCTCTAAGAGGGCTCCTTTTGAGCCTGGCAGAGTGGCCCTAACCAACCAATCCCAACATCAGAGTTCTATACACCTAAAGGGAGAGAACTTCCCAGAAGATTGCTTGGTGCTTCTCCCGACAGAAATAGAGCAGGTGGATAACTTTAACAATCAGGAGCTACTCAGTTGCTCATGGCAAATCCCACAATGGAGTCTACAAAGACTTATGGCTAGAAAAGCCATACCAGGTAATTTACTACACTGTACATACATACTGCGGTATGGATCTCTAAAAGTTAATGCCTCTTTTTAAAAGATATTAGATTAAGCTATATGAAATTGCCACTTTTTAGGTTACAAGATGGTACAATATCACTAATTTTATATACTTCAACCTAATGTATAATCATAACATTATTAATATACCTAGAAAATTAATGATAATTCCTTAATATAGTCAAATGTCCAAACAAGTGTTCAGATTTCTTTAATGGTCTCATGCTTTTTCTACAGTTGGTTTGGTTGAGTCAGGATGCAAATAGTGTCCACACGTTGTACTTGGTCAGTGTTTTTCTTCAATGTCTTAAACTATAGATTTCCCACCCACACCCCAGCCCTCCCATAATCCTTGCTTTCTGGTATGATACCTTTTCTTAGGCCTATCTTGTACTTTTCCTGTGCTAGACTTGGAACTGGCCATTTTTCTAATGCTCCTTGGGTCCTTTAATTGAAATATAACAGAGTTTACAACTTGGGAACCTGGAATACTGGGTTGGTTATTGTTTAGGTCTTTTTGGTGCACAGAGCTAGGATTTATTTCTGTTCTTTTTTTAAGAGACAATATAGCATGTGCTTGTATTGCCATTTCCAATTCAAAATTTTTAACCATAAGGCTTTTTTGTTTTTTCTTTCTTTCTTTTTACTTTTTTTCCT
>NW_006921608.1:9220325-9221934 GCF_000298275.1 Orycteropus afer afer | reverse complement strand
AAAGAATGCTAAAAATACCATGGACTGCTTAAAGAACTAACAGACCTATCCTGGAGGAAGTGCAGCTGGAATGCTCTTTGGAAGCAAGAATGGCCAGACTTTGTCTCACCTACTTTGGTCATGTTGTCAGAAGGGACCATTTCCTGGAGAAGGATGTCATGCTTGGTAAGGTGGAAGGTCAATGAAAGAGGGGAAGGCCTTCAATGAGATGGATTAACATGGTGGCTGTGACAATGGGCTCAAGTATAGCAAGGATCATGGAGCTGGCATGGGACCAGGTGGTGTTTCGCTCTGCTGTGCATGGGGTCACTATGAGTTGGACACGACTCGATGGCACCTAACAACAACAACAGCAGCAGCAGCAGGGACCTCTCCAACACCCTCACCTTCCCTCTCTCTGTAGGCTCCAGTTTACCCATTTTCTCTTATTAACGGAACTCTCTAACAGCAAGAACTCTACTGTGCTGGAATGAAAGTTGAAAAAAAGAAAGAAAATTGTACAAATCAAATTGCAATGATTCTTGTTTACTCACTACTTACAATTTTAAGGTTGTCATTGTTTCTGAAATGATGTCCTTTTGGCAGTGGCTCCTGACATGAGTCCTCTCTTTCCTAGTTATACTCACCAAAAAAAAAAAAAAAATCACGGCCATGCAGTCGACTCTGACTCATAGCGACCCCTCCTTGGGTTTCCAAGGTGCTATCTCTACAGAAGTAGATTGCCCAACCTTCCTTCTGAGGAGTGGCTCCTGAGTTTGAACTGCCAGCCTTCTGGTTAGCAGTCAAATGCCTTAGGCACTATGCTACCAGAGCTCCCCTAGTTATACTAAACTAAACTAAAACAAAACAAAACAAAACCCACATTCACTGCCATTGAGTCGGATCCAACTGATAGCGACCCCTCCTTGGGTTTCCAAGGTGGTATCACTACAGAAGTAGATTGCCTAACCTTCCTTCCGAGGGGTGGCTGATGGGTTTGAACTACCAGCCTTCTAGTTAGCAGTCAAATGCTTTAGGCACTATGCCACCAGAGCTCCTCTAGTTATACTGGAGAAGGAAAATCATGGACAAATCTAACTTATAAAGACCTCAGAAGTCACTGTCCCCAAGCAAGTAGATTTACTTTGGCCATTTGGATGCAGGGCCCTGCAGCCCTTTGATTGCAACCTTCATATTTATAGCAGGAGAGTCAGGTGGATCTGTGGTATGGCAGGTATGGCATGTGCCCTGGCCACCACTTGAAGGGGGGCGCCACTGAGCAGTTTCTCATGACCATCTCAGTTACCACCACCAGCTGCGTAAGACCATTCACAAGCTAAAGGAAATATTCTCATATCTGAGAGCCTCCATGGGTCAAGGCAGACTGTGTGACCTTGGTCTTCTGAATGCAGAAAGAGAAACTGAAAAAGAAAATGTCTTCAAGCATTTCATAGACCAATTTTCATCAGTGAAAGCAAGGAAGGTACTGTTTTAATGTTCATGTAGTGCCATAAAGTGTTAAATAAACATGAATGAACTTGACTTATATTTCTGAGCTGATATTATGGCAAGGTTATCTAAATGATGGGTGTCAGATGTTTGGTCAGGGGTGCACTTTTAGTGCTTGCCA
>NW_006921608.1:9218074-9219195 GCF_000298275.1 Orycteropus afer afer | reverse complement strand
AAAAAAAATTCCCTGCCCTCATGCTTAAATTCTAAGTATGGGAATATGGATGAAAAATAAACAAAGCATATAGTGTGATAGCAGTAAGTACCATGGGGACAAGTAAAGCAGAAAAGAGGCTAGTTTCACCAATGAGTACAAACAAAGTTGGGGCAATCTGAGTAAGCCTGCTGCATTGTATTAATATTGATATCCTGGTTACTATACTAGAGTACTATACTAGATACTATACTAAAGTATTACCACACATTACCACTGGGAGAAACTGATAAAAAAACAAACAAACAAACAAACAGGAGTTCTTTATATTATTTCTTACAACCACATGTGAATATGCAATGTTCTAAAAATAAAAGGTTTAAATAGCAAAATGAAACCAGAAAAATAAATAGCTCAGGGGAAAAAAAAGAGAATATGAGAAAATGATATTTTAAAAAAGAGTGGAAAGAGAGAAAGCTAAGATCAGGTTGCTAAACTAATTACGAGACTAGTTACTATATTCACAAAAACCATTATCTTTGGGGTCATCTCCTCTCTACCAGAGAGAAAAGAAACTCATCGCATATCAGTTCATAGCACACATTGTCAGTTCACAGAATCATAAAGTTTTGTGCCCTGGTTAATGGAATGTGCAAACAAAATTACACACTCTGGGCCAGGGTTTCTCTACCTTTGCACTGTTGACATTTTGGGCCCGTGTAATTCTTTATTGTGGGGGCCTGTCTGGGTAGACCCTCACCCTCACCCTTTTGGTTAGGAGCCCAGCACGTTAACCATTTGCCCCACCCGGGAACTCTAGCAGGTGCTCGTAAGTACAAGGCTGATCTTATCTAGGGCTAGCAGACATCAGGTGCAGTTTCGTAGGACATGTAAAAGAGGCAGGCTCTCAGTGGCTAAACATCTGCTTATTTGGGCTATTTTAAAAACAACTGGCTGTGTACAAATCTGAGTTTGGTGCCATCGCTTTTTCAGGCTAATGGGCATCAGTTTACTGTGAGGAAGAAAGCTACTTGGGGCCAATATGCAGCAGCCATCTTTGACTCATTTATATAACAGACCTAGCTCTGTCAGCACCAATTCTCATTACACATAGAAAACCACAACAGTAGGCATGTAAAGAG
>NW_006921608.1:9214573-9215769 GCF_000298275.1 Orycteropus afer afer | reverse complement strand
ACAAACAAATGTAAGCAATATAAGGATTATGTTGGCTCAGGCTGGATTTAGGGCTTACATAATGTCACAGGACCCAGTGTCTCACTCACCATCTCTCAAGCATCTTTTTCTGTATTGGCTTCATTCTCAGAGAGCCCCCCTGCCCTCATGATGGCCAGACCACTGCTATAGGCCCATCTCACATCTGCTAAATTCAAGTCCAATAGAAAAGAGAAAGCCTCTTTTCCAGTAGCTCCTGCAAAAGTCCTGAGATTTACTGTACTTGGAGTGACTGGTCATGCACTACCCTTGAAGCAATCACATGGCCCAGGAGAATGCAAAGTGGTGAATGGTTTTGGCCTTGGTCACATGGTCCAAAAAAAGACCATTCTGAAAGTAGGAGGCTGGGGTTCTTGGAGAAAAAAGGATACCTGAATATTGGGGTGACCCATCCATTACACGTGGTTGTTGTTAGCTGCCATCAAGTTAGCTCCAGGTGACCATTAGCAGGGTTAGGAAAGTAATTTTTAATGCAGAATATGTCCTTTCAAAATGAAGGAAAAGGATAAATAATTTTGTATTGAAGCAAATTGGAATGGGTGTGGGGAGCAGGAAGTGTAGGGGATTCCAAACGGAACTGCCATAGAGAGGAAATCTGTCTGCATGTTCTTCCGCTTAGACATTTTATAGCCACATGTCATTAACCCAGGCTAATCTTCCTGCTGCCCTGGAGACTTTTCATTATATTTGCGCAGGGAACACCTTCCAGCTCCCTTTGTCTCCCGGCACACACACTTGAATGCTCAAGCACCAGAGACAGAAGCCACACTGAGTTTAAACAGTGGTTTCTGGAGTTTATTATCCTGTGGCTGTAAGTAAATTTGCTGAGAGAACAGAAGTGGGTAATCTTGAGCCAAGCTACCTAGGCTTATGGGATTTTCCAAGTATGATCCAAATTCTCTCAGATCTTATTGATCTCTAGGTACAAACGGTCTCACGCTGAGAGCAATAAGCGCATCTCAATAGTTCTTACAACCACTTGTCTTCTCAGGACAAAAAGGACCCTAGCCCTTTTGTAAAATCTCTCAAATTCTTTCAGAGGGTCCTCAAGGTGTATCTCATAAATGAGACTGGCCAGCTGCTGGTCTGGTACTGTGGACCCTGTCTTTATTTTTTTACTCTCTGCTTTAGAACCACCCCACCCCCATTCCCTCACC
>NW_006921608.1:9205219-9213263 GCF_000298275.1 Orycteropus afer afer | reverse complement strand
CGTAATCCATACTGCAGACTGTATTCTTCAACCTTCATCAGTAGGTGCCTTAAGTCATCCTCACTTTCAGCAAGCAAAGTTGTATCGTCTGCACAACTAACAGTACTGCACAGGTAACAGCCCAGCTTCTAGACTGAGACAGACTAGGAAGAAGGAAGAGGCCGTCCACTTCTGAAAGAATTGGCCAGGGAAAACCTTATGGACAGCCTAGCGAGGGGAAAAAAAACTCAGGCACTTAGAATAAGCAAGGAATAATTTAGGGCTAAATTGTGTGTGTTGACTGTTGATGCAGAAGATGTTCAACAAGTCACTGATCAGGGCTTGCCCCTCACCAGATGGGGTAAAGGAAGGTGGGAGGGAAGAAGGATGCTCTAGGTAAGGGACTAGCCTGAGCAGTAACACAGAGATGGGCATGAGCCTGGCATTTATGGAGAACGTAAGGAGCCCAGTCTAAGTGGAAAGTCAGGCATGTCATTAGAACAAAGCCTAGATGTCTAAAATGAGCCCACAGGTTGGAGCACTTGAAGGGTAGGCAGAGGTGTTTGGGTTTGAGGCAATGGGGCATTATGGTGTGAGGAAGAAAGCCATGCTTTAAGAATAATTGTTTTCCTGTCATGATTAGAATGTACTGAGCAGTGAGGAAAGACTGGAGTCAAGTAGACCAGCAGTACGTGATCACAATAATTGCGAGGTGAGGTGAGGTGACTTCTCAACCTAAATGGATTGCAAAGTGCTATTCTAGGAGCTGTGTAAAAGGAAGAAATGACAGGACCTTGCATCGGATTTGGTTATAGGGAACGAAGGAGTAGGAAGACAAATTTATAATTTAGAATGTTTTAAAGCCAGAGGCTAGAAAATTGGTGGCATGACTGACAGAAATGGGAGAGTCAGGAAGAGGTAACATGCTTAGTTCCCCTGGGCACATTGAGTCTAGAGCAATTCAAGAGACTTCTTTCTGGGAAAGGTAGACTGCAGCTGGTTCTGCAAGACTCTCAACTTCACTTTCTAAATCTCTCTCTCTTCTGCTGCTAAGCATCTCCTGAATCTGTACCTTTCTAGTCAACCCACACCCTCCATCCCATTTTCTCTGTTGAAGCCCTCATTACCTGTTGCCTCTGCTATTGCAATAGTCCTTCCTCCAGTCTCATCCTCTTTCATCTGTCTTCCTCTATATCTTCGAACTTTGCTCTTAATCTTCATTATGGCCATAATTTTGTTTTCCAGATTACTAATTCAGTATTTATCTAGCGATATTATCAAATGCTGCAGTGCACTGTGAATGGGACTCCCTGGCTTTTTCTTCAGAGCAGCAAGTAAAGAATTTCAGTTTCTTTCTAGTAACATGTGAGTAGTGAACTCTGTTTCCTTTGACACTTGGACCTGGATCACAAAGATGATTTGATTTATAAGGACTACATTGATTTCCATTTCTGACTTTGTACTGGATATGAGTCCCTTGAGAGCAAAGACCATAATTTACGCCTCTGTCAGTCACCAGAGTCTGGTGAAATGTGTGGAATGTATTGGGGCTCAGCAAGCACTTGTTGAAATGAACTGATAGGAGCAGAGAGTTGGGTATCAGAGGTAAGCTAAAACAGCGAAGATGAATTCTTCCTCTGAGAGAGGAGTATATTAGAACAAAGATGGGAAACAAGATTCTTAGGATGGCTGTCTTCTCCTCAAGATGTGTGAGCCATGATTTTTCTGGGTCAATAGTGCAGAGCCCTAAATAAACCAGTTTATTGAAGCTCCTAATACTAAGACCATTCCTAAGTCCCTACATGACATTGGGTTCATGAAGTTTTCCCTAGGGCTACCTACCTTCTTGTATATCCTTGAGATCTGATCCAGATGATTTGAATGGAAACTTGAAGAAATATCAGTTTTGCTATTTGTTATGGATTGAATTGTATGCCTCAGAAATATATGTTGTAAACCTTATGCTTGGTAAAGTAGCAAAAAAGGGGAAGGGCCTCAATGAGATGGATTGACACAATGGCTGCAACGATGGGCTCAAGCATGGCAAGGATTGTGAGGATGGCATGGGACAGGGCAATAGCTGTTGTGTTGTGCATGGCGTTGCTATGAGTCAGAACCGACTCCATGACACCTAACAACAACATATCTATGTATGTAATCCCATTTGGAATAGATGTTTCTTTGTTACATTAATGAGGCCCTACCAGTGTAAGGTGTGTCCTAAGCTAATCACTTTTGAGAAATAAAAGAAGCAGATTAGGCACAGAAGGAAGTAAGCACAGATGGGGGGAGATAGATGCCATATAACACATGAAGATTTCCAAGGAATGCGGGGAAGCTGAAAAGAGACAAGGACCTTCTCCCAGAACCAATGGAGAGAAAGCGTTCTTGAACCAGTGCCCTGAATTTGTACTTCTAGCTTCCAAACTGTAAGAAAATAAATTTCTGTTTGTGAAAGCCACCCACTTTGGTGGTATTTCTGTTATAGCAGCACTGAGAAACTAAGACGCTATTGTTTTACAAAATAGCACTAATTCTCAAAGGAAAACTGCCGTATGAAAATATCCCTGGAAAGGATTTTGATCTTTCTCAGGTTTCACATGCCCTGGTTCTATAATGCAGAACCCAGCAGAACTTCTGTTCAAAATGGAACCTGTGTATTTAGGGTGAGGCCAGCTTACACAAGCAAATTATAGGCTTCATGGATGAGGAGGTCCAAACCATTCCATTGGAAAAGCCACCTCCTTCTGTAAACATCAAGGATTGTAATATGATTTCAGTCCAAGCCAACTATGCTCTTTCTACTCACAGAACCCTGCTGCAACTTGTTTAAAGGAGGGGAGTTTTAACTTGATTATCCAGAAAAACAAAGTAAGATTAAAGGGACATTTTAAGCTGTGCAGGGAAAGCTGTAGAAACAGGAACTGGGGATTTAAGAATCAATTATTACGTTTCACAGATACAAAATTGTTATCAGTCTAGTGTTGTTAGCTACCATCAAGCCGTTCTGACTCATGGTGATGCCATGTACGACAGACTGGAACACTACCCAGTTCTGCACCATCTTCACAGTCCCGTCGTCTTCGTTATCTGTGCTGCGGTAGCACGTGCACTGGCAGGCCCCAGGTTATGAATGTCTGACTTACAACTCCCACTTGCCTCTTAGTGTATAAATTTGTCCTCACTTTACTGAACCAACCCCTACTTGCAACAGATTCATCACAATCACTGTCTCTTGTTGCACATGCAACATTTAGATAATTGAAAAGGCTTGGAGACTTTTCTTGCACTAAGCAGGGCTTCAGACGGATTCATTCCTGCTTGATCCCCTGCTGAGAACTTGTATTTCCATCCCAGATAAACGGAATTATAATTTACATTTTAACAAAATCCCCAGATGGTGATTATAGATTAAAATGTAGATTCCGATTCAGTCTATCTGGGGTGGAAATGGAAATTCTCAGCAGGGGGTTGAGCCTGAATGAACCAATTAGAAGCCCTGCACTAAAAGCTGAATAAAAACTGTATGCATCTATTCCAACTTACTTACAAATTCTTAAAGACACAGTTAGGAACGGATCTTGTTCACACCCTAAGGACTGCGTGTACCACAAGGGTGTGGCTTTAAAGAACAGTTTAAGAGACAAGCCCTAATTCAGGACACTGATCATAGGGGAAGGCTCGCTCTCTATTAGCTCTAGGGGAAGATCCTTGTTTCTTTCAGCTTCTGTAGCCCCTACACTCGGTTCCTTGGTGCTCCTCCCCATTTGCTCTTGCTTTTGTTCTAATCTGCTCTTTTTATAACCCAGGTGATGAGGTTAGGACAGCTCTACACTGATATGGCCTCATTAACATAATGCAGAAAACCCTGTTTCTGAATGGGGTTGCATCCACAGATATGGGGTTAGGATTCCACCAAATATTTTTTGGGGAGACAGTTCAATCCATGCTGGGTGGTCTGCTTAAGTCCATTGTGGTAGCCACTGTATTCTGAGTGCCTTCCGACCAAGAAGGCTCATCTCCCAGCACAAACCAGACAATATTCTGTTAAATGCTGAATTGTACTTGTCAGATGTGTTTTCTGGCATCTTTCTGAGGTGGCTTAATTTCCAGCCGTAGTCGTTTAGGAGTGGTTTCTAATTTGGTGAGTCCATCTGGGAAAATAATCATCTCAAAAAGACATTCAGATGGTTAAGGAGAACTTTAGGAAGGGGTATACCACAAAGGCGGGAGCTCTGGTAGCATAGTGCCCAAGGCACTTGACTGCTAACCAGAAGGCTGGCGGTTCAAACCCACCAGCCACTCCTCGGAAGGAAGGTTGGGCAATCCTACTTCCGTAGTGATACTGCCTCGGAAACCCAAGGAGGGGTCGCTATGAATCGGGGCCGACTCTACGGCACATAACAACACAACAACAACAACATACCACAAAGGCAGGCTCTCCTACCGGGAGTCCCTGCCTCCAGGCTTGAGTCCCTCAATTGGAGGGCTCTTCCTCACCATTGCAAGTCTTCCACCGTCCATAGGACAATGTCTAAATTCCTTCACAAGGAACGTAGACCAACCAGGATGTGGTTCCTGCCTCTCCTTGGCCATTCCTTGTCTTTCCATTTGTCATTAGCAACATCTCTTAAACCCGCTTCTCTTCATAGCATCCCAGATATCACTGCCAGAGGGCACGGACCAGACCTGTCTCCTTTGCCTCTGTGTCCCCAGCCTCTTGCACACAGCCTGGCACATCAGGTGCAGTACATATCTGGGGCCTGACTGCATGCACCTCTAGAGCCTCCACCTTCTGTGCTCTGTTTTTTTCCTGGCTCTGTCCATTTCTCCACAGCATGACAAAGGCCCAGCTTGGTAGATTGCCAAGCCCCAAATTATCTGTGAAGGTGAGACACACAGAGAGCTTGTGAATATTATGCTTTGTTTTTTATTCCCGCCATAAACATCATGTATGTCTTAGCCCCCTGATAGCATGTGACCAAGCATCAGTAAAAAGAAGGGGACATTTTGGAGTCTGGAAACCCTTCCCCTTCTCTTGCACAAAATTGACCTTGTAGACTCTCCAGCCTGGAATGGAAAGTCCAGTGGCCAGGCCCTCAGCATCTTGCTAGAGTCTTGTTGTCAAAACTGCCCTTTCCAGCAGTGACGCAGCCATCTGCGGGAGAGGAAGGAAAAGCCGGGTATGACTCATCTCTCCCTCACACCTTCCCAGCCTCCACACAACAGTCCCCAGGCCTACCACCAGCCCCTCCTGTAGCTGGGTTCAGGGCGACCTCTTTTGAACTGAGGCTGTTGGAGCACGGCTGTCATCTGAGGGCTCTGGGGCTTGGGAGGAGAAGCTGCCCTTCTTCCCGCAGCACAAACCCCCAAAGGGAGACTCTGGAAAGAGCTGACAGTACTGTGCTCTCAGCCCTGACTCCTGGACAGACAGCCTGATCGGAGCCCCTAGGGAGCCCTGCCATCTGCAGGGGTGTGTGGGGTGAGTGGCTGGTGGCATATGGCAAGTGCCTGCTCGGGGCCGATTTTGTTGTCTGTGAGCGTCACTCCCCAGTAGCTCCAGTCATAGGAACAGCAGCAGATTTCATGTTTGCACTTGCTTCCTCTGGAACACCAGCTGTTTGTTACATCTAGGGAGAACACACTTTCACACTTAAGAGGTCTAAGTGGCAGCTTCTTCCTGCTGTGGTAATACCTAGCTCTCCCAACCTGCTGAACAGTTCAAGACTTCAACAAACATTTCTCGAGTGCCTAATGTATGCCTGGGAGGGAATGGGCACAGCAAGCGTGGTCCTTGTTCCCATGAGTTCCTGGGCTAGTGTTGCAGGCAGAGGTGGGACAAATGATTTCAGGTGATGAATGGTCCAACGAGAGGCATTCACAGGGTGCTGGGGAGGGTATCACATGGGGCCCAGTCTCACGGAGGGAGGAGTCTACAGAGGCCTCCTGAGGACATCATGTGTAAGTCAAAGATGGAGAATTAGCCGGGTCATGGGGAGATCAGGGGGACGGAGAAGGGAAGAGTGCCCTGAGAAGAAGAAATAGCATTCTAAAGGCTGTGCGGTACCTTTCATGTCCGATAAGGAGTCCTTGTGGCACGAACAGTAAAGTGTTCAGCTGCTAACCAAAAAGTAGGTGGTTCTCCATGGGCAAAAGACCTGATGATCTGCTTCTGTGAAGGTTGCAGCCTAGAAATCCTTACGAGGCAGTTGTCTCTCACGTGGCATTGCTCTGAGTTGGGATCAACTTGAGGGCACCTAATAATGGCAACAAAGAGCGGAGAGGACAGCGCAAACTGATGCAGCTAGAGAGAAAGGCAAGGGCCAGCTTACAAAAAGCCTGTGGGACAGGCAGGGACTTGGGACTTTATTCAAAGGGCATTGAGAAGTTTGTGAAAGGTTGAGCCAGAGTCAGATTCGTGTTCTGAACGATGGCTCTGGCTGCTGATGGAGAATGGCATCCACACTCTGCCATCCCTTCTGTTCTTAGTTTGGCAGCCTGTCTGTCCCCTTGACTGGATCACCAAATAGTGGCAGCTCCCTGGCTTTTTGAGCTCCCCTGGAATTCTGTTCCATCCCAGCCCAGGTAGCCTTGATCCTGCTGGGACTACAGACTACAAAAGGCCACCTGGCTGCACCCCTGAAAAGGGATGCAATTGAGTGCAGAAAATGAGCCTGGTCGTGGCTTCAGAGTGTGAGAGGATAAACGAGGAGTCTTCAGGAGGTGACCTAGGGCTCTGAGCACCTGGCAGGAGGACACCTTCACGGGTCTGAGAAGTAGAAAATGCCCTGAGATCATGTCATTAAATACACTCATCTTTTCTCATTGGCTGCACTTCAGTGTGACCTACTTGATTCTGAAGCCAAACTACTCAGATTCTAAAGTGTTCCAAAGATCTCCTCCATTCTGGAAGAGTAAGAAGTTTGGAGCTATGAATTATCCTTAAGACAACAAACAAGAAGGCTTTTGTATGTTTTGATGACATCATGGATCCCCTCATTATTATCCACACCTGAAAAGGGAGACTATGATTCAGTATAGTTTTTTTTTTTTTTTTTTTTAAAGGATTGAGTAAACACAGATCATGTGACAGCAAAGGTTTTAGAGTCAGCAGACCTGGGATGGAAGCTTGGCCCTGGCACTAGCTGTGGGACCTCAGGCAGGTTACTTAACCTCCCTGAACCTCAGTTTCATCATCTGTAATTGGAAATTATAATATCTACCTACCATGTTCTACCTACCTGAGAATGAAGGAGAGTTGGGAATCAAATGGAGACCAGTCTGACTCCAACTCCATGCTCTTAGTTATGAACCATTTCAGAGTCTTTCTGCTTTAACGGCCTTAGCTCTGAGCCTGGGGCTGGCATCAGCTGGAGCCCACAGATGAGAGTGTCATTGCATTCATGTCACCTGCATGCCAGCAATGCCCAGGCTTTCCTTTGAAACACTGCTCAAGAATCTCTTCCTTTATGGCAATTAACCATGCCTGATTTCAGTCACTTAAGTAACTCCTGGTTCTTATAAACAACTCTAATTTCTTCTATTCATGTTTACTGTTAGGGTGGCTTAAGGACTGTTATTATTTGACTGTTCAGGTGGGTCGAACATCTCATCCCTTGATTTTAAAATGATTGGAAATGTAGAATTCTCTTTGTAGAATGGGCCAATAGCAGTGTATTATTAGTGTTGTTCTTATTCTTGTGTGTCATTATGTTTGGTTACTATTGATGATTAAATGTGATATAAAACTAAAAGACAAATAACCAAATACTCTGAGTAAGTCTACAGCTATGACTAATGAAAGAGGTCAGAGTATTTCATGGTATTGGTGTTAATTGCCATCGAGTCAGTTCCGACTCACAGCGACCCCACGTGTGCAGAGTACAACAGCTCTGTAGGGTTTTCAAGGCTGTGAGCTTTCAGAAGCAGATCTCCAGGCCTGTCTTCCAAGTGCCTCTGTATGGGTTTGAACTGTCAACCTCTCATAGTCGTCAAGTGTTTAACTGTACCACCCAGGGACTCCAGAGTATGCCGTAGTTCTTTCTTTCTTTTTTTTTTTTTTTTT
>NW_006921608.1:9200847-9204494 GCF_000298275.1 Orycteropus afer afer | reverse complement strand
CTAGCCAATCACAGCATCAGAACTCTAAGCACGTGAGAGAGAGTGGGAACTTCCCAGAACATTGTATTGTGCCACGCCCAACAGAAATAACCCAGGTGGGCGACTTTAAAATCTGGATCTCCTCCGTAGCTAATAGCAATTCCCACCTTAGAGTTTACAAAGACTTATGGGTAGAAAAGCCACACTAAGTAATTCACTACACCACAGTGACGTTGGTTACATTTTTCACAATGAGTGAACATTCTTATTATTTCCATTCTGGTTGTTGGGTTTCCAGCAATCTACTTTCCCTGCCCCCTTGTATTCAACAATTATTGTTGTTGACCTTTGCTCTCATATAGATGATTGTTAAAAGGAGTGCAGTACTCACAGGTGATATTGTTTATTTTATAAGCCAGTCTGTTATTCAGCTAAAAGGTAAACTCAGGGAATCATTTTGGTTTAAGGTTTGAAGAGTATCTCAGGGAGCTAGTCTCAGGGTGTCTTCTAGTCTCAACTGATCGAGGAAGTCCAGACTTTGTAAGACTTTGAGTCTGTTCCACATTTTTATCCCATTCTATCATGATGCATCTGCTGTGGCCCTCATGAGAATGGCGAGTAGTGGTAACTGGGCCCAAAAGCTCGCTTTATTTATTTACTTATCAAATGATCTTTATTTTACAAGTAATATATGAAAAAATAGAAATGTAATAAATAGACAAGGCCCCTTTGGTCACCCACTGATCCTGGTCCACTGCTCTCTTCTCAGAGACAGCTGTTGTTATCAGTTTGTTGGGCATCCCTCTACTCCATGTTTTGAATTTACATTGTGTAATTGTGTGTATTCCTGTACAAAATATTGCAACAAGGTTTTGTTTGTTTTTACATAAAAGCTATCATTTGTATGTATTTTTCCTTAGCTTACTTTTCCCACTCATCATTATCTATTGTATTTCTAGCTATATAAATCTATTTAATACTTCTAGAGTATGTATCGAATCCCATGGTATAGGTAAACCACAATTAAATTAACAATTATCCACTGACCCAGTACAGCAAAGAACATCCTCAGTAGGCTTCTTTGTGCATATGGAAGAGATTTTCTATGATACTGAGGGCTGGAATTGCTGAGTCATCAATGTGAATAAATCAAAAACCAAACTCATTGCCTTCGAGTCGTTTCTGACTTGTAGCAACCCGCATTGGGTTTCCGAGGCTGTTAGTCTCTATGGAAGTAGTCTCCCAGTCTCCCTTCTGTGGAGCAGCTGGTGGCTTTGAACCGCTGACCTTCCAGTTAGCAGTCAAGTCCCTTACCCACTACACCACCATATCTCCTTATAAATGTGAATAGCATCTATCAATTACCCTCCAAAATAGATAGTTTTATTTGTACTCCTCCCAGAAATGTGTGAGAGAACCATTAACCCACGTCTTTTCCACATTTAATATTATTAGAATTCTTGCCATCCTGATGGGTAAGAAAGGAGTGTTATTATTTAAAGTACCTAAGTACCTAAGGCATTTGATGAAGGAAGGTTGGGCAATCCTACTTCCGTAGTGATACTGCCTCGGAAACCCAAGGAGGGGTCGCTATGAGTTGGGGCCGACTCTACAGCATATAACAACAACAACAACAACAAAGGCATTTCACTGCTAACTAGAAGGCTGGTGGTTCAAACCCACCAGCCACCCCTCGGAAGGAAGATTGGGCAATCTACTTCCGTAGTGATACCGCCTCGGAAACCCAAGGAGGGGTCAGTATGAGTTGGATCCGACTCCACGGTAGTGAGGTTTTTTTGAGAACAACTTGATGGCAACCACTACCAACCAACAATTTTTCAGGAATTCTTAAATAAGCTACAAGTTCCTGATGAAATTAAAGAAGCAGGAAGGATTTGAATAGACAGTGTTTTATATCCCCTACAATAATAGCACAGTGCTAGCTCTCAGTAAAGGCTGGAGGATCTCAAGAGAGGATTGAGGCTGTGGTGATTTTAAAATTTCAAAAATTAAAGCCATTCAGTTGACTTAATTCTCTAAATTCTGAGTGAATTCTAATCCTGACGGGTCCAGTGTACTTTTTACCAGTGTTGGTTGCCATCCAGTCAGCTCCGACCATGGTGCTCCTGTGTGCGTCAGAGCAGAGCTGGCTCCGTAGGGTTCTCGGTGGCTGATTGTTCAGAGGTGAGTGCCAGGCCTTTCCTCCAAGGTGCCTCTGGGTGGACTCGAGCTGCCACCATTCAGTTAGCAGCCAGGAGAATTGACAGTTTGTCCCACTGAGGAACTCCTGGGACATGGTAGGCACCAAACATTTGTCAAATATGATTAACAGACTAAAAGACAAGTGATGGAAGAACAAGTCAGTAATCTGTGGTGTAAGAACTGATAAAGGAGGGTGAAGCTGGGAACAATTATTGGTAGATAAGGGAAAATAATGAAACATTACTGTGATCTAATCTCATTTCTTAAAAGCTGTGTTTATGGGTCTATGCATTGAAAGAGGTTTGGGGACCCATAGTCAAAATGTTAACTAACAGTCATCCCTGGTTGGTAGGATTATGGGTAATTTTTATTTTTTAATTTTTTTCTTACCACTCTAGTCTGGTTTCCTACAGTGAATATTTATTTCTTATATGATAAAAACAAACATTATTTTAAAATAATGAAACATAAGGTAAATGTTTTCCAGTTCAAGAGATCTGTTCAAAGGAGAGAAGAGGTGTCGTCCAAGACAAAGAGAAAAGGGAAGAGCCGCAGAGGAATGTTTTGAACAATTTGGGAGGAAGGCTATGGAAAAGTCCAGGGTGATGTTCCGGTCATAGCAACATCACCCACCTTGGAAACCGTAAGACAGGAAGTCCATTTAATGAGAGAGCCAGCTGAATCTTTATTACAGAGTGGGGACAGCCCATAGTAGTTAACACAGAGATAAGGCAAGAAGTTCCCCCCTGAAGAATCTGTTCTGTGGTGGTCTCAGAGCAGAACTGGAAGTTGCAAGAAAGGGAGGTACCATGGAGGGGACCAAAGGCAGAGAGAGGAAAGGCGAGGGAGCCTCCGAGGAGACTGGCATTTTCCAGTGGTGTCAGCAGGGAGAAGAAAAGTGAGGTTTTGACTTTTCCTCTTTGTGGTCTCCCAGGTCACTGGCTTGTTTATTGTCTCCAGGGTATATATTTGGAGGAGAGAAGGAAGCAGGCTGATGCCACTAAGGACAGACAGGACTCTCCTCACTTCTGCTTGGTGTCCTCTTGGCTACAGCTGTTGCTCTCCGCAGGCATCTTCCTTGCCTGCTGTTGGATACCAAGGGGAAGCCATTTCCATCACCAGTCCCCATGGCTAAGGGCAAATGTGACAAGCCAGTGATTCATCTCAGGGAACAACTGCCTTCCAATACCCTCCTGGTCAGGACACATGGCCTTTGGGGACTCTTAAGCCAGCACTAAGGTTTTCCTGAAGGGCTGTTAAAGTCCTTTAGTCAGTTTCCTTCCCTGTTCCAGTCTAAATATGCTTCTTCATTTTATTGGGACATAATTTATATACCATAAAATCCACCCATTTGAAATATACAATTCAATGGTTTTTAGTATATTCAGTGTTGTGCACCATTATTACGATTCTGGTATATATATATATATTTTTTTTTCCATAGGGGTTTTTTTTTTTTTTTTTTT
>NW_006921608.1:9190316-9191492 GCF_000298275.1 Orycteropus afer afer | reverse complement strand
GGCCATAATCATAGTTAAGTACAGTGTACTACTAACCTTTATGTTATTATTAGGTGCCATCGAGTCAATTCTGACTCATAGTGGCTCCATATGGTAGAGTACAACTGCCCCATAGGGTTTTCTTGGTGTAATCTTTTTGGAAGTGGATCACCAGGTCTTTTTTCCTGAGAAGCTGCTGCGTGGGTGGGAACTGCCAACCTTTGGTTTAGCAACTGAACGCCTAACTGTTGCACCACCAAGGCTCCATAGGACCTTAATATGTTGTCTTATTTAATCCTTCCAATAGCCACATGAAGTAGGCATCTTTAAGATTCCTATACAATAGATGAGGAAGTCACTGGATTGGGGGGGTTAAGAAACCAGAGTTCTAGCTTTTGTTCAGCCACCAGTGGAAACAAAACACTGGACAAGATGAGTGATTTTCAAACTGCCTCTAGGAGCCCTGAGACCCAGCAGAGATACCTGGGGAGTAGGGGGGTTGCTAGAGGGAAGGACTGGCCATTTGCACCTCAACTGTAGCAGCTCCTCTATAGAATGGTGGTGGTAGCATGAGAACCTATCTAACTTCTGGGGAGATAATGAAGGATTAGCCTCAAACTGATTCCTATGAGGTGGAGGTTGGACTACCTCCACCCTCTAACCTTTTTATCAATTCTGACACAGCTCTCCTTCCCGTGACACTCTCTACTTCCCTTCTCAGTCTGATAATCCATTACCGTGACCACACAGAACTCACAGACCATACTCACAGTTAAATGGTTTATTAAGGAAGTAATAGGGTATAACTCAGGAGCAGGAGCAGGAAGCATGTAGGCAAAGCTTCCCTTCCCCAGTGCAGGACAGCTCTCTCAGCTCCTTTTGGCTTTACAAGCCTCCTCTCATCGCTGAGGACAGAACTCTTCCTGGTACTCTCAGGACAGCTTCTCTTAGCCCCCTCAGAAGAGGTTTCTCTTGGTTCTGCCATCTGTGTCCACTGACTGCTGCAGGGCCCCTTCTGGGCCTGTCACTGTCTTCAGTGTTGGAGCCCTTGAGTCATGTTACAGCTCTTTTAGGAAGTTCCTTTCCTTCTCTTTCTCTCTCTCTGTCTCTGCTTCTCTCTTATTTTTATCTCTGTTCTGCTTCTTCCTGCTTCCTGTCTTCCTATTTCTTTCTGTCTGAAAAACGTCTGTGGGGTTG
>NW_006921608.1:9187178-9189636 GCF_000298275.1 Orycteropus afer afer | reverse complement strand
AACATGGAGACCTAGTTAAGCCCCATGCCAACCACAGAGACAGACCACGATGCTAAGTGTTGCCTATAGGTGTGACTTGCTAGAGCAAGTATAATGCTTTTTCAGCTTCTGTAAAAGTCTGCTTGCAAAGGCTGAGTCCTAGTTGAAGCTCCACAATGCCAAGGAGTTTCTTTACAGGTGTTATTTGCTAAATTGAGTTTAACATTGCTTTCTGCTTCTGTAAAAGATTGCTTGCAAAGGATAGAAAAGAGACATTCAATACTATACCCCGCCCGCTTTTGGTTTTTGTCTTTATAAGTCTTGTGAAGCTGCTCTTCTAGGTTGAGAGTCCTTTCTGGCATGAGCCACCTCTCGACCCCAGAAATAAAGGACTTAAAGCTTGATTAGGTCTCAGAGTGCTTGGAGACTCCGTATAGTCCATCTCGCCTTTCATACATAACAGTATGCTGGGGCTGTAGAGGTGTGGTTCATGCATGGCCCCACTTCCTATTTCCCTGGACTGTGCTCTCCACTGCCTGCTCCTTGCCTTCCCCTTCTCACCCCACTGCCAGAGACAGCCACCATTCACCAGAGACAGCAGCTAGGTTGCATTGGTATGGACAGGGAGGGAGATGTCTCATGCTCTCCATCCCTTGTGGGGGCCTGAGTACAGTATGGGAAGGGTACACATCTTGCAGCATCTCAGGGCAAGACCATCCTCTGCCCAGGCTGGCAGTGGCGTGGTGCATTTGGAGGACAGTTCAGTAGTGGCCTTTCACCAGTCTTCAAACCAGATACATGCACACGCTGAAAATGGTACACTGTGGTAAACAGCCAGGATAGCACTGGCTGGGAGGATCCTTAAGCATCCTAAGGGCTGAAGGCAATTCTACTGTAGACTTAGACAAGCTGCATCCCTGCCTTAGGCTTGGGCTTCTGATACCTACCTCAGAGCAAATAATTTCTCAACAATCTGGGAAAGGATTTATTTGTTTTCCTTAAGTCTTAACTTTTCCAAGGTAAACAATGGCAGTTAAATATACGTACACGTAATTGGTCAATAGACATAACAGTGATATAGCAGTAGATTGCCTAGTCTTCCTTCCCCAGAGTGGCTGGTGGGTTTGAACTGCCAGTCTTCTGGTTAGCAGTCAAATGCCTTAAGCACTATACCATCAGCCTATATCCAGTAAATAAAATACATAAATCCAAGCAATGAGATATGTTATTTTGCCTCTAAAAGTGACAAAAATGGGGGAGGGGAAGAAGGCATATTCAGTGTTTGTGAGAGTTTGGGGAATATGAACAGTTTCATATACTCTTGGCAGAAGGCTAATTGGGTAGTTGGAGAAATACTTATAGAGGAAAAATTGGCAATATGTGTGCTTAAAAATGTGCATATCTTTTGAAATTTTGAAGACATTTTTCCATAGTCGTCTTATTTTCAGCAGTTGCTTATGAAAAGCCAGATGTCAAACTCATTCTTGAGTTTTTTTCCCTCCTTTGAAGCTTTTCTTGTAATAACTGACATTCTTAAATTTCACCGAGATCTTTCTAGGGAGGGTTTCTTGTCTTTTTGTTGGTGGCTATTTGGTGGGCGATTTCAATCTGAGGTCTCATGTCTTCTTTACTTCTAAGAAATTCTTACGTATTTCTGTGAAATTTGTTTCCTCTCAATTTTCTCTGCTATCTCCTTCTGAAATTCCTATTAGGTTAAGATGATAATTTCTGGAACTCTATCCCATATCTCCTAGCTTGCTTTTGTTTTTTAATAATTTATTTTATGATTTTTGTGTTGTTGAAATATACGTGGCAGAACACGTGCAGTTCAGTGACGCTGGCTACATTCATCAAGTTGTGCAGCCATTCTCACCCTCCTTTTCTGAATTGTTTCTCTTCCATTAACATCAACTGGCTGCTCCCCTGCCAAGTTTCCTATCTGAACTTTCCAGTTGCTGTCCCATATAGATCATCCTTCAAAGAACATAATGCTCAAGCCAGGCATTCTTTACTAGTTTACTGTCTGGTTTTAAGAGGACTTCAGGAATATTTTTGTTTTAAGGTTGAAAGATTATCTCAGAGCAATAGTTTCAGGGGTTCATCCAGCCTCTCTGGTGCCACAAAGTATGGACTCTGTGAAATGTGAAAATTCTATTCTGCATTTTCTCCCTTTCAAACAAGATTTTTCTACAGAGGCTTTGATCAAAGCATTCAATAACGGTAGCCAGGCACCATCCAGTTCTGGTGTCATGACAAATGAGGCAGTTGTTCATGGAGGCAGTTAGCCACACATTGCATATCCTCCTTCTATTCCTGACTCCTCCTTCCTCTATTGCTCCATGGGAATAAAGACCAAGTGTACTTTGGATGGATGCTTGCAAGCTTTTAAGACCTCAGGTGGTACTCAACAAACTAGGAGATAGAATAGGAGCACTAAACAGGATATTAGGTCAATTAACAGAGATTCTCATGAAACCAT
>NW_006921608.1:9178036-9186543 GCF_000298275.1 Orycteropus afer afer | reverse complement strand
TTCTTCCCGTGGCACTCACCCCCTTTCTGCTGGGTTCAATAATTTGCTGCAGTGGCCACACAGAACTCACAGATTATAGGGTTTATTAGGGAAGCACCAGGCTACAAGTCAAGTTCAGAAACATGCTCAGTCTCTCTCAGCCTGCCGTCTGTCAGCCAACAGTCTCTCTTAGTCTCTCTCCCAGCAGTGCGTGTCTCTTGTCTCTCAGCAGGGTGTGTCTCTCATCTCTTTCTCTCAGCAGTGTGTTTCTCTCAGCAGCACGCCTTTCTCAGCCAGCAGTCAGACTCTCTCTGCCTCTAGGAGGGCTTCTTTTGAGCCTGGCAGAGTGGCCAAACTAACCAATCCCAACATCAGAATTCTATACACCTGAGAGAGAAGGAACTTCCCAGAAGAGTGCTTTGTGCTTGTTGGTTCAACAGAAATACCCCAGGTGGATAACTTTAACAATCAGCTACTGAGGTGCTCATGGCAGAGTGGGAGTTACAAAACTTATGGCTAGAAAACAGGTAATTTAGTACACAACACGTCCTAACTCTTGGCACTGTTTTCAGAAGGCCAGTCTTGTTGGCACCTACCTGGTATCACCAGCCCCTGAGAGCACTGTGCATGTCTCTGAGCTGAGTCTCTCATGGACTCCTCCATCATTACTGTCTGGCCTAAGCTGGGGAAGAACTAGAATGACTGACTTACCCGGATGCTCCTAGCTTCCCGATGGGCTGTTGAAGGGTTTCTGTCTGCTTCTAGATTCCTTCTTGGTGATATCCTCATGCTTTTTGGGCCATTTGAAAATCAGATACTCATCATCCTCAAGATATTCCTCCCATGTTTGTCAGTGAAGCTATTTATTTATTTAAACAAACTCCTTTCTATCATTTTGTGGTGCTTGCTATAGGAGAGGTACAAGTGCAGTTCAACACATTGAAAAAGAATTCCACAAAAATCTCCGTATAGCCTTTAAGCCAGTCATCCCACTTCTAGGCATTTATCTCAAGTAAGTAATTAAGAATAAAGCCTTAGCTATGAGGAGTTTCACCACAGTGACATCTATTATAATGAAAAAGTAGAAAAAATATGCAATTACAGGGAATTAGTTAAATATAATGGCAAACTATGTTTTTAAAAATAACATGGTAGACTAAAATTGCTCTAAAAAGAAATTCTGTTAAAAAACTAAGCAGTATACTTTCAAACTTACTGAATATTTCAAAATTGTCATAATACATTTTTGGAAAAAGTAAGAAACTAAGGAAAATAATGAGGAGCTCTGTTGGTGTAGTGCCTAAGGCACTTGACTGCTAACCAGAAGGCTGGCAGTTCAACCCACCAGCCACTCCTCAGAAGGAAGATTGAGCAATCTACCTCCATAGTGATACTGCCTCGGAAACCCAAGGAAGGGTTGCTATGAGTTGGAGATGACTCGATGGGACATAGCAACAACAGGAAAAATAATATGATAGAATATTTAATAGTACAAAAGTATCATTGATGTGCTATTAAGTACAAATTTCAGTTTACAAAATGATTTTAAAATATCATTTTTGTAAAAAAAAAAAAAAACACACGTGTTTTTTAGATAAGGATAGCTCTGCAGGATTTCTGGCAACTTCTATTTTTGTCTATCTTTTTGCTCCACGCTCTTTGGAGTTGTTTGCAGATACTACCATGTATAAGCCTCTGGTGCCAAACTCTTCTTCCCTCCCCAGGTGTGCTGGAAGATGGACTGTCCTCCAATGGTGTTCCTCGATCTTCAGTCCCGAGTGGGATATCCAACCCAGAGAAGATGAGCTGTGGAACCCAGTGTCCTAACTCCCAGAGTCTCAGCTCAGGCTCTCTGACCCAGAAACAGAATGGCCTTCGGATCACTGAGGTAGGATCACAGCCTCAAAACTGATATGGGACTGGAGAAAGGGGGTGGAACTTGGTCCAGACAAAGCCAGGCGGAAGGGAAGGAGCAGCCATGAGTCACCTTGGCAACTGAAATTCTCCACACCACCTGTGTCAAATTTGTTGCAAACAAAACACCAAGACCCTACTCTTGCCTTGAATGTTGTTGAATCAGCAGAAACAGGGTCTTGATAGTTGCACTCCAAGAGGCCAACTCCAAAGGATGTGTGTGTTGCTTAAGTGTAGCTTTCTTGCAGGATCTCCTTCTCATCTCAGCTCTATCCATCTTGACACTGAGGACTGCTGCTTACAGGAAGCCATCTTAGGCCAGGCAGGCAATCTGTGTCAGGGGTTGGTGGGGTGGGGATTATGCAGAGAAAGGAGAAAGAGCACCAGTGTGGTAGGACATGAGCCCTGGCATTTTACTGAGTCTCCAACCAGGCAGACAGTGGGAGAGTCCCAAAAGGGGGTCTCTTAGCAAAATGTGGTGACAGCCCCATCCTCAGACTTGTGCTGTTGGAGAAGAGGCAGGAATAGGGCATCCCTGGTCTGGCCTGCATCTTTTATGGTTCTTTCTTTTCTCCAGAACTATAGTTGGGAGGAGTTGCTGGGTGGTGCAAAGGTTAATGCTCTCAGCCACTATCCAAAAGGTTGGAAGTCTGAGTCCATCCAGAGTCACCTCAGAAGAAAGGCAGGGTCATCTTCTTTTGAAAAATCAGCATTGAAAGCCTTATGGAGCACAGTCCTTCTTGGACACATGTGGGGTTGCCGGGAGTTGGAGTGAACTCAAAGGCAACTGGTTATTGTTGGGATGTGCTCCTCCTACTGCCCTTGGCTCCTCCCCAGTGAGAATCCATAGGTGTAGTGAGAAGCCTGTGAGTGGGGAACGGCCCAGCCCAGAAGGAATGCTCCCAGTAATCTAGGCTCAGGGGTCTGCAGTTTCTTCCTCTTGTCACTCAGCTCCTCCCTCCTCACTTCCTCATCTTCCCCATACCTCACCTGCCTTCAAGGTCCATGCCTCATTCTACGCTCCAGAAGCCAATTTTCTTCCCTCTCACCTGTCAAAACTAACTGAGCCTGTCCTTTCAGGCCAATGTCACCTATTTTCTGAGGGTGCAGCTGGTTATCTAATGATGGAATCTTGCTTGCGTTAGTGAGTTACCTCTCTAAGCTTTGCTCAGACAACCTGTTGCACATTCAGCTCTAATGCTCATTAACTAAGTGGTCTTGCAGGAATCACTCAATTGCTCAGAGTCTCAGGTTCCTTACCCACAGAAGGAAGTAATATCAAAATGAGAGAACAGATGGGCATGCTCTTTGTAAATTGAGATGTGCTGTTAGAATGGCAGTAAGGAATAACGGGGATGGTTAGCCACAGAGCCTGATAACCCTAACCTGAAGGCTGGTGGTTCAAAACCACCTAGTGGCACCACAGGGGAAAGGCCTAGTCATGTCCTTCTGTTAAGATTAGAACTGAGAAAACCCTATGGAGCAGTTCTACCCTTTAGCACATGGGGCCACTATGCGGAAGAACTGACTCCATAGCAATGGGTTCGTTCTTTTGGTTCAGACACTGTTGAAGGTTATAAGAGGGGATATTTGACAGTGGTAGTAGCCTTCCTAGGATCCTGCTCATCACTCTGCAAACTGCTACCAACTTTGCCTGTGCACGTTGCTGTTAGCTGTCATCAACTTGGCCCCTGACTTATGGCAACCCCATGCACAATTGGATCAGCTCATGTGATCCGCAGGGTTTTCACTGTCTGCTTTTTGGAAGCAGATCATCAGGCCTTTCTTCCTGGCCCATCTTAGTCTGTTTGGCATCAGAGCACATGTGAGCCTCCACTGACAGACAGGTGGTAGTTATGCATGAAGTTCATTAGCCAGAAATAGACCTTGGGTCTCCTGCACGGAAGGTGAGGATTCTGCCACTGAGCCAGCCCTGCATCCTCTGCCTGTGCATAAGCTGGCCTCCTAGAGGCCCAGTCTTCATGGCCATCTCTGAAGGTACAGCGCTACCTCAGAAACTGGCCGACTGCCCAGGTGTGGGGCTGACATATGCTCCCTGGCCTCCTCACTACACTTGTGCCTCCACCCTTTGAGCCATGAGGGGCCATGGTAGTGAGGCAATAGCTTTGCCTGGAGGATGGCAGGATCTATGCTCTTGTTCCCCTGCCTCACTTCCTGTTCCCATCATGCATCACTTTAAAATTGGTTCCGGCAGTTTACAAAGTGCTTCTAGGGCTACTGGCTGGTGGAATTCTCCCAAGAGCACTGTGGAGTAAGCATCACTCCATTTTATGGAAACTGAGTTTCATTTGGTGGTGTGAAATGAATAAGGCCATACATGTGTTAGTGACAAGCTCTGTAGCAGTGAAAGCTGTGTCACAGGGGAGTGGCGACCACACACACACCTGTCAAACACAGCCCCACAGGGCAGATGGAACACATTGATAAGCAATCTTTGAAGGCTTTGTTTTCATAATTCAATGCACAATGGCTATGTTGTAACCATTTCCAAAATAAGACCAGGGAGCAGAGAACTTCAGCTTAAAGCACTCAAACACTTGCAGAAGTGCACCCATGGTCTTTGGATCCTGGAACCTTGCCAGTCACCAGATGCCTGAACCCTTCAAAGGCTATGGCATAGATGTTCTATCTAAGGTGTCTGTTTATAGGGTGTCCCCACAGGGAAACCCAGGTGCAGAGAGGTCAGACACTGAGGATCCTTACCCTGTGCTGGTGGTAAAAGCCTTGTTTCCCAATTCAGGGATAAGCCTTCTACCAAGTTGTATGTCTGTCTGCGGTGGGCAGGAATCTGGGCTGCGTGGTTAAGATAAAAACCCTAGACAAACCCTAGAACCATCTGGGAGTTCCTAGGTGGCACAAACAGTTAAGTGCTGGACTATGAGCTGAAAGGCTGCCGGTTCAAACCCACCCAAAGGCATGTTGGTTTGTAATACACCCTTTGTTGAGTGCCCAGAAATTGGGAAAGGAAAGAGGGATGTTTACCCCCTTCCTCTGCTCTAGCATCCAGCTACTCTTGGAGAGCCTCAAGCTTCTCAGTTCAAGGTGATGTATCTCTTCCCTCTCACTTGCAGACAATATCCTACATACACTCCAGGTAACTGGTCCAGAACTACAGTGACCCTCTTCTTTTCCAGTGTATTTCTGAAGCCATATGGTTAAGCACACCACCACTAAACTAAAAGTTGGTGGTTCAGACTTAACCTAGAGGCACCTCAGAAGACAGGTGTGGGGATCTGCTTCCAAAGGTCCCAGCCTTAAAAGCCCTATGGAGCATTTGTACTCTGCACACATGAGGTCACCAAGAGTCAGAATCAGCTCCCACACATGTAACCAACAATAGGCCCTTCTTGGAAATAGTGGAGTCTGGAACTTGGCTAGAATCCAGGAAGGGGGAAGTTTTAGATCCACTGCCTCATAAGCCTTCTTAATTCCATGAATTATTTGCTTTATATCTTGTGAAATGATTAATTCTTTGTGTATATATTCAAAAATCATTCATTGAGTATCTACTGATATTCTTTGGATGGAGGTGGGGTGGGCTGAACAGGAAAACAACACTTTTCTCTTCCCCTTCTGGATTCAGAGCCATTTTATCTTGTCATTTCACAAATATTTATATTTCCAGGTACTGTTATAGGTGCTGGGGATTGTAGCAACGAGTGAAACAGACAGTGTGACTGCCCTCATGGACCTTCTCTTCTAGAGGGAAGAGAGTCAATACACAAGCAATTAAATAAAGATATAATGTGTGCATATATACAATGTGCACATATATAATGGTGCAGTGGTTACACGCTCGGCTGGTAACTGAACAGTTGGCTATTCAGATTCATCAGTGGCTCTGTGGGAGAAGACCTGGCAATCTGCTCCCATAAAGATTAGTCTATAATACTCTATGGGACAATTCTACTCTGTCACATGGAGTCACGATGAGTCCAAATTGACTTGCTAGAACCTAACAATAACAGGGACAGACACATGCGTGGGTCAGGGAAGACTTCTCTGTGGAGGTGACCTGAAGGCAGTGAGAGAGTGAGCCCTATGGGTATCGGGGAAGAGCTTTGCAGAAGGAGGGTGAAGGAAATAGAGAGGTTGGAGGCCCAGTAAGGAGGCCAATGTGGCTGGAGAGGAGCGGGCCAGGTGAAGAGAAGTAGGAGAGTGGGTGACAGGCAAGGAGTGTAGTAGACTGTATAGAAACACAGGTTACTATGAGGAAGTTACCTTATTAAAAAGTCAGCTTTATTCAGGTGTAACTTACATTGAACAGCATTCTCTATTTCAAGAATACAATTTGATACAGTTTGATACGTGTATATTGTTGTGGAACCACTCAAAATCACCAGTGGGGTATAGCACCTACTCTATTTTAGAGATGCCACCCTACAGTTCAAATCACTTTTGAAGGGTGATGAGGGGCAACTCGTGTTGCTACTGATGGTGAGCAGCAGCATGTCATGTTCTGAGCCTTTCCCTGCCTTATATCCCTTCAAACAAACTGTATTGTCATTGTTCTAATATCCTCTGGCCTTTGCCTCATACCTGCTGTTAATAGGTGTTAACTGGCAAAAAGAATGTGGCAAAACTGATCTTTAGCAAATTGGAGCTGCCGGTTTCAGTGGGTTGCTCTTGCTCTTTCTCGATTGCACCTTGATTTCTTCTTGTAATTTGGGACCTTATCGACTCCGTGGTGTCTGGAAAATCGTTGGCTTGTACTCCTTCACTCAGCTCTCTCCCAGAGCTCAATAAACAACCCAACAGGAAGTTGTGTAGTTGCTTGTCCTCTTCTGCTAATTAATTGTTCAGGAACTCTGTGCTACCTCCAAACGTTTACTCTCACCTGGATATACCATTTCCTTGGGTTTAGAACTCTTGTTTTCCCTCCCCAGAACCACCTCCTCAAGTAGTCAGCTAAGGTAGAAGTGTGTCTATCGATACAGCTGGGAGCAGACAAAGCTCTGAGTATGTGGCTGGACTCCCAGTGAACCTTCATGTCTTCAGAAGGTGCATATTTTCAAGTTGCTTTGTTATTTTTGGCCAAGTGTTTAGACTGTGCTAAAGGATTAGTGATGTCTGGACTGATTTTCAGCTAATAAGCAGTCCCTGCCTCACCCCAGTGTCTGATTTATTGTCAAGGCTCAGTCTAATCTAGGAAAGACAGGTGAGGCCTCACAGAGATGACTGTGGCCAGAGTGCAGGAGGCCAGATCAAGAGAGAGGAGGGGCCCAGCCCAGAATTTCTCTTGGACAACAGTAATATGAGATGTCTGAGGGACGAGTTTGGAAAGTAAATATTAGTATTGACTAGAAAAACAGAAACAGGGCATTAAAAGGAGGGAGAGCACAAAAGAAACCATTGGGAAAAACCAAAGAGAGAGAGACCGATGAGGAGGATACTTGGGTATGCTCACTAGCTCAAGTCTGCAAAAAAGGAAGAAATTTAGCAGTATGGAGGTGTGTGTGTCTGTGTCTGCTACCGTATGTGGGTTGAGATTTGCTAGAATCACTATTCATCTAAGAGCCTGCAGAAAACCCAGTTTGATTAGAAGGTTCATTGGGGGGAGACCTTCTTCTTTATCTTCTTCCCTTGTCCTATGAGCCTACTTCAGAGTTACACACCTAGTAGATTGTCAAAGGAGTTCCTATGGCAAAAGATTAATGTGCATTCAGCCACTAACCTGAAGATTGGGTGACTGAGTCCACCCAGATGCACCTTGAAAGAAAAAGTTCCAAAAAATCAGCCATTGAAAAACCCTATGGAACACAGTTCTACTGTGGTACACATGAGATAGCCAAGAGTCAGAATGGACTTAGCAACCAGAAGAAACTAGAGGTACTCAGTAACCCACCTGATGAACTATTGATTAACAGATTAGCCTCGTAATTCTAAGATTAGACAGGTTTCCCACGGCTTCGTTCTCATCCATTCCCCCTCCAGCATCACCATCGTATGAGGACGGTTCTGTGGGAACCCAATTACTTTCTAAAGCTGGCTCTGCTGCTTTCCTGATGTTTGATCTTCTCTCTATCTGAGGTTCAAGTTGAAAAGCAGTAGCTCTTTTCAGCATCTGATACCTGATAGATAAAAGTCCCTAGGCTGAGTCAGCCTCGGGGTGTGTCATGCATGGAGCTATGATGTGCCCAGGATTTGCTCTTGTCTTGGGAGTTCTTGAGGGTTTCCCAAAAGCATAATCTGATCTCTGCTTTCCTCAGGTAGCACCCTGATCCTTGATGCAATTGCAATGATCAGATGATCTTCCCTGTTGACTTTAATAGTACCAGGAAAATCCATAAAGAAGAAGCAAATAAATCCGTGGAATTTGGGGACAGTTGGGAGTTTGCTATCATTTGTCTCATTTTAATGGGACTTGTCTGAAAAGAAAAGTGTCTTGAATTTTAGCTAACAGGGATCTGATCTTTAATCTCTTGGAAAGTGGGCAGATGAGGATCTAACACTTTGGGAGTGTCTACTAGGTGCCAACTGGACCAATAAGCAGCATCACAATAAATGGAGAAAAGATTAAAGTTGTCAAGGATTTCATATTACTTCATTCCACAATCAACACCAGTGAAACCAGTAATCAAGAAATCAGACAA
>NW_006921608.1:9175201-9177076 GCF_000298275.1 Orycteropus afer afer | reverse complement strand
TGCAATATGCTTAGAAAAGTCCTGCGATTTTCCACAAGAAATTATTACCCGTGATCATTACTAGGGAGCGGGTAGGGGGCACAGCATGAGAGCAAGTGGTACTTTTCACTACTCTGAATGTTACTACTTCTCTACTCTTTGAATTTCTTTTCACCAAGATTATGTTTTAGTTTCATAATTTAAAAATACTAGTTATACAGGAAAATTGGTGCCTGATCATAATTCCAGTAAGCCTTGTTTTTCTTCACTGTTTGTAAAGAACCGTGAAAAGGGTTGTGCAATCGCATGTTAGGAATTTGTCAAGTCGAAGTAAAGCTGAGAACATCTCCATTTCCATTTGGGGGAAAGTGGGAAAAGGCTGAGTGGATTTAGCTTTACTCTCGAGTCCAGACCGGCACAGAGCAGCAAGGCTGCCCTACTTTCACAGGCAATGAACTGGATTGTTGACTGCTGACCCCAAGAGAGACAAGCCCATCTGGGGTTGAGCCTGCCAAGGAGTTATTACAGCCAATCTGGCTACTCTTGGAATATGGTGGCCAACAAATTACTTTTAATTAGGGAGGCAGTATCAAGAAGACTAAAATCTATGATTCACAGGGTCCTAAATCTGCAGAAATTAAAGTGAGGCAAGGGAAGATTAAAAAAGCTGTAAAACTGGGTGAGAAACAAGAGGTGGCCCATTAACAAGAATCAGTGGTGATAAAACTCACAAAACAAGAAGATTAGAGTAGAGGAAGGATTGAATTAGCTGATAGCCACAGAAGGACAAGGTGCCAAATACACTTCTCTCATCATTGAATTGGAAACCATACAATTTTTTCTTTAAAGCCAGTAATTATATTAGAGACGCTTCTTTTCTTGTCATTAAAAAAGGGGGCAATGTTAAATAAAAAGATTTGGCTGGCTGAAAACTACATCAGAAGGAAAGTATCTACATTGTCCAAAGTGTGATAGGCCTGAGGGATAAAATGGTGTAACCATTCTTTGTAGCTCTAGGTCTTTTCTCATAGCAGGACAAAGCAATTTGCTTCTTGGAACTTCTAGTGAAAGTATCTGGCATTGTAGTTATGGTACAATGGGTTTCTTTTATGTGACTTTTCTGGCCTTGGGTTTACAATTCTCCCAAAATGATTGGTCAGTCCATAATCTGCAAAAGGATTGGTTTGCTATCCACATAAGTGGCTTGAAAAGATTAGTCGGTTTGCTATCCGCAAAGGTGGCCTTGAAAGCATTGGTTTGTTTGCTATCTGCATAAGTGGCTCTCAGAGATTTTTTGGTTTGCTGTCTGCATAAGTGGCTTGCAGTCCACCAAATAGGACTGGTCAGTTGATGAAAACTGCACCTTGAAATTGACGTTTTTCTATATAAGCAGCAAACCTCACAGAGTTTTTCGGGGGGACCTCTTCATCAATAAGAGACTGGAAAGGAGCACGTTCTTTGGACCAAGTCCCTGCACTGAGAACCATCTAGACCCAAATGAAAGAGCTGTAATATGGGTCAAGGGCTGTAATGCTGAACTTACTGAGCTGATAACACTGAAGACTGAGAGAAACAGTGGCAGGGCCAGTAGCAAGAGGCCCAGAAGGGGCCCAATGGCAGAGGAGTTAGGGCAGTGGTGGTGGCCAAGTCAGTCCATGGAGAGGACAGCAGTGCTGGGCATCTCTGGGCAGAAAATTGCCAACAGAGCTGGGTGTGCCATAAAGGGGAAGCAACTGCAGTCTGGGCCTGAGTAGAGCAAGCAGAAGCATTTATGCTAAGCTCTCCTGCCTTTGGCAGTGGCAGACGCCTCAGCTGTTCTGAGAGCTGTCAACCTAAAGCTGAGAAGAGGCCTGTCCAGAGAGAGTCAAAAGGAGAGTCCAGAGGGAACTGAGGGGA
>NW_006921608.1:9161815-9174616 GCF_000298275.1 Orycteropus afer afer | reverse complement strand
TGCCCAACCTTCCTTCCGAGGAGTGGCTGATGGGTTTGAACCGCCAGCCTTCTGGTTAGCAGTCAAGTGCCTTAGGCACTATGCCACCAGAGCTCCTATATATTCAATAGCTATTCTAAAAATGACAATCTTGTAGCCTTTGACATTTAAGCAGGCTTGGAAATTAAGACTTGTCCAAGTGCCTGCCTTTTGGCTTAGATTTTTAAGCTGGAAGTGCAGGTTGAAATCCAGAGCAGAGCATTTTCCATGCAGAATCATTAAGAGCCTCTCGTGAACTCTTGCCAGTAACGCTGAAGGAAAGCAAGCACCCCGTCTGGAATGCTTCTGTTTCCATTCTGCAGAGCTCTCTGAGTCCCCACCGACTTGTAGGCTGTGCTGCCGTCGACTCAGCTCCCTCCAAATAAGGCCTCTGTGTCCATTCCATGCCCCACTCCTCAAACTTTTAGGTAATAGCACCTGCAATGAAGTCAGATGGAACTGACCTCATAATTGCCACACTTTTCTTTAGGAATCAGAACTGTTGCCTAGTTTTGTTCACAAAGCTTTTTTGTGATTAGCAGGTGTGAGGGGTCCAAAGTGAAGAGGGAGGATGAAGTAAGTACTGTTAGGACAGATGCTTGAAAGTGGTTTAAGGTGGAGTCACAGAGGGGTTGGGGAGCTGGGCACATAGAGTTGAAGAATCTATGGTATGGTTAATACTTCAGTAGTTAGTAGTAATTCTCAACCTTTATCTTTGTTTCAACTTTACTTTAAAGTGAATAGTCTATCCTACATTTTGTATTTTAACTAAGTTTTCTTTATACTTACTAAGCTTCCCCCCACCCCACCCCTAATTTTCATTTAGTGACAGGCATTGTACTAAGTAGGGTGGCTGGGTGGCAAAAATGGTTAAGTGCTGGACTGCTAGCCTAAAGGTTGGCAGTTTGAACCCACCCAGAAGACAGGGATGGCAATCTACTTCCAAAAGGCCAGAATCAACTCAACATCCACCACCACCACCAACAACATTGTACTAGGTACCTTACATGCATATATTATTTAATCCTTTCAATAACCCTGTGAGGTGGGTACTGTTATTATTCTCCATCTTACAGATGAAGAAAGTAAGGGTTTCTCACTGCCCTCAAGTTGATTCTGACTCATAGCAACCCCCTCCTTGGGATTCCAAGGTGGTATCTCAATGGAAGTAGATTGCCCAACCTTCCTTCCAAGGAGTGGCTGGTGGGTTTGAACCACCAGCCTTCTGGTTAGCAGTCAAATGCCTTAGGCACTGTGCCACCAGAACAAGTAAGGGTTAGAGAGGTTAGAAAAAACTTGCCTGTTATGAAATTATATAGACAGTATTTGCTCCAAAAGTTGTCTAGCTCAAAGGTCAAATCCTCAACCACAATACTAAAACCAACGCATGTCAACCTCTCATGTCATCCCTTTGATATAGTCCTTAGCTAATTGATTAATTCATTCGACATGTTTTGCTGAGCACGCTTTGTGCCCAGCTCTGTACTCGGTTGGTATTACAGATTCAACAAAGAAACCAATGAAAAGGAAAATAGGTGCATATGTTCTTGTGTGCCGTTCTTTCTGCCTTTGTGTGTAAGTGTGTGTTATAACAATCTCAAGAGATTAATGTGAATGTAGGGACCTTTGGATATTTGCTAGTCTCTCATTAACTGTTTCAAACTTTTTAACAGGCTAAAAGAGATGCTAAACGAATGTCTGCAAAAGAAGTCACCATCAGTGTTACGGACAGCATCCGACAAACGGACAGAAGTCGAAGGGTCACAAAGAACTGTGTCAAGTAGCAGAGTGTTCCAGAAGAAGGGAAGGGGCTCTTCTTTGGTACTGGACCCCATCAAGGAAACTGGAAGACGTGGATGCCCCTTCCTGAGTGTGAAAGCAGCTGAGTGTCTCGAGAGATTCCGTCTTACCTGCCTTCAAACAGCTACCTACCCTGGGACATTCTCAGCCTGCTATTTTATCACATAAATGTATTGGCCCAGTACTACCCATGTTAATAAATTGCAAATGTGCAGTTCAGTTCACCGTTCTGCAATTCCTCTAATGTGGTCTGGGGTAAAAACAGTGAGCTAAAGACACAAACCAGTTTCTGAAACAGAAAAGTAGGAGGGGCTTTCCTGGCTGAAAGACTCACCAGTGAGTTCTAAGCTCTCCGGGCACAACCATGTGTACTGTTTGAGGCAAGCTTTTTCTTTGTTCTTCCTTTTTAAATACCACCATCACAAAACTTACTGTATTTACTTAAGAGTTGGCTTTTATCCAACTTTAAGCCCAGCTTCATAAGACTTCAAGAAACAGGAAAACTCCCTGTAATTCTTGTTTCCTTAGCTCAGTATGAGATGGACTCAGCCCTAGTTTCACAGGAACCAACTCCACCAACACACCCAGGGTGTCTCTAGGAGGTCTCCAAACACCTGGGAGGCAGTTAGTTACAGCCGTTTCTCATCTGCCTTCATTGTTCTCTTATGCTGGTGTCCTTGCCAACCTCCAAACCTTAAGATCACAGTCATTGTGGTCAGTGTACCCAATCTAGGTCCCTCCTCACAGCTCAGCTTGAGACTGCAGCTTTCAAAGCTTTCCAATTTCTCTTGCTTTGGTTCTTGAGTGTCTTCTCTCTCCACTGAGGTCATTTTGCCATGATGAATCAAACACTGGCCACGGCTCACAAGAGGTTGGCGGCACACGTGGTTCCTTTTTGGCTTCTCTGCACACAACCCCAGAATTATATTTTGGTATCTAAAATGTCATCACTTAAGAAAACCAATACCCGTTGGCTGTGCATTTGGATTGGCATTAAGTTGATGTGTCCTGGGTTAGACATCAGGTAGCTGATGTAGTGGGGAAAAAAAAGTTTTGATAGGGATAATTTGCTAGCATCCATTGAAACATGTTCAGCTGGAAGTATTTTGCTCCAAAGTAACATAGATTTTTAAAGGACTGTTAACAAGCCTGGGATTGGGAAAGATAGGACTAAAGTTGTACCAGATTATACCAATAAACACTGAAACAGGCAGTCTGAAGGTGTGTGTTTATGTAACATAGTCCAGAGAATTGATACACACAGATTAAAATTCAGCTACTCATCCTTATTACCTCCCAGCTCTTTGTTGTCCCTCAGACACAACTGGATAGCGTCGTTCATTCATTTATTCATCCATTCTTTCATTGGTGGGTTGTATATTTATTCATTAAACATAAATGCTTATCCTGTTTCAGGCAATGGGCAGATGTTGAAGGACTTGGAAACTGGCCAGTCATGACTGTATCCTGAATCATAACACTGGACTTACTAACCATGATACTGACTTCTACCCTAAGGAGTAGTGTGCATTGTAAGTTGTTCTGCAGTAAAATCTCATTATGTACAGGGTAGATGTGTGTCTTAAACTGCAGATCTGGGTATTCTCCTCACACTATACAAGGCTCTACCCTACACAAAACTACTGTTTCCCTAAATCTCTATCATTTTGTGATACTTTGAGAAAGGGCTTTTAGGGAATTCATGTTCTAAAAATTTAAAATAAAATAACAATGCAGAAAACCTGTGACTCATATGTCCTCGCTGCCATTACTCAGCAGGAGCTTCCTTCTGCCAGAGGGGTCCCTGCAGTGATCCTGCAAGTTCAAGGGCTCATTCTTCTAGGGCATGTGCCCGTGTCTTTTGTGTAAGACTTTCCTTCACCAGGCTCTGTGCTCCCAGTCATGGGCTCAGCCTGGTTTCTCCTCACAACTTTGTTTTTGCATCATTTAACTGCTGCATGTTGTTTGGAGTTGTATTAACTTCAGAAAGCATCTCTGTCTTATATACAAATAGTTTCTCATTTCTAGGGGAGAAGGGAATGAAGGGCCCGTGTTCTGCCTCTCCCTGGAACTAGCTGGATTCCACAGAGACAGTAACCAGAAGTTATACCATGTTACTGAAAATTCATCTGATACTGTTTTCTCCTGTGTGTATGATATAGGAACTGATCTTACTATCCTGTTAGGATAACACTTTCCATTGCAAAGTTTGTGTCAATAAAGTCATTCATATTCAGCATGTTCAGATTGTTACAGAGAATCATTACAGGTACCTTCAATTTGTACATAAGGCTCGTTTGACTCTTCTTTCCTGGCTTGCTTGCTTTAAGGCCATTTAAGAAGTGATCCATGTGAATCTTCCAAAAAGCCTTGGAAAGAAGGAGAATACTATTAACCCCAACTTACCTTTAAGAAAGGTATGTAGATTCTCAACTAGAAAATGATGGGGTGTGGATTCAAATGACAGGGAGTCTGCTAGCAAATCCAGTGTGTTTCCACCATAACATGGTACCTCTTTTGACAAGAAGGTCTAATCATGGCTGGGAGACTGATACATTTAGAGGGGAATTGTCACAGAACCAGAGACTAGGCCCCTGCCCAGGGTGACGGCAGTGATTGGAGAAGGCCAGTGAGCTCTTGGCAAGTTGAGTTTGCCTCAGGCTCCCTTATCCTTCCTGTAAGTTTGTTGTTGTTGTTATGTGCCATCGAGTTGGACCCGACTCATAGCACCCCTCCTTGGGTTTCTGAGGCAGTATCACTGTGGAAGTAGATTGCCCAACCTTCCTTCCGAGGAGTGGCTGGTGGGTTTGAACCGCCAGCCTTCTCTGGTTAGTAGTCAAGTGCTCTAGGCACTATGCTACCAAATCTCCTGTAAGCAGGGTTCACAAAACTGGAAAACTGGTAGCTCCTGTGCTGAAATCAGATGGCAGGCATGTTTTGGCTGTCATGGTGTTAAAAATTGGGAATTTCACGTTAAAAATAATCCATCTGTGGTAAAGACTCCTACTTTAGAACCCTAATATCCAGTCTCTCCTTCTTCCTTAGCTGGGCACATGTCCATTTATGATGAAGTCTCTACCTTCTAGCTTCTCTTGCCGGGAGGTATAGCTACACCATTAAGTTCTGGCTGATGAAATGAAATAGAAGTGAGGTATGGAAGCTTCCAGGAAGTCTCTTTATAAAAGAATGGTCAGGCCCTTTCTTCCCGCCTTTTTCTCTCTGCTGCTGCCTGGAATGAGGACGTACTTGTTGGAGCTACAGCAGCCCCTTGGGTCATGAGGTGGTCTTGGGGGAGTGGAAGCTGTACTGAGCTTAGTAACATGTTAGAAGCAGCCTGGGGTCCCTGATTCTCCTTAGCCTCCATAAATCCGCACACCTCCAGACCTCGTTCATGTGAGAGAGAAATGCACTTCTACCTAGTTTACACGGCTGTTTTCGAGTCAGAATCGACTTGATGGCAGTGGGGTTTTGTTTTTGTTTTTGTTTTTGTGTTTTGGTCGCTACAGCCAAGCCTAATCCTAATTAATACATAAGTACCTTTTGCAGCCCTCCACTCGCTCTTCCCTTTTCTGCAGGCTGGGCACCAATACCTTCCAAACGAGACCTTGGGAATCACATGGCAGACGGCTGAGTCACCTTCATCCTGATTCCCTTAATAATAGTGAGGACCAGAAGCCTTATCATGTCCCACTCTCACTACCAACTACCAATTGACAATTTTGTGGTAGGAAATAAATTTCTATTGTGTTAAGCTACGAATATTTGGGACTTTATCTGTTATAATGTCTTAACTACCTTAATGCAGAACTTGGTGACTATAGGTGGCATGCTGCTGTAACAAAAGCACTGGCTTAGCAGATGGGCAATGGGTGGTAGAGAGACTGACAGCAGAGGGTAGAAGTATATGCAGAGACCTGAATTCTGAAGAGGCCAAATAGTTGGCAAAACTGTTGCCTGCAGTCACTTGTAAAGCAGAGCAAATGTTTACGAAGCCCATAAGCTCTAGGGGAAGAGGTTGGAAAATGAAATCCTGATATTTACTAGCTTGGCTTAACAAGCAATTTAGCTCAGGCAAGAACTGACTTGTCTGCAAGCAGAAATCAAATAGAATGAGAGTCCAGAAATTTAGAGCCTCAAAAATTTAGAAAAGCCAAGTGCATCTAGACCCAATAGAAAACAAGATTGAAAAAGACTTTTTATCGTAAAGGGCCATTAAGACCAGGCTTGTCCTACCCATTTGGCACAGTGAGCACAGTGTGTAGGGCCCACAGTTCTTTTAATATTTGCTACTTTGTAGACTTAAATATTTTTATTAAAAATTTATTTTAAAATCAGAAGGAAAGAAGGAACTTAAGGGATCAAAGCTTACATTTGTGTTATTGCCAATATAGTCATAAAATATATATTTAAAAAAAATTATGGAGGCAGGGTCCTATGAAGGAAAAAGTGTCCAGTATTTATAAAAGTCATAATTCGTCCCTGATCAAGACTGAGTCCTGCAGCAAAGATCAGACTAAGGGTATGGCCTTGCCACCCAAGCATGGTGGCCTCAAGCTAGTCCCCATTAAGTGGAAAGAAAAAGAAAGACAGAGGTGAGGCACTAAATTAAAAAAAATTAGGCTTGAGAATTAGGAAAGACCTTTGTGTGTGGAACTAGCGTAAGGAATTCATTAAACAAATAGATCAGAAACTGCTAAATTTTTAAGAAAAAGATAGGGCTACAAACATAAGAACCTAGAAAGCCTTTGACAAAATTGAACCTTAAAATAACCTGTATCTGTCCAAACACACACATGAGCAGCAGACTACAAAAGCTGTTTGGCCCCCAAGGAATGCATGGTCTCTCCCACTTCATATATGGCCACAGAGAATAATGGAAAAAAGAATCCCCCGGAGAGTGGAGTCAGAGGCCAGAGCAAACAAGGGAGTTCTCAGAGAATCCAGGTCTAATCAAAAGAATCCCCCTAACCCCGAGGTAGGAGGCCTTTGCACTGACTGCACGATATTAATGTTCATTGCCGTGGGGAAGTCACTCCTGTGTGTCTCTCATTCTTTGTTTTTGTGAATAGTTTTTGTTTCAGGTACTAGCCCTGGTGGCACAATAGTTAAAGTTAAGCGCTTGGCTGCTAACTGATAGATTGGCAGTTCAAACCCACTGTCTTAATAATCTACAGTTGCTATAATGAAATACCACAAGTTGGTGGCTTTAACCAACAGAAGTTTATTTCCTCCTGCTTTCGGAGGCTGGAAGTCGGAACTCAAAGCACAGGCTCTGGGGCAAGGCCTTCTCTGTTGGCTGTAGAGGGAGGTCTTTGTCTCTTCATCCTCTGTTTCCTGTTCCTTGGAGAGCCCCATGGATCCTGGCATCTATTTGACCCCCTCTCTGCTTCCTAGTTTGCTGGTTTTGTTTCCTTTATATTTCAAAAGAGAATCATTCAAGATACCCCACACTAGTCCTGCCTCATTAACATAACAAAGTCAACCCAGTCCCAAATGGGATTATAACCACAGGCATAGAAGTTAGGATTGACAATACACATTTTTTGGGGACACTGTTAAATCCATAACATTCACCCAGTGGCTCCATGGGTGAAAGGCTATTTGCTTTTGTAAAGATTTCATTCTAGGAAACTATGGGGCAGTTCTACTCTGTCATGGTTTTTGGAGGGAACCAGCCACTCCTGGGAAGGAAGGTTGGGCGATCTACTTCTGTAGTGATGCTGCCTCAGAAACCCAAGGAGGAGTTGCTATGAGTTGGATCTGACTCGACGGCAGTGAGTTTGGCTTGTTTTGGTAGATTGCTTCTTTTTAGTTCAGAGGTCAGTGGGCCCAACAGATGCATCTGGGCCTCATGAAGAGAACAGCACCACACCCAGAGATCCTGGGCTTTGCACTGACTGATTGAGACTCTCAGCTGCACCTCCTGGAGATGAAGTGTCTTCTGCCTACTGGAAGAAGAGTAAAACCCATATTTAGTGGCCAGAAGGGCAGATTATGGCAGATATTAGTCAGATGTTTATCAAATCCATTTACCTTTCCTCCCAAGTACACAGAGAGATTTCATTCCCCAATAGCCCTTGCTATTTGATGTGGCTTCTAACGTAGTCAGGGCTAGGGGTTTGTGGATGGCAGGATTGATAAAAACTGCTTATGTGATCTGCTGATTCTCTCTGTTGTCTGCTGATGAGATGTTGATATCCAGCAGGAAGGACCTCGAAGGCCCTGTGTTGAAGATGACAGCCTGGGTCCCTGAATGTCTTTGTGAGGCAGAGGCCATCAGCTCAGCATTCCTCCCCACCACCCACTTACAGGAGTGAAACGTAAACTTCTGTTGCTTTAAAGAATTCAGATTTGGGGAATTTTTTGTTACAGTTGTTAGCATCACCTTAACTAGTATAGTCAGCAAACCCATCACATTCAACATGTGTAAAGAAAATGGTACAGCCAAGCTGTTACAGCCTTGTTGTAAGTTGAGTTCTGAAATAATGACTATAAAGTCAGCTGTAGCTCAGAGAGAAATTCAATAAGAGGGTAGGAACCTTCCAAGGACACATGAGGCCAGAGGGAGCACCATGTGTGTCTCCCCGAGCCTTACAGGCTAGGGGTTTTTATAAGTAGTTCAAGGCCATGGGGTATGTGATTTCAAAAGACCTTATGCAGGCAGGTTACTCATAAAATCCTGACGCTTCTGTGAAAGTCAGGAAGCAGAACAAGGCTGTGATAAATTCCTAACAATAAACCTCACCTTCCTTCAGGCTAGGTGCATGCACAGTCTTTCTAGATGGAGTCTCTGTGTGACTTCTGCACAGGTGGATTCTGCTGTTTGCTCTCATTTCGAGTCTTGGTCTCATCTTCATCGGCCATTGCAAAATGGACAAGGAGGCCACATATTCTGACCTCCTAGAACCCCACAAGAGGAAGGCAGAATCACCATCAATAGCCCAAGTCCTATTACTGCAAGGCCAGACATGCTGCCTCCCTCCAGCCCTTCCACCAACTGTTCCTCCCAAAGCACCACCACCTCTCTCCTGGGTTTGATAATATGCTGCAGTGGCCACAAAGAACTCATAGATTATGGGGTTTATTAGGGAAGCACCAGGCTACAATTCAAGTTCAGGAAAAAGTCTCAGTCTCTCTCCCAGCCTGCTGTCTCTCAGCCAAGTCTCTCACAGTCTCTCTCCCAGCATTGCATGTCCTTCGGTGTCTTACTCAGCAACGTGTGTCTCTTGCGTCTCTTTCCCAGCAGCACGTGTCTCTTTCAGTAGCACGTGTCTCTTTCAGCAGCATGTCTTCCTCAAACAGCAGTCAGACAGAGTTCTGCCTCTAGGAGGCCTCCTTTTGAGCTTGGCAGAGTGGCCAAACCAACCAATCATAACAACAGAATTCTAAGCACCTGAGAGTGAGCCTCCCATAACATTGCATTGTGCCACGCCCAACAGAAATAACCCAGGTTGATAACATTTACAATCAGGAGCTCCTCAGTTGCTCATTCCACCACTGAGTTTGCAATGACTTATGGGTAGAAAAGCCATACTAAGTAATTTACTACACTGCAGCCATCTTAGTTCATCGGTGGTAAAGGAGGGCAGGGGTGCGCAGGCTCCAAAACTGGTTACTGCTGACCACGGGTAGGGGCTACAAGACACCTCAAGAATGGCCTGTTAGCAGGAAATGCCATCTAAGTGGTAAATTTACATTTGCATTATTTCTTTTACAATGTCCCTTCCTTGGTCTTGGGATCTGAGGAATGTGATTGCCCTGTCCTGTGAGCTGTTCCTGTCTTGGTTTTATGATCTTAGGAATGTGGTTGCAGGGCCAGGATTCTTAGGTGATTTGGCTACAAGTAGTAGAATAAGGCAGTGTTTAAATTGAACAGGGTTAATACAGAGCTTTAGATTATGAAATTGGGACACATAAGCATCTCGCAGAGATTCTAACCTGTCTGCACATGTAGCCTCAGCCTGGATTTAGATTACACTCTTTCATTAGCAGCTTGGTTACCTTGAAAAAGTTACCTTCCTTCTATACGCCTCAGTTTCCTTAACTCCAAAGTGAGTATGTTTAGAGTTCTGCTGGAAGGGTGTGAAAAATTGAAGCTTTGAATAGTGTTTGGGTCAGAATTTGCCAGAAGTAGACTTTGTTTTGTGTAGTCTTCAGGGAGGTGGGTGGAGCCAAAAAACTGAGGTTTTCTGACTTGCAAGAGCATTTGTGAGTGCATGTGAGCTTTTCTGTGTGTATGTGGGTATAAACCAAAAAAAACCAAACTTACTGCCATGGAGTGGGGACCCGAGACATAGTGACCCCTCCTTGGGTTTCCAAGCAGTATCACTATGGAAGTAGATTGCCCAACCTGCCTTCCGAGGAGTGGGTTCGAACCACCAGCCTTCTGGTTAGCAGTCAAATGCCTTAGCCACTGCGCTACCAAAGCTCCTGTATGTGGGTATAGTGGTGGGCTTATTAACATGAGATTTTGATTTCCCTTATATGTGATGGATTAATTATCCCAAGATTGCTAAATTCATTTATATAAAAAGTAAACACATTTAAATGTTGAGAAATATATTTTATAAATTAAGGAAATGCATACAATTTCCCCTAATAACTGTGTCCTATAGATTCAGTGAACAAGTGTAAATTTTTATACCAAATGTGTTTAAGAAGCTTAATGGTCGTCTCAAGCCTTGTGGGTCAAGATTATATTCCTGTGAAATTTAACAAAGCTTTAGTTAACAGCAGACTATCTTGAAAAGCCTTGTTAAACATTAAAAAAAGAGATGTTATAATTCATGATAATAAGAAACAGAGCACATGTCAACATAAATAAAATCTTTGGCCCACTGGCCAGTCCTCTAACAGTGTTTTTTTGATCATTATGACCCTGTGGTCACCAGAATATTTCAGAATATAAACATTTCCTAAACTTTTTTTCTGTCTTCTAGAGGAGGTTAATAATTACCACCATTACTTGAATTTTCCAATTTATCATGCCAATAAAGATCATTTCTTTCCAAGGGTTCTTACTAAATACTATGTGGTCTATAATATTCTTTTATTTTGACCATAGATGAATTAAATTTTAGGCTATTTTAATTCTGTTTAGGGTTTCCATAAGGAGCTCTGGTGGCACTGTGGTTAAGGCATTGGGGTGCTAACCAAACAGCAGGCAGTTCAAACCCACCAGCTGTTCCACAGGAGGAAGATGAGGCAATCTACCATAAAGATTTACGGCCTTGGAAAACCAATGAGGGTCGCTGGAAGTCGCAATCGACTTGATGGTAGTGGGTTTTTTTTTCTTTTCTTTTCAGTTTAGGGTTTACATGAGTTTTAAATGAGATAATGTATGCAAAAAGCTTAGCACAGTAAGTGCGTGGCACAGAGTAACTGATCATTGTATTTTTTCCCTTCAGACTTGTTTCTGTTACTATACTCAAGAATTTGGCATACTTTCAACCCAGACACAGAATCTAGAAATCATGGAATCCTTCCGGTTTTCTTCCCCTGACCCTAACAAATCTAATCGACTGCTCCCTGGCAGCCCCATCGCTAAAATACCTTCCTCGCCATCTCCTTGTCACTGCTCAAGTTCAGGTTTCATTTTCTTCACTTGGATTATTGTCATAACTTTTAACTCCTCCCTTCCCCTGTCTCCCGGCTCTCCTCTTCTAATCTAATTATTTCTCTGATGGACAACTAGAATCACTTCTCTCTTCTACTTAAAAATTTTCAGGGCTCCTACTACCCATGGTACCCAAGCCTGAACGTGTGCTTAGAGTGAGGACCATTTCAGTCATGAATGTTGGAAATCATACTCAAATCGGCCTAAGCAAAAAGGGGATTCACCAGCTCATGCACTTATAAGATGCTTGTAAGTCACTGCCTCAAGCATGGACAGGTCAAGGGATTCAGACAATGTCTGCATTCACTGCCTCTCTGCTCATCTTCATTATTGACCATAGGCTTTCTCTAACATGGTGGCCAACATGGCCACCAGTGGTTCCAACTCATAATCCTCTAGTTTAGATACCCCAGTAGAAAGAGGGATTTTCCCTATTAGTATCAGAAGAAAAGCCTCAAGGAAAAGACTTAAGTTACCCACCTCTGTTCTTGGTCTAGGAAATATGAAGACAAATAAGAAACCATCGGTATGCCTGCGATCTAAGAGGCAGACAGGCCCAGAATGCAGATCCATGTATTGAACACTCACCCAGCATTTACTGAGCTCTGGCTCTTTGTCAGACTGCAATAGGTATTGTGGATATAACTAAGGATATCAAATTGCCCCCGTGTTCTCAAGGAGCTCGATCTCGTTGGGTTAGTATTGTAAGTGGAGGAAACAGCATGACAAAATACAGTGCAAGTGATCTGCCAAGGCCAGGCTCTGTTTGGGGTGATCAGTAAGTTGTCAGGTTTGGTTGATGCACTGACTGTGCAGGAAGGTACTAGGACATCTCTTAGAAAGACAGTTAGAAATCATGACATGGGACACCATAAAACCAGCATCAGAAGGAATTTATATTGAATTCTCTTGGAAATATGGAACTACAGAAGAATTTTGACATGATCCAGTCAAGTCAAGTCTTTTGTTTTGTTTTTTAATCCAGCAGGGAGTTAAGCTGAGACACTTAATAACAAAGTGAGCTTTGTACTTTTAGCTTCTTAGATATGTGTTCTCCAGACAGAATCCTTTCCACTTTAAGGGGCAAAAAACCAAAAACCAAACCCACTGCCATCGAGTGGATTCCGACTCGTAGTGATCCCCATTGTGTTTCCAAGGCAGTAAATCTTTATGGAAGTAGATTGCCCAAGTCTTCGTTCCACAGAGTGGCTGGTGGGTTTCAACCACCGACCTTCTGGTTAGCAGTCAGATGCCTTAGGCACGGTGCTGACAGAGAAAATAATATTGCTCTTGATAATCCGAATAACCCTTTTCACAACATTGCTGTATACCATGAGATAATTGAAAACTTGTTTGCCTTTTTAATT
>NW_006921608.1:9158716-9160000 GCF_000298275.1 Orycteropus afer afer | reverse complement strand
ATAAACACCTTCAAGAAGTTCTCATAAGTTTCGGCCCAGACTGAGGATAACACAGAGGAAGAAAACACTTGTTTAGTTGGTTATAGGCTTTTAGAGGCATTGTCTTGTCTCTTTAAACTTGACAGATTTTTTTTTTTTTGCAAGCTCTCTGGAGGATGGTTGTCGTCAGTTGCTGTGGAATTGATTCTGACTCATGGTGACTCCATGTGTGCAGAGTAGAACTGTTCCCTAAGGCTTTCAAGGCTGTAGCTTTTCCCAAATGGGTAACTAACAAGGCAGATGATTTGAGGTGTAAAGGAGTCCCATCTGAGCAGTTGTATGACAATGGATTTGGAGTTGACACATTTCTCATTTTGCACTGATAAATCATCCAGGACCCGGCATCAAATAGGTAAGGCTGTTCTCTGTTGTGCAATGTCAAGTTGATTCTGATTCACAGTAACCCTGTAGGACAGGGTAGAACTGCCCCATAGGATATCTAAGGCTGCAATTTTTATGGACACAGTTTGCCACATCTATCTCCCACAGAGCGGCTGGTGGGTTCAAATCTCCGACCTCTCAGTCAGCAGCTGAGGGCTTAACCACTGTGCCTCCAGGGCTCCTTCCCTGGCTCCCATGCTGTTCTCTGGGAAGGGAAAACACTCAGTCTCAAGGGTGTGTGACAAGGAGGTTGACACCTGTGCAGACTCAGGGCAGACCCATCTTTGTCCTCTATCTAAAACATCTGAATTCTCCCTGGCCCTCAAAACCAGGAAAGACTCAAGTAAACATGTGTATTTAAGTATATCACTTAGGGTGGGCACAGAAGATTAAAGAGCTGAAAGGTACCCTGGTGATGAAATGGTTAAAGCGCTTGATGGCTAATTCAAAGTTTGGCAGTTCGAACCCACCAGACACTCTGTGGGAGAAATACATGGCAGTCTGCTCCAATAAAGGTTGTTGTTGTTAGGTGCCGTCAAATCGTCTCCGACTCATACCGACCTCATGTACAGCAGAACGAAACACTGCCTGGTCCTGTGCCAGCCCCACGATTCTTGCTATACCTGAGTCCATCATTGCAGCCACTGTGTCAATCCATCTTATTGAGGGCCTTCCCCTTTTTCGTTGACCCTCCAATTTGCCAAGCAGGATATCCTTCTCTAGGGAATGGTCTCTTCTTACAATATGACCAAGGGAGGTGAGGTGAAGTCTGGCTATTTTTACTTCCAGGGAGCATTCCAGCTGCACTTTGTCCAGGACAGATTTGTTAGTTCTTTTAGCAGTCCATGGTACTTTCAGCATTCT
>NW_006921608.1:9145642-9146726 GCF_000298275.1 Orycteropus afer afer | reverse complement strand
GTGCCTCTAATGTGACATCCGTTTGTTGAAACATCTCAATGGGTATCCCGTCAATTCCTGGAGACTTGTTTTTCACCACTTCCCTCAGTGGAGCTTTGACTTCTTCCGTCAATACCATCGGTTCTTGATCATATGCCACCTCCTGAAATGGATGAACATCAACCAGTTCTTTTTGGTACAGTGATTCTGTGTTTTCCTTCCATCTTCTTTTGATGTTTCCTACATCATTCACTATACTGTCCACAGAATCTTTCAGTATTGCAACTCGAGGTTTATATTTCCTCTTCAGTTCTTTCACCTTGAGAAATGTTGAGTGTGTTCTTCCCTTTTGGCTTTCCAACTCCGTGTCTTTGCACATTTCGTTACAGTAATTGACTTTGTCTTCTTGAGCTGCTCTTTGAAATCTTCTGGTTAGCTCTTTTATCTTGTCATTTCTTCCCTTTGCTTTAGCTACTCTCCATTCAAGGGCAAGTTTCAGAGTCCGTTCTGACATCCATTTTAGTCTTTTCTTCCTTTCCGTCCTTTTAATGACCTTTTGCTTTCTTCATGAATGATGTTCTTGATGTCATCCCACAGTTCCTCTGGTTGTCGATCATTGGTGTTCAATGTATCAAATCTATTCTTTGAATGGTCTCTAAATTCAGGAGGAATATAATCAAGGTCATATTTTGGCTCTTGTGGTCTTGTTTTAATTATCTTCAACTTCAACTTCAACTTGCAAATAAGCAGTTGATGGTGTGTTCCACAGTCAGCTCCTGGCCTTGTTTTTGCTGAAGATATTGAACTTCTCCATCGCCTCTTGCCACAGATGTAGTCAATCTGATTCCTGTGTACTCCATCTGGTGAAGTCCATGTGTATAGCCACCATTTGTGTTGTTTAAAAAAGGCATTTGCAATGAACAAGTCATTGGTCTTGCAAAATTCTATCATGTGATCTCCAGCATTATTTTTATCTCCGAGGCCAAATTTTCCAATTACCAGTGATTCTTCTTTGTTTCCAACTTTTGTATTTCAGTCACCAGTGATAATTAGCACATCTTGATTGCATGTTTGGTCAATTTCAGACTTCAGAAGTTGGTAAAAA
>NW_006921608.1:9109390-9145192 GCF_000298275.1 Orycteropus afer afer | reverse complement strand
AAAGCTCTACTTTATCCATATCATTACGGTAGGATCTACTCTGATGAGGCAGCTCTTTCCCAATCATATTTTGAGTGCCTTTCGACCTGAGGGTTCATCTTCCGGCACTGTATTGGACAATGTTTCAGGGCTATTCATAAAACTTTTCAGTAATGTATCAGACAGCGTTTCACTACTATTTATGCGGTTTTCACTGGCTAATTATTTGAGAAGTGGATGGCCTCTTCCTTCTTCCGAGTCTGTCTCAGTCTGGAAGCTCCACCGAAACCAGTCCACCATGGGCATCTGTGCTGGCACAGCCTCCAGCCTCACAGCAACACGCAAGCCACCACAGTACAACAAACCAACAGACAAGTTCCTATCCCTTAGCTGTTCCAGCTCCTCTGCTCACTTCCTGGGCTATCCTTTATCTGTTCCTGCTGGCCCTGTTTGCCACTGCTCCCTGCCTCCTGGGAGCTGTCCCCTGCTCCACCCTCCCTATAAAGATTACAGCCTGGAAACCTTGTGGGAGCAGATCTGTAGAGTTGCTATGGGTCAGAATCCACTCAGTGACAATAGGCTTGGTTTGGTTAAAGCAGAGAGCCTTCTAAAATAGCCTTACTCAAGATTCTTGAGACAGGAAGAATTGTGACAAATTACCTACTAATTTTTGAGCAAAAATCAAGGCTTATTTTTGAGACACTGGAAGTCTTTGGACAAAGAAGGTGGAATGAATGAGTTTTGGTAACCCTACACTTATTATCGATGTGTGGATCATACTTTCCAGCTTCAAGCCAAGGCAAGGAATTGGATAGCCCTAGGCTCAGCACCAAGCTGGGCTACTTGTTAAGTCTAAGCAGCATATTTAAGCAGCACAGCTCATAGGACATGGTGATAATATGACTTTATTTTTTGTCTCAAACTGTATTTTTAAAAGTGTATTCTACATGGGGAGGGTTTGTCTGCTGCTTCCAAAACCCCCAGGACTTTTCTGGGCACTCATAGGCAACAGAAAGTACTAAAGTTATTTTAAATCACAAATGTGTGGTCTCAACTCAGAAATTAGAATGGCAAGTCTGAGAACTTAATCAACACTTCAGTCCTCACTAGAGGATAGGATCCTCCCCTCAGCCCTTGTTGAGGACTGTAGCCTGCCCTAGGGAACACGCTCCTGTGGCTTCTCTGCTTATCTCCTATCTCTTTCCCCCATTCTAGAGTTTGCTGAAGGATGAGGGAAAAAGGAGTAAAGAGTTTTTACTTGACAGTTCAAAACTTTCTTTCAGTTCTCGGGCTCCTCTGTTACTTGAAGTTCTTATTTAGTTGGTTGGTTGGCTTTGGCCTGAGCATTTTTCTGTGTCTCCATAAGCTCCCCTGTGGGTCTCCACATGCGATGTGGGCTACGCAGCTGCTGCTTCCTGCTCAGCCCCTGGTTCCCAGAGGTCCATTCCATCTGGACTTCCGCTGTTAGAGCCCATCACCCTCTCAAGCTGTCTTCCTGGCTCCGGCCCAGGGGGAAACAATCAAGCACTGAGCAGGCCCACTCCAGAGAGGCTACCTCGCTTTTGCTCTCTCATCTGAGTTTCTTTGGGTATTACAATTCTCAGGCCCAAGTCAGACCCTAGTGCACTGTCTTCCTCCTCACCACCAAGCTAAGGGAATACATCTTGAGTTCTCCAGACGGTCCTGTGGAAGCCTCTCTCACTAGACTTGAGAGGAAGTATCCCACTCACGGACCCTTCACCTCCATCTGTTCTCCTAAAGATGGAGGGTGGACTCCACACAAGGGTTCTCTCCTTTCATTCTCCACTTGCTCAATCTTTTTACATCCTCACTGTCGTTTTAGAGTCATCTGACTGGTTTTTGTTCACCGATTTTGTGGTGACAAGTGACAAGACCATGAAAGTCCCAGGCAAACTGGGGCAAATCAGTCACTCTATTCCTAATCATTTTCTCCCATTTTCTTCTTTGGTGACAGCAGCTGAGACAGAAGTGATAGCAGAAGTGACTTTGTTTTTTCTTGCCTCTGAAAGAAGATTGTTTTCATTCTGTCCAAATTTTTTCTCTCAATGTCAATGAAATATTATGTGCATTTGGAAGGAGATTTAGCCTTTCCCAAGAGGAAATTACAGAGCGGTAATACTATGTTTTCCTGTTCCTCCTAGAATAATCAGAGCAGGAAAAGGAATCTTACACATAGTACCACATGCTTAACCCTTGAGACAATGTTGAAAGTTAAGCTGGAGGGAGACGGGCAGGAAAGAACAAAGTGCCCCAGAGTTCAGCGTTTCTTCCAACTCCTCTTAATTAGCCACTCCTCCTGCATCTACTTCTCTGCACTCCTCTGCTTCTATTCTGCTACATCCTTTCTCTCCCATCCTTTTACCGGCATCGGTCCCTCTCTGATACTACTCCAATTTCCTAGCTCATTAGTTTGTTCTCATCAATGTATCTTCCATCTGACAGTGAATCACGACACCCTTCATCAAAATGCTCAAAACAGGAAAAATGTGGAACAAAACTCAAAAACACAATAATGACCAGAATTAGTGGTCGGATGGAGTCTGGTGGGATCCCAAGACTATGGCCCTGGGATACACTTCTGGCCCGGGATAGGACTCATTCCTAAGGACTGGCCCTTACCTCAATGGTAGAAAGACTTATATGCAGAACACCCAACTCAGGGCAATGCACCCACCTACTTTATGGAGATGCACCCCCTAGAGCAATTGGCCTTGGGCCACCAGAAGGGCAGCCTTCTCCTGGAGGGGAAGCTGGACAGACAGGAGTGCACAGTTAAGAAGGGCACGGGGCGGGGCTCACAGAAAAGGGAGGAGAGGAGAGCGGGGCTAGGGTTGGGGATGGTAGGCGGGTGTGAAACCAAATGTACATGAACTGTTGAGGGTAAAACAAATTCTGCTCTGTAAAATTGCACCCAAAGCACAATTAAAATAAATAAATAAAATAATTCCCAACAACAAAAATGCTCAAAACAGAAACTCTGGAGACATCTATGACTCTTGACTCTCTTTTTTTTTCCCCCTCCTACTCAAATTAATATTACTTCCTCAAGATGACTCAAAATTTAAGAAAAAATGGATTTGGGAAAACTTTAGTAAATTTAAGTCATTGCCTTGTAAAACAATATCTTTAAATTTTAGGCAGTGTTAACGTTTTCTCATTCATCCTTTTACTTCTCCCTCATTACTCATAGGAGTAATGTTTGATGGTTTATTGGAAAAAAAACTTATTGTGATTTGGGTGATGGTTGTGTTATTATCATTACACTGTAATGCTGTAACATTACCATCATTTTTAAGTTTAGGTTCAGTTTCATATTGAAACTCATTCTGAACTAACCCCTTATTCATTTATCATTACTTCTTCAATCCTTAGTATTTAGATAGGCACTTCTTTTTCTTTCCTTGGTTGCTTGTGTGTGTGTGTGTGTGTGTGGTTTGGGTGAAAGTTTACAGAGCAAATTAGTTTTCTATTCAACAACTTATATACATTTTGTTTGGTGACATTTGTTCCAATTCCCTTTATATAACAGGACTTTTGCTGCTACTTCCCTGGGTTCCCAGTATCCATTCATCCTTCTTTCCCGTACCTTCCTGCCTTCTGAGGTTTGTTTTGGGGCAAACATTGCCCTTTTGGTCTTGTATGGTTAATTGTTCTGAGGAGTCCATTCCTCAGGTGTGTTATTGTTCACTTTCTAGGCCTGTCTGTTGTTTGACTGATAGGTGATCCCCAGAGGTGGGTTCAGTTACAGGTTTGAAGTGTGTCTAAGGTCCACACTCTCAGGGACACCCTTGACTCTTGACTGTTCTCAATCTCTCTCTCTCTGCTATTGCATCCTGTCTCATGCCCTTTCCAAATGTCTCTCACATCTGCTTTTCCTCTCCTTTCTCACAACCACCACCTTAGCCCAGGCCACCAAATCTCCTGAATTCCTCTAGCAGCCTTCCTGCTGCGCGATTGCTCCGCCTCCTGCTGGTTCTGACTCAGTGTCCCCCGTGCAGAACAGAATGAAACTCCTTAGTCCTGTGCCATCCTCACAGTCATCGATATGCTTGAGCCCATCACAGGAGCCATTGTATCAGTCCATCTCGTCGAGGGTCTTCCCCATTTTCATCGACAATCCCCTTTACCAAGCATGATATCCTTCTGTCTTGGATGCATTTCATCCAAGACAGGTTTGTTTGTTTTTCTGGCAGTCCAGTGTCTATTCAATATTCTTTGCCAACACTATAACTCAGATCCATCAGTTCTCCTTTGGTCTTCTTTATTCCTTGTCTGGCTTTCTCATGCATATGAGGCTATTAAAAATAGCATAGTTTGGGTCAGACTCACCTTAGTCTTCAAAGTGACACCTTTGCTCTTTAACACTTTAAAGAGGTCTTTTGCTGCAGATTTGCCCAATGCAATACATTGTTTGATTTCTCGACTGTTGTTTCCATGGATGTTAACTGTGGATCCAAGTAAAATGAAATCCTTGACAACTTCAGTCTTTTCTCCATTTATCGTACTGCTGCTTACCAGATCAGTTGTAAGGATTTTTATTTTCTTTCTGTTGAGGTGTAATTCATACTAAAGGCTGTAGTCTTTTATCTTTATCAGTAAGTGCTTCAAGTCTTCCTCACTTTCAGCAAGCAAGGTTGTGTCGTCTGCACATCTTAGGCTGTCAATGAATCTTCTTCCAATCCTAACACCACACCCTTCTTCAAACAGTCCGGCCTCTCCAATTATTTTCTAAGCACCCACATTTAATAAGTATAGTGAAAGGATAGAACCCTGACAGACACCTTTCCTTATTTTAAAACACGCAGTATCTCTTTGTTCTGTTCCAACAACTCCCTCCTGGTCTATGTCTAGGATCCTCATGAGCACAACTGAGTGTTCTGGAATTCCCATTCTTTGCATTGTTATCTGTAATTTGTTATGACCCACACAGTCAAATGCCTTTGCATAGTCAATAAAACACTGGCAAACATGATCCTGCTATTATTCTCTTCTTCCAGCCAAGATCCATCTGACATCAGCAATGATATTCCTTGTTCCAATTCATACTGACATTATATGGCAGAATAGAACTGCCCCATTTAGGAGCTCTGGTGGTGTAGTGCCTAAGGCACTTGACTGCTAACCAGAAGGTTGGCAGTTCAAACCCACCAACCACTCCTCAGAAGGAATGTTGGGCAATCTCCTTCCATAGAGATATTGCCTCGGTAACCCAAGGAGGGGTCGCTATGAGTCAGGTCTGACTCCACGGCAAATAACAACAACAACAACAGTCTATAGGAGCAATTGCCAGGTCTTGTCTCCCGTGGAGCTGCTAAATGGGTTCAAACTGCCAAGCTTTCAGTTAGCAGATGAGTGCTTAACCAGTGCACCACCAGTAATTAATACTAAATTAGGAATCCATGAATTCATTTGTTCACTTGTCAAGTTAACTTTTCAAGTCCTGGGGAAATAGAACTTTAGAGTGCCAATCTTGAATGATTGCATAGCATAATCAGACAATTCAAAAAAACCAAACTCACTGTCATCCAGTCGGATCCGACTCATAGGGACCTCTCCTTGGGTTTCCGAGGCAGTATTACTATGGAAGTAGATTGCCCAACCTTCTTCCCGAGGACTGGCTAGCAGGTTTGAACTGCTAGCCTTCTGGTTAGCAGTCAAATGCCTTAGGCACTACACCACCAAAGCTCCCAGACAATTAAAATATGATAAATACATAACTGAGTCATCAGATAAATATATGTAAGTACAAATACATTATGATTACTGACTACAGTAAGATGTCTTAAAAGATTCCATTTCAGTTTAACCTTTGCAAAATCCCACAGTTTAGATACATATACCCAGTCACATTCATTTGGGAAAACAGAAAAAGAAATTAATTCTCGGAAATCCCGTGGGTCAGTTCTACTCTGTCCTACAGGGACACTATGAGTCAGAATTGACTCAACAGCAACATGTTTGATTATTGCTTATTACATGGCAAGTAATGTATACACATTATTTTATTGCCAGAGCTATTATGGGATGTTATTATCCCCATTTTATACAGGCAGAAACTAAGGATATAAGAGTCACATAACTTGAGGTCCAACAATTAGATGTTCTGAGCCAGTTTTTAAACCTGGAACTCTCTGACGTCAACTGGCCTGTGATATCGGCTTGCCAGACAACGATCAGACAGCAACCCAAGGGCCTGTGGATAACATGTCCTCTGATGCCGATGTCTGTTCTAGGTACTTGAGCTATTGATCTAGAGAAATAGAAAATGGCCCCTCTGCAGGAAGACTTAGATATCAAATGAAATGGGGATATTTGGCCTGGAGAACACAAGGCTTGGAGGAATCATTCAACCCCTTGGTGGTAAGAGAGTTCAGGTGACACTTTGAGCCCAGGTGCAGATTACCCAATAAACAAGGTGAACATGGGCTTACCTTGTAAGTAAGCACAAGTAAGCATGTGCTTACCTTGCTTATTAAATAATCTGACACTGCTTGCACCAAAGAAATTTAAGAAACTCAGGAAAGAATGACCATTTTGAAGCATCTTCCCTAAAGTCCTGTTTTTAAAAACTCCACTTCTTTTGAGGCATACCCAGGGGCCTGATAAAGGAGTCAAGGCCTGTTGTTCCTGGTCCAAGTTTCTAACCACTAACCTCAGTGCTACCCAACTATTTCATCAGTACTGTGGAATGCAAGGAAAATGTAAGCACAGGATAATGAAGTCTGGAATACTGTCAAGAGGAATACCATGCTGTGTGTGTTAAAGAATTTAGGAAGATGAAAAGAAGCTTAGAGTTCTCAAGACTTTGTGGAAAGATTATGAAGACAGCTACTTTGAAATCAAATGTAATAATTCCTGAAACAGATATTTTTTTAACCATAAAATAGAAACAAATTATGTAATGTAAAAATGCTTTCAAATTTTTGTACAAGAAAGTGAAATGGTAAAGAGCAGACTTGGTATTTTTCTAACTTTACTATGAAACCACTGAATTCCATCAAAAGTATGTTTTCCTTTGGGTAGAGAGGCAGAGCAGGGGCCCAGACAAGGCTTATTCTGAGATCACATACAGGAAAATGATGAGGACTGTGTTATTGCAGCTGGTACTAACATCAACCCACAATGTAGGCATTAAAAAAAAAATGTAGCTTATTATTATTATTTTTTTTAATATATAGTTCTATAGTTTAGGTTCTATTATAGTTTTCATTCCTTCAGGCAAAAGAAATTTAATCTTAGTCTGTTCAGCGTTTCTACCTTTCCTAAAAGTTAATAGCTGTGTGTTAGGAATGCCAAAACTCTGGGGGCAGGTGTATGTGTGAGAGAGAGGGCATTTGGACATCTGCCATGGTCTGTTTATGTTGCTGTTCACTAAGGTGTTCATTGCTTTGTTTGGACTTCGGTCAGCAAGATCCCTACACAACCAGTGGTGGTCTTGCACTCTTTTCTGTGCACAGGAAACATTTTGTGACTTCCAACCCACACTTGGCACAGGAGCGCAACTCTGTGCTGTTCAGACTCTGTTTCTGCCTGTGCTCTTTGGGGGCCCATGTTGTTACTCTGCCATTCTGTGAGATTCTGAGCTGCAGTTGGCTCTGTGAGGCTATTTAAGGCCTTTCCGCCTGCACAGACCACACTGTCCCTGCTCACTGTCTTTCTTCCCTTCTGGGTTCTCACTTGGAAAAGACTCTCTCATCCCCTAACCTGCTCACCCCAATCCTACAAATCCATGTTGGCTTTCTCTTGACCGCTGGGACTGCACCTTTAAAATTCCATGGCTAGGAAGACATAACCTGACTGAAAGGAAGAGAGAGTTCAAGAGGTAGCAAAAAATACTAGGGACAAAAACTAGCAAATCTTTTAAAAATATTGCCCTACTACATTGGCTTTATTAAGTAGTTTGCACATAGAAAAACTGTCAGTGCTTTCCCATTTTTGCATAATTTTTTAATTTATCAAATCAATTTTTAGAGTTTGTTCATGTACATTATAGATATAGCTACAAAAGCAAATGGCCTAAATGGTTTAACAAAGTAGTCATCTCTTGTCTCACTCTTATTCAGTCCTAGTCCAATGCCCCAAAGCCAACCAATCTTAGTTGTCTCTTCTGATAATTAGGAGACCTGGTGACACAGTAGATAAGCACTTAGTTGCTAACCAAGAGGTCAGGGGTTTGACCCCACCTGCCACTCTGGGAAGAAAGATGTGGCAGCCTGCTTCCATAAAGAAACCTTTGGGGCAGTTCTACTATGTCTTATGGGGTTGCTATGAGTCAGCATTGACCTGACAGCAAAGGCCTCCCCGCCACCCGCTCCCCCGGCTTCTGACAATTACTTCTACATTTTGGAATAACATGCTTATACTGCCATTTATAGGAGCTCTGGTGGCATAGTACCTAAGGCATTTGACAGCTAACCAGAAGGCTGGCAGTTCAAACCCACCAGCCACTCCTCGGAAGGCAGGTTAGACAATCTACTTCCGTAGTGATACCGCCTCAGAAACCCAAGGAGGGGTCGCTATGAGTTGGGTCAACTCGACGCAGTGAGACTACCATTTCTTGATTTATCAGCTTTATACATTATTAACTTCAGACACTTCTCGGAAGGAAGGTTGGGCAATCTACTTCCATAGTAATACCACCTCAGAAACCCAAGGAGGGGTCGCTATGAGTCAGAGACAACTTGACGGTACATAATAACAAAGGCATTAGTGAGCTGAAATTGACTGGCTTTGGCCATTTTGAATCAGACAACCATGTGATCTACTATGCCGGGAATGACAAATTGAAGAGTAATGGCATGGCATTCATCATCACAAAGAATGTTTTAAGATCTATCCTGAAGTACAACGCTGTCAGTGACAGGATAATTTCCATACGCCTACAAGGAAGACCAGCTAATGCTACTATTATTCAAATTTATGCACCAACCACCAAAGCCAAAGATGAGAAAACTGAAGATTTTTACCAACTTCTGCAGTCTGAAATTGACAGAAATGCAATCAAGATGTGTTTATTATCACTGGTGATTGGAATGCAAAAGTTGGGAACAAAGAAGAATCACCAGTTGTTGGAAAATATGGCCTTGGTGAGAGAAACAATGCTGGAGATCACATGATAGAATTTTCCAAGACCAATGACTTGTTCATTGCAAATGCCTTTTTTCAACAATATAAATGGCTGCTATACACATGGACTTCACCAGACAGAGTACATAGGAATCAGATTGACTGCATGTATGGCAAGAGGCATGGAGAAGCTCATCATCTTCAGCCAAAACAAGGCCTGGAGCTGACTGTGGAACAGACCATCAACTGCTTATATGCAAGTTCAAGTTGAAGCTAAAGAAAATTAAAGAAAGTCCACAGGAGCCAAAATATGACCTTGATTATATCCCTCCTGAATTTAGAGACCATCTAAAGAATAGATTTGATGCATTGAACACCAATGACCAAAAACCAGGTAATTGTGAGATGACACCAAGAACATCATCCATGAAGAAAACAAAAGGTCATTTAAAAGACAGGAAAGGAAGAAAAGACCAAAATGGATGTTGGAAGAGACTCTGAAACTTGCCCTTGAATGGAGAGTAGCTAAAGAAAATGGAAGAAATGACAAGATAAAAGAGCTGAACAGAACATTTCAAAGTGCAGCTTGAGAAGACAAAGTCAATTATTATAATGAAATGTGCAAAGATCTGGAATAAGAAAACTGAAAGAGAAGAACGTGCTCGGCATTTCTCATGCTGAAAGAAATGAGGAAAAAGAATTAAGCCTCGAGTTGCAATATCGAAAGAATCTATGGGCAAAATATTGAATGATGTAGGAAGCATCAAAAGAAGATGGAAGGAATACACAGAGTCACTGTCCCAAAAAGAATTGGTCAGCGTTCATCCATTCCAGGAGGTGGCATATGATCAAGAACCAATGGTATTGAAGGAAGAGATTGAATCCGCACTGAAGGAATTGGTGAAGAACAAATCTCCAGGAATTGGTGGAATACCCATTGAGATGTTTCAACAAACAAATGCCACACTGGAGGCATTCACTCGTCTGTGCTGAGAAATCTAGAAAACAGCTACCTGGCCAACTGACTGGAAGAGATCCATATTTGTACCCATTCCAAAGAGAAATGATCCCACAAAATGTGGAATTTATTAACAATATCATTAATATCACACGCAAGATGAAAGAGCTGAACAGAAGATTTCAAAGAGCAGCTCGTGCAGACAAAGGCAATTACTATAATGAAATATGCAAAGACTTGGACTTAGAAAAACCAGAAGGGAAGAACATGCTCGGCATTTCTCAAGCTGAAAGAACTGAGGAAAAAAATTAAACCTCGAGTTGCAATATTAAAAGATTCTATGGGCAAAATATTGAATGATGCAGGAAGCATCAAAAGAAGATGGAAGAAATACAGAGTCACTGGACCAAAAAGAACTGGTCGATGTTCCTCCATTTCAGGAAGTGGCATATATTCAAGAACCAATGGTACTGAAGGAAGAAGTCAAAGCTGCACTGAAAGAATTGGCAAAGAACAAGGTTCCAGGCATTGACAGATGTTTCAACAAACAGATGCCCTGCTAGAGACATTCACTTGGATATGACAAGAGATTTGGAAGACAGCTACCTGGCCAACTGAATGGAGGAGATCCATATTTGTACCCATTCCAAAGAAAGGGGCTCCCACAGAATGTGGAGATTATCTAACAATATCATTAATATCACATGCAAGAAAAATCTTACCAAAGATAATTCAAAAACAGTTGTAGTAGTATATTGACAGAATTTCCAGAAATGCAAGCTGGATTCAGAAGAGGATGTGGAACAAGGGATATCATTTCTGATGTCAAATGGATCTTGGCTCAAAGCAAAGAATACCAGAAAGATGTTTATTTGTGTTTTATTGACTATGCAAAAGCATTTAATTGTGTGCATCATAACAAATTGTTGATAACATTGAGAAGAATGGGAATTCCAGAACACTCGATTGTACTCATGAAGAACCTGTATATAGACCAGGAGGCTCTCATTCAAACAGAACAAGGGGACACTGCATGGTTTAAAATCAAGAAGGGAGTGCCTCAGGGTTGTATCCTTTCACCATACTTATTCAATCTATATGCTGAGCAAATAATCTGAGAAGCTGGACTATATGAAGAAGAACGTGGCATCAGGATTAGAGGAAGACTTACTAATAACATGAGATCTGCAGACATGACAACTTTGCTTGCTCAAAGTGAGGATGACTTGAAGCACTTACTGATGAAGATTGAAGAATACAGTCTCCAGTATGGATTACATCTCAATATAAAGAAAACAATAATCCTCACAACTGGACATATAAGCAGCATCACAATAGATGGAGAAAAGATTGAAGTTGTCAAAGACTTAACATTGCTTGGGTCTACAATTGACACCAATGGAAGCAGCAGTCAGGACACAGACAACGTACAGCACTGGGCAAATCGGCTGCAAAGGGCCTCTTTTAAGTGCTGAAGAGCAAAGATATCTTCTTGAAGACTAAGATGCACCTGACACAAGCCATGATATTTTCAATCACTTCATACACATGTGAGAGGTGGACAATGAATAAGGAAGAATGAAGAGTTGATGCTTTTGAGTTGTGGTGCTGGGGAAGAATGCTGAAAGTACCGTGGACTGCTAAAAGTACTAACAAATCTGTCCTGGAGGAAGTGCAGCCGGAATGCTCCTTGGAAGCAAGAATGGCCAGACTTTGTCTCACCTACTTTAGACATATTATCAGAAGGGACCATTCCCTGGAGAAAGATGTCATGCTTGGTATGGTGGAAGGTCGACGAAAGAGGGGAAGTCCCTCCACGAGATGGATTGACACAGTGGCTGCGGCGATGGGCTCAAATATAGCAGGGATCATGGAGCTGGCACGGGACTGGACGGTGTTCCATTCTGCTGTGCATAGGGTAGCTATGAGTTGGAGATGACTCGACAGCACCTAACAACAACACCAACAAGTAAAATCTTGCTGAAGATAATTCAAACATGGTTGCAGTAGTATATTGACATAGAATTTCAATAATGCAAGCTGGTTTCAGAAGAGGACGTGGAACAAGGGATATCATTGCTGATGTCAGATGGATCTTGGCTGAAAACAAAGAATACCAGAAAGATGTTTACTTGTGTTTTATTCACTATGAAAAAGCATTAGATTGTGTGGGTCATAATAAATTATGGATAACATTGAGAAGAATGGGAATTCCAGAACACTTAATTGTGCTCCTGAGGAAACTGTACATAGACCAGGAAGCTTTCATTTAAACAGAACAAGGGGATGCTGCACGCTTTAAAATCAGGAAGGGAGTGTGTCAGGGTTGTATCCTTTCACCATACTTATTCAATCTGTATGCTGAGCAAATAATCTGAGAAGCTGGACTATATGAAGAAGGGTTAGAGGAAGAGTTATTAACAACCTGAGACATGCAGATAACCCAACTTTGCTTGCTGAAAGTGACAATGACTTGAAGCAGTTACTGGTGAAAATTAAAGACTATAGTCTGCGGTATTGAGTCCATCTCAACATTAAAAAAACAAACAAACAAACAAAAAAAAACACCTCACAACTGGACCAATAAGCAGCATCATAAGACATGGAGAAAAGACTGAAGTTGTCAAAGATGTCATATTACTTGGTTCCACAATCAACACCAATGGAAGCAGCAGTCAAGACATCAGAGGACATATTGAACTGGGCAAATCTGCTGCAAAAGACCTCTTTAAAGTGCTGAAAAGCAAGGATGTCTCTTTGAAAACTAAGATGCGCCTAACCCAAGCCATGGTATTTTCAGTTGTCTCATATGCATGTGGGAGCTGGACAATGAATAAGGAAGAAGACCAAAGAAAAGTTGATGTTTTTGAGTTGTGGTGTTGGCGAAGAATACTGAAGGTATCACGGACTGGCAGAAGAACTAAGAAATCTACACTGGAAGAAGTGCATCCAGAATGCTCCTTGGAAGTGAAAATGGCCAGACCTTGTCTCATCTACTTTGGTCATGTTGTCAGAAGGGATCATTCTTTGGAAAAGGATATCATACTTGGTAAAGTGGAGGGTCAATGAAAAAGAGGAAGGCCCTCAACGAGATGGATTGACACAACGGCTACAACGATGGACTCAGGTATAGCAAGGATTGTGAGGTTGACACAGGACTGCACAGTGTTTGGTTCTGTTGTACACAGGGTCACTATGGGTTGGAGCACCTAACAACAACAACTACACTCAGCTCAGGTTAGAAGCAGCAACAGGACTCCAGGGATTAAATAAGAGGCTGAATATTTTCTTATTTGCCTGCCAAGTTCATCATTTACTAGGGAGGCAACCTGGAGAAAATAATTTGAGTCTTTGTGCTTACTTTCCTACTCTGGATTCAAATTGGAGAAACTAATGTTGATTATATTTTTAGCAGCAGCAGTTGAAATTGCATGTAAAGCTCTTTCAGTAAACAAAATGTCAAAATAGTTTATTACCATAATTAGTGGGGTTATCACACATTAGTCATACATAAATATTCAATCTATAATAATTTGTTCATTTTCTAACCTTGACATTTAATGTTAAACCTAGTATAGAGCGGAGATTTTCAGCTCTGGCTGCACATTATAATAATCTGGGCAACTTTAAGAAAAATACTAAAACCATGCCAAAACTCAGAGATTTTGACTTAATTGGTTTGGGAGGGAGACCAAACTGATTCTAATCTGAAGCATGGATTCAGAATCACTGTTGGAGAGGAAAGAAAACAGACTTCAGAACTGGAAAGACCCTGATTCAGATCCTGACTCTACTACTTACTGGTAGAACTTCTCAATTATTTTAAGCCTAAAGTTTCTTCTCTGTCAAAAGGAAGATGAGGTGTTGTTTTTTGTGTTTGTATTAAAGATTCAATGAGATAACTAACATACGTAAAACATCCAATTGCCTGTCACAGAATAACAGTAAAAACCACTCGCTGTCGAGCTGATTCCAACCGCAGTGACTCCATCTGTTTCAGAGTAGAACTGTGCTCCGTACTCTGTTCACTGGCTGATTTTTCAGACGGAGATCACCAGGGACTTCTTCCAAGGTGCGCCAAGTGCACTGGAACTGCGAAGCTCTCAGCTGGCAGCAGAGGACTTCAGCAGCAGATAGGTATGCCCACATCAGAGCACTTTCTCCCCTTTTGACATCTGATAGTTGATAACAGATGCAAATGATAACCCTTTAAAGAAAGATGGACAAACCAGGTAGACCTTCTGTTGAGAATGGAAGTGAAGGCAGATTTGTCGATTAGAGTAGTTGGTAAGGAGGATGAGGTCAGACTGCCATTTGCTCTGGGATGGATAATCTAGGGCTTTGAACCAGTTCATTGCAGTCATACATACAGATCCCTGCTGATCTTATGACTATACCTGGGGATTTTGTTAAAATGTAGATTCTGATTCACTCACTATATCTGTGGTGGAAATGCAGATTCTCAGCAGGAGGTCAAACTGGAATGAACCAGTTCAAAGCCCTGGGATAATCATATAAGGGTTGTGACTCTCCATAATCACAGCTCTTGTGAATCCTGATGTTTTGTTTTTTTTTTTTTAAATCAAACCTGTGACACCATTCTACAAAATCTATATTTTAAATAAACATCTAACAACCTTTTCCTGAGGTGTTTTACATGTCATAAATTAATTGGGCTTTCTGCTCCATGTCCTTTTTAATTCATTTGTTCATGAAACACGAAGGGAAATTTACAACTTCAAAGCACAAAACAAAGTATGAAAATACCAGCTTGGTCAGTAGGACAAGGTGAGAACTTTAGCGCTTTTATTTCGGCAAAAGACAGTTTATCTAAGATATGCCATCTATTCCTCCTAGACTCCTGCTTTCTCCACCTAGCTAGACATTTGGAGAGCCAAGGATAGCTCTCTAAATGTCTTGAAATGAAAACTATGAAGGAAGATGATGCCTCCCAGGGCATCCATAAACAGCAAAAGCCAGGGTAACTATGTGCTTAGAACATCAGCAAAACACCAGTTGTTGAAAGCAAAGAGCCACAGATGCCAAATAGACAGGACACAAGGAAAAGCAAGTGCTACAGTGGAAGGAAACTGGCTGGGCACGAAATGAAATTGATACCAGCTCCAGTGAGTGAGAATATGCCCACCAGAAATAGTTCATACAGGGACATGAGGGCTTCCATGTGCAATGTTGTTTAAGCTGAAGCCTCTGTTACTTCAACACCTTCATTGACATCTGTCCCCTATGGGCCCCTCCCATGTAATTGAAACTCCTTATTTTAGTTGGTCTCTTGGGAGCATACTATTTCTTTCTAATAAATAGGAGGTAGGGATGGGCTGTCAAGTCTAACTCTTGTTACTTTCATTCACCCAGTTCACAACTGGATCCAACATGAGCAGTTACTGGACCAGGAAGGATTATTATAGTTACATTTAAAAAGAAGTTACCTCATGGATAGTTAACACACACACACACACACACATACATGCATATATATATCATATAGCCTATTTGTATGCATGAGTATAAGCAAAGGAGGGGGCACCACAGATTATCAGTGTTTAGGGCCTCACATGCTTTAATCCGGCCCTGAAGGAGAGAGAAGTGGAAAGAGAGAACGTGCTCAGATGCTTGGGATAGAGCAGGGCATGTGGAGCACGGCCCAGCTGATTCCTTTTGTAAACATTTTGTGAAAACTTTGTTGGAAACCAGCTGAGTCGAGTCAAGTAGTTCGATGATTGTGGGTCAGACCTTTTTCCTCTCTCACTAAAGAATGGGGAACTGATCTAACACAAGGAATGACACACTGTTATATTACTTTCTCTCTCCATTTTTTAAGGATATAGAGATCAGGTGGTGTCATATGTATATAAAACCTAGAAGAGCCCTGGTAGTGCTGTGGTGTTAAGTGCTTGGCTATTAACCAAAAAGTTGGTGATTCGAACTCACCAGCCTTTCTGTGGGGGGAAGAAGAATCAGTCTGCTTCCATAAAGATGTCCAGCCTTGGAAACCATGTGGGGAACTCTGTCCTGGAGGGTTTTTTTGAGTCAGAATTGACTCAATGGCAGGGAGTTTGGTTTTGGTTTAGGGAACTTGGATCATTTGGTCCAGACTTGGTCTCTTGGCAGAGCAATGATAAATTCATAAGACATAAATCCCAATTTTTTTAAGAAAATAAGTTTAAAATGTTCTTATAAAAGTTATATATCTGTAAATATATATTTTATGACAGATATATGGTGATATATGTAACCAATAAGTGCTGGAGACAGGATGTAGACCCAGATCTGCCCAATACCAGCTGTGGTCATTGGGTGTCCACTTGGCTGGGCCTGGTTTTAAGTGGCTGAGCAACTGGATGTAGTTGTTCCCTATGATGAAACTGGGAATCAACTCCACGGTGGAATCTACTGGAGCAGCTGAGTAACTGCCTTCGAGAATGTGCTCTGCTTCCGGTATATAAGCAGGGGCACTGAGAACGGTCTCTGCAGCTCTTTGTCATGCTTGGACCTGGTGTGTATCAGAGTCTTCACCCTGCCTGCCATGTTGTCTGCTGATCACAGGATGCTACTCGGTAAATATTACAGAGAATATTGTCCATTATGCAACTCAGGACCCCGATAAAGTCTCAAATGATACCTTTCTTTTAGATTTTGATGCCAGAACAAAATAAGTATGTATTTCCTGAGGAAGTTATCTGCTTCCTTTTTTCTAATAATGAGAATTATGTGACTTACTGGGCCTCTCCTTGTGATTTGCCATTGAGGAAGCTCACAGACAAATGGGAAACAACAATTGTTGGCTCAGGTTCCTGGGTTGTACATATCGATGTTTTCTTTGTTTCCTGCTCTTGATTTTCCTCGGTCCTGGTTCTGGATTTGAGTTGGATTTTGTGTTATTGTGTATGTTTTTGTGAGTGAAGCTATATTCTTTGTGGAACAGGGTGGAGTATCAACAAATAAATTTTTAAAAAAATTAAGACTGTCTTCCTCATCAACACAGTCATGTGCCTGACATGTCTGATCAAAAAATCAACAATATTTTAAAGCTGATAATATGAAACTTGAAATTATGGCTTTTGAATATATAATAAAAGGAAGGGGATAGATTTTCAAAAAAGGAAACTGTATTCTTAGAGATAAAGCGTAAATGCCTTTATTGAACTTGCATTGGAATTGATTCTACTTCTCTAGATTGCCAACCTAAATCACTCTCTATGCCACCGAATTAGGTAATGAAATGAATCCCAATGTCACAGGAAAATAAAATTAAGAGGGAAATAAAGATATTCCTGTGGTATATAACCATTTCAGGAAACTCAGTCTGGTTAATCATGGTTAAATAACTTACTTTCTTAGGAAGGAATAGAATTTGCTATAGTTGTAAATGGGGGGAGCAGGAATGACTCATGACTTTGGTGAGTTGGGCCATTCATTGAAGGAACAACCTGACAAGCCCCATGTGGGTAAACAAATGTTAATTAAAGACATTCAAGAGGAGATATTAAAACATATGAGAGGCAGATGCTGACTCCTGCAGTTGTTGAAGGAAAATGCTCAGGGGTTGGGTAGGAGCCGGGAGAGGCAGTTCAGAATGCATTATTTGCAGCTTCTGTTTTAAAACAAACTCTCTTAGAGCTGCCGTTGGACATCATCACACTTATTGATAGTTCTTAATTTCTCTTATGGCTTCTCTTAGATCTTGACAGACCTCAATTTTAGGCTTTCATCTGAGGCATGGTGACTATTTGGATGAACATCATGTGTGAGGATCCAAGATTTTGAAATAGAACATTTGCTTCTCCCTCTCTACCCTTTCAGGCAGCAAGATCTCCACCTTCAAGCTCTTAGAAAAGGGTTGTGACCATATAAATGCCAAAAAAAAAAAAAAAAAAAAAAGAGTTTGATTTTAGTTTTTGAGTTTCAGGGTAAACCTTTGAAACCCATGACAGAGAAAATAGCTTGAGAGAAAAGGGTTTTCAAGAACAAAAGCCAAAGCCCTGTCCTAGTAACTAAGCTGCATACAACAGAAAGCTGAACTACAGCTTCCACTGACCTGAGACCAGAAGAGCTCTATGGTGTCTCGCTACTATCACCGACCACTCTGACCAGGATCACAACAGAGGAACCAGATAGAGTAGGAGAAAAAAAAAAAGACCAGACTTAGCGGTCTGACAGAGACTGGTGGGACCCCCAAGACTATGGCCCTTAGACACTTTCCTAGCTTAGAGCTGAGGCCACTCCCAGAGATCACCTTTCAGCCACATAAAAGATAGGCCTATAAATAACATCCAGGAGGAATACGCTCCTCAGTACAATCAACCATATGAGACCATGGCGAACCAAATGCCAGCACTGGTCCAAAAGCACAGTGAAGAAGACAGGAAGGGTCAGGAAAAGTAGGCAAATGGAAACAGGGAGCCCAAAGTAAAAATGGGGAGAATGCTGACACATTGTGGGAACTGCGATCAACATCATGGAACAATCTGTGTATAAATTGCTGAATGGGAAACTAATTTGCTCTGTAAACTTTCACAATAAAATATTAATAAATAAATAGAAACAAAACAAAGCAACTCAGAAAGCTCAAAATTAAAAAAAAAAAAAAAGGCTCAAACAAAACGAATTTTATTTCTTTTTCCTGTAAAAGAATTCTAGAAGATAGTCCAGAGCTGCTATGGTCACCAGAGGTACAGGCTCCATCTGTATTTCAGTGCCCCCAGCATTGGCTTGAATCCTCAAGTATAAGATAGTTGCTAAAGCTCCAACCATCATACTCACAGTCAAGGCAATAGGACCTAGGAAAAGACAAAGTGTCTCCCTTCCCGCTGAGTCAGGTCACTTACACATCCATGTCAAGTCCCATACAACATTTCTGTTTAATTCTCATTTGCCAGAATTAATCACATGGCAGGATTAGCCTGAAAAATATCATCTTTTTAGTAGCACATACTGCTGGCCTAAATAAAGTAGAAAGGGAGAATGGGTATAGGTTTGCCAAACGGCACTCTCTGCCACTTCCCTGAAGTACCCAAGGCAAAAAGTTCATACTATAAATACAATTGAGAATAATTCGTGACTATGCATGAGCGAATTTTCTCACCCCAGATGAGATAAGCTTCCTTCGGACTGGGAATGAAGGGAAGAACAGAAAGGAAACTAGGAGCAAATAGATGTTGTGGGCTTCTGATCAGGTCCTTGTGCCCTAAGATTCATCACTGGATCCTCATGAGGAGTACCAGAAACTTCAGATAGATTTGAGGACCAAAAGTAGAGACGGTCTCTGCCTTGTTCTTTGGTTGACAATTGGGAGGTAACAAGGCATCAGGGCGTTCCCTCAGGCCTGTATGTATGATATCCACAGTAGAAATGGGGCATCTTTGGCCCCAGAATAGTCTGAGTGAGCATCCAAAATGTATGTCCTAAGCCCTCCCCACTCCATTAAGAGGGTTTTGGAAGTAACTGAGTGTTTGCATTAACTCTTCACCCTGTTGAGAGGGGGAAGGATTCCTGTCCTAGGGTTATGGGGATGACTGAACACACAACACCAGACACAGGACATATTACTCCACAGCAGTTTATGAGTCACATATATGCACAGCCTGGGGGGTGAGGACACTGCACTCAAGAAAGAGTGAATGGCCAGGGGCTGTGGGAGGCAGGCTTTGTAGTAGTAAGTGGGTGGTGTGCCCCCTGCCCCCACACGAGGATGGAAATGGCTTGTTTGAATAAGTCCATGGACAGCCAAGGAATTGAAACTCACCACTCAGGGATAAGCAGGAACTGCATTTGGTTCATTTGACAAGGGGAGTGCTTGGCTAGGGGACCTTATTTGCAGGAACAGAGTGGGGAAAGGAAGTTGAGGTTGGGCCAGTGAGAGCCCTTCTGGTTCACATGTCAAGCAGCACATAATATTTTAGGGCTTACACCACAGTAAGAGAGGCCGGGAGGCCTGAATATGCTTTGCGATTGAGATGAGAGGGGGTACAGGGTAACCTTCCTGGGCCAACTACTAGAGACCAGATGGAGAATCCAGATGTCCTAGAAATTTCCTGCGGGAAAGATGTACATCTCAGTAGCTGCCAGCAGGCACAGATGCCTCCCCTTCTCCAACACTCTGACTCTGTGAAAGCTCCCCACAATTTAACATGATTCAGAGAATAAAGGGTGGTGACAACTTGAATTGACTAAAAAAAAAATTTTAATTTGAAAGAAAAATTTCTGATTTGACAGTTTTCTTTAAAACAGATAAGATTATGTTATGCTACTGGACAGAATGGGGATTTATGATTAAAATTAAATATAGTTCCAGAAAAAAACATTTTTGTACAACAGAGCATCCTGTGAAAAGTTCATCTGCAACACATATGTTTTCAATTTGTCATATCCCACGTTTTAAAGTCATTGAGCTCACAGCATTTTGACACCTCCTTCTTTAATGGAGTATGACAAAATGGGGATTTTGTTGTTAGAACTGAAGTTATTGGGAGTGAACTGAACTTCATGACCACAGTGTGTAGGTGACACTGGGGTTCATCGCTCTGACTCACAGGCATCACTGCTCTCCCTCCCCACCGCCAACAGGCACCTACACAAATGGCCCAAGACTGTATTTCCCAACTTAACTGCATCTAAGGTGACCAGTTCGTCCTGGCTTGCCTGGGACATTCCAGGTTTTAGCAATGAACATCTCGTGCCCTAGGAATTCTTTCATCCTGGCAAACTAGGACAATTGGTCACACACATTGCATCAGAATCGCCTAGAGGACTTGTTAAAACATAGAATCCTGTGCTCCACCAACGCCCCCCCCCCACATCTTCTAATCCAATAGATCCGGGGGGGGGGCAAGGAAACTGATGGTGCAGTAGTCAAAGTGCTCTCCTGAGCCCTTAACTAAAAGGTTGGCAGATCAAACCCACAGGACAAAGATGTGGCAGTCTGTTCTCATACAGAGTACAGCTTGGAAACCCCATGGGCTGTTCTATCCTGTCCTATAGGATCACTATGAGTCTGAACTGACCCAATGGTAATGTGATGGTGCAGGTTCAAGATTTTGCTTTTATAGCAAACTCTGAGGAGATGCTTCTGATCTATGGGCCACATAGACCTTAGGCCACACCACCTAAGAGACAGGGCACAGTTTTATCCCAATGTTAACAACATAAAGCAATTACACTGAGCCATATATTTAATCAATAAGGAATTTGTGGCAATAGCTCTGACAAGACTCCAATTTTTCGGTCTTCTTTTATAGCAGTTCCCTGCACAGGGGCTGTACTAGAGGTCGTCCTAGTACTTATCTTAGGCTAAGAAAGGATGGACGCTTTCCATAATTCTATAAGCACTTAACTTTGTACAGTAAATCCCTTACTAAAACCAGCAAAAGACTCTTCTACTATCTATAACTGAATCCTGACTGATACGTCATGGGGCACTGGGCTTGAGAAACAGTAGAGGGAAGGGGAAGGGAGTTTGTGCACGTTTCAGGGACTAAGGGAGAAAGAAAAGCAAAGATTTCCTACAAGTGCAAAGGCCTGTCTAGGCAAAGATGCCCTTCCACACCTCTGCCGTTTACAAGGGAAACCCAGCTGTCAAAAATGATATCAATACATTCCTAAATAGTTACTAGACTCAGCAGAGGAATGACATCATCCCTCCTCCCAATCAGAACAATAAGACTGCTTCTAACTCTGTAAACAACAAAAATCTGTATCCATTTCTCTAACAGGCTTGAAGCTGATGGTGATCTTTCCGTCAAAAGGACTCTGGTAGCATAGTGGCTAAGGCACTTGATTGCTAACCAGAAGGCTGGCGGTTCAAACCCACCAGCCACTCCTTGGAAGGAAGGTTGGGCAATCCTACTTCCGTAGTGATACTGCCTCGGAAACCCAAGGAGGGGTCGCTATGAGTCGGGGCCGACTCGACGGCATATAACAACAACAACAACAACAGTGACTGGTACACCATTCGATCTGCAGCCTATATGACTATGAGACCAGAAGAACTAGATGGTGCCCGGCTACCACTGTCATCCACTTGGAAGGGGATCTATGTAGGAGATCCTTGATAGAGAGGGAGAACAATGTGGAACAAAACTCAAAATCATTTGGAGAAAAATAAAAGGGGGGGAGGACCAGGTTTGCTGGTCTGATAGAGCCTGGTGGAACTGCTGAGACTATGGCCCCTAGCTGTGTTTTTCAGCCAAACGAAAGACAGGCATATGAGTTGAACATTTACCTGAGATAGATATACTCCTTGGAAAGAATAATCATGGAAGAAAGAAGGGCTGCTTATGCACAGGGAGACAGCTCAGGGGGCAGGAGTGCATGGAAGGATGGACACAGGGAAGAGGTAACTATGAGGAGGAAGTGGGAGGGGAGCTGTTGCACTGTGGTAAACTGTGGTCAATGTCATGAGACAAAGTGTATGTGAACTGCTGTATGGAAAGTGAAATTGCTCTGTAAATTTTCATCCAAATCACAATAAAAAAAAAAAAAAACTAGTCTTAGATATTAAAGTTAACATTTCTCTGAGGAAGCAGTACCTCTGCTAGCACTTGGGGAAGTTTCAGTATACACCGACAGCCTCATCTGATAGCAGTCACACGGTGTTACACCCAGGGAAGTGGAGCACATTCCTTAGCCTGATCCTCTTATGCCATTTTAGACATCTTTACCATCTCTCAGTCATTTTAAAAACTATTTTCTGACTTGCAAAATTACTGCAACTGAGCCTCTGGTGTAAACTTCATTACTATTCTGTGAGTTTCCATTCTTAGAGAGCCAAGGAATTCCACATCTATCTTTTTCCTTTTTTTTTAAATTATCCCAATAGAAACTTTTTATCTGTGACTATCCAAAAAGAAAAAAAAAACAGATCTGTTGCCACAGGGTTTCCTAGGCTGTAATCTCTACGAGAGCAGATCACCAGGTCTTTTCTCAATGTTCCTATGCTCCTTAGAAATCTCCACATGGCATCTATCTTTCCCCCATTCATGCTGGCTTTCTTCTATGCCTATATGTCAAAAGTGATTGGCTTAAGACACATCCTACACAGATATGGCCTTATTAACGTAACGAAGAAAACCCTATTCCCAAATGGGATTACATCCACAGGTATAGTTAGGATTCCAACACATTTTGGGGAAGACACCATTCAGTCCACACCAGAGCTCTTGCCCACTTCAGAACCTCCCAGCAAGCTGTTCCTCTTTCAGTGTTCTGATCACAATTTGTAATTTATACTGACCAGTTCCCAGTCCTCATGGAGGGGTTAGTGGTTACCAGGGGCTGGGGAGAATGGTGAATAGGAGTATTTCTTTTTGGGGTGATGAAAATATTTGGAATTAGATAGTGATGATTGTTACAACACTGAGTAGTACACTTTAAAAGTGAATTTTAAAGGGTGAATTTTATGATATGTGAATGAAATCTTAATGAATAAAAATTATATTGGATTATGAGTTAATAATTATGTGCTTTAAACCCCCTTCAGCTATTTTTACTGAGGAAATATCTAGAAATGCACTGTGTATTCTCTAACATACCTCAAGTCCCGCCATTACAATTCGTTCCTTATATTACATATTATCCTGTCCATAAGTCCTTTGTTAAAGTATAGTTAATGGTTTCATGGGTAGTTGGCCATGACATCTCTTAGCTTCTTCACATGAGTGAATTTTCAGTCCCCAGAGAATGGGAAAAGAATGAGACCAACTTATCTTGACTGTGTCTCTGTTTAGTTGGGAGGGGAGGGGAAGGAGAGATATTCCTGTCTGGAACCTTATTTTCAGATAACAATGTGCCTTTAAGGAGCTCTGGTGACATAGTGGGTAAGGCATTTGGATGTTAACAAGGTCGGGAGTTCAAACCTACCAGGTGCTCTGAGGGAGGAAGATGAGGCAACTTCTGTAAAGATTTACAGCGTGGAAACTCAGTGGGGGTCACTATGAGTCAGAATTGATTCAATGGCTGTGGATTTGGTTATGTGTCTTTAAAAATGAGTTTTAACCTATCTAAGTATTTCCTTATAATTTGCTAAGTGAAACTAATATTAATTTCTTTTATTAAAGCATGTGTCACTGGAGTAATGCGTCACTGTAGATCTGTTAAAATTTATGAGATATTAAGACTGAGTCAAGCCAACTAGGGAGGGCAGCGATGGGGCCATGAAGAGGGATGAGAACTAAGGAGAGCAGGGAATCACGTTCTCTTCATCCACAGAATAATTCTTGCCTGGCCCATGTTGCAGGGTTATTGTAAGGATCAAAGGATGTTGGTGTGTTCAAGTGCTTTGTATCTTAGTGTGTCATACACATGAGAGAAATCTTTACTGTTTAATTTAGCAGATCACAAATTATTAGCACTCTGAGTTTCTGTTCAGTTCTCACATGTAGGATCATGCAAAAAATTTGCATAGAGAAATTTAGTCTTTGAAACACCGGTGCATTTCAAATATAGAATAATAATACTATCATTAACTGGCATAAATTATCCTGCTACTGCGACTAAATGGCATATCAACAAAAATCACTAAATGGCATGTGAAAAAAAAAATAAGTACATACTAAAACTTCCTCAATATACTGACAGTATGTGTCAATGATCAAATGAGACAAGGATATGAAAACACTTCATTAACCAGAAATGCCACAGAAATGCCAGTTATTTTTATTTATTGAACCAAGCACGTTTCATTCATTTTAAAAAATTTACTTTAAATGTGCATATTGAAAAATATCAACTGATTTCTAATTCAGTCCCATGACAGTATTTATTGGTGCCATCTGCTGGAAGTTCCTGAAAAATTGATGAGGTTAAGATGAACAGAACGATAAACAACACAGCATATTATATTTTATGTACATGTATCCCTCACATATTAAAATTAATGTAGGTAAAGTGCTTGGAGTGCATTCTTGTGTTTAAAGTTGCTATGTAAAATATTTTGATGCTGAATAAGTGAATGTGTTTCATGAATTTTAGCATTCATTCATTCAACCAATATATTTTGAGCTCTTGCTATTTGCCAGGCCCTATGGCACTTGACTGCTAACCAGAAAGCTGGTAGTTCAAACCCACCAGCCACTCCTCAGAAGGAAGATGGGGCAATCTACTTCGGTAATGATACTGCTTTAGAAACCCAAGGAGGGGTTGCTATGAGTCGGGTCCAACTCAACAGCACGTAACAACAACATGCTTGGAACCAAGGAGCTCTGATGATGTAGTGGTTAAGGCATTTGGCTGCTAACCAAAAGTAAGTGGTTCAAACCCACCAGCAGCTCCATGAAAGAAAGATAAAGCAGTCTGCTTCCATAAAGATTTACAGCCTTAGAAACCCAACGGGTCACTATGAGTCAGAATTGACTTGATGGCAGTGAGTTTGAGTTTATGCTTGGAACCAGGAGTGCAAGGAGGTATAAGCCACTGCCCCTGCTCACAAAGGGCCCTCCATTTAGTGAGGGAGGTGAACAGATCCACAACTAAATGTGTTGCACTGGGTAAGCAAAGTTTCCATGTGGAAATCAAGGAGGAGATCCTCCCCAAACCAGAGAAATGGTGGTCCTTTCCACAAAATGTTGGAGTATCCTAGCTTTGCAGAGGTGGGGAAGGTGGGAGATGTGTTGTTGTTGTTGTCTAGTGTCATTGAGTCAATTCTGACTCATGCCGATCCCCTGTATTGCAGACTAGAACTGCTCCATAGGGTTTTCTTGGCTGTAATCTTTACGGAAGCAGATCACCAGGCCTTTCTTCATGGTTCCCCTGGGTGGGTGCAAACTTCCAACCTTTCGGTTAGTAGTCAAGCACAAACCACTTTTGTGCCATCCAGGGACCTAGGGGAGAAATACTAAAGCAAAACTAAATTTGAGAAGGTGAAATGATTAAGTGGATGGATGAAAGAATAAAGAAAACCAAACTTCCTTCAAGCCTGTGAAACATTACAAGTGTCAAGTGGTCTCACTGAATATCACATTAACTTTCAATTAATCTAGCCCTCTGTCTATTAAATACATAGTGGTTTCCAATATAAAGTATATATATTCTGCAGACCCATATAATTATAAACCCTGGCATAATTTGCCCTACAATGGCCTGGTGGACACAGACTGTAGGGTACCTCATTGGAACAGTTAGATGGTAGTAATTCCCTTTTAGAGTCCCTGGACTGTTAAAGTTTTAGCTTTGCTGTGGGAAATTAAGAGAAGGCTCCATGCTTGTTGGGAAAGAGAAACAGAGTTCCCTGAGGCATTGAAGTGGTGGCAACAGCAACAAGTGTAAGATTTCTAAGGAGAAGGGAGATCTCAGAGGTGGGGTTCTGAAACCCAAGTGCACGTCAGTGCCCGTCCACTGACAATTTTGTAGGGTAAGTGTGTGGTTTGATTAAGAAAGATGGCAGTTCCTTATGTGGAAACAGAACATCACAGGTACATGAACTGAAAGTGGGGAATAAATTATTCTCCAAAAACAAAAGATGAATTTTATGGCCCAAGGAAGTGATGCTGTACCGCATAAGCCACTTTAATGGTGTAATGGAGAATGGTCAGAGAGTAGTAATGGGACCACGCAAGCATTGAAGGTGAAGCCTTTTACTCTTCGTTGAGTTCAAACTACTTTGAGATCCAGATCAATAACTGGGTCTCCTAGGTAAGACTGTAGAAATCCTCTACGAAAAAATAAGCAAGTCACATAAGCTCTCCAAACTCATGACCTCATATATAAAATGAAAGTTGGGGCTTTAAGGGGCCTTATAAATGGCACCCATGTTTCTTACTCAAATCCAAAGCTAAACGTGAGACCGACAAAGGACTCGGGAAGCTACAAACTACCATGTCAACTTTATTACTGGAAAAATGGTATAAGTATACAACATTTGGCTTCCTAATGCTGCATCCCATAATTAGGCAGGCTTACCCACCAAGTCACTGACTCAGATGGTCAGTGATGGCTTCTCCAGACCTTCCTTCAGGTGTGGAGAGACAGGTGAATGTGTGCTACCTGCTGGTGGGCAGATGAGTGAGAGAGAGAAAATATGGAGGAGGATAAGCCAACAGTGCTCAGTCAGGTCTTAATTTCAAACTTCTCCCATGGGGAGCAGTAAGTTAGGGGACTGAATATCACCAGGCACATGACATTAATGAACGTTTCTCCATCTGGAGATAGGCGCTGTAATAGGAATAAGTAGTCCTCCTTCTGCTTATCTGACAGAATTGCTGTGAAGCTTAAATGAGATATGAATGGAATCATGCTTCACAAATGGGGTTAAGCTTCTGACAGTTCTGAGTTTGTATCTCCGCTCTGTAACTCTCAGCTGGTCTCAGAAAATTACTTAAATTTTTTAAGCTTCAGTTTCCTAATACATAAAATAAAAGTAATAAGGTCTACCTAAGAAGATTGTTGGGAGCTCTAGAAGCATAGTGCCTAAGGTACTTGACTGCTAACCAGAAGGCTGGAGATTCAAACCCACCAGCCACTCCTCAGAAGGAAGACTGGACAATCTATTTCCATAGAGATACTTCCTCGGAAACCCAAGGAGGGGTTGCTATGAGTCGGAAACGACTCCACGGCAGTGGATTTGGGTTTTTTTTTTTCAGTGAATGTATATGAGGAAAAAATTTGGATTTAGGAGGGTAGGTAAAAATTTAGGGTGAAAGTACAGTTAAAGGGCAAATCTATAACTTCAGAAATTTTTATAAAAATGTAATTAGGTAAGTAATGGATGTTCATCATAGGAAAAAGTAGCTATATCTTTCCTTTCCAATACATTTTGATCAGTTTAAATCTTAAACCAAAACATCCCCTGAAGACTTCTTAAAACCAAATGACAGTTTAGCTTAACTAGTAAAAAAAAAAAAATGCCTTGTGCATTATGCTCTTTTAAGAACCATTGATATGGAACCAAAGTGACTTGAGCAACTCAAAAGATAAGATAGAAACTTAAGGGGGCAGTGAATTTATGTTAATAGAGGAGGAGAAACTCAGATAAGGAGGGTAAGTATGGTAACACAGCTCTAAGAATGGAATTGATGACCCTAAATTGTTCATTTAGAAACTGTTGAATTGCTTGGTGTATGTTTTTGCTATATATATTCTCAACAACAACAAAATAAATAAATAAATATATATATATATATAATATATATATATTATATATATATAAAATATATATTTAAGCACTCACTCTGGTTAATGCTATCCATTGCCTTCAAGTGGATTCTGACTCATACCTACGCCCACAGGATTTCCAAAGGAATTCCAAGGCTGTAAATCTTTATGGAAGAGACTGCCTCATCGTCCTCCAAAGAGTGGCTCGTGTATTTGAACCGCTGACCTTTTGGCCAGCAGCCCAGTGCCCTAACCTTAACAGCACCACCAGAGCTCCTATGGCAACACTATACTACCAACCAAAAACCCACTGCCATTGAGTCAATTCTGACTCAATAACCAACCCCCCACTGGGTTTCTAAGGCTGTAATCTTTACTCCTTTCTCCCAACGAGTAGCTTGTGGGTTGAACCTCCAACCTTTCAGTTGGCATCTGAGTACTTAACCATTGCTATTTAAATCCTAACTCTTTAGATTTCCTAAGGAGCTCTGGTAGCATAGTGGCTAAAGCACTTGACTGCTAACCAGAAGGCTGGAGGTTCAAACCCACCAGCCACTCCTCGGAAGGAAGGTTGGGCAATCCTACTTCCGTAGAGATACTGCCTCAGAAACCCAAGGAGGGGTCGCTATGAGTCGGGGCCAACTCGACGGCACATAACAACAACAACAACAACTGACCATAGTTTACTAGTTAACAACTTAGGTTCAGAGTCAGAGTCTAGTCAGAAGCACAGTAGGTAGGTATTTCAAACAGGGGATTAGAATGGACCTGAATTGGTAATATTTGAGTGTAAGAGAATGGGAAAAATTATGGGTTGATGCCCTACTAGGAACATAATCTTCCCTCATAGAAAACAAGGGCAATATGGATGTTGCATAGCAACCAAATCTCTTGCCTGGCAGAGTTGGAAACAGTGTTGCCTCACTAAATGATGGCAGGCAACTGCCCTGCTTTGAAGTGTGTTGTTCTCTACAGTCCTGATAATAATCTTATCTCCCTTATCAGACTCTTGAAAGGGCTCACTATGCCTCTTCCAAGTGTCTCATTCCAGGGCTTCAACCCATAATTCTTCCTGTTCCAGTTATCGTTCCAGTACATCCACATTTCACAGATTCAGGTCTGTTCTAATTCTGCTGTGTTGGCCACGACCGAACCAGTTCAAACCTTTTTGAAGACCTAGATTAAATAAAGGGAATGGTTACAAAAGTCCTAGAGGGGCTGAAGTAGCAAAAAGGGGACAGGGAGATAACTGAGAGATTAGTAACTGCAGAAATCTGCTACTAGTTCTAGGACTAGAGGGAAAAAAGGAGGGGGGGGTGGGGAGAAAAAGAGAGGCAGAAAGTAATGTTATCAGGTCCATCAGGCATTTATCAGTCTCTGCTGAAGCTACTGGCAGAGCCACTGACGTCACTGGGGCCTGCAGCTGCTAGAGTCTCTACCACCAGCAGCTGTAGCCCACTGCTACTACTGCTAAAACTGAAGCCTGTAGCTACCAGAGGTTAGAGGAAGAGTAATGGTTTTACCCCTTTGCCTGCTTCCCATCAAGGCCTCCCGTTGGAAGTTGACTGAAAGGAAATGTTATGTGTACAGTCTAGAATTCAGCACTGTCCAGTAGAACTTTCTGCAATGATGGAAATGTTCTACAGTCTGTGCTGCCCAATATGATACCTATTAGCCACATGGGGGTTACTGAGCACTTGAAACGTGGCTAGTGTGACTTAGAAACTTAACTTTTAATTTTATTTAATTTTAATTCATTTAAAATGAAGAGCCCATGTGGATAGTGATTGCCATGTTGGACAGTGTAGATTTAGTACCCTGCAATACAGAACAGGTCATGGAAGGGCTAGATTAGAGCTAAAAGCAAACAGGCAAATGACTAGCAGAAATCAATATCAAGCATACTTGAATTCCCAAGGTTGTCTATCACATGTTAGCTGTGCCACCTTGGACAAGTTACTCAATCTCCGGAAGCCATCTGTGAAAATGGCAATGCTAAATGGGAAAAATGAACAGTTACCTACAAAGGGCAACCAACAAGACTGAACTCTGATTTCTCAGCAGAAACCATGCAGGAGAGAAGGCAATGGGATGGTATATATAAAATCCTGAAAGAAAAAAAAGTTCCAACCAGAAATGGCAATGCTAATAATAATAACCACCTCCTAGGATTATAGAGCTATTGGGAGAATTAAACAAGATAATGCAAGCATACAATAAATGCATGATTCACAGTGTGCCCAATAAATGTTCATTATAACTGTCATCTGAAAAAAAAGGTTTCCAAAGCTTTTGATGATCATGGGCACATGCAGTGCAGGGAGTCTATGGAGAGACAGCAATGAATGTGTCTCCCAATGTTACTTTTAGCTATCATTCTGTAAATATGTTTGTTAAATATTTTACCTCTCCCTCTTTTCTACATTATTCTTTGTCATTTGTCTAGCAAATGATATCAGTGTCTCTTTATTTCAATTTTCTTGGAACTACTTACCATACTATTATGGTCATATTATTATGGAAGATTTACTAAATTATCACATTATAGCCTTAAGCCTTGAGTTGCAATATTGAAGGATTCTATAAGCAAAATATTGAATGATGCAGGAAGCATCGAAAGATAGAAGGAAAACACAGAGTCACTGTACTAAAATGGTGGCTGATAATCAACCAGGAGGTAGTATATGATTAGAACTGATAGAACTGAAGGAAGAAGTAGAAGCTGCACTGAAGGCACCAGCAAAAACGGGTCTCTAAGAATGGATGGAGTACCAACTGAGATGTTTCAACAAATGGAAGCAACACTGGAAGCACTCATTCGTCTATGCTAAGAAATTTGAAAGATAACTACCTGGCCAACTGATTGGAAGAGATCCACATTTGTGACCATTCCAAAGACAGGTGATCCAATAGAACGTGGAAATTATCAAACAATATCATTAATACCATATGGAAATAAAACTTTTCAGAAAATAATTCAAAAACTATTGTAGCAGTGCAGAGACAGGGAAGAGCCAGAAATTCAAGCTGGATTCAGAAGGGGACACAGAATGAGGGATGATTGCTGATTTCAGATGAGTTGTGACCAAAAGCAGAGAATACCAGAAAGATGTTTACGTGTGTTTTATTGATGGTGCAAAGACATACAATAGTATAGTTTACAACAAATTAAGAATAACATTATTAAGTGTGGGAATTCCAGAACACTTTACTGTCCTCGTGCAGAACATGTACATAGATGAAGAGGAAGTCGTCAAACTAAACAAGGGGATACTGCATGGTTTAAAATAAGGAACAGTGTGCTTCAGGGTTGTACCTTTCACCACACTTATTCACTCTGTATTGAGTAAATAATCTGAGAAGTTGGACTGTATGAAGAAGAATGTGGCATCAGGATTGGAGGAAGAAATGGTTTATAACCTTGAGATATGCAGGTGATACAACCTTTCTTGCTGAAACTGGAGAAGACTTGAAACATTTACTGATGAAGATCAAAGACTACAGCTTTTAATATGGATTACACTTCAACATAAAGAAAATAAAAATCCTTACAGCTGGACCAAGAAACATCATGATAAAAGGAGAAAAGATTGAAATTGTCAAGGATTTCTTTTTTTGGGGGGGGGAGATCTACAATCAGCACACATGGAAGCAGCAGTCAAGGAATCAGATGATGTATAGCATTGAGCAAATCTGCTACAAAAGACCTCTTTAAAGTATTTAGGAGCAAAGATGTCACTTTGAAGACTAAGGTGTATCTGACCCCAGCCATGGTATTTTCAATAGACTCGTAAGTATGTGAAAGCTGGACAATGAATGAGGAAGACCAAAGAAGAACTGATCCATTTGAATTGTGGTTTTGGCAAAGATACTGAATATACCATGAACTGCTAGAAGAATGAACAAATCTGTCTTGGAAGAAATGCAGCTAGAATGCTCCTTAGAAGCAAGAATGGCCCAACTTCGTCTCTCATACTTTGTTCATGTTATCAGAAGGGATCAATCCCTGGAGAAAGAGATCATGCTTGGTAAAATAGAAGGTCAACAAAAAGGGGGAAGACTCTCAACAAGATGGATTAACACAGTGGCTGCAACGACGGGCTCAAGCAGAACATGACAGTGAGGATGGCTCAAGACCAGGCAGCGTCTCCTTTTGCTGCATATAGAGTTGCTGTGAGTCAGAACCAACTGGATGGCACCTAACAAAAACAACATGGTAGTTCATGGTTATGTCAGAATAATATCTATTGGACCTGATGCTATGATATAAGTTTTCTTGCTATTTACTGTTTTCTTCCCAACGGTGATTTTTCTGACACCTCTATGATATAGTAAGAGGCTTTAACCATAACACATTTCACTGTGTGTTTATGTCTGACTTTTCTTTATCATACTCTTTTTTGGTTTATGTGCTGCCAAAGCAAGCACTCTTTATCATATATTTAAAGGTAAGAAAGTTTTACACATGTTTATAGATATTTTGAGGAGCTCTGGTAGCATAATGCCTAAGGCATTTGACTGCTAACCAGAAGGCTAGCGGTTCAAACCCACCATCTACTCCTGGGAAGGAAGATTGGGCAATCTACTTCCGTAGAGATAGATATTTTGTAATTCTGATACACTTTAGAGATTTAATTTATCATAAAATATAATGTTTATAATATAACGTAAATCTCTTCTCCTTGGGTGGTTTAGAAGGGCAGGTTAACATCTGGAGACTAATTTTTGATATTGATACAGGCCACATAAATAACAGTATTCCAACTGAGGATGACAGGAATTTCACAAGATAATAACCATGCTTGCAACTCTGTTGAAGGAGCATCTTATTTTGATTCAAGTCAGAAAGAGGGCTAATGAGATAGATGCCTGGGAGCAAAACGACTATAGTGGGTAAATATATATATATATATATTTTTTATTGCTCAACTACATTGATAGACATGGCACATTTATTAGATAACTTACAAGGGACTTGTAAGCTCACCAGAGACCAATTTTCACCAGTGAAAGTAAGGAAAGTGCTGTTGTAATTTTCTTGTAGTATTGACTCGATGGCACATAACATCAACAACATGATAATGTGTTAAGTAAAAGATTAATGAGTTTGACTTGTATCTTTGAGCTGATATTATGCTAATGTGACCTAAAAGATGGGTGTCAGATGATTGGACAGGAGCACAATTTTACTCCTTGCCATAGGGGCTATTTTCTGTAGAAATGCCTCTGGGAAAGGGAGAACATAAATGGAATGCTGAGTCCTAAACAACGGAATGCTGAGTCCAATCCAATAACAGCAAGATGTTCTGCGAGCAGCTACAGTGGGCTGCTATTGTTAGTAATATGTGATGACTAGTCTACAGGCACATCGGGCCTTTCACCATAGCCAAGTGAGCTTGGGTATTGCTCTGAATTACATTAGTGAGAGCTCTTAACAACAACAAATAAAAGCATTGCTCAGCAACTGAGCACTTTAACCATTGCACCACCAGGGCTCCTCGTGAGAGCTCTTATATGCAGTAAAATAAATCACAAGACCTGCAGTTGACCTGTAATCGTCTCCCTCTTGTATTAGATCTAGTCCTCATGACTAGGAGATTGTCATTGAGGAAATCATTTGGCAGAACTTGGATCAATTGCGTGTGAGTATGTGTGTAAAGCATTCTAAGACACTAGAACATGGGCGTTCCCTTCCACCTCTGAACAATATTTCAACAAGTGAAAGGAAATTAGTGCTTTGTCATTAGGTAGTGCTGTCTTTCAGCTTTAACTCACTTCTGCACTTGTAATTTGTAAAGAGAGGCTAACTTTAAAATAATAATAATAATAAAAAAAAGCACATGAAAAAGATCTAGATGAAGAGGTAGTCAACCAGTTATTTTCCCACATTTTAGAGGACACTGGAAGAGAAATGTAAGAAAAGCAATAAAGCATGTTAGACATTTGCTGGTAACATTTGGCAGTGTTATCACTGCTTTACAAAATAGACTCTATCTTGTTTCCTCTCCTTTCAGTCACAGCTGCTATGAAGCCCCATATTCTATTTAGCACCACATGAAAACTCTGGCATGATGCTTGAATAGAGAGGGCAATTTCACACTAACATTGGCTTTCCAGAGACTCTCTGGAAAAGAAACTCTCACATTTACAGGATTATTTGCTCTTGGAAATGCTTTGGAATTTCCATTTCCGTGCATTCTTTACAGTCATGCAGCACTCCCGCATAATTCTATTTCTGGTAAAGGAGTAAAAGAACCCCCAAGAGGCAGCAAATCACAGGCTATTGAAGCTGTATGTTACCCTGGGTACCACCAAGCCAATCCCTTTCCTTACATACTCAAGTCAAGACTCTGAAAGCTGGAGCAACTTTACCAAGTGATTATTGCCAATACAGGATGGCACAAGCAGTGAAACTCAAAGTATTATTCTGATTCTTTCCATGGTACCATGCTATATATAATGAAAATGTGTGGAATAAAATTCATAGCTTCTATCTGGTGGAGAGTGGCAGTGCAGAGATTCACCAAATGTCTGACCGTGCTAAGAGTTTTAAGTAAGTACATTCACATAATCCTCACATGTTGCAGATTTAGAAACTGAGACTTAGAGAGTTTAAATCACAGAATAGCAAATGCCTGAGTCAAGAATAAAGCCCAGATATGTCTAATTAGCAAGGCCATGCATTCAAACTGCTACACTACACTATATTGTCAATATAGAATATTACTCCTCCTAAGAAGGAAGGGAGAAAGGGAAAACATGGCCTCAGTGACAGAAACACCACCAGAGATCACATGATAGAACTCTGCAAGATAATGACTTACACATTGGAAATAACTTTTTTCAACAACATAAAAGATGACCATACTCATGGATCACACCAGTTGGAATACACATGAAACAAATGGACCACATCTGTGCAAAGATGACAGAGAAGCTCAATATTATCAGTCAGAACAAGGCCAGGGGCCAACTGTGGAACAGACCATCAATTGCTCCTGTGCAAGTTCAAGTTGATGCTGAAGAAAATTAAAACAAGTCCATAAAAACCAAAGTACTACTTTGAATATATCCCACCTGAATTTAGAAACCATCTCATGAATAAATTAGACACAGTGAACATTAATGATTGAAGTTCAGAAGAGTTGTGGGGTGACATCAAGGGCATCATCCAGGAAAAAAGTGAGAGATCATTTAAAATATATGAAATAATAGACCAAAATGGATCAGAAGAAATTCTGAAACTTGCTTTTGAACATAGAGTAGCTAAAGAAAATGGAAGAAATTATGAAGTAAAAGAGCTGAACAGAAGATTTCAAAGGGAGGCTGGAGAAGACAAAGTATTATAATGAAATGTGCAAAAACCGAAAGGGAAGAAAATGGTTAGCATTTCTCAAGCTGAAAAAAAATATTCAAGCCCCAAGATGTAATATTGATGGATTCTATGGGCAAAATATTGAATGATACACAAGCCTCAAAACAAAATGGAAGGAATACACAGAGTCAATGTATGAAAAAGAATTGGACAATGTTCAACCATTGCAGGAGGTACTACATGATTAAAAAACAATGGTACTGACTCTCATACACTGCTGGTGGGACTGTAAAATGGTACAACCATTGTGGAAAGCAGTATGGCGATTCCTTCAAAAGTTGGAAATACAAATACCATTTGA
>NW_006921608.1:9101429-9106885 GCF_000298275.1 Orycteropus afer afer | reverse complement strand
CACTGCTTCCATTGGCATCGATTGTAGAACCAAGCAATGTGAAGTCTTTGACAACTTCAATCTTTTCTCCATTTATCATGATGCTGCTTATAGGTCCAGTTGTGAGGATATTTGTTTTCTTTATATTGAAATGTAATCCATACTGCAGACCATATTCTTCAATCTTCATCAGTAAGTGTCTCAAGTCATCCTCACTTTCAGCAAGCAAAGTTGTGTCATCAGCAGGTTGTTAATGATTCTTCCCCCAATCTTGATGCCATGTTCTTCTTCATATAGTTTAGCTTCTCAGATTATTTGCTCAGCATAAAGATTGAGTAAGTATAGGGAAAGGATCCAACCCTGATACACTCCTTTCTTGATTTTAAACTATTCAGTGTGCCCTTGTTCTGTTCAAACAACAGCCTCCTGGTCAATGTACAGGTTCCTCATGAGTACAATCAAATGTTCTGGAATCACCATTCTTCTCAATGTCATCCACAATTTGTTATGATCTACACAATCAAATGCCTTTGCATAGTCAATAAAACACAAGTAAACATCTTTCTGGTATTCTTTGTCTTGAGCCAGGATCCTTCTGACAGCAGCTATGATATCCCTCGTTCCATGTCCTCTTCTGAATCCAGCTTGCACCTCTGGAATTCTCTGTCAATATATTGCTGCAACTGTTTTTGAATTATCTTCAGTAAGATCTTACTTGTGTGCGATATTAATTATATTGTTCAATAATTTCCACATTCTCTGGGATCACCTTTCTTTGGAATGGATACAAATATGGATCTCTTCCAGTCAGTTGGCCAGGTCGCTGTTTTCCCAGTGGGGCATCTGTTTGTTGAAACATCTCAGTGGGTATTCCGTCAATTCCTGGAGCCTTGCTCTTCACCAATTCCTTCAGTGCAGCTTCAACTTCTTCCTTCAGTACCATTGGTTCTAGATCATATGGCACCTCCTGAAATGGATGAAGATCTACCAGGTTTTTTGGTGCAGTGACTCTGTGTTTTCCTTCCATCTTCTTTTGATGCTTTCTGCATCATTCAATATTTTGCCCATAGAATCTTTCAATATTGCAACTTGAGGCTTAAAATTTTTGTTCTTTTGGCTTGAGAAATGCCAAGCATGTTTTTCTCTTTTGGTTTTCTAACTCCAAGTCTTTGCAAGTAATCCAATAGAATCCAGAAATTATTGAATAATATCATTAATATCACATACAAGTACAATTTTGCTGAAAATAATTCAAAAATGGTTGCAGCAGTACATAGACAGGGAACTGCCATAAGTTCAAGCTGGATTCAGAAAGGACATGGAATAAGGGATATCATTGCCAATGTCAAATGAATCTTGGCTGAAAGCAGAGAATACCAGAAAGATTTTTAACTATGTTTTATTGATTGTGTAAAGGTATTCGACAGTGTAGATCATAACAAATTAAGAATAACATTATTAAGTATGGAAACCTTTAATTGTGCTCATGTGGAATGTGTAAATAGACAAGAGACAGTTAATTGAACAGCAAAAGCGGATACTGCTCTGGTGGCATAGTGCCTAAGGCATTTGACTGCTAACCAGAAGGCTGGCAGTTCAAACCCACCAGTTACTCCTGGGAAGGAAGATTGGGCAATCTACTTCCATAGAGATACCACCTCAGAAAACCCAAGGTGGGGGTCACTATGAGTAGAATCTGTACTCAATGGCCCTGAGTTTGTCTTTTTTTTTTTTTTTTGCATAGTTTAAAATAAAAAGTGTGTGTCAGGCTGGTGTTCTTTCACTATGTTTGTTAAATCTGTATGCTGAGCAATTAGAAACTGGATTATATGAAGAAGGACATGGCATCAGGTTTGGAAAAATAATCATTAAGAATCCTGCTGAAAGTGAAGAGGACTTGAAGCACTTATTGATGAAGATCAAAGACTACAGCCTTCAGTAGGGATTACACCTCAACATAAAGAAAACTAGAATTCTTATAGCTGGACTAATAAGCAACATTATGGTAAACAGAGAAAACACTAAAGTTGTCAAGGATTTCATTTTACTTGGATTCACAATCAACACCCATGGAAGCAGTAGTCAAGATATCAAATGACATATTACATTGGGCAAATCTATTGCAAAAGACTCTTCAAAGTGTTAAAGCAAAGATGTCACTTTGAGGATGAAAATGTGCCTGACCAAGACATGGTATTTTCAATTGCCTTATATGCATACAAAAGCTGGACAATGACTAAGGAAGACCAAAGCATAATCAATGCATTTGAGTTATGGTGTTGGTGAAGAATATTGAATATACCAAGGACTGCCAGAAGAATGAACAAATCTGCCTTAGAAGACATACAGCCAGAATGCTCCTTAGAGGTGAGGACGGCAGGACTTCATCTCACATCCTTTAGACATGTTATCAAGTGGGACCAGTCCCTGGAGAAGTACAACATGACTGGTAAAGTAGAGGATCTATGAAAAAGAGGAAGACTCTCAATGACATGGATTGATGCATGGCTGCAACAATGAGCTCAAACATAGCAAAGATTGTGAGGATGGTGCAGGACCAAGCAGTGTTTTGTCAGTCAGGGTTGTTACAAGTCAGAACTGACTCAACAACACTTAGCAACAAGGAAGGAAGTGCTGCCAAGACATGGACAGTAATTTGAGACTCCAGGAAGCAGTGAGATCACAGGAAATATATCCTGGCCAGGAACCATTTCTTAATAATATTAATATAAATGTTAATGATGATGATAGACACCATTACCTGAGTGCCTACTAAGTGCTAGGCACTTTGTATTTGTTATTTCATCTAACTATTAAATCTCCCTGTGAGATTATACCCATTTTTCAGATAGAGAAACTGAAATGAGAGAAGTTCAATAACATTCCCTAGTCATAGAGTTGACAAGTGGTTAAATAAGGTTTAGGGTCAAATTTAAGTGACTTAAGTAACAGCATGAAACTCTAAGCTGTTCTTCATCTTTGCATTCAGTGCCTGGCCTATAGAAACTGTTTAAGAGATATTTGTTGAATGCATGCGTGAATGAATGAATGAATGGGAGCTGGAAAGGAGTATGTACCTGTTATGTCATGCCCAAGTAGGCCTTGATTCCAAAAAAACCAAACTCACTGCCATCGAGTTGATTACGACTCATAGGGACTCCTCCTTGGATTTCCAAGGTGGTATCTCTATGGAAGTAGATTGCCACGCTTCCCTCTAAGGAGTGGTTGGTGGGTTTGAACCACCAGCTTCTGGTTAACAGTCAAATGCCTTAGTCACTATGCCAGGCCCTGATTAGGCTCCTAAAAACAAATTAGTAATAAATACATAACATTTTGTTTTGCTGCAAAAGGTACAATTGGGACAAATCAGGAGAAATTGCAAACTTCTTGTGGCTTCCTGTATAAGAATCTAACTTCAAAAAGCTCATTGCCTGGATGACCTTCAGTTCTATGATTCAAAGATTCTTTGAGAATAGGTCTTTATGAAGGCATAAAAGAAAAGAATATTTCACAATGAGAACTGCCTGGTAAAACAGTGACCTGCCCATCTTTGAAGGTGTTCCGACTATAAAACCACCTGCTGGAAATGCTACAGAAGAAATTATTAAATTAGCTAGTGTGGAGGACTGCTGGCAAAACATGGCTGCAGTTCTTCCCTTCCTTTACCCATTGCCCTTTGCAAGATGACTTTACAGCTTCTCTCATTGAAACGTGGCATCTATTCCTCCAGCCCTTGAATCTGGGTTGGATTTGTAACTTGTTTTGCCCCCGAAAATGCAGCAGAAGCAATATTATGCTCATCTACTCTGCATAGTTTAACTCTTCCAGAAACCCTGAGACTACCATGTGAACAAACTCTAGCTAACCTAATGGAGGATGAGAGCCAGACAACCTCCAGAAGTAGAGCCACCTAGCTGACTGTGCTGACCACAGATGCATGAGCTCAGCTGAGACAAGAAGAATCACCCAGTTGACAAGTAAATTCATGGCAATAAGGAAAAGGTTGTGTGATTCTCAAAGGCACCTCTTCAGAACAAGGGAGAAGTAGAGAATGCTTGATATCCAAACAGAAGAGTTCATGCCACCATCATTTGCCTGTATTCCAGAAGGCCTCAAGGAATTTTTCTCAATGGACTTTTTAATAGCTCACATTAACTGAACACCTTACTCCTTGTCAGGCAATGGGTCTTAATGCTTTACATGCATTAATTCCTTAAGTTTCATAACAATCAGTGAAAAATGAATTATTTTTGACCGACTTTACAGACAAACAATGCACAGAGAGCTTAAGGGACTTACCCAAGTTACATAGTTGGTGTGTTAGGCTGGGTTCTCTAAAAAAAGCAAAAACAGTAAAGCTAATAGAGAAAAAGAGAGAAATTTGTCTTAAGAAAATGGCTCACACACTACAGAAGCTAGCAAGTCCCAAGTTCCTGGATCAAACATCAAGCTGGAGGCTTTTTCCAACTCATGCAGCTGCAGGGGCTGACAAGCTCAAGGTTGGCAGGCAGTATACCAGCCGTTGACTCAGACTGATGACGAATCCAAGATCTCCAGGCCAAATGGTGGGTTGTTCGCTCACGGACAGTTGTAGGCAGCACAACAGGATCCAGATCCACAGATGAGTCTCTCTTTTTCCCAGGATGTCCATATATATATGTTGGAAGCAGGCCATACCCCTAGGGAAACTCCCTTTCAACAGATTGGCTGCTCAAAACATATACATCCAATCTCATCATGGGGATAACCACAACCCAAATGCTTAAACCACTCAGAAGCACGGTCCAGCCAAGTTGACACACAACCCCAACTATCACAGTTGGTAAATGTTCAGCCCAAAATTTAAACCCAGGAAGTCTAAAGCTATAGCCCTTGCTGTCAGCCATGCTACACTGCCTCTTGCTACTTGATCTAAAGGGGAGGAGAGTGTGCAGGGGCTACACTTATATTCACAAAGCCTGGTAGTTATACATACTCTCCGGATGCCATGCACCAGGCTCTCCTTACAGAGCCTGAGTGTTACCACAACTCACTCACATTTTCCAGACTTCTCCTACCTCAAAGTTGTTTTTCTTACTGCCTGTGTCTGAGGCATCTCACTGCTGTACCTGAAGCTTAGAATTCATGATTAGGAGAAATGTTTTAAAAGATTATTATCAAAAGCCTGACAGCAAGTAGAGAAACACTCCTTCTCCAGAAGAGAATCAGTTCCCCAGTGTGAGTTTTCATCCCACTCATAATTGGAAATGTGTCTATGTAAAGCTCGGGAAAACATATGAAGTGGGCTCATGCAAAAGGCTTAAACAGGAAATCAAAGACTAAATAAAATAATAAAAGCAGATGTAATAATCATGCATAATGGGACCTCTGGTAGCATAGTGCTTAAGGCACTGGACTGCTAACCAGAAGGCTAGGGGTTCAAACCCACCAGCCACTCCTCAGAAGGAAGGTTGGGCAATCTACTTCCATAGTGATAC
>NW_006921608.1:9060591-9101329 GCF_000298275.1 Orycteropus afer afer | reverse complement strand
CCTCAGAAACCCAAGGAGGGGTCGCTATGAGTTGAGGCCAACTCAATGGCAAATAACAACAACAGCAATGTCGAAGATGTGTATTTTTTTTTCCCTCCCCAATATAGTTTACCTATAGCTCAACATAGTTACAATAAATGCCTTGATAATTTTTTGTTGTTGTTGTTAAATACAGTGGATGGCCACCATTCAGGCATAGTTAGCCAGCCAAGCAGGAAAAAAAGCCAAGGAATATATTGTCTCCAACATTTTATGGACAGTATGGTAGCCTTTTGCTATGAGAGCCCTTAAATGAGAACCACCTTTGTCAAACTGGGTGAAATATGACCAAGACATATACACCTTTCTAGAAATTTCTTCTGTCTTATCCAATTTATCCTCTAGAATAGGCAATACGACTAATTTCCCTACCATTGTGGGTTTTTTTTTTTTTTCATTTTTGCCATTTGCTCTTGTATATATACTATATATGAGATTTTCAGTGTTCCTTCAGTGTCTTTATAAAATTAATGCATACTCAATAAAACCAAACCAACCAAACTCACTGCTGTGGAGTAGGAGCCAACTCATAGTGACCCCTCCTTGGGTTTCAGAGGTGGTATCACTATGGATGTATTTGAACCGCCAGCCTTCTGGTTAGTAGTCAAATGCCTTAGGCATTATGCCACCAGAGCATACTCAATATTGGGGGGAAAATAATCCTCTTTGCACCTCAGCCTCTGTGTTATACTCCACTGACTCCAGTCAACAACAAGGGACCCAATACTACCAGCCTCATATACTTCCTTGGAAATGTATGTTTTATCTCTCATCTCCATCTCCATCCATCCCACCACTCACTCAAGTCTCACTTACTGAAGTCTAGACCTGCTAATTGCATTTTTGTTTCGAATCTATTAAAATTTATTTAGGAAAACATCCCTTGATGTTCATATTTGTTTGATTACTATAGTAAGCATACAGAATGGCTCTTACAATCTCAGATGTCTCTAGTTGTTGAATTGCTCATGTAATTTCTTACTGTTGTTTATGCTATAATGGATTCAGTAGTTTTATTCAAATATAACATTTATTCTATCCAGAATTTATACTAAAATGGAAATAATTTACCCATGATATTCATGTTTAAATCTTCTCACTTTTTAAATAAAATGTCATCTTTAAGATTATGATCTATTCAATTTGAGCAAATGTATAGTCCTGTAAGAGCCATTTTTTAAAATTAAAAATAAACGTGATCATCTAAAATTATATTGTAAGGAAAGCATAATAACTGATTTCTTGTGGTTTTGGTTGTTCATTAGTAGATTTATCTGAAGGCTGAGTGAACCTGAGTAATTCTATTTTCAGAATATGGGGTCATTGAGGGGAAAAAAAATCCTGCCCATGGGAGAGGAAAATTAAGAAATTCTTCATTTTTAATGGAGAGGCTGGGCCAAACCCTTAATAAATGGTGATCTTCCAGGGATCCATTAGTGCTTTCTGGCTGGGGATAGAGAATAATTCCCTCTTCCTATGAACTGTCCTCATGGAGCAAGGATATATCTAGATTAAGGAAGGGATTAAGGGACAGAGACTGATTAGGGGTTCCTAGCATTTGAAGATCACCACAACAAAGAATTTGTACATCCTTGTTACTGCCAGGTGCTCCATTAGAAGGGAGGAAGAGGGGAAGGAGGGAGAGAGGAAGGGAGGGAAAAAAAAGGAGGGAGGGAAGGAGGAAGGAAAAAAGGAAGTTAGAAATTTTGTGAAAGTCATACATACAAGAGTTAACTAGTTCTACAAGGTTTATAAATAACGATAAAAATAATAAATTGGTCAGCAACCTTCCGCTCAATCATTTCCTCTTTCCTACAGAAAATCAATTAAACTCTTTTAAGTGTTACTCAGGGTCTCAAAGCCCACCTGAGTGATGCATTTCCCTGGCCTCCACTATTTTATTTTCCTCCTTTCGAGAAGACTAAATTTTGATTATGAGGGTCTGGATGTTTACACAGTTTGGTGGACATTTTTTTAAACAAAATTAACATTTCAAATATAAAACTAGATAGAACCTTGGAAAGGTATATTAGCTTCGTGGTAAATCTGGCTCTTTCAAAAGAAAATATGCAAGATCCCTTGTATTAAATTATCCCATTATCCTAAACGGTTTTCCAATCCACATACTATGTCTGGAACACCAAGATCTCTTCATGTTTTGTCTTTTTTTTCCAAGTAGCTCCCAAAATTCCATCTCTTCAAAAAATTCTTTTCTATTGAACTGCAAAAATGGTAATATTTCTATAGTTCCACTCCCTCTAAAAATTTAATTCCTTTTTTTCTTCACTTTTCACTATACCAAAATACCAAACTCACCACCATTGTGTCAATTCTGACTCATAGCGACCTCCAATGAGTTTCCAAGTCTTTTCACTATAGTCCACTTTTCACTATAATACACACTTATCTCACTTGTTTTTAAGGCAATTTTAAAAACCACATGTAATCATTAGCAGCCCATAATGCACAATTAGGTATGAAGTTGGTTTTGCATGTTAAAGGAAATTTAGTTACTGGTTAAATCATTAAATTGGAGGCAAGAAAGCATTTTCTGTATAACAAAAGATTTAGGAAAAATTACATTTCTAATATTTGACTTAATATGACTGCTTTACTAGAAAAAATAACAAGATATAAAACATTAAAGATTACCAGATGCTAAATATTAAAACCAGTAAAAACAAAAACAAGCAGGATAAACTCACAAATGCAAAAACATAACTCAGAAGCATTTTTTCTTTAGCATTCTAAAGCTATTTGCAAATGACAATATCAGAGCTCCCAAAAGGCATTCTTATACATCAAACTGCCATTTAAAAATGAGACTCTTTCCTGCAGTGTCATGTTACTACTGCACTGAAAATATTAGTTTTCCAGTAATACTGGAAGTAGTCATTAGAAGGTGTATCATATCTGGCCAGTCATAAAGGATATAAACATAGTTTATTAAAAGGTTAATTGCTATGCTACAAACAGTACAGCAATTAGCTTTTAGAGCAAGGAGCCACAAGTAATGTACTTCGAGTGAGTGATAGTTCTTGAAGTTGTCCTTCGTGCTATGTTCATGTTGTTCTTAGGTGCCATTGAGTTGGTTCCGACTCATAGTGACCCCAATGTTTAATAGAATGAAACACAAGCCCACTCCTGCTCCGTCCTCATAAGCCTACCTATGTTTGAGCCCATCGTTGCAACCACCGTGCCAGTCCATCTCACTGAGGGTCTTTCTCTTTTTTGCTGACCCTCTACTTTGCCAACTATGATGTCCTTCACCAGGCACACCTGGTCCCACCTGATAACATGTCCAAAGTACGTGAGACAAAGTCTCACCATCCTTGCTTCTAAGGAGTATTCTGGCTATACTTCTTCCACGACAGATTTGATTGTTCTTCTGGCAGCCCAAGGTATATTCAATGTTCTTCACTAACAGTATAATTCAAAAGCATCATTTCTTTTATGGTCTTCCTCATTCATTGTCAAGCTTTCTCATGCTTATGAGGCGACTGAAAATACCATGACTCAGGTCATGTGCACCTTAGTCCTCAAAGTGACATCTTTGCTTTTTAACAGTTTAAAAAGGACTTTTGCAGCAAATTTGTCCAATGCACCACATCATTTGATTTTTTGACTGTTGCTTCCATGAGTGCTGATCATGAATCCAAGTAAAGTGAAATCCTTGACAACTTCAATCTTTTTTCTGTTTGTCATGATGTTGCTTATTGGTCCAATTGTGAGGATCTGTTTTCTTTATGTTGAAGGAGGAGCTCTGGTGGAGCACCGGTTAAAGCATTCAGCTGCTAACCAAAAGGTTGGTGGTTCAAATCCACAAGCTGCTTCACGGGAGAAAGATGAGACAGCTGCTTCCGTAAAGATTTACAGCCTTGGAAACCCTATGGGGCAGTCGTACTCTGTCCTATAGGATATCTATGAGTCAGAATCAACTTGATGGCATTGGGTTTGGTTTGGTTTTTTATGTTGAAGTGTAATCTATATGAAAGGCTGTGGTCTTTATTCTTCATCAGCAAATGCTTCAAGTCCTCTTCACTTTCAGCAAGCAAAGTTGTGTCATCGGCATATCATAGATGGTTAATGAGTCCTTCTTCCGATCCTGATGCCACATTCTTCTTTATACAGTCCACCTTCTCAGATTATTTTCCCAGTATATAGATTGAATAAGTATGGTGAAAGAATGCAACCCCAACACACACCTTTCCTGATTTTAAACCATACCTTTCCTGATTTAAAATCATATAGAATCCCTTTGTTCTGTTTGAACAACTGTCTCTTGGTCTATGTACCTGTTCCCTGTGAGCACAATTAAGTGTTCTGGAATTCTCGTTCTTTGCAACTTTATGCATAATTTGTTATGATCCACACAGTTGAATTTGTATTGTCAATGAAACACAGGTAAATACCTTTCTGGTATTCTCTACATTCAGCCAAGATCCACCTATACCCACAAAGATATCCCTCATTTTATGTCCTCTTTTGAACCGGGCTTGAATTTCTGGCAGCTTCCTATTGATACACTGTGCAACTGTTTTTAAATTATCTTCGGCAAAATTTGACTTGCATGTGGTATTAATGATACTGTTCGATAATTTCAGCATTCTGTTGGATCACCTTTCTTTGGGATGGGCACAAATATGAATCTCTTCCACTCAGTTGGCCGAATAGCTGTCTTCCAAATTTCTTAGCATGGATGATTAAGTGCTTCTCTTGTTGCATTCATATGTTGGAACATCACATTTGGTATTCCATCAACTCATGGAGCTGCTTTTCAACAATACCTTAAGTGCAGCTTGGATTTCATCTTACAGTATCATCAGTACTTGATCATATGCTGCCTCCTGAAATGGTTGAATGTCGACCAGTTATTTTTGGTACGGTGACTCTGTGTATTCTTTCCATCTTCTTTTGATGTTTTTTGCATTGTTCAATTTTTTGCCCACAGAATCTTTAAATATTGTAAGTAGAGGCTTGAATTTTTTCATCAGTTCTTTCAGCTTGAGAAATGCCAAGTGTGTTCTTCCATTTGGTTTTCTAACTCCAGGTGTTTGCATAGTCCATTATAATACTTTGTCTTCTTGAGCTGTCCTTTGAAATCTTCTGTTCAGTTCTTTTACTTCATCATTTTTTCCATTTGCTTTAGCTACACTATGTTCAAGAGCAAGCTTCAGAGTCTCTTCTGACATCCATTTTGGTTTTTTCTTTCTTTCCTGTCTTTTTAACAATCTTTTGTTTTTTTCATGCATGATGTCCATGATGTCATCCCACAACTCATCTGGTCTTTTGTCACCAGTGTTCAATGCATCAAATCTATTCTTAAGATGGTTTTTAACTCAGATGGTATATACTCAAGGTCATACTTTGGCACTCATGGACTTGTTTTAATTTTCTTCAGCTTCAACTTGAACTTGCACATGAGCAACTGATGGTCTGTTCCACAGTTGGCCCCTGGTCTTGTTCTTACAGATTATATTAAGCTTCTCAATCATCTATTTCCACAGATGTAGACAATTTGATTCTTGTGTAGTCCATCTGGTGAGGTCCAATGTATAGTTGCTGTTTTTGTTGTTGGTACAAGGGATTTCTGATGAATAAGTTGTTGGTGTTATAAAATTCTATCATGAAATTTCCAGTCTCATTTCTATGACCAAGGCCATATTTTCCAAATAGAAATGCTGCTTCTTTGTTTCCAACTTTCACATTCCAGTTACCAGTAATTATCAATACATCCCAGTTGCATGATTGCAGAAGTTCGTAAAATTTTTCAGTTGCTTCATCTCTGGCATTAGTGGTTAGTGCATAAATTTGAATAATAGTAGTATTAACTGATCTTTCTTGTGGGCAAATGGATATTATCGTATCACTGATAGCATTATACTTCAGGATAGATCTTGAAATGTTCTTTTTGACGATGAATGCAACACTATTCCTCTTCAATGTATATTCCTGGCATAGTAGACCGTATCTGATCCGAAATGGCCAATACCAATCCTTTTCAGCTTACTGATGCCTAGGATACTGATCTTTATGCGTTCCATCTCATTTTTGCCAACTTGCAATTTTCCTAATTCGTACTTCATACATTCCACATTCAAATTATTAATGGATGTTTACAGCTGTTTCTTCTCATTTTGAGTCACAGCACATCAGAAAAGGTAGGTCCCAAAAGCTTTTCTCCATCTACATCATCAAGGTCCACTGTACTCTGAGGAGGCATTTCTTCCCCAGTCATATTTTGAGTGCCTTCCAACCTGATGGGCTCCTCTTCTGGCACTATGTCAGACAATGTCCCACTGTTATTTTAAGGTTTCCACTGGCCAATTTTTTCAGCAGTATATCGCCAGATCTTTCTCCTAGTTTGTCTCAGGCTGGAAGCTCCACTGAAACTTGTCCACGATGGGTGGCCTTGGTAGTTTCTGAAATACTAGTGGCATAGCTTCCAGCATCACAGCCACACACAAACCACTACAGTACGACAAACTGCAGAATTGACTCCATGAATGTCACTTTTGAGGGCCTGGAGCCCTAGGTAGGACTTCCAAAGGCCTAGACAAAGAAGAGTTTAAGAGGGAATTTCAGTAGGGAAGGGACTCCTGAAGCTATTCTAAGTGCTTTCCTTACAAGTCGCTTCCCTTTTATCCGTTCTTTTTTATGCCACAGCTTAGCCTAGACTCCTCCAATTAAGGCCACCCTTCTACTCCTTGCTCCTCAGATCCCTGATGCCTCCCCACCAGGTCAGCTGTCACAAGCAGACCTGCCCTTAGTATGTGTGCAGGAGCCAGGCAAGAGTACAAAGAAGAGAACTATCATTGTTGGTGTTGTGTGCATACAGGACAGAGTAGAACTGGACCATAGGGTTTCCAAGTCTGTAATCTTTACAGGGAGAAGCCCATGTTCCAGGCATCTTAGACCTTTGAAGGGAAGACAGCTAGTCCCTAAGATGAACCCTGACCCTGCCATCACATATTTCATGACATAGGCAGCCACCTATGCCCACCTTGTTGTTAGTTGCTGTGAACTAGACTTCTAGTCCAACTAGAATACAACTGTTCCATAGGGTTTTCTAGGCTGTAATCTTTATGGGAGTAGATAGCCACGTCTTTTCTCCTATGAAGCTCCTTATGAGTTCTATAGCCAACCATCTGATTAGGAGCCGAGTGCTTTAACCATTGTGCTACCAGTGATCCTTAGATAGCACTATATCATATGTGTAAAAATAGCCATAAGTTATAAATCAAGCTAACTATAACTGTTAAATAAAATACATTCTCTCCTCTTACCTTGAAAACCAGACTTTCATAAAGAAAAAATTTTTAATGTGTAAAGCTATATTTTAATGAGAGTAGGAAAAATTTCAAAGATGAAACTTAGTATCGCATGTTCTGCAGAGTCTGATGATGGGCTGGAGATATTTGGTTAAGTAATAAAATAAAAATTTACAGAATTCACAAGTGGTATATTCACTCCTTAAAAAATATTTTTCTTCCCTTCTTTTCAGCAAAATCATTTAATCATGTTATTATAATTCAGAATTTCATATAATCAATGTTCTATCAGCAATAACATCAGATTACATAACTCAATAAAGTAGGAATAGAAGGGAAATTTCTTAACCTGATGATGTTGTTGTTATGTGCCGTCGAGTCAAGCCCGACTCATAGCGACCCCTCCTTGGGTTTCCGAGGCAGTATCACTATGGAAGTAGGATTGCCCAACCTTCCTTCTGAGGAGTGGCTGGTGGGTTTGAACTGCCAGCCGTCTGGTTAGCAGGCAAGTGTCTTAGCTACTATGCTACCCTCCTTGGGTTTCTAAGGCAGTATCACTACAGAAGTAGATTGCCCTTACATATATACTCAAGAAAATTGAAAGTATATGTCCCATAAAAAGTTGTACATGAATTTACAGCAGCACTGTCCTTCATAACAAAAAGTGGAAACAATCCAAATGTCCATCAACTGATGGAATATTATTCAGGCATAACCAGGAATGCTATGACATGATGAACCTTGAAAACATGTTAAATGAAATAAGCCAGACACAAAAGGCTACGGAGTGTATGATTCTATTTAAGAATCCTGTTTTAGAGCAGGAGTTTTCAAACATGACCTCACTGTATCTACTCTCCCTTCTGTTTGAATGTCTTCCCTCCTCCCTCTCTTTCATCACCTATCATCTCCTTCACTCATCATCTGTTAGTATTCAAGTCCAGTATTGCCTCTTCTGGTAGGCCCTACCTTGAATCTTCCCAGAGTCTAATACTCCCAACTGGCAACAAACTAGGTTATATGCCACCTCTCTGCCACCCTCCACAATCCATGTTTTCACAGCGTTTACAGATAAAGGTTTGAACCCACCAGTCACTCTGCAGGAGAAAGATGTGGCAGTCTGCTTCTGTAATCCTGGAAACCCTATGGAGCAATTTTACTCTACCCTAAAGGGTCACTGAGAGTCAGAATCAAGTTGAGAGCAACGGAATTCGTTTCGGTACCTCTGTCATAGTATTTATTATGCTGTATTGTAACTGTTTCTTTGCCTTTCTTCATCAGGGTACAAAAATCACTCTTGCTCATTATTGCTTACTATGTAATTAGCATAGTGCCTAAAGCACTTGACTGTTAACCAGAAGGCTGGTGGTTCAAACCCACCAGCCACTCCTCAGAAGGAAGATGGAGCAATCTACTTCCGTAGTGATACTGCCTCAGAAACCCAAGGAGGGGTCGCTATGAGTCGGGGCTGACTCGACGCCACATAATAACAACAACATGTAATTAAATGAAATTCAAGGTAAAAGCTTTTTTTTCGGTATAAATCAGCTTATAGCACCTTTTTCTTCAAACTTCATAACATGTGATCATTTGAATGCAAAAGTATCATTTAATGGATTCATTAAGTTTGTAAGAATTGGGAAGAAATATTCTTCCTACATAGAAACTTAGATTCTATGATATGTGAATGATCCAGCTCTTAATGATGTCAGTATTTCTTCATCCCTTATTCCTTCCGAATATGAGTCTTCAGCATTTGATAAAACTGGGGAGGAATTTTCCTGCCCAAATTCAAGCCTTTCCCCATTTTGATGTTTTGCAGGTTACTAAAAAAATAACTCTGGCTATTTAGTGGTATCTTTGTCCTGAGTATTGTTGTCTGACATTTGTTTTCTGTAGTGTGGTGATTTAACAGTTGTGTGGAGAAGATTCTAACTCAAGGCAACCCCACGGGTTTTCAGAATAGAACTGCTCTATAGAGTTTTCAAAAGAAGTAAACAATACTAGAAAGATGTTTACTTGTGTTTTATTGACTATGCAAAAGCCTTAGACTGTGTCGATTGTAAGAAATTATGGGTAACATTGAGAAGAATGGGAATTTCAGAACACTTAATTGTGCTTATGAGGAATCTGTACATAGACCAGGAGGCTGTCATTTGAATGGAACAAGGGGACACTGCATGGTTTGAAGTCAGGAAGGGAGTGTGTCAGGGTTGTAACCTTTCACCACACTTATTCAATCTGTATGCTGAGCAAATAATCCCAGAAGCTGGATTATATGAAGAAGAAAATAGGATCAGGACTGGAGGAAGACTCATCGACAACTTGCAATATGATCCCTGAAAGTGAGGATAACTTGAAGCCATTATTGATGAACATTAAAGACTATATATAGTCTACAGTATGGATTATACCTCAGCATAAAACGAAAATCCTCACAAACAGAGCAATAAGCAGCATCACAATAAATGGAGAGAAGATTGAAGTTATCAAAGATTTCATATTACTTGATTCCACAATCAACAACAATGGAAGCAGCAGTCAAGCACTGGGCAAATCTGCTGCTAAAGACTTCTTTAAAGTGCTGAAGCGCAAAGATGCCTCTTTGAGGACGAAGGTATGCCTAACCCAAGCCATGGTATTTTCAATTGCCTCCTATGCATGTGAAAGCTGGACAATGAATAAGGAAGCCGGAAGACGAGTTGATGCTTTTGAGTTGTGGTGTTGGTGAAGAATACTGAAAGAACCATGGACTGGCAGAAAAACTAATAAATCTGTCCTAGAACAAGTGCAGCCAGAATGCTCCTTAGAAGCAAGAATGGCCAGACTTTGTCTCACCTACTTTGATCGTGTCATCAGAAGGGACCATTCCCTGGAGAAGGATATCATGCTTGGTAAAGTGGAGGGTCAATGAAAAAGGGGAAGGCGCTCAGTGAGGTGAATTGACAACAATGGCTGTAACGATGGGTTCAGGTATTGCAGGAATTGTGAGGCTGGAACAGGACTGAGCAGTGTCTCATTCTGTTGCACGTAGGGTCACTGTGAGTTGGAACCGACCTGACGGCACCTAACAACACAACAACAATAGAGTTTTGAAGGATGTGACCTTTCAGAAACTGATTGCCAGGCCTTTTTTCTTTCTAGCCACCTCTGTATTTGTTTGAACAGCCTACATTTAGGTTAGTAGTTGAACACTTAACTCTTTCATGGCCCAGGAGTCCTTGATATGAGGAATTGTTTTTGTTAACCACTGTGAAGTTGGCCCCATCTCATGGTGACTCCATGTATCTTAACTGTAGAGCGGAACTGCTCCATAAGGTTTTCTTGGCTATAAACTGTATGGAAGCAGTTCCCCAGGCCTTTTTTCTGCAGAGTCAGTGGGTGGGTTTGAACTAATAACCTTTAGGTTAGCAACCAATTGCAAACCACTTGGACACCAAAGCTTCTTGATAAGAAGAATAGCCTCCATTTAAAAGTCATTTTGCCTTTTCCCAAGTGCTTCCACATGTTTATTTGCTTCACACAATTCTGTCTACCTCCTAGGTGGTTGGATAGAAAAGCATGTAAAGACCAGATATGAATGTAGCTTGGATGTAAGAGCATGTGAAGCACTTGGCATCAACCTCATTTACAGCCAGTGCTCAAGAAAAGTTAACTGTCATTTACTATCATCATTTCTATTACTGTGAAGAAACTAACACACTGAAAGATGAAGTAATTTATCTGAGATGATGTGTAGCAGAACTGGTACTAAAATCTAGGGTGATTTCTAAAGCAGTTCAACTTTCTACTATGACTCTGCATAAATAAAACTGTAGGGCTTGTCTGGGGTGAAATCCCACTGCCACTTCAAGTTAGTGATCAAACCAAAACCCAAATCCATTGCTGTAAGGCGATTCATACATCCCTACAGGCAGAGTAAAACCGTGCCATAGTCTAGGGCTGTAATCTTTACGGAAGCAGATTGCCTCGTTTTTCTCTGACCGAGTGGCTTGTGGGCTCGAACGACGACCTTTCGGTTAGCAGCCGAGTGCTTAACCATTGCGCCACCAGGGCTTCTGTAAGATAGCCCAAATTTTAATAAAAGGGCTTTTGAGGACAGTTACCCAGGAAGGTAAGTCTACCTCCACTTTCCAACTCAGGTTCACTTGGGCAAATGACAATACAGAGCAATCAGCCCTGATTAAGAGTTCCGGCTCCTGAAAACCGAAATGAAGTGGGCTCTTTTAAACAACTCTTTATTTTGAGGCTCACCAAGATCCTCTAAAATTCTTACTAGGCTAAACGCCCTGGACCCGCATGGCGAGGTAGGATGCAGCTCTGTGGTTCAGGAACCATACGAAACAGCAAGGTGAAAAGGACGTCTGTGTCCCACAGCCGGACCCCTGCACCCCCGACAGCATGCACTCCAGTCCCCCGTCCCCAGGCGCAGCGCAGGCGGGGCCTGGGTGGAAGGCAAGTCCGGCCGTCGCCGCCGCCGCCGCAAGCCCGAACCTGCCCGGCCGCCCTGTCGTCGCAGTCTCGCGGGATCGCTCAGCTCTCGCGCCTCGTGTGGCTCCGGCGCCGCCTCTGGTCCCGGACACTCCCCGGAGCCGTCTGAGGCCACTGGGGAACTGTGGGCTGGACGGGGTGGGGAAAGGAGAACGGCCTTCGACCGCCGCCCGAGGTGAGGCTCCTCCGGCCCCTACCGTACAGGAGGCGGTAGCCGGGCATGCGTTGGGTGGACCGGGCCCGGGGTAGTGCGGGGTGGGAGCCGGAGGCCAGGGGGTTAACTGCCTGCAGGCGGGCTGCGGGCCACGTCCGAGCTGGGGTGGCCGCGCGCCAGAGCCGCAGGTGCCAGGGAGGTGGCGGCGGGACAGTGAGCACTTGCCGGAGTTGGCTCCCAAGTTGGAGCTAGCTCTTTGCAAGGTGATCTCGGACTATTCCTAACTGTGGCGGGGTCACAGGTTTGGGCCCATGCAGGTGCCCAGGTGTGGGGCTGGTCACCCTCCCCGGAAGGCTGGGTCTGGGTGGGTGCGTGCGTGTGGGTGTGTGTGTGTTGGTGGGAGGTGTTCGTACTTCGGGGCCCACCACGTTCCTACCCCAGAGGACCCCCGTCACTCTCCTGGGACAAGTTTCTCATTCTCCCTTTCGGCGGGATCACTACACCGGAGCCAGTGAAAACTACCTTTTCTGTTCTGCAGAAGGAACCTTAGAAGTCTCCCTCTGATTGTCCTTTTGAAAAACAGGAAATGTGTATCCCCGGACAATGGCCATCAAAACTGGCTGTTTAGAGTCTTTAAAGAATTCCTTAGGGCTTAAGACATTTCCCTGGGCCTCAGTTTCTCGTGCTTAGTGTGATTTCCAGTAGGGCTCCGCATTCCTTTTCCTCCCTCTCACTCATTTTATGCCCCCTTTTCACACTGTGTTCTGTAATATAAAGCACAGAACAAACCCCCATAGAGACAGGACTTCTTCAGCAAATTCTGTACATTCTATGCCAAAGCAGGTGGTGGAGTCGCTGGGTAGGATGGAATTTTCCATGGTTTTCTAGTGTTAGTTACCTAGGGTGAAAATCCTATCTCTGCTCTCTGATGTCCATATTGGAGTTTTTGACAAATGTTACTGATACACCCTCTTGGTGGTTTTTACAGTAATTGATCCAGAGCTCATTTTTGGGAAAAGAGCTTCCTTCAAAATGGTAAAATAGTGAAATGAGGAATCTGAACATTTTTAATTTGGCAGTCTTCTGAGGATGAAAAGAGCCATTAATCTGGGCCATGTGGTAAAGTCTGGAATTTGAAGAAAATGGAAATGTTTACATTTTTGTTGACATTTATCTGTCTGCCCGTCATAAGAGGGCACAGCCTCTTCACCTGTGAGCCAGTTACTGTTCCCAGGTGTATGAAAATGGCCTACAATATGACATTTTTCCCTAATCTGATGGGTCATTATGACCAGGGTACTGCTGCTAAGGAAATGGAGGTGAGTAGTTCTTTTTTTGTTTGTTTGTTTTTTTTAATTTTATTTTATTTAGATTTGGGTGAAGATTTACAGAGCAAATTCACTCTCGATACAGCAGTTCACATATACTTTGTCTCATGTCATTGACCACAATTTACCACAATGCAACAGCTCCCCTCCAATTTCCTCCCCAAGGTACCACTTCCCAGTGTCCATCCCTCCATACTCTCCTGCCCCCTAAGCTGTCTCCCCGTGCATAAGGTACCCTTCCTTCTCCCATGATTGTTCTCTCAAGGGCATGTGTCCACTTGAGGTAAATGTTCAACAGGTGAGTAGTTCTTATACTCTGTTCTGCAATAAACTATGGATTGTTGTTGTTGTTGTTATGTGCCGTCGAGTCGGCCCCGACTCATAGCGACCCCTCCTTGGGTTTCCGAGGCAGTATCACTACGGAAGTAGGATTGCCCAACCTTCCTTCCGAGGAGTGGCTGGTGGGTTTGAACCGCCAGCCGTCTGGTTAGCAGGCAAGTGTCTTAGCCACTATGCTACCAGAGCTCCCAAACTATGGATAGGACTTTTTAAAATTTTATTTTATTTTTTAAATATACGAAGACATTCCTTTAAGTTGTATATAAATCATAGTTTGAATAAATCCTTTTGAAAAGAAATCCTCTAACTTCCATTTTGTGTACATTTGGGGACCCTACTTAAGATAGGGCTCACTGTATAAAGAAGAGTAGTTATGAATGATTTTGAAATATCTTGCTCCTAGCAAAATTTTTGTTGTCTTTAATCTATTATGGGTGTTCCCCAAAAAATGCAAATTCTGATTTTTTTTGTAATTCATTGAACATATAGTTTATGTTGCTTTGACTAAAAGTGAAGAAACATATTTTCTCATAAGTAATTGTAATGTTCAGTTGGCTTTCCTGAAGCAATGACTGGGAGATTTGGGGGCTGGAGAGAGTCTTGCTAAAAAGTGACTTTCTTTTGTGAACATAGTACTTAAGTGTTCTTTGCAAGATACTTGTTAAAAGAGACAAATGTGTGCCCAGGGAGGAGCAAGCAACACTAAATATTGCCTTAGGAGCCTCAGTTACCTGCTCAGGTGGAGAGATATGCAGATGCTGTGGAGGTGTGGGAAGAAAGAGCTACTTGTAGAGACAGGAGCCTGCCCTCCCCTACGGATCTGTAAGGCTGAGAAGTGCAGCAAAGGGAAGGAGACAAATGTGTTGTTGTAGTTTTCTTCAGAATAGCTATCCAAGCGTAATAAAGGCTTTTCTTCAGATGGTTTATAAGAGATGAAATGCCTTAAAATGTAGTAAAAACAGTACTTTAAGAACTGACTCCTTTTGGTTTTGCAGCTTTGAAAGTCTTCCATTGTTCATTTGTATAGTTGTCTGACGCTTCACTGTTGACTTGTATATAGAGTTGGAAGGCCTGTAAAGACTAAGGAAATACTTTTAAAGGACAGTACAAATTATATGGTGATCTTTGGTTTTAGGAGTCCTGGTGGTTAACTAGTGGTTAAGCCCTCAGCTGCTAACTGACATGTCTGCTGTGTGAACCCACCAGCCACTCTGAGGGAGAAAGATGTGGCCGTCTGCTCCTGTAAAGATTCCAAACCTCACTGCCATTGAGGAGATTTGGACTCATGGTGACCTTTTAGGTCAGAGTAGAACTTCCCTATAGGGTTTCCAAGGCTCTGAATATTTACATAAGCAGACTGCCTCCTCTTTCCCTCATCTTTCCAACCCCGGACCACTTGGTCAGCAGCCAAATGCTTTAACCACTATGCCACCAGAGCTCTTCTGATAAAGATTACAGCCTGGCAAACCCTGTGGAGCAGTTCTACTCTGACTCAAAAGGTTGCTGTGAGTCAGAATACAGTCCAGGCAAACAACAACAACAACAAATCTTTTGGTGGTTTTTCAAAGCAATGCAAGCTGTCATTTTGAACAGTGAACAGATGATACAGTTAAATTTTATTGATTAGTCAGTAACCATTTTGATATTTGAATGTGATCAAAGTACGTAGTGGGAATACCTTCAGGGAATAATTATTCACATTTTCTTTGGTGATAATAATACATGCTTTATAATTCATGTCTTACAGTGTTTTTAAAAACATGTTTTGATTTTTCCCTTAATCTACTTTTTGTGTAGTAGCTATACATAATTTCAGTTTGAATGTTAACAGTGGCCTTATAAATTCAGCTCATTTAGCCTAAGTTTCTTATCATAGAGTACCATTATAAAGGTAGGAGAGACATGCATCTCTGCTGTTAAATGCCTATTATTGTAAGATGGTTAGAACTAGTTTTTGTTCCACACATGTCTTTTAAAAAACAATTGTTTCTATCTCTCTTTCACTTTCTCTTTCTCCCCATATATATATGTAATTTATTTATTTGAGGTACACACACATATATTATATGCAATAATATATGTTTTTTTTTTATATACACACACACACACACACAGGTCACTTAGCTTCTTTCCAGGTAGTTTTATGTCTGGACATTATCAAGAAGCATTTCTGTTCTTACCTTCTTGACTGCTAAGATTACCATTCTCTTTATATTCTGTATTTTTAGGCAAATAACTCACATGTTAACTTTTTTTACCAACCACACCCACTGGGAGGGCACGGTAGGCAAAAAAACATATAATGCACTCGGGGTTAGAATTCCCTACCAGTTTCCTAAAGCTTGAAAAATAAAGACCTGACTCTAGTGTGGCACCCAAGGCTCTTCCTGTGGGATCCTGCTGTCCTGGCCAGCCTCCCACCTTTCCCCTTCCTGCCTGGTCCACTCTGCCTTGGCACACTGATGTACTTACAGCACGCAGAGCCATCCCTCTCTCACACCTCCACACCTTTGCACGGTTACACTTTCTGCCTGGGCGTGCTTATCTTCATCTGTTCAGTTCCTGCAGTCCTCACTTAAAGCAGTCTTGTCCTTCATGAAGCCTTCCACCTGTCTCCCAAGCATAGTTAATCATTGCTTTCCTATATACTGTATACTCATACCCAACTACCCATTGCTGTCAAGTAGATCCTGACTCTGTGTGTCACAGAGTAGAACTGCTCCGTAGGCTTTCCTAGGCTGTAATGTTTACAGAAACAGATTGCCAGGCCTTTCTTTCACAGTGCCACTGGGTGGATTCGAACCTCCAGACTTCCAGTTAATAGTTGAGCACAAACCTTCGGTGCCAGCCAGGGACTCATATGTATACTATTATAGTACTTGGGATATGACTGTTTGTTGCCTTACCGGCTGTGTTGCAGTTACATTTCTCACTAGATTGTGAACTCAGAGCAGGAATGGTGCTTATTCACCTCTAACCCTAATGCTTAGTGTAGTACCTTCAAGCATTATAGATGTTTCATAAAGACCGAATAAAGAAAAAGGTGGTAGCTCTGTCCTAACAAATCAACAAAGAAAATTTGCCCTCCAAATCTTCACCTTCTGTCTCTGTGTTCTGTGCTATCCATGTGAAAGTCATACATTCTAACATTTTTAGGTAGTTTACATAATATCTGTTTTTTTGTTCTGCTCAAGCCTGGTTCTAATAAAATATATCAGTTGACGTCCTCCATCTACTTTCCTGTATGAGCTCTAAATGTTTCTCAGAATTTATTTAAAGAATTTGATTTTAAAACATTTATTTATATGGAATTTTTATTAGACCACATGGAATAAGAAACTATGTATGTCAGAAATATATAGTCCAGTCAAGTACTAAATTATAGGTGCATGTAATTTGACTTTTACTAAAAATGTGCTTTATGCCTTCTCTAAGAACAAATTGGACTTTACACCTCCAAACCAACTGCCTTTGGTTCCTCCTGACCCAAATTGAATTTCCACTGTGAATTGATGTTAGGGTGAGGGGCTGAAGGAATTATCTGATGATAACAGCATTCAGTTGTACTTTTAAGAATTCAATATAAGTCAAGAGTTCTATCTTTCTCCTCTTTTATGCCTCAGTTTTCATTTCGTAGGAAGATAAGTCTGTTTTATAGAATTTAGGCATTTGTGGGCATTGTTTATCTGCGATTGTATGAAATGGTTTAGAGCAGTGGTTCTCAAAGTTTAGTTCATAGACTAGTAGCTAGTGAGCTTATTAGAAAAGCAAGTTCATGGGCCCCACCCCAACCTACTAGACATGCTCTCTTTTGAGAGGGTCTGAGAAACTATAGTTACTGACAAATGACCCAGGTGTTTCTTACGAACACTGAAGTTTGTGACCCACTAGTTTAGAGCAGAAGGAGTTCTGGTGCCCTAGTGCCTAAGGCGTTTGACTGCTGACCAGAAGGTTGGTGGTTCAAACCCACCAGCCACTCTGTAGAAGGAAGACTGGGCAATCTACTTCTGTAGAGATTGCCTCAGAAACCCAGTGGGGCTCACTGTGAGTTGGAATGACTTGATGGCAGTGAGTTAGTTTTTTTGTTGTTATTGTTTAGAGCAGGGTTTGGCAAACTTTTTCTGTAATGAATCAAACATTAAATATTTTTGGCTTTGCAGGCTGTACAGTCCCTGTCATAGCTATTCAATTCTGCAGGAAAGTAGCGTGAGACACTATGCAAATGAATGAGACTGGCTGTGTTTCAATAAAACTTTATTAACAGGACAGGCACTGGGCTGAAGTTAGCCCATGGAGTGTAGTTTGCCAACCATTGGTTTGAAATACTTGAAAGTGTTCTTAAGAATGATATGTTGTTGTTGTTATGTGCCCTAGAGTCGGCCCCGACTCATAGTGACCCCTCCTTGGGTTTCCAAGGCGGTATCACTACCAAAGTAGATTGCCCAACCTTCCTTCTGAGGAGTGGCTGGTGGGTTTGAACCGCCAGCCTTCTGGTTAGCAATCAAGTGCCTTAGGCACTATGCTACCAGAGCTCCTAAGACCTAATAAATAATAAATGTTATTGTATATTCTCATAAATATGTTACTTGAGGCACATGTCGTTTATTTTTCACATAGATTTTTTTCAAAGTCCAGTTTCTTTATCACAAACCGAAAGACTGGCTGAGATATCCTAGTTCTTTAGTTTAGCTTAACTGTAATTTTGTTTCAGAAAGTGCTTGAAATAAGGGACTTCAGTTTTTGCTTTGTATTTTCTGAACTGAAGGTATTTGTATGATAAAGAGTTAATTTGTGATTCTGAATAGCAACTTAGCTCTGTAATGAAAAGGATGTTGTCTAGTAGAGCTCTCCCAAGTGGAAAAACAAATGGCTGCTGGTTTCTATTGTGTTCCTCTTTGTTTCATATCTAGGACATTGTTTCTCAAATTGTGAAGTTAGCTTCCCTTGAGAGACTGATTTTATCCAGTAAATACTGAAACTGATCTAGGGAAAATGGAAACAGGAATATTGTATTTTCTTTTTGAATTGCCTTTATTGAGGTCTAGGCAAAAACCAAGCCGTGTATTGTTTGGAACAGCATGTGGTCATTCCACTTTTAAACAGTCTAAAGGGAAGGGAGCCAAAAAAAAAAAAAAAGAAAAGAAAAGAAAACCTTTCCTTTCCACCTGTTAATATGCACTCCTAAAATATCTCTGTTCATTTAAAAATAAAAGGATAGAGACAAATTGGATAAGCAAACTTTTAAGAAAAACTTTTATTTTCTCTTGAGCAATGAGTTTTAAACATTTTCATTTTTCTGCTTTTAGAGGAATCCAGTGGACCTCTTCCTACTACCACCTTTCCTCCCTACTTTCTGGATAAGGAAAGAAAATGTTTAGTGTGATTAGGCTATTTTCATTCAGGGAAGAATATCAGAAAATAGCGGTAGCTATAAGGAGCTCTGGTGGTGCAGTGGTTAAGGCATTTGGCTACTAACCAGAAGGTTGGTGGTTCAAACCCACCAGCTACTCTGTGGGAGGAAGATAGATTTACAGCCCTGGAAACCCTGTGGATCACTGTGAGTCAGAATTGACTGGGTGGCAGGGGTTTGATATTCTTCAAGGAAGAATCATTTTAAGCAATTGGGATAATGAGTTCAATAACAGCCTGACTACCTATTGTGTATTATGTGTTCCCAAACTACCTGCTTCAAGAGGTTGGGAATGTGATAAGCAAAGCTTGAGTGATATGATAGTCATTGATTATGTGCCTTGTGAACACTTCCTTTTTTCAGACTGAAAGATTTCTTTCATGTAGAATATTCTCAGTTCTCTTTTGATATCTTTCTTTCCTTCTCTTCATCCTTGTAGCCTTTTTGCCTGTCATGGTGCCTTGGGGAAGGGTAGTTTTCAGGGAGAGTTGATGAAAGAATAGTGGAAGGGTTAAGGAAGCCATATCTGGAATGCTACATAGTGACCCAGGTGCATCTTTTGTTTCTGCCACTTACTAGCAGCAGCTCTGTACAAGATGCTTAATCTTGCAGATCTTCAGTTTCCTTGTCTGCGAGGTGGAAATATGAACATCCGTCTCACAAGTTGTTGTAAAAATACTTGAGAAGTACAGTGCCTAACTTACATTGTTGTTAGGTGCCATCAGGTCAGCTCCAACTCATAGCAACCCTATGACAACAGAGCGGAACACTGCCCTGTTGTGCACCATCCTCACAGTCGTAGTTCTGCTGGAGCCATCATTGTAGCCACTGTGTTGATCTCTGTGTCTCACTGAGGGTCTTCCCCTTTCTTGCTGGCCCTCTGCTTTACCAAGCTGATATCCTTCTCCAGGGACTGGTCCCTTCTGACAACATACATACACACTTTGAAATTAATTGACTTAAAGGTTCTCTTAGATCCCTTCCAAATCTAAAATTCTTTAAGTTTGTTCATAGAGTCTGCAACAGAACTTGAAAATTGTTGGCCCACCCTGGATCTGAGCTGAAGACATATTTGTTTTAGATATTTAAATTAACTTGCCAAAATTTAAAATTTGGGAGATTTCACATAAAAATCCAGATTCTATTTTCTTTTGAAAAATTGAAATAACTGACAGTTCTGTGTCCACATTCCTGAATGACAGTCTGTTGGACTTGAGTAGCAACTGCTTTCCAACCACTCTTTATTGTCTTATACACTTTTGAATTTACCTGCCTGCCTCGGAAGGCATTAGACTCATATTCTGCAAATTGCATGAATGTCAACATAGTTGGATTAGCCAATCCTTAAAGAAAGGGAATGACTCCCTACGTTTACCCTTTAAAAACATTTTCTTACTATAGCAAAATAACATGTGTTACTTTAATTTTGCCTGCCATTGCATGGGACAATAATAGTTCTTCAGTGCTATCATGACTGTTACAGAGTGGCTTCTGAGTTAGAGCAATTAAACAGTTTGTTTTAATTTTCTCCAGCAGACTCTGATTACCAGATACTCAAAACATTTGGAAACTAGGCTTATTTGGAATAGTAAGCTAAAAAGGTGTTGTGTGCTGTCGAGTCAATTCTGACTCATAGTGACCCCATAGGACAGTGTAGAACTGCCCCGTGGGGTTTCCTAGGCTGTAGTCCTTATGGAAGCAGAGCGCCAGGTCTTTCTCCTGTGGGACCACTGGTGACGTCATACCACCGACCTTTCAAATTAGCAGCCAAGCACTTAATCATTGCACCACCTGCTCATGCTCCCATTTTCTTACATCAGACTCAAAAGAGGACGCTCTCCCCCTTGGGGTAGAAGAAATAGAGGAAAGCACTGTATTGTTTGCTTTCCAACAAGTTCTTGTTAGGGGGCATAGGTCAGGTTCCAGAGCATCATTCATATCAGAGAGATGTGTGCCTACTGCCTCCACCCTGCCTCTGCTCAGTCGCCTTGCTCTTCCCCATCAGGACAGCCTGCACCCTCCACTGCTCCCACATCCTCCAAAGCTGTAGTCCTCTAATAGTTGGGTGTGGGGTTCCCTTTAAATCAGACTTGTTAATTGTAGTGTCCCAGTCAAATCTCATATTTACTTACTAAATTTTTGTCTGCTTTTGACCTGTCATTTACTAAGAAGATGTGTTGAAACTTCTCATTATGACCATGGAATTGTCCATTTCTCCTTGTCATTTTGTCACTTTTTGCTTTATGTATCTTAATATTAGGTATACACAGTGCTCAGCAATGCATTTTAAAGTGTATTTGTTAGAATTTATCCAGAATCTGAATGGTCCTGTGGCAGGAGACCATTGTGTACTATTTATTTAATTGGCCATTCTACTGAAAGCAGAAGTCCTCATCCTTTCTTTTTATCTTTCAGGAGTTTCTCAGATAACCCCCCTCTTTTTGTTGTTGTTGTGTGTGTACAGCTGTGGGTTTCATTTTTTACTTTTATACACTTTCTCTAATTTCAATGGTGTTTGGAAAGGAGGGATGTTAACATGTAGGTTCAGTGAGTTCCCTTTGAATCAGAATTCTCATTCGTTCTTGCTCTACATGTTCTCCACAGATATTTTCATTTGCTTGTTTCAGTTATCAGTTTTGGACTGATGACTTCCAAATCTGTTCCTTAACCTAATGTTGTCTCTCCTGTTCACTTTATCCTAATGGATTAATACCTTTCTATTTCCTTATTGTCCAAGTAAGAGGCAGAGGAAGGAGATAAACATATGTGGACAGTCTACCATGTTTACCCAGGATTTATCAGAACTCTCTGAAGTATAATGATCACAATAACTAAGATATATTGGGTACTTACTGTGTGCTACACACTGTTCTAAGTGCTTTATGTTTATTAACTCAGTCTTCACAACAGTCTTACAAAGGAAAGACTTGTTATTCCCATTTTAGATGAAGAAGCTAAGGCACCAAAAAATTCAAACTCACTGCTGTTGAGTTGATTTTGACTCATAGAGACCCTCCTTGGGTTTCTGAGGCGGTATCTCTGTGGAAGTAGATTGCCCAATCTTCCTTCCAAAGAGTAGCTAGTGGGTTTGAACCTCCAGCCTTCTGGTTAGCGGTCAAATGCCTTAGGCACTACACTACCAGAGAGCCTAAGCTAAGGTACAGAGAAGTTAAATAACTTGCCCCAAAAGTTATACAACTAGTAAGCGTGGAGCTGGGATTCAAACTAAAGCTGTCAAACTTTGAACTCACTTCCTCCTTAAGACTCCAATAGTATCTCATTCCTTCATGATAAAATCCAAGCAGTTTAGCATGTCAGTCATACTCTTTATGACCATGTCCTGCTTTCCTTTCCAGTCTCATCTCTCTACTGTGTGCCTAACTCCACCTCTTTGACCTCTGAACTTCTTGCCCTGAATGCACTGTGTTCTCACAGCCACTGTGCCTTTTTCATGCTGTTCCCTCTGCCCAAACATTCCTTTATCTTCCAGAATGCTTAGTCCAGCACTAAAGTATTGCACCATATGCTTGTAAATTGAATATTTGAATAATTGATTTCACCCAGCAAGTAAATCATGCTTGTGATTTAGCATGTCTTCTTGAAAAACAAAATAATATTACTCCAAATGGATAACGCGTTCACAAATCTAACAGGCTAAACAAAGTATGTTCACAAAATTTCTTTGTGTAGAAAGTGAAATTTAGAGATTCTTTTGGAAGTATAAGTAGAAAAATATACTTTAAACAGTAAATGAATTAACTTCATTCATTTGTTTGTAAAATATTATCTAACCTGATCTTGCTGTTTTACTTTGTAGCATTTTCTTCCTCTTGCAAACCTGGAATGTTCACCAGATGTTGTGACTTTCCTTTGCCAAACTTTTGTACCAAGCTGCACAGAACAAATTCATGTGGTTCCACCTTGTCGTAAGTTTTGTGAGAAAGTATATTCTGATTGCAAAAAAATAATTGACACTTTTGACATCCAGTGGCCTGAGGAACTTGAATGTGACAGGTAAATTATGTTTTTGACTAAAAGTTGTTGATGGTATTTTAATATTGTTAGCTCTCCAAAATACTAGTGACAAGCATGCTTCAACAGATGTTTATTGCATACCTGATATGCCAGATACCATGGTAATAAGGGTTGGGGACACAATGGTGAGCAAAAACAGACATGATTCTTTCTCTCAGGGAACTTACAGTGTGGTGGGAGCGACAGATAGTAATCAGATAATTATACAAATAAATGCAAAATCACTACTCTGATAGATACAACAAAGGAGAGGTGCATGGTTCTATGAGAACATGTAATGGTACATTTGACCTAGACTGGGGGAAAGGGAGGGTTTCCTTGAGGAGATAACTATTGACCTAAAGTACAAAGGATAAGACAGAAGTAACTAGGCAGTGAGAGGAGGAAAGAGCTTTTTAGGCAGAGGAAGTAGCAGAGGCCCTGTGGCAAAAGAGAGCTTGACATATTCAGAGAATATTGTACCCATCCAGCTAAGGACAGCTGATCTTTGACAAAGGGCCAAAACCCATTAAATGGAGGAAGGGATAGTCTCTTTAACAAATGGTGCTGGCAAAACTGGACAGTCATTTGCAGAAAAATGAAACAGACCTATGTTTCACACCATATACAAAAACTAACTCAGGATAGATCAAAGACCTAAACATAAAACCAAAAACCATAAAGACCATCGAAAAAAAATAGGGGCAAACTTAAGGTCCCTAAAGCATGGCAGAAATACATTGTCAAGCATAACTAAACATGCACAAACAGCAGATGATTAACTAGACAACTGCTATCTCCTAAAGATGAAACATTTATGCGCATCAAATGACATCATCAAAGTAATAAAAAGAGAACCTACAGACTGGGAAAAAATTTTGGCAGCAATATATAGGATAAGGGACTAATCTCTAAAACTTATTGAAAAAAAAAAATTCACCGCAACAGCAAAAAAAAAAAGACAATGCAGTTGAAAAATGGGCAGAGGACATGAACAGACACTTCACCACAGAAGACATGCAGGTGGCTGACAAACACACATGAAGAAATGCTTGAAATCTGTAGCCAGTGGAGGGATGCAAATCAAAACAATACTGAACTGTCATCTCACCACAGCATTAATAAATAGCAAAGTTCAAAAATACAGAAAACCACAACTACTGGCAAGGATGTGGAGAGCCTGAAACCTTTATACACTGCTGGTGGCATTGTAAAATGGTACAACCACTGTGGAAAGCAGTATGGTACTTCCTTAAGTTGGAAATAGAAATACCACATGGTCCAGCAATCCCACTACTAGGTATATATCCTAGAGAAATAAGAGCTGTGACACGAACAGACATATGAACACCCATGTTCATAGCAGCATTATTCACAATAGCAAAAAGATGGAAACAGCCTAAGTGCCCATCAGTGGATGAAAATGGATAAGCTGGTCCATAGACACAATGGAATACTATGAAAAAATAACAGTGACTCTGCAAAGCACTTCATAACATGGATGAACCTAGAGGACATTGTGGTGAGTGAAAGTAGTCAATCACAAAAGAACAATTATTGTATGAGACTACTACTGTAAAAAGTTAAGAATAGGTTTTTTTAAAAAACAAGTCAGCGTGGCTAGAATGTGTTAGTGTGAGTAAGACAAGGAAGGAAGGCAAAGCAGTCGCAGGCCACTCAGGGCTGGAGTGCAGGCTTTTATTCTGAGGACAGTGGGAATCCCTTGAAGTACTTGAAGACAGCCGTTGGGGGACAGGATAAACCAAACAAAAACAAACTCACTGCCGTTGAGTTGGATCCAACTCATAGCTTCTGTGTGTAAAGCATGGTTCTCATGTCACAGCCCGGGGAGCATTGATTGGGCAAGCTCTCTCTGATGGTTCACCTTGAGAATCTAGGATGCTTCCGTCTGGCAGCGTAGTGGCCATGTAGGTGGGAGAGCAAGAATCTAGAGAACTGGTACCTTTTCTTGATCATATCACATCTTTCCCCTTCACATTCCTGTTGGTAAAATGTCAGTCACGTGGTTACAAGTGAACTGCTAGGGAGAATGGGAAATATGTGTCCAGAAGGGAAGAGGATATTGAAGGCAGAGAAAGTGTCAGATGCTGCAGGTTAGTGAGACCATTGTTAGGTGCCATGGAGTCTGTTCCAACTCAGAGCAACCCTGTGTGACAGCGTAGAACTGCCCCATAGGGTTTCCTAGACTGAAATCTGTGCAGGAGCAGATCACCAGGTTTTTCCTCCTGTGGACTCACTGCCACCAGCCAGCCCTTTGGTTAGCAGAGAGTGCTTCACCGTTGTCCCACCAGGGCTCCTATTAAGAACCTTAGCTAATACTGTTTCTTTAGAGTGGTGGGAACAGAGGACAAATTGCAATGGGTAACGGAATGAGTGGGAAATGAAACAAGATATAAAGATAACTGTCAGAAAATTTGACTCTAAGAGAGAGGAAGAGGGATGTTGTAGCCAGAAGAAGGTGGGGGAGATTTTGGTGTCTTAATGGGAAAGAACTGACTACTTTTACCAGCTGCTAGGAGATTACAAGGAAGGGGCAGGTGTGTATGGGGTAGAAGGGAAAATCATTAGTAGCAGTGTTCTGAGAAGGAGATTGGATCCCAAACACAGATAAAGGGTTGGCTATGGCTGGGAGGGGGAGGGAAAGAGAATGGATTTATCTATAGATGTAGGTCAGGCTTGTTTGATAAGGATTTTGTGAGAATTCCTATCTGATGCTTTTATTTTCATTGTGAAGTAGTAAGAGTCAGGGTCATCTGATGAGAGTCTGGGGAGGAAGGATGCAAAATGTAAGGCCCTGGGAACTATAGAGTATGAGAAAGTAAGTAAACTGGAGAGACTCAGTAACGTTTTAGGTAAACGGGGTGACCCTGAATTTGTAACGGATCTCATCTGACCTGTGGAGATCCTCTCCAGCAGTGCTCGAATGCTTGGGGGCAAGTTCAGAGAAAGCCAGAGTTAGTTCTGTGGTTGGAATGTTCCCAGATGGATGCAATGAAAAGTCCAAGGAGTAGCAAGAAAGTTGAGGCTATTGAGAATTACTAAATGTTACTAATTACTAAAATGATAGATACTGAACATCTCAGTGAATGAGGAATGAAATGAAACAGGAAAGGATTGATATTTTGAGAAAGGTAGTGGAGATTCCAGTGTGACTAAAAGAAAAGTCACAGTGGGAATTTTTTAATAAACCAGCTACGAGGATAGGCACTTGTGGTCAAAGGGCCGGATTCTTGAGTTAGTGATTTTTGGAGGTAGTATGTTGGTAGGGTTCATTGTGTGACCCTGGTTGTAGGTGGCTGAAGTGGGGTAGGGATGGCCGTTGGAGGTGAGGAGGTTAAAAGTTGAGAAGCCAGGAGGGTGGGGGTTGTCCGTATGGATGGTCAAGTCAGCAAGGATGGTGGCAGTAAAAGGAGAGGAGAGAAGATTGGCGACTCGGTCAACAAATACTTAGTGCACTCCTGCTGTCTTCGAGGGCTGTTCTGGACACTAAGGACATAGCAGACAAAAATTCCTGCTTTTGCGGCGCTTACATTCTAGTGGAGGGAGGGAGGAGATGAAATAAATTCTATTAGAAGGTGTTAAGTCATGTGGAGGAAAAGAATACATAACCATTGTTTAGTTATTTTTGTGAGTCCAAATCTTAATAGTTATTATTTTGTGATGTGTATTTTATCCTTAATGACACTTCAATTTACTGGATACTTACTCTTTCTTTATGGGATTACCTACTCAGTTTCAAAGCAGAAGAGGTTATAAAACCCACAAAACTTTGCTCTAGCACCTAATTTGTAGTTCCCACCCTTTTGATCTTTATAGTTTGATCTTCTGAGAAATGGATAGTATTTTTTCTTATAATTAAACCAAATCAGATTTATTTCATGTTTGAGAATGATGCATTGAACTGGGATGTAGAATCCATTTGTACACATTATCTCTGTATTCAGACTCAATCCCACTAATGTTAAGTAAAAATTACAAGTATCTCTTTAGTAAAATGTTGACTCAGTTGCACAAAGAATAATTCTGGTGTTTTCTATACCAGAGAAATTTTATTTTCTTCATTTCTATAACTTTTAGGCCTTTACAGTGTCCTTTGCTTTGGAAACATGAAAAAAGAAGCTTCTGATTGGAATTCTAATTCTGGCCTATTTAAAGGTTTTAGCATAATGAAACATTTAACTTAATATTTAACTATATAATAAAAAGACATAAACTGTTCTTACTATTCGAGAGGAGCTCTGGTGTACAGTGATTAAGCACTTGGCTGCTAACCAAAAGGTTGGTGGTTCAAACCTACCAGCCGCTTTGTGGGAGAAAGATATGACAGTCTACTTCCATTAAGATTACAGCCTTGGAAACCCTACAAGGCAGTTCTACTCTGTCCTATAGGGTTGCTATGACTTGGAATCAACTCCACAGCAATGAGTATGAGTATTATTTGAGAAACTATTCATTTCTGTGGTTATGGCATACATGAAACTCTTGGCTACCCAGAAAAGCACTTTTGCCTTTGAAGTAAGTGAAAACCAAGGGGGAAAAAAAAAAACCTCCCTGCTGTTGAGTCGGATCTAACTCTTAGCAACCTCTCCTTGGGTTTCTGAGGTGGTATCACTACGGAAGTACATCTTCCTTCCAAGGAGTGGCTAGTGAAAGGTTCGTTAATTTTTTGACACCTAGTCTATGATCCTCGGCATGTCAGCATACCCTTTTGTGTGTGAGGAATTTTGTGGCAAACAGGCTTTCTTTTCAGCTCTGGATCAAGCTGTCCTCCAGTAACTTGCCAATAAGATTAATCCCTTTCATTGTGACTTACTATACTTCTCTTGTGTTTATTGTGATAGTCAAACTTTTCCTCCAAAAGATTTCTCTGCCTTGCTTTCATGACGATGTGCTCTTCTGAGCCAACTCTAACCTGTAATCTGTTTGGGTTTGTCTGTCTTCCCATCATTTATGAATGCATAAGGTAATACTTTACAGCTGAAAAGCATAGTATTAAAATAGTGAATTAATAAAAATGTTGATGTCATGCATTTAATTTTTATAATCTTTACAGGTTACAATACTGTGATGAGACTGTTTCTGCACCCACAAAGTTTGATCCACCCACAAAGTTTGTTGGCCCTCAGAAGAAAACAGAACAAGTCCAAAGAGACATTGGCTTTTGGTGTCCAAGGCATCTCAAGACCTCTGGGGGACAAGGCTATAAGTTTCTAGGCCTTGACCAATGTGCACCTCCGTGTCCCAACATGTATTTTAAAAGTGATGAGCTGGAGTTTGCGAAAAGTTTCATTGGAATAGTTTCAATTTTCTGTCTTTGTGCAACTCTGTTCACATTTCTGACTTTTCTGATTGATGTTAAAAGATTTAGATACCCAGAGAGACCAATCATATATTATTCTGTCTGTTATAGCATTGTATCTCTTATGTACTTTATTGGCTTTTTACTAGACAACAGTACAGCCTGTAATAAGGCAGATGAGAAGCTGAAACTTGGTGACACAGTTGTTCTGGGCTCTCAGAATAAGGCTTGCACCATTTTGTTTATGTTTTTGTATTTTTTTACAATGGCCGGCACTGTGTGGTGGGTGATTCTTACCATTACTTGGTTCTTGGCTGCAGGAAGGAAATGGAGTTGTGAAGCCATTGAACAGAAGGCCGTGTGGTTCCATGCTGTGGCATGGGGAATACCAGGTTTTCTGACCGTTATGCTTCTTGCTATGAACAAAGTTGAAGGAGACAATATCAGCGGAGTTTGTTTTGTTGGCCTTTATGACCTCGATGCTTCTCGCTACTTTGTGCTCTTGCCGCTGTGCCTTTGTGTGTTTGTTGGGCTGTCTCTTCTCTTAGCCGGAATTATTTCTTTAAATCACGTTCGGCAAGTTATACAACATGACGGCCGAAACCAAGAGAAACTGAAGAAATTTATGATTCGGATCGGAGTCTTCAGTGGCCTGTATCTTGTACCATTGGTGACGCTTCTCGGATGTTATGTCTATGAGCAAGTGAATAGAAGTACCTGGGAGATAACTTGGGTCTCTGATCATTGTCATCAGTACCATATTCCATGCCCTTATCAGGTAAAAGCTATCATTTGGATTGTTTTACTATTTAATTTTAACTTAGAAAATGTTCCTTGAAAATATACCTGTATTAGTCATGGCCATAAAATTAGATTTCAGGTGAGAAAATCCAAGTCTATGTATGCATCAGCTGAAACTGAGGAAAGTTTCTCAAAGGTTCTCTGCCCAAGTTTTAGCTTCAGTTACAATCAGAAAATGCCTCCTTTAGCTGTTATTTTAATACTGGAATTGCAGAGGCAGATTTGTGGTAGCAATGAAGACATGTCACAGGACTGTCATAGGAAGAAAAAGAGAGGTCACCTGCTATTATAGGGATTGTTTTTAATTCTTTAAAATAAGAAAAAATACCTTATTTGGATATATTTATTAGATTTTATTATCTTACAATGTTTACATTGTTATAAAAACAGAACTTGATTTTTGCCTAAATTGTTCTGTCATTGCTTAACTTAAAAAAAAAAAAACTGAAGCAAAATATGTTTCATGTGTTTGATGCTTGCCATTAATACTGAAGCAGTGTTTTTACGGTCGAAATAATAGAGACTCTTAAAACATTTTCATTGTGGTTTTATCTATAGAAATTTTGTTTTCTAAATAACTTTTAATCATTATTCTTGAATATTTATGCATGATATTAATTTATTAAACAAGTGATTCTGTCATCACAGTGTATCAGATCAAGCAATGTGTGGGCTAAATTGTTTTACATAGTAATTTATTTTCTTGAGAGTAGAACCTATTTTTATACTGATGTGGGGATAATAGTTTTATATGCCTTAGAAGGTATCCACAGTTGTTTTTTGCTATATAGTTAATAAAGGAATTATGCCCTTAAGTGATACCCACCTTAATGAGATGGATTGATGCATTGTGTTTGAGACACAGTGGGTCAAACGCTGCAACAATTGTGAGGATGGCGCCGGACTGGGCAGTGTTTCGTTCTTTTGTACATACAATTGCTGTGAGTCGGAGCTGACTCAAGGATAGCAGCACTCCTGCTGCATTAAAATGTCTCCCAAATTCCTGTTTTATCTGCATACTAGAAAAACAAACATGCTGTTAGAAACTTTAAACTTTACAGTTTGTAAAAATTATCTTTTATGTTAAAAAAACTATCAAGTTGTTAGAATATAAAATGAGAAAATAATTTTATAATCTTCAAATGGAGAAGGACTTTATGAGTATGATATAAAATTTAGAAACCATCAAATAAAAGATGACTAAACTTGACTAAGTGAAAAACTAAACATTTGGAAAAGCTATCATCAAAAAACCAACTGGGGAAATTTATCTGCAAGTCACTTTATAGTTGAAGGGCTAGTTTCTTTAATTTATAAAGAGTTCCTATGAACCAAAAAGAAAAAATCCAACACTCTGATATAAAAATGGGAAAAGAAGAGGGTTCATGAAAAAGGCAAATGAAGAGCTTTTCTTAAACATGTGAACAAATTATTATAAGAAATACCAATTAAAATTATAATAAGATTAAATTCTAATGAAACACAAAACTAAATGAAAGTGCAGCAAAGTAGGCCTTTTCAGACTTTTCTATTGAAGAGTTTTGATTAGTACAGCCTGCTGTGGAGAGCAATTTGACAATATCTATCACCTTTTAAATGGTCATACCTTTATCCTGCCGCTGTGGGAATTTATCAGCAGATCTCCTCATTGTAAGAGATATTACATGTGTACAAAGATAATGTCTGCAACACAATCTGCAATCGCAGCAGATTGGAGGTAACTTAAATACCCATTGAGAGGGGTAGTTAAGTAACCTATGGTTCATCCATACAAAAAAACATTAGGCAGCCTTTAAAAAGAATGAAGAGTTCTTTTTGGTTCCATGTAGAATGGTCTCCAAGAAATATTAAGCGCCGAAAGGAAGATAGACTCATCATGTCCAGTGCTTTGACAGTTGTGCAACATTTTAAAAACACTACATGAAAGTTTGCGCTTGGAGAAAAAGTATGATTTAATTTTATGAGATTTCCTCATTCTAACATTTTTTGGAAACTGATTTTTATTTTATTCTAACCAACCAAGCTTTTTAACATAGACTCTAAAATATGTGTTGTTATAATGAGTTTCTTTTTGTATATAGTAGATTATCATAAAAGAAAATCAGTAAGTATTTAGAGGCAGATAGTTTAGCAATTTTTAAGATATTGATTTACCTATGGATAAAAATGCTAGATCAGTATTTCAGTATTTTCCTTTTGTAGCTCTGTATGTTGTTGCATGGATAAAAGTTCTTTGTGCATTGTTCTGAACTTTAGTAAAGAGTGTTTTGCATGTAAAACACTTTTCATTATATGATGTTATTTCAGATCTCTTATAATGAAACAGATTCTAAAGATTTATACTGTTTGTTCAACATTTTTACATTGACTGTATGGCTGTATAGGCTTTTCTCTCTAAATGTACCACTGAAAATTTTACTATTCACTTTCCTTTTTGTAGGCAAAAACAAAAGCTCGACCAGAATTGGCTTTATTTATGATAAAGTATCTGATGACATTAATTGTGGGCATCTCTGCCGTCTTCTGGGTTGGAAGCAAAAAGACATGCACAGAATGGGCTGGGTTTTTTAAACGAAATCGCAAGAGAGAGTAAGAGCCTATTTAATTTTCTGACATTGTTTTAAAATAAACAGACCAAATACCAAGAGACTATTCAACTTCTCATCGTCTTGGAGTTTCACTGTATCAACTATTACTTGACTTTGATAAGCCACCTAATGTTTGGAAATATTTTTCATGGACAGCTGTGCTCTATTTTGGCATTTGTTGTAACAGAATTTGACATATATTATTCTATTCATTATTAATATAGTTTAATTTACTATTTTGAGTGTGGCATTTTTAATAGTTTTCTCATTTTTTCCCAATCATATGAGGATTAAATGAGATCAAATAAACAAGCATATCTCTAAAGTACAATTCAATGTGAGTGATGTGCTGTGATTTATTGACTAGCACCTTTAGATTCTGTTGCAGGTTATTCTGACCTAACCTTCACTTATTTGCCTTCCTAAAGTGGTAAAAATTCAAATTCACAGAACATTCTGGAACAATAGACTAGATTGACATTTTCATAAGTGCCACTATGCCAAATTTTTTTTTTTTTTTACATATTGCTGTAAAACAAAAAGAAGAAGAAGAAATTAGCAAAGCATGTTTACAAAAATACCTGGGGGTAAGGGGAACAGTTGGCAAACAATCATAGAAGGCAGGTGTTACTTACGTGAAAATACAGTAGATAGTTCCTTTTAGTTATTTATGTAGATCATGTGCAATGTACTGTCAACAAAGTTTCACACTGGTCTGATTAATGAATTTTTTTTTGTGATATAAATTTCAGAACTGTAGATCTTTTCCACAAATAATATTTGAGGTCAGAAAAAGTGGACTTTAATATTTTTGTACATAGTACTATTATATGTCTAGCTCCTATTTATTTGTCCACACTAACTTCCATGTAACTTTCTTACTTTAACATTAGAAAATAATTAAATGTAAACAAAGATTATTATATTCTACATCCTTTCTCTTCTTTCCGAGAAGTCTGAATGCCATTCATTGACTTAAGCTTTTAAAAATAGGTATACAGGCAGATAGTTGCCCTCCTTATGCCACCTTGAATTTCCTTGCCCTTGTCATTTGATTTTGCCTACTTAGTTTCTGGTAGCATAGTGCCTAAGGCATTTGACTGCTAACCAGAAGGCTGGCGGTTCAAACCCACCAGCCACTCCTCCGAAGGAAGGTTGGGCAATCCTACTTCCATAGTGATACTGCCTCAGAAGCCCAAGAAGGGGTCTCTATGAGTCTGGTCCGACTCGACGACACATAACAACAACAATAGTTTCTCATTAGTTAAAACTTTTGCTGACAAAAGCAACAAATAGTACATGTACAGAAGACTTGACTTTAAGGCAATTTACTCATCTCATAATATTTATAATCTCAGATTTTATAAATAATATGGATCATAAAAACTAAATCAAACTTACTGCCTTTTGAGTCAGTTCCGACTCGTAGCAACCCCTCCTTGGGTTTCCGAGGCAGTATCGCTACCGAAGTACATTGCCCAGTCTTCCTTCCAAGGAGTGGATGGTAGGTTTGAACTGCCAGCCTTCTGGTTAGCAGTGAAATGCCTTAGGCACTACGCCACCAGAGCGCCCCAAGTGGATCATATAGAACTTAATGCATAATGATTTCTGGCCAAAGGTACATGATAGGCTTTGTGGAGTCTCTGGTGGCACAAACGGTTGAGTGCTTGACTCTAACTGAAAGGTTGGCATTCCGATTCCCCCAGAGGTGCCCAGAAGAAAGACTTGGTGATTCCCTCCCAAAGGTCCCAGCTTTGAAAACCCGACAGAGCGCAGTTCTGCTTTGCATACATGGGGTAATCAGGAGTGGAATCCGCTCGATGGCAGCTGGGTGGGTTTTGTCTTTATTTTTTTTTTCATGTCTTCTACAACAATTAATATTTATCAAGAAAATCTTTTCCTTGGATTTTCTTACAGTCCAATCAGTGAAAGTCGAAGAGTACTACAGGAGTCGTGTGAATTTTTCCTAAAGCACAATTCTAAGGTTAAGCACAAAAAGAAGCACTACAAACCAAGTTCACACAAGCTGAAAGTCATTTCCAAATCCATGGGAACCAGCACAGGAGCTACAGCAAATCACGGCACTTCTGCAGTAGCAATCACGAACCACGATTACTTAGGACAGGAAACTTTGACAGAACTCCAAACCTCCCCAGAAACATCAGTGAGAGACATGGGAGCACATGGGGCAAGCACCCCCAGATTGAGAGAACAGGACTGTGGGGAACCTTCCTCCCCAGCAGCATCCAGCTCGAAGCTCTCTGGGGAGCAGGCCGACCAAAGAGGCAAGACAGCGAGTGTGAATGAAAAGAGCAGTGTATCTGAAAGTGTGCGGAGTGAAGGAAGGTAAGATTTCCTTTTCTTGTTTAGAATCATCATGATTTGGGATGTTGTGTTGTACGTTTTTAATGAAAACATAACACATCTGGGAAGAAAGCATTTTATGAGCAGAAAATATCATGTCTATTACTGTTGTTGTTGTTGTCATGTCTATATACTTACCAAATTTTCTAGGGTTATATTTTCCAGGGTCGTATCTATAAATATGCTATGTAGTAGTTTAATTCGTAGCTTTGAGTAGAGCCTCAATGTATATTGTTGAAGTAGAGAGGTAAAGTTCATTTCTATGTTAATTGTTAAAAGTTGTTTGCACATTTAGGTAAATGTTTAAGATTCATCTGAAATACAAGCCATTGTTTTCATTTAAAAGATATTTGTCATTTTATACAAGGATGATTATAAAATTTTATTTATTTTCTAAACCATAAAGGATATTGACATCATCTTTAATGAATTTGCCCAAATGGTCATAAGACTATCTCACCACAAGCAAACGTGTAGTTAACCAGGAGGCGGACAGCTGCTAACTGCTTTAAAATCTCAGGCTTAGGGCTTATCTCACCTAGCCCTCCCAAACTAGGCTAAATGCATTGTCTCTGAATCCCCATGACACCTTCCACAAACCTAGACTACAATTAGATACAAGCTTTTTTCTCTACTTGATTTGTACATTCCTTAAAAACACAGCTGCCATCTGACTCATCTTTGAATGGGTGGAAAATCAGTAAAATATTTGCTAAACCGAGGGCAGGAATCCTGTCTTACTATTTAGTTGTATTCTTCATGAGATGCCATGCTCAGCTCATGCATGGTGGTATTTGGTAAAGTCTCTGAAGTCAGCGAAAATTGTATTTGATAATAAATTATTTGTATTTTGAAGTTTTTGAGTATACATAAAGAGTTTTCATTAATGATTCTTTGATAAAGGTGGATAGCAGTCCTAAGGACATCTGACACCATATTTGTGCTTGTGTATGTATGTCACCTTTCTCTCTTTTATCTAGGGTAAGCCCAAAAAGTGATTTTACTGAAACCGTCCCGGTGCAGAGCAACAACTTACAGATCCCCGGTTCTTCACAGCCAAGCAGCCTCAAAGGTTCCACGTCACTGCTTGTCCACTCGGTTTCAGGACTTAGAGAAAAGCAGGGTGCGGACGGTCACTCAGATGCTTGAAACACAGTTTATCCCATAAATTAGAAGGGGATTCATGTTACACTGGAAGTTACCAAGGCACTGTCTTATAAGGATCACTGTTACAGCCTTATTTTGCACTTAAAGCTACATTCCTACTGTTACACTGGGAAAAAAAAAAAAAGATTTTGAGGAGAATATGATTCATTTCATAAAAAGGTTAATGACAACACTATGCCTGCAAATAGAAACATGCAGCTAATAATATTTTTTAAATCACTTGGGAGGTAAGAGTTAGAAGGAATCTTCTTTTTCTATTTATGAAGATTCTTCTCTTAAAAATATTTTAAAGACCAGACTTACTGGTCTGAAAGAGACTAGAGGAACACCCAAGACTATTGCCCTGAGATACCCTTCTAACTTGAAACTGAAGATGCTCTTGGAAGCCACCATCCAGCCAAGTAGTAGGACTGTAACGCAGCCACCACCACCTGTGAGGAATGTGCGTCTCCAAACAGAGAGGCTGCCTGGGAGACCCAAAGGGCTGCAGTGCCCCAAACCAAAGATGAAAACACAGGGAGGGACAGGGACACTGGACGATGGAAACGGAGAATCCAGGGCGGAGATAGTGCTGACACATTGCAGGGATCGCACCCAGTGTCATGAAGCAATTTGTATATGAGCTACTGGTTGGGAAAATGAAATTGCGCTGTGAACTTTCACCTAAAGCACAATAAAAAAATTTTTTTTCAAAGTGTGCTATTTCACTTTAATTATATAAGTCAAGATTTTTCTTTGCTGGAATATTTACAGCTTATCCTTGTATTTTTTATATATTTCAAAAAAGTTGATATGTATTTGAACTTTTTTTAGAAATCCTAGAAAATATTTTGTTATCATTCTGTTATCTTTCTTTGGTAGCTTGTACACTGAATTTCTAGGAAAATTGAAAAATAGTATTATTTTATATTGTGAAAAATGATTATATACTGGAAGGAGTTATGATGGGAATTCACCTTAAAAAAAGCCACTTACTCTACCTTGAAATCTTCATTCAGTGTGTGAATTTTGTAAGATCTCATTCTTTTAGAAATCTTAAAGATCTATTATGCAACTGAAATAAGGTGCTTACTTCAAGTGTCCAGTGTTGATTGTATTATGCTGCTCACTGATCTTCTGCAGTTTTAACATAATGTCCTGAAGATTATTAGATGAAATGTTAGTGTTTTATAATTAAGCTTAGTGCACTTGATTCCTTCCTTTTCAGCAGTTCACGACCACTCAAGATTGTATTATGGCCATTTGCAGTTTGCTTTTACTTTTATTTTTAATGTTAAGAATAGTACAAATACTTTGTATTTGTACAGTATCTTTCCCGGACATTATATAGAATTCATTTCTGCAGCTCAGTAGGATTTTGATGACCATTCAGAAGTGTGATAGTAATATTAATGTGCCAATCAAATAGGGCAAAAAATGTATTCCTGATCAAATAAAATGTATTTTATACAGCAATTAAGAATTTTCTTAATTTTGTTTCCCAATAAATACTGTTCCTTGAATAGTATTTTCCCATGTTTTGGGTTTTTCTCTCTATTTGGCATTCTGTTAAACCATAAAAATCATCACGTACTGTATGGAAAATGTTGTAAATATTAACTTTTCCACATTTTTAAACAGATAACTTTATATACAAAAACTTTGTTTTGTGTGATCTTTTCCGTAATAAAATGTCTTTGTCTAAGAGATTGTGGAGTATTATTCTATGGTTAGGTGTAGTGGTCCTGCCCTAAGAAGTGTTACAATTTCTTAGAACTGTTGCCGCATGGCTGTCTTAGTTATGTAGTGCTCTGTAACAGAAATACCCCAGGTGGATGGCTTTCACAAACAGATTTATTCTCTCAGAGTTTGGGAGGCTAGAAGTCTGAGTTCAGAGTAGCAGCTCTGGGTCCTAGGAGGATCCAAGTGCAGGGACCCTGGTCCAAAAGACACGCTCCACTTCTGGCTCTTCTTTCTTGGTGGTAGAAAGGGCCCCTCTTTCTGCTCACTTCTCTCTCCTTTTATCTCTTGTAAGATAAAAGCTGTTGCAGGCCCCACCCTAGAAAAACTCCCCTTACATTGATTAGATTAGGGCTGTGATGGGATTGAGGGTGTTGTCACCCTAATCCTTTTACAACTGATGAGTTTGTCACATTGGATCACATCATGGAGGACCATGACAAAACTTCCACACTGCATCATTGCTTAATTGCCAAACCATTGAGAATCACGGCCCAGCCATGTTGGCACATACTTTGGGAGGACACAATTCACTCCATCACTGCCTAAGCAGCCAGAAGCTTCCTTTGAATGGGAATGTACTAGACAGTCAAACTTTTTCTTTTTTCACAATTTCTTCCTGAAAATATAAATTATACAGCCATACTTACCATAACTTTCTTTAAAATTGTATGGTGGTAAAATAGATACAACAAAAAGTTTACCATTTAAACCGTTTTAAAATGTAGAATTCAGTGATATGAATTACATGTTTTATTAACAGCCTCAAAGGGCTGGAGGATAAGGGGAGGCAGGCCTGGCAAATCACCCTACACTGAGTTGTACCCTCAGGGAATGTATCCTAGGCTTAAGTGTGGACTGTAAGTAAGGCAACCCTCCAAGTTATCTGGGGGGTGGGGTAGAAAAACCTGAAATCCTGAAATAACATTAATTCTAGATTGTCCCTGGGTGGCACAAGCCATTTACAATTTACTGCTAACCTAAGGTGTGCCTGGAGGCAGGCCACGGTAAGCCAGCCCTGAGCTGCGGAAGGCGGGAGTTTGCGTGGAGGCAGGCCGCAGTAAAGTGGAGGGTCAACAAAAGAAGGGAAGGCCCTCAACAAAATGGATTGACACGGTGGCTGCAGCAATGGGCTCGGGTATACTAGGGATTGTGAGGCTGGCCCAGGACTGGGCAGTGTTTCGTTCTGTGGTACGTAAGGTCGCTATGAGTCAGAGATGACTTGATGGCATGTAACAACAAAGGTTGACAGTTTGAACCCACGCAGAGTAGCCTTTGGAAGAAAGGACTGGAGGGAGATCTTCCATTAAGATTATTGTTTTTAGTTGCTGTCGGGTCACTTCCAACACGTTGACAACATGTATGCAGCACAGCACTGTACAGGATTTTCAAAGCCATGACCTCTGGAAACACGTCACCAAACCTGTTTTCCAAGGCACCTCTGGGTGGGTTCTAACCACCAACCTTTTGACAAGTAGTCAAGCTCTTAACCAATTAGACTACACAGGGATTACCAGCCAAAATTACACAGAGAAAACCCTTTGGAGCAGTTCTCTGTAATACATGAGGTTGTCATGACTAGGAATCTACAGCGATGGATTTAGCTCTGGATTAGTAGACTTGGCCCCAGGCAAAAATAAATGAAAATCCTTTCTGGAGGAAGAAAATGTCATTATACACACTCTACAAATGCTTTTTCAAATACAATGTCCAGCATACAATCAAACATAATGTAAATATGCAAAAGCAATGCAACATGAGCAAGAATAGACACAGACATCAAACAAGAAAAAAGATCCACAAGTGCTCTGGGAATTTCCAAGCATAGATATTTTAAACTCATGTTACTTAAATATGCCCATAAGGAAAACATCACTGACATACTACTACATACCTATTAAAATGGCCAAAATCTAAAAAACCTGACACCACCAAATTTTACTAACGATATAGAGTCACAGGAACTCTCATTCATTGTTGGTGGGAATGAAAAATGATACAGCCTCTTTGGAAGACAATTCAGCATTTTTTTACAAAGCTAAATATAGTCTCATTATATGATCCAATAATCATATTTCTAGATATTCTATTCACCCAACAGATTTGAAAACATGCCTACCTAAAAGCCTGCATGTAAATGTTTGTAGCAGCTGTATTAAACTGGAAGCAACCAAAATGTCCTTCAATAGGCGGCTAGGTAAACTATAGTACATCTATAAAATGGATAGGAGCTCTGGTAGCATAGTGCCTGATGCATTTGATTGCTGGCCAGAAGGTTGGCAGTTCAAACCCACCAGCCACTCCACGGAAGGAAGACTGAGCAATCTACTTCTGTAAAGATTTATGGCCTCAGAAACCCAAAGGGGGTTGTTGGTAGTTGGAATCGACTCGATGGCAGTGAGTTTTTGGTTTATAAAGTGGAATATTACTCAGCACTAAAAATAACTGTACTATCATGACACAAAAAAAGCATAGATGAATTTTAAATGCATATGGTTAAGTGCATAGTGCCTAAAAGCACTTGACTGCTGACTAGAAGTCTGGTGGTTCAAACCCACCAGCCATACCTCGGAAGGAAGATGGGCCAATCTACTTCCGTACTGATACTGCCTCGGAAACCCAAGGAGGGTCGCTATGAGTCAGGGCCAACTCGACGGCACATAACAATAACAACAACAACATGGCTAAGTGATAGAAGCCAATAGGAAAACGCTACACTCTGTATAATTCCAATTATACTACATTATTGAAAACATTTGTTTATACTATGTTATTGAAAAAGTTCCTGACCTCTCTATTCACCTGGAGCAACAGATGAAAAAGGAGACTCAGGAGTAGGAGGAAGATATGGAATGTGTGGCAAATTGCCTCCATGAACAACGGCCTCCTTAGCCATGAGACCAGGTCTGGTTAGTGCCCGGCTGCAATTCCTGAACATTTTGATCAAGATTCCATAGAAGAATCCTGATCAAAAGGGGGGAAATGCAGATAGAATTTCAAATTCTCATGGACTCTAGACTTTCTGGAACAATGGAGGGTAGAGGAAAAAATTTCCCCTGAAGTCATCTAAAAACTAAGTTTAGCTTAACAGTAACAAAGGTCTGCCTTGAACATTATGCTTTTTAAAGAACTATCTATGTGGCAACGAGAGTGGAACAAATCAAAAAAGGAGGGTGAGAATGGTTGCACAACTCAAAGAATTTAATCAATGTCACTAAATTAATCAATGTAGAAACCGTTGAATTGGTGTATGTTCTGCTCTATATATTATCAATAACAACAACCAATTAAATAAAATTTCGGGGGGAAAAAGTTGCTGACCTAAGTAACCTGGAAATAACTGGAGTCTGTTAAAGGGAAAGGAATTGTCCATAGGCATTGTACTCTAGTTGATAGAGTTGTATCTCATGGAAGTATGCATTACTGATTCTGATACTGCTCTATGTGTATCTTGAAATAGAACAAGTAAATGAATGGCAGATATTGTAACTAAGTTTCTCACTGTTGATGTGGGAATTTATATACAAATAAGGAAATAAACCACTCCTCTGTCAGTTTGTCATACTGTGGTGGCTTGCATGTCGCTGTTAGGCTGGAGGCTATGCCACCAGTATTTCAAATACCAGCGTGTTCACCCATGGTGGACAGCTGTGGTGTAGTAAATTACTTAGTGTGGCTTTTCTACCCATAAGTCTTTGTAAACTCCAAGGTGGGATTTTCTATGAGCAACTGA
>NW_006921608.1:9058335-9059951 GCF_000298275.1 Orycteropus afer afer | reverse complement strand
AACCTTATAAACAGCAGTGGAACATTGTTTGATATATTGCTGGAAAACTTTATGAAAAGTCCTAAAACAGTGTCCGATATAGTGCCAGAAGAGGAGACCCTCAGCTTGGAAGGCACTCAATATATGACTGGGGAAGAGCTGCCTCCTCAAAGCAGAGTTGACCTTAATGATGTGGATGGGGTAAAGCTTTCGGGACCTCAATTTACTGATGTGACAGGACTGAAAATGGGAAGAAACAGCTGCAAACATCCATTAATCATCAGAACATGGAACGTATGAAGTATGAATCTAGGAAAATTGGAAGTTGTCAAAAATGCAATGGAGCAAATAAAGATCCATCTCCTAGGCATCAGTGAGCTGAAACGGACTGGTTCTGGCCATTCTGAATCAGACAGTCAAATGACCTGCTATGCCAGGACTGACAAACTGAAAAGGAATGGCATCACATTCATCATCACAAAGAATGTTTCCAGATCTGTCCTGAAATACAATGCTGTCAATCATAAGATAATATCCATACACCTACAGGAGCTCTGGTGGCTTAGTGCCTAAGGCATTTGACTGGTAACCAGAAGACTAGCGGTTCCAACCCACCAGCCACTCCTCAGAAGGAAGATTGGGCAATCTACTTCCAAAGTGATATTGCCTCAGAAACCGAAGGAGGGGTTGCTATAAGTCAGATCCTACTCCACAGCAGTAGGTACAAGGAAGACCAGTTGACACTACTATTATTCAAACTTATGCATCAACCATTAAAGCCAAAGATAAAGAAATGGAATATTTGTACCAACTTCTGCAGTCTGAAATTGACCAAACATTCAATCAATATGTATTGATGATTACTGGTGATTGGAATGCAAAAGTTGGAAACACCAGTACTGGAATTACCAGTAGTTGGAAAATATGGCCTTGGTGATAGAAATGATGTCAGAGATCTCATGACAGAATTTTGCAAGACTAATGACTTACTCATTTCAAACATTTTTCCTCAACAACATAAACGGGGCCTATACACATGGACCTCACCAGAGGAATACACAGGAATCAGATTGACTATATCTGTGGAAAGAGGTGATAGAGAAGCTCAATATCATCAGTCAAAACAAAGCCAGAAGCTGACTGTGGAACAGACCATCAATTGCTCATACACAAGTTCAATTTGAAGGTGAAGAAAATTAAAACAACTCCATGAGAGCCAAAATATGACCTTGATTACATCCCAACTGAATTTAGAGATCATCTGAAGAATAGATGTGATGCATTGAACACCAATGATTGAAAACCAAACGAGCTGTGGGATGACATCAAGAACATCATGAAGAAAGAAAACAGCCCTTAAAAAGACAGGAAAGGAAGCTGCCATCTAGAAGCAACGATGGGTCTCTCCTCGTCCAGAGCAAAGAAGAATGAAGAAAATCAAAATTCATGGAAACAATTAGTCCTAGCGACTTGTGTTAGATTGGATTCTCTAGAGAAACACAAAAAAAAAACCCAGCAAGGTATATATATATATATTTAGAGAGAGAGAGAGAGAGAGAGAGAGAGAGATTTATCTTAGGCAAATGGCTCACAAGCGTATAGAAGCCGACAAGTCCAAACTGCAAAGTCCGTCTCTG
>NW_006921608.1:9046435-9057733 GCF_000298275.1 Orycteropus afer afer | reverse complement strand
GTAGATACACTCCTTGGAGAGAACAATCATGCGAGAAAGAAGGGCAGCTTATGCACAAGGAGACAGCTCAGGGGGCAGGAGTGTGTGGAGGGATGGACTCTGGGAAGAGGTAACTATGGGGAGGAAGTGGGAGGGAGCTGTTGCATTGTGGTAAACTGTGGTTAATGATATGAGACAAAGTATATGTGAGCTGCTGTAGTAAGGAAAGTGAATTTGCTCTGTAAATCTTCACCCAAATCACAATTTTTAAAAAAATTAACATAAAAAAAGACAGGAAAGGAAGAAAAGACCAAAATAGATGTCAGAAGAGACTCTGAAACTTGCTCTAGAATGGAGAGTAGCTAAAGCAAATGAAAGAAATGATGAGATGAAAGAGCTGAACAGAAGATTTCAAAGGGGAGCTTGAGAAGACAAAGCAAAGTATTATAATAAAATGTACAAAAACCGGGAGTTAGAAAACCAAAAGGGAAGAATATACTCTGCACGTCTCAAGCTGAAAGAAAAAAATTCAAGCCTTGAGTTGCAATATTGAAGGCTGACTCGACGGCAAACAACAACAACAACAACAACATGGTCAAAATAAGAAGCTCTGGTGGTGCAGTGCTTAAGTCATTTTGACTGCTAACCAGAGGGCTGGTGGTTCAAACCCACCAACCACTCCTCAGAAGGAAGACGGGGCAATCTACTTCCGTAGAGATACTGCCTCAGAAACCCAAGGAGGAGTCACTATGTCGAATCAACTTGACGGCAGTGTGTTTTGGTTTTTTTTTTTTTTTTTTGGTATGGGCAAAATATTGAATGATGTGGGAAGCATCAAAAGATAGAAGGAATACATGTAGTCACTGTACCAAAAAGAGTTGATCAATGTACAACTATTTCAGGAGGTGGCATATGATATTAAAAGAAGTCTAAGCTGCCCTGAAGAAATTGGTGAGAAACAAGGTTCCAGGAATCGACAAATACTCATTGAGATGCTTCAACAAACAGATGCAGTGCTGGAGGAGCTTACTCATCAATGCCAAAAAATTTGGAAACCAGCTACCTGGCAAACTGATTGGAAAAGATCCGTATTTGTGCCCATTCCAAATAAAGGTGATCCAACAGAATATGAAAATTATTGAACAATATCATTAATATCACACACAAGTAAAATTTTGCTGAACAGTTTCAGCAGTATATTGACAGGAACCTTCCAGAAATGCAAGCTAGATTCAGAAGAGGATGTGGAACAAGGGATATCAGTACTGATGTCAGATGGATGTTGGCTGAAAGAAAATACCACAAAGATGATTGCTGTTGTTAGGTGCCATTGAGTAGTCTCTGACTCATAGCAACCCTACGTACAATAGAATGAAACACTGCTCGGTCCTGTGCCAGCCTCACAATCCTTGCTATATCTCAGCCCTTCATTGCAGCCACTGTGTCAATCTGTCTTGTTGAGGGTCTTCCCCTTTTTTGTTGACCCTCCATTTTACCAAGGATAATATCCTTCTCCAGGGAATGGACCCTTCTGACAACTTGACCAAAGTAGGTAAGATGAAGTCTGGCCATTCCTGCTTCCGAGGAGCATTGTGGCTGCACTTCTTCCAGGACAGATTTGTTAATTCTTTTACAGATTTGTTCTTTTAGCAGTCCATGGTACTTTAAGTATTCTTTGCCAACACCACAACTCAAAAGCATCAACTCTTCTTCGGTCTTCCTTATTCATTCTCCAGCTCTCATGTGCATATGAGGTGATTGAAAATACTATGGCTTGGGTTTGCCGCACCTTAGTCTTCAAGGAGACATCTTTGCTCTTCAGCACTTTGAAGAGGTCTTTTGCAGCAGATTTGCCTAGTGCAATATGTTATCTGATGTCTTGACTACTGTTTCCATTTGGTGTTGATTGTGGAACCAAGTAATATGAAATCTTTGACAACTCCAGTCTTTTTTCCATTTATCGTGATGCTGCCTATTGATGCAGTTATGAAAGATGTTTACCTGTGTTTTATTGACTATGCAAAGGTATTTGACTGTGTGGATCATAACAAATTATGGATAACATTGAGAAGAATGGGAATTCCAGAACACTTAATTGGGCTCATGAGGAACCCATACATAGACCAAGAGACTCATTCAAACAGAACAAGGGGATACTGCATGGTTTAAAATCAGGAAGGGTGTGTGTCAAGGCAGTGTCCTTTTTATACTATATTTATACTTATTAAATCTGTTTGCTAAGCAAATAATCCAAGAAGCTGGACTACATGAAGAAGAGTGCAGCATCAGGATTGGAGGAAGACTCATTAACAGACCGCGACACAATCTTGCTTGATGAAAATGAAGACGACTTGAAGCACTTACTGATAAAGATCAAAGACTACAGTTTTCAGAGTGGATTATACCTCAACATAAAGAAAACAAAAAATCCTCACAACTGGACCAATAAGCAACATCATGATAAATGGAGGAAAGATTGAAGTTGCCAGGGATTCCCTTTTACTTGGACCCACAATCAATACCCATGGAAGAAGCAGTCAAGAAATCAGATTTCTTGCACTGGGAAAATCTGATGGGGAGGAAAAAAAATCTTCTGTGGGGGGAGGGGAGCCTTCTTTAAAGTGTTAAGAACCAAAGATGACACTTTGAAGACTAAGGTGTGCTAACCCAAGCCATGGTATTTTCAGTCATGTCATATGCATGTGAAAGCTAGAGAATGAATAAGGAAGGCTGAAGAAAAGTTGATGCCTTCAAATTATGGTGTTAGTAAAGAATACTGAGAATACCATGGACTGCCAGAAGAATTAACAAATCTGTCCTTGAAGAAGTGTAGCCAGAATGCTCCTTGGAAGAGAGAATGGCCAGACTTCATCTCACCTACTTGGTCATGTGGCCAGAAGGGACCATTCCCTGGAGAAGGATATCATGCTTGGTAAAGTGGAGGGTCAGTGAAAAAGGAGAAGACCCTCAATGAGATGGATTGACACAGTGGCTGCAACAATGGGCTTCAAGTATAGCAGGGATTTTGAGGATGGCAGAAGAACAGGCACTGTTTCATTCTGTTGTACATAGGGCCGCTTTGAGTCTGAGTCAACTCAATGTCACCTACAACAAAGGAAGGAGAATAGAATGATCCATGTGGTAAAATGGAGTAAAGTTGGAGACATCAGTATGAATTCATGTTTCATTTAACATAGATCCAGACGATTACATATGGACAGATTTAATAACATATATACACAGATTAGGGGAGCTCTGATAGCATAGTGCCTAAGGCACTTGACTGCTAACCAGAAGGCTAGCGGTTCAAACCCACCAGCCACTCCTCGGAAGGAAGATGGGGCAATCTACTTCCGTAGTGATACTGCCTCGGAAACCCAAGGAGGGGTGGCTATGAGTCGGGGCCGACTCGACGGCACATAACAACAACAACAACAACAGCACAGATTAGTATGTTGTTGTTGTTATGTGCCGTCGAGTCAAACCCGACTCATAGCCACCCCTCCTTGGGTTTCCGAAGCGGTATCACTACGGGAGTAAATTGCCCAAACTTCCTTCTGAGGAGTGGCTGGCTGGGATTAGTATACACACATGTATTTCCTTGCTCTGTCAGCTGAGAGGTCCTAGAAGCAAAAATATCTCAGTAGCAACAAGCATACATACATAGCACTTAAATCTTGGTTTCTAATACCATTCTCCAATTAAAGGAACCAAGGCTCTTTGGAGAAATGGCTAATTCTAGGACTAGGGCAGAAAATATGTAAGATGAGCGTAGAGCATTATGCAGTGCCAGAAAGTAAGGAAGTCTTCAAACAATAACAAGACACACACACACACACACACACAAAATCCTACTTTGATGGGGTATGTTGAAGGAACTCAGGAGCCAATCAAAGAGTTCCCAACAGCCAAAGCTAGAACAATTTGAGTAGCTAAATAAAGCAGTATTGGATTATAACCTGAAGTATCAAACAAATTCTCAAGAATCCATATTGATATAAATAAATGATTGAATAAACATAAATGAGGGAGAAGAAAAAAATCTCCCGTGCAGAATTCTAAATAACTTTTGTCGATCCTCTTGTCTCTAAAATTTAAAAAAAAAAAAAAACCTCATTGCCATCAAGCAGGTTCTAACTCACAGCAACACCCATTGAATTTTCAAGGCTATAAATCTTCACGGAAGCAGACTGCCTCAGAGCAGCTGGTGGGTTTGAACCACTGACTTTTTGGTTAACAAGCAAATGCCTTAACCACTACACCTCCAGATCTCCTCAAAGTAGAGCATAACTTCCCAGTCCTTAAGCGAGGGTTGTTGTTGTTATTTGCCATCGATTCGGCCCCAACTCATAGCGACCCCTCCTTGGGTTTCCGAGGCATTATCACTACGGAAGTAGGATTGCCCAACCTTCCTTGTGAGGAGTGGCTGGTGGGTTTGAATTGCCAGCCTTCTGGTTAGCAGTCAAGTGCCTTAGGCACTATGCTACCAGAGCTCCTTTAAGTGAGGGTAGTGTGCAGTGAATTCCTTTCAAAAAGTGCACTGTGAGAAATGGGGGGGGGGCGGGGGCGGAATAGAACAAAATAACTTCACAGTGGAAAACTTGCCAAGCTAGTTGATCAAGGTCAACATCAACAGCAGTCACAAATCCTTACCCAACTGAAGGCAGGCTGAAAATGTAGTCTAGGTGCGTGCCTAGGAAGGTGAAGAAATAGGTTGAGTAAGCAACTGGCCAGTAATACTTCAATCTACTAATGTGGTATGTTAAATAAATTTCCTACTATAATGTCATCTTTGAATTCTCTGAATAACTTTATTTGATCATGATATATCATTTCATATATGGCTAGATTTGATTTGTTAATGATTCATTTAGGATAAAAATTTGTACCCCTTTCTGTCTACATTCTAAATGAATATTTGTAATTAAAAAAACTCTGAATTTTAAAAGTATTCATTTTTAATAGCAAACTCCAAAAACACCTAATTCAAAAGCAAACAGTAGTGTTTCTTGTTCATTTGACCCAACTCTGATGCAAAAAAAGAGCCTGCTGTTTCAGAAGGTGTGACTTAAACTTTTATAAGAATTACGTAGCACTCCTTAACCAAGAGAGTTGACTTAAATTACATATTTATGTCTACAGTAACAAGGTTGGCATGAACAGTGTGAAGCTAAACCTATAGGAGTGCAGATGTGATGAAGCAACATTTAATTTTAAAGGGTGCCACAGACCATCAATAGAGCTTTATGAAATGCCATCTTTCAAAAAGACCCAGTATATAGAGCCTGGTGGAACTCCTGAGACTATAGCCCCTAGTAGCCCTTCAGGTCAGGAATTGAAACCACTCCTGTGGCTTCCAGCCAAACAAAAGACAGGCATATGAGCTGAACATTTACATTAGGTAGATACAGTCCTTGGAGAGATCAATCATGGGAGAATAGAAGGGCTACGTATGAATAAGGAGACAGCTCAGGGGGCAGGAGTGCAGGGAGGGAAGGACACAGGGAAGAGGTAACTATGGGGAGGAAGTGGGAGGGGAGCTATTGCATTGTGGAAAATTGCAGTCAATGTCATGAGGCAAAGTGTGTGTGAAATGCTGTAAGGAAAATGAATTTGCTCTGTAAACTTTCACCCAAATCACAACAAAATATAAAATAAAAGAGGGAAAAAAAAAAAAAAGCCCAGTATACCCATTGAAATACATCATTGCTATGCTATTCATGGTTCTCAAGGAATCTTCTAAACTTTCCTGGAAAATCAAAGCCAAAAACAGCTTGTAATTGCCACCCATCATCAAAATCATAGTTATAGTGCTTCCTTACTCTCACCACTCAGAAATGTACCACTAGCGAGTATTTCCAATGACTATTTCTGAAAAGTTTTAACATCGCCAAGGCAAGCACTTGTACTTTCAGGAAATGAAAGATATAATTTTAATAACCACAGAGAAACTCTGCCATTGCTTTTCTGCATGGAAAGAGTAATTTTTAATAGCTCACTGCCCACAGCACAAGTGAAAGACTTAGATTCCAGATGCTCAAGGTTTTAGCAGTGGCCACTGTGATCTGTCATGTGTAGAAGAGTCAAATGCTCCTTAACTCACCATGGCAATATGTCAATAAAGAGAGCAGGAAAACAAAGATTAAAAGGTTAATCCAAAGTGTTCAAGACACTAGAGGGTAATCGAAAGTGGCATATTAAATCCATTATAAACATTGATGGACGAGGGTAACCAAAAGGGAGCACTATGGAAAGAAGTGTGGTAAAAGGGAGAGAATGAAAGTGTTAAATAGTAACAAGAAATGAAAATAAACGGGAAAATGATTGCTAATATGAAGGAATACATTTTAGCAGCCAAATGTGAAGTATAGATTTTTTTCTTTTCCATCTTTGGAAAAAGCAAGCAACCCCTGAGTGGCACAAATGGTTAAGTGGTGGACTACTAACCCAAAGGATAGCAGTTCAAACCCACCAGAGGGGCCTTGGTGGTAAACCCTGGCGATCAGCTTCTAAAAGGTCAGAGTCTTGAAAGCCCTATGGAGCTGTTGACTCTGGACACATGGGGTCGCCACGAGTTGCATATATTCAGCTTGATGGTGACTGACAACCACACACGGGAAGAAGGGAAATCCAGGGAAGATTTTGAAGAATAAGTTTTCTAATTTTCCCCCACAGAAGGAGAAAGGGAGGAAGGGTGAATCTATTTCAGTCTTGGTAGAATCATCTTAGAGAAAGTGTTTCAAATGAATTATTTTCCAAGCTCATGCCATAGTTCATCTCCACATACATTGAACACAATTTGTACATTTCCTACTTATTTGATATTACTTATACTCAGTGTCTAAGGCATTTGACTGCTAACCAGAAGGTTGGTGGTTCAAACCCACCAGACACTCCTCGGAAGGAAGGTTGGGCAATCTACTTCTGTAGTGATATTGCCTCGGAAACCCAAAGAGGGGTCGCTAAGAGTCGGATCTGACTCGACGGCAGTGAGTTGTTTTTTTTTTTCGGTTTAGTGCAAAGGGTCTATTAAACCCTATGTAGTTACCTCTATTTAGATATATATTGTTACATTTACAATATCTTGAGAAGACAAAGTCAATAGAAATTAAGAAAAAGTTCTTCCTAAAAGCAAAAGAAAAGAAAATATCTTAGTAACTTCACCCTGTTTTCCAAATAGCTAACTAAAATGAAACTGTCTAGTTTGTGGGTTTATTTCTTTAAGGACCTATTCCAGGATCCAATTAACTTCACTGTCAGGAGATGTACAAATGTGCATACATAGACTCCAGATTTTAACTAGAAAAATTCATCAGCAAATTGAGCATTCCTCTATGATTTTACATCCTTCCTCACAGCCAGTTCAGTGACAGACACTTAAGAAAACTTTCATAAAACAGAAACCTCTAGAGCTTATAAACAAAGTTGACCACTGGCAAAACCCTTGCTGGCATCTTCAGTCTCTTAACTGCCACCTCCATTAGTGCAGGCTCCAGGTGAAGAAGAATGGCATGCTATGTTTTTAGAGCCGACCTTGTTGGCAGCCTGCAAGCAATGAAAAGTCCAGTAAAACAAAACAAGAGGACTGTGTTTCCTCAACTGACGGTCATCACTGCCTCTTTGTCACTGGTGCTGAGTCCAGGAGGGCTTTCAAGACTTACCCCACAAACAGAGCTTTCCAAATGCTTTCTTTATGAAACCAAAGACTATGATGGTGGGGGAAGTATCTCAGAGGCTTTGGAGGTAGGGCAGAGTCTGGCTACACTGGACACTCTGAGGAAACCAAAAATAACATAAAAACATGCTCCATTCTAAAAGTGTACAGAGACTGAATCCACTTGTGCAAGAGGTAAGACCCTCTACAAAATTAGCAGCTAAATGAAATCTAAATGCACTGCCACAGATGGAGCTTTCTGCAACATCATGTGTGAAAATGGAAGTTGCAAAATTATATATATATATAGTGATACCATATATGTAAACAACCCCCATGCCACAGAAAAATACTGTATGTTTTCTATGGTTACATAAAAAAAAAAAAAAAAAAAAGCCACGCTACTATTGAATCAATTCATCACTACAGCTTGCATCTATATTCCTCAACCTCAGTTTTAAAAACTGGTTAAATGTGGGTACAAGAGTCTGGGCTCTGAAGGTAAGGCATTAATGGGAGCTTTTGTGGTGTAGTGATTAAGGCATTTGACAGCTAACCAGGAGCTCAGTGGTTCAAACCCACCAGCTCCTCTGCAGAAGAAGGATGAGGCAGTCTGCTTCTATACAGATTTACAGCCTTGGAAACCCATCGGGGGTCACTATGAGTCAGATTCAAATTTGGTTTGGTTACAGAGGCAGAGATTCCTTCTACAGAAGGAAGAGATCCATATTTGTGCCCATTCCAAAGAAAAGTGATCCAATAGAATGCAGAAATTGCCAAACAGTATCATTAATATCACATGCAATTAAAATTTTGCTGAAGATAATTAAAAATGGCTAGAGCAGTACATTGATATGGAACTGCCAGAAATTCAAGCCAGATTCAGAAGAAGACTTGGAATGAGGGATATCACTGTTGGTGTCAGATGGATCTTGACTGAAAGCAGAAAATACCAGCAAGATGATTACTTGTGCTTTATTGACTTTGCACAGGCGTTTTACTATGTGGATCAGAACAAATTATGGATAACACCGTGAAGAATGGGAATTACAGAACACTTAATTGTGCTCATGAAGAATCTGTACACAGACCAAGAGGCAGTCATTCAAACAGAACAAGGGGATACTGTGTGGTTTAAAATCAGGAAAGAGTACATCAAGATTGCATCATTTCACCATACTTATTCAATCTGTATGCTGAGCAGATAATCCGAGAAGCTGGACTATATGAAGAAGAACATGGCAACAGAACTGGAGCAAGACTCATCAACATCCTGCAAAATGCAGATGACACAACCGTGGTTGCAGAAAATGAAGAGGACTTGAAACAATTTCACATGGAGTTGTGGTGAAAAACATGAAACTGTTTACTACAGGTCAGTGAATTACAAGTAAGCCCATGCTTATCTTGCTTCTTGAGCACTCTGTCCCTGTCACGGATTGTAAATTTGAAAACAGGCTTTGATTCTGTAGAAAGGTACTGTGGGGTTGGGAGAGAGACAGAAGCCAGCCACACCTAGAAGCAGAATCTTTGATATGGTGAAAAAAATGTGAAATTGTTCACTACAGATTGGTAAGCAGGCACAAGTAAGCATACATTTAGTTTGCTTATTGGGTAACCCAACAATGGTAAGTCCAAAGGCTGAACCATGAGGGAAATACATTTCTTCTTGTCTATACTTGCCTGCTACTTCAAATGTTAAGAGATCAGCACTTGATTTTAGAGTTGGACCTATTCCTTTCCCTCCAGACCAGATGAGTCAACTTTTCCTCTTTACATGTTTGCCAAAAGCAAAAATATGAAATAAGCATCTTAGGGAAATATAATATTTTAAAATAAATAAATAAAGTACTTTAAAAACCAAACCAAAATACCCACTGCCATTGAGTTGATTCTGACTCATAGCGAACCCCATTGGATTTCCAAGGCAGCAAATCTTTGTACAGAGGGAGCTCTGGTAGCATAGTGCCTAAGGCATTGACTGCTAACCAGAAGGCTGGCGGTTCAAACCTACCAGCCGCTCCTCAGAAGGAAGCTTGGGCAATCTACTTCCGTAGTGATACTGCCTCGGCAACCCAAGGAGGGGTCGTTATGAGTCAGGGCTGACTCGACGGCACGTAACAACAACAACACAACAAATCTTTACAAAAGTAGATTACCCCATCTTCCTTCCATGGAGCAGCTAGTAGGTTTGAACTGCCAACCACCAGAGCACCTATCTTAAAAACAAGGTTTTTAACAAGGTTAATCCAACAAGGTTTTTAAGATCCTGTTTTAAAGAAGAGTTCCCATGGATTCCTTGCTCTTTGTATGATACACATAATTTTAACTCCTTGGTATATGTCAAGTTTCACCTGAGGACCTTGCCTACAGCTTGAAGTACAGGCACTAGCTGACTCTATCATCTCCTCCTTCCAGCCCTCCCCACTCTGGATTTTGAAGAGGAACAACAGCAGCACCTGCCTTGGCTGTTAGGAGGAACACAGTCTAATGGAACATCAGCTTCTAGTTTTACAGAAACCATAAACCTAGCCCCAAATAAACAAATAAAATAGCTATTAGGAGTCATTGAGTTCAAAATCTATAGTTTGTATGGTATCTTACCAAGAGATACACATTTTCTTTCTTGATTATATTCTAGAGATGAAGTGGCAAATCCAACAGTAAAAGTATTGCTCCAGGGGACGCTGGTGGTCTACCAGGCCACAGCTGGATTGGCTGATCTTTGACTGATACAGCTATTGCTATAAATCTGTATTTACAAATTTATTAATATAGACTTATAGCTATGTATATATATAAATTTATAAATACAGATTTATAGCTATAGCTATATCAGCCATAGATCAGCCAGTCCAGCTGTGGCCTGGTAGATATAAGGAGTTCTGGTGGCATAGTAGTTAAAGCATTTGGCTGCAAATCAAAAAAGTTCATGGTTCAAATCCACCAGCCACTCCATGGGAGAAAGATGAGGCAGTCTGCTTCCATAAAGATTTATAGCCTTGTAAACCCTATGGAGCAATTCTACTCTGTCCTATAGGGTCACTATGAGTCTGAATCAACTCAATAGCAGTGCGTTTGATTATTGCAATAGATATAGATACAATAGGATATATATATATATATATATATATATAGTAACATTTTGTCTACTTGATTAAAAAGAATGAATCTTTGGTTTCAGTGTCGGGTGGCTAGGAATGTTATCTTTTTTTAATATGTACAGGATGACTTTCTTTCATTTATATTCAAATATTGTCATATGTGTGTGTAATAACTAGAAATAGCTATTGTTGTTGTTGTTATGTGCCGTCAAGTGGGACCTGACTCATAGTGACCCCTCCTTGGGTTTCTGAGGCAGTATCACTACGGAAGTAGATTGCCTAACCTTCCTTCCAAGGAGTGGCTGGTGGGTTTGAACCACCAACCTTCTGGTTAGCAGTCAAATGTCTTAGGCACTAAGCTACCAGAGCTCCTAGAAATAGCTATGCCAACCTATTATTGGTTGAATTGTGTATTGTGTCCTCTGAAAATTATGTGTTATAAATCCTTACTCTTATACCTGTGGATGTAATCCCATTTGGGAATAGGGGCTTCTTTATTACATTAATGAGCTTGTGCCAGTGTAGGGTGTATCTTAAGCCAATCACATTTTTTTTTTTTTT